>NC_087484.1:9234166-9877222 GCF_036417665.1 Passer domesticus | reverse complement strand
CTGTACGTCATAGGAGAGAAGACACTGAGATCCTTACATTTTTTTCAGCACCTGACCTGCACTGATTTCCACAGCAGTCAGGCACTTGCACTCCTGCAGTGAGCCACACGTCAGTGACTCACTCAGCGTCAGACAGAAAGTCTGCAGCGCTGCAGAGAAGACAACTTCACTCTTCTGGAGCTCACAGAGGCACTTCTGACACCTGGGGTGCCCTGACACTTCCCCTCACTCCCTTCAAGCAGCATTATTTCATCGTGGCTGCCAGGCACAATTTGCTGCTGGAATTCAGTACTTTTATCTCAGCTCTTTGATGGACACCCTTGTGGCATATTTGACTCATCTCCTTTCTAATATTGTCGTGATAGAATTCAACACCCCCTCCATTCTCCTCAGACGTTGCAGGAAAGGTGAATTTGGAAACTTCTTTCTCTGAGCAATTGTTAATAACAGCTCCATTGTGCCTGACAAAGCCAGTCACAGTCTGTGCCTTCCAAAGCCATAGGAATGTTGTTGCTGTAGCTGTGCCTTGTGTTGGCAATGGCTGTGCAAGGTGCAAAACAGGGAACCAGCCTCTGTCCCACAGAGCTTGCAATCCTAACAATCATCCATACATTGAATGTTTGCTATATAAATATTTAGCTAAAGAAAGCATCCAAGTTACATAAAAGCTCAATGGATTGAAAAGGTCAATGGAGAAGCAAGTTTTTCAGCAGATTGGGTTTATCCATAGAATAGCAATTTGCAGAGCTTCCGTGTTGTATTTAGAGAGAAGCAAAAGCTCACCGAGAGTGAAAAAACTTCAGATGTAAACCCCTCCTTGTGCAAACCTTTCCTGAGTAAAGCCTCCTCCACTTGGAAAAGGAGAGGAATTTAAGAGTTCCATAAGCTGAGCGGCATTTGCCTGTGCAGGGCTGACAGCCCTGGGGAGTGCTCAGTACTTGTGGTATGGACACATATCTGAGAGGTGAGGCAGAAAGTGAGTCATGGTGGCTTGAATTTCACATATCAGGATAAATTAGTTCATTGAGGATACACCAACAAGTACAGGTGCTGCTGTGGATGTGTGAATGAGACAGAAAAAGAGATGGCACTTCAAAGGCAGCATTAGGAGAAAGCCGCAAGTCTTGCTCTTCTTTTGTGAGAAAGATTTCCTTGAGCTCTTGAAGCTAATGGCAATAAGGAAAAGATGTTTCTCCTTACTCCTGATGAATGCTTTCCTATTTAAATTATAACCAACTCTAGAGTGAAGTGGGATGCTCCTATGCAGATTCTACACAATAGCAAGCTGGGTTTTTTAACAAGAAAAATTCAGATCACTAGAAAGTGCTATGCACTCCTGCTACACTAAGACAAAAAGGGACTCTTACAAATCGGTAACAGGGCACGTTCACAAACCTACAGTTACATTAAGGGCTCTTAAGGACCACTGAGGAACCTGCCTCTGAAGGCTGTGAGACCACACTGTGGCTGGGCTGGAATTCCTGCTGCTCCTCTAAGCTGTCCAAGCCCTGTCCTCTATGGCTGCTTCAGGGGGCAGTGGGAGGCAACTGCAGGATGCAGCAACCACATCTCCTCTGTGGTGACAGGACAAGGGAGACAGATGAATGATTGCATAAAAGAAAAAAGGAAGAGCTTCATTTCCTCCTGGTCAGGGCATCTTTGTTAACCAAAATGTTTGGGGAAGCTTTGGGTACAAGCTGTGGGCATGGCAGTGGTGTGGGGGATTCTGAGCAAGGGGAGGTCCTGGGGAGCAGCCAAACCATCAAATGTTTTTTGTGCTTTTCAGCTGTCCCAGGGATGGGCCCTGACTTTGTCCTTCAGTCTCTGAGGACCAGGGATCTTGGAGCATGAGAGCTGGCCAGACTGCCCGGGGGAGACATTCTTTGTGCAAGTGACAGCTGGGTCCTGTTTGGAGACCTTTGCTCCCTGAGCCAAGGTAGAATGGCTAGGGTCTCCAAAATGTGTACACATAACAAGTATCTATGTGTGTGTATAAGCACAGACATAAGCTATGTACATGTGTGTTTTTATATATATGTGCATGTACTTTACCTTTCAGGTTACCTGGGGCACACAGACTTTCTGAAAGGGATAGCCCACATGGAAGGATGATTCCAAGAACAAGTGACTTCAGAGAAATCAAACTCCTGTTAATTTTTACAGCTGGAGGAGAGAACTCTTGATATGATTGAACATCCTGTGCAACTTTAGTGAAATCAACTTTTGGAAACACCATGATGAACCAACACTAATGCAGCACTGTGACAATGTGTTTCAGCAAAGCTCAGGCTCTTTTCCCTCTGTCCAGCTGCAGTGTGGCCAGGCAGAGCTCTGGGTTATGTAAGAGGGGAATCAGATGACTGATACAACTCTTGCTTCAGTAAGGACAGATGCTGCCAGCTGGGCATGTGAACAGCCCTGCCTCTTGAGTTTGAAACAAGAGTATTTCAAAAAAGAACATAAATATAATATTTAAACATAAATATTTTAGGGTTTAATGCTGTTGATTTTTGTTTATTTGAAATGTATTTATTCTTGCTGAGAAAATCTTGTGGTTAGTGGGCTTTTACTCTGCACTTCCTGTCTTATGCCCTGTCTTGTTCCTACTGTAAAATACTGAATGCAAGATAATTCAAAACAAATTGGTTATTGTCATGTTCTCAGTGGCTGTCAAGGCATCACAGCCTTCTTTTCTAGCTCACTCCTGTGAAGCCTGGACACGTGAGACTTGTCTTAGGGAAATCCTGGTGTTTCCATTTTTTACTGTATTTGGGATTACCTTTGTTTGTAGCACACTGTAGTTTTGGTTTCATCTGTATTATGCAAGATTTTTTAAAAATAATTCTGGTCAGCATCAGACAGTGTCTCTTGGTAGGTTATAAATTGTTCTGTGCAGCAAAGGAGAAAAACTGATTGTTCAGGAAGGGAAAGGACTGGGATGCAGATTCCCTGGCATCTGTTCCCACGCTGAGCAATTTACTGTCTGTGTTGGTGCCTTGCACAGGCCACTTACACAAAGGTCAGGCACCCCCAACAGCCCCTCATCCTCTGGTAACTCAAAAGCAAAAACATTAATCTATTAAGGTTTACTCTACAGAACTTCCAATACACCACATCAGCACAACCCTGGGGCTGCTAAAGTCACGAACTCTTCATTGGCTGAAACTGAAATAAGCAAGCAGCACCTAAGAGGTTGATCCCAGTAATTCCCCTTTGCTGCTCTCTAATTCATGCTGCTGTTCTTCATTCCAACAGCTGCCAGGGACCACGTGGTTTAATGATCCTGGACCCCTTAGCAGTGCCCAGGGACCTCCCAGGCCCTCCTGCAAGTGTGGCCTTGCTGTGGCAGCTGAACATGTTGGGTGACACTGTAGTTATGGTCCAAAGGGCACGGGGTGCACATGGAGGGGAAAATCCAAAGAAACACAGAGGGGACACTGGTCAGGGCAATACAAAGGTTTTTTAGTGAGCTTTTTGGTTCTATTTTCCAAAGGGAGGGCTCCAAGGAGGTCAAGAAGATGCCACACAGGAATTTTGGGATGTGCCATCCAAACATGTGTGACTGCATTCCCAGCCCGCCGTGGGGGAGGTCCTGTGTCCCGGGGAGCACCTTGGCCAGCAGCACCTACGGGTGTGCAAACATTCCACCTCAGCTGAGCTACTGAACATGCCTCCAGTTATTATAATGGAATTATAATGATGGGTAATTCTCCGATTGCAGCCTGGAAACAATGCTGGAAATCTCACTTGGAGACTGAAAAGCACGCAAAGGTCTCCCTTTGCTCCGTCAATTCCATTTGAGCTCCACTGAGACCCCACCCAGCTCGGGCAAATCAAACCACATCCATTTCCTCCATCTCTGCATGGTCTAGCAAGTGTCCTGAAAGGTCTGGTGTGGATTTGCAGCTTGTAAATACTGCATAGCCAGGAACCTCTCCTACGGAAAGCAAGAATCCTCTGGAAGATGTCAAGAAGACAAGACTGCATATCACAATCATGTAACAAGGAGGTGGTGAAATTGCTGTTGCGTTAGAGCTGAGCAACTCATGATTGCTCTGTCCTGCAAATGTTTTCAGTGCTTAAATGCTTTTCCCTACATGTAAATATAGGTGATGATAAGCATTTTTACAATGAAAATGTGAAAAAAAAAGCTCTGTGGGGGCAATCAACACTGGTTCATTTTGATAACTTTGAAGTGTTTTGTATTCAGCCACATTAAAAAAAAAAACTCATTAGCTTAAATTGTGAAATCAAAAGTAATTTTAAATGAAATGAATTTTTCATTTCGGAAATGATAAAAGGGCAATTTCCAGCCCTTAAAATACAATTCAAACTGAAAAATTTGCCCAGTACAACCCTTTCAGGGAAAATGCTTTGTTTCTCATATATTAGCATTTTTGGGCGACAATACGGTTCATCAAAAACCTCTGCACCTCAATAATCTGCATCTAGGCTTCCCCTGATTGCATGGTGACTGTGCGTTGCCTAATTGTGTGTGACTAATACAATTTCATGTGCATTTCCGTGCACTGGGGATTCATTGTTGCCACATACTACCATTGGGAAATCTCTAAGCGTGTGTCTATGAAACAATGACAGGGAGACAAGAGTACCTCCTCTGGAGAAAAGACCTAGGAGGAGGCGGATGACTGGGAGCAAAAAATTATCAAGGCAGAACAGACAGAAAACAGAGCAGCTGTGCCTCTCCCTGGTTTGCAGGGCACAAAACCTCCTCTGTGGGGTGGGACTTACTGGGACAGTGTTTGAGAGGTCCTCTTTGATGGTGAGAACAATGAAACCTAAGCAATGCTTGAGAAGGAGGGGAGTGAAAGAAGCTTTCCTTCTCAGGGAGAAATATCCTGGGTGGACCACAAGTCGTCAGCAGCATCAGGAAGGCAGCTCAAGAGAGACCTGATGCCCCAGGGATGGAAAAAGAGAGGAGGGTGCAAGGCAGCTCCAGGCAAGCTGCTGTCCTCAGTGAGAGCTGGCAGCCAATGGTTATAGTAACCCTGCACTCAAAGCTCAGTCTGCATGGCTTGTGCAGCAGGTACAGAGGGTACAGAGCCCTCTGACCAGCACTCAGACTCCCAAAATGGGCACCTTTCCAACCCCTTTGTGCAGCAGCACCCAGGCTGCTGGAGAAGAGGGTTGGTTTGTGAACAGGTACTTGTCACATGGGGCTGCAGGTCCCACACCTCCATCCTCTGCTGCAAAAGCCCTGTGGAGGTTTAGCAATTCCCAGGGAACAGGCATAAAATTGGGAGGGGTCCCTAATTCAGAATAGGCCCTGGAGGCCTTTAAGAGATGTGTAGATGTGGTGCTTAGGGACGTGGTTGAGCGGTGGGCTTGGCTGTGCTAGGCTGATTGTTGGGCTTAATGATCCTGGAGGTTTTTCCAATCCAAATTCTGTGGTTCTATGCAGAGAAGAAATACACCTCATTTGATATGGAGGCTCATTCCTGAGCTCCTTAACCAGGAGGCTGGAGTGAGTCACCATCTCACTAGAAACACCAGGGAGTCATGCCCTGTGGCTTGGCAGAGGGGATGTGTTCCTGCATGGTGGCACATCCTATCAGTGGGTTGGGTGAGTGAGAGGGAACACAAACATCCTCCCGAAAAGGGCAGCAACTTGTTTGGTGCAAGTCTTACACATGTTCAGAAAGCATCTTCTAGAAAGTGTCCTTCTGGGAATTAAGGTATTTCTCCACCTAGTTTCGGGATGTTGGAGATGTTAAATGGCACCTGAAGCAGCCACTTCTAGATTTATGTTTTGGACTTGACAGCCTCAGTTTCAGCTGTATGTGCCTGCACACAGCTGCCCTGCACAGGAGGGGTAAATCTGAGTGCAGATCCAATTAAAAACACAAGGCATCCAGAAGCTGCAGAGAGGGGAGCCCCATAAATACTTGTGAGCAAGGGGGTGCAAACAGCCACGTCCCAGGGGAAGTATCTGTTTTTTGCAATGTTTATAAAACAAAAACAAATGAAACCAGCAAAAGTCCTGAGGAGTCCACCACTCACTACTGCTGATGGGGAGGGACAGGAAAGCCCTTTGATGAAAACTTTAGTGAGAGTGACAGGCTTTCCCCTCCTGGCTGCTGTCCCAACCAAGCTGGCTGCTTGTGCAGGTGGCCACAGGCCACTGCCCTACCCAGCCTGTCCCCTCTCCTATCCACAGACCCTGGAGAAGGGCCCTCTTCCTGGCCCCTGATTGTAGGCTTCACAGGAACGTAAATAGTGCACATGGCAATAGAGATGCCATTATTTTTATAATTGCTGCTAATGCTGCCTGAAATAAAAAAATGAGATAAATAATAAAACCTGTTCTGCAAGCAGGATGACAGGAAAAGGCCTTTGTAATCAAACAGGAGGAACCCATCCCTTTTCCTCTTCTACTAGCCTCTACTTCGTTGCTTACAACATTCGTCATTGTCTCAATTCAGCATTTTCTTCTTCTTTTTTATCCTTCCCCATAGACATGGTATATTTAGTCCCTCCTTTCTACTCATCCCAAGTGCCCACAGTTACACTGATTGTTTATCATCCTCTTGATCCCCAAAACCTTTCACTAAGCACTTAGCTGGCTTCTTGCTTTTCAGATGTCAGAGTTCTTTGAGGCAAGGGCTCCCCTTTCTGAAGTGTCTGCTCTGCTCCCAGCACACAGCACCCCTAACCCTGTGCTGGTCTGATTGTCCCTGGCATCTCACGGGGGGTTTCAGAATCCACCACAATGGGTTGGCTAATGAACTTGTTGCTACAGCTGGGCTGGTCTCCTGAGACATCTCTGTGTGGAGGGAGTTCTCTGAGAGAGAGAGAGGATACACAATTTTGGATTGAATACAGGGCTCCAAAAAGGAAGGTGACTCATTGAGCCTAATCATTAGGGTGTGTGATGATATTATCTAATGAGGAAACGCTTGATGATGCTTTTAGAGACTGCAGAGAGCAGTGAACTGGCTGTAGAGGAAATCAGAATGTGAGCACTTTCGACATAAACAGTGTTCGAGAAATGGGATCTGAAATGTCTTTGGGGAGAAGAGCAGAGCAATTTCAACACCCTCAAGCTTGCATCAGGGTGTGTTGCTGCTTCTGTTTAATCTTAGTTGTTCACATAATTCTCTCCTTAAATAACCAGCTCTCTAGAATTCAGGACAAAGGAGTCTTGCCTAAAGAACAGATTTCATCTCATTTTTTTTTCTGAAGCTTGTGCTTGTTGTCATTGTCTTTTTAACTAAAGAAAACTCCTGGGTTGGTGTAGGTTCCAAATCTAGGTTTAGTTAAGGGGTTTTACAGAATTTCCAAGAAAAAGAGAAACATTTCAGCTGTTGCTATTCTGTTTTGCCCTTGGTTTTCTTTTTTTTTTTTTTTGTGCGGTTTTTTGGTGGTTGTTGTTTTTTGATTTTTTTTTTAAGAAATCTCCTTGAAATTTTTTACTTGACTTCCTCTAAAGAATCTTCAGCTTTTTGCTACCTCATGAGAACCAGAGAGTGAAACCATGTAGAAACACCAAGTCACAGTCCCCATTCTCTTTTTTCTAAGTTGAGAAAGATGAATGAATGAGTTGCCTGACACATTTCTCACTCCTGGCACTACTTGTCTAAGGCAGCTGTGATATACCTGGGCAGTTTTCAGTAAGGGACCACAGTGGGGAGTGTTGTCATGCCCCAGAAAAGTCAGTAGAAGGAGAAGACTCTAAACACCTCAGAGAAAAGCTTGTTAAATGTATTCAGCAGGTGGGAAATTTGCCCTGGTTATTTTATTTAAGTTCTCAGCATCTGATAAACTAATGTATTCATCTAGAAAGCAATAGTGCAGAGGGAATAAAAATAGCACAAATTAAAACTTGTCTCTTCCCTTAAAACAGCAAGAAAGGTCTGCCCTTCCTAAAGCTACAACACCATCAAATTAGGCTTTCTTTGCACACAAATTTTCAGTCTTATTTAAAATCCATTACAGATAGTGGTTAAAGCTTGTTCTTCATGTATTGAAATTAAACTAAGCTGACAGAGCACATACAGCCTCCTGTAGCCCTTTGACTAAATGATGTTAAACTGGTGTAATAGATTTGGATGCTTTTCACAAGCGTGGACTCCGACCATTGCAGCTCTGGGTGCACATGAGATTTCAGCTCTGTTTTAAGCAAGAGAAAATGAAAGGAGAATAGAGCCATGATCAAATGAAGGTTAAGGTCTTGTGTGAGCATCGTGGCAGCTGTATCTCTGATGCAAATATCTGCAGAAATATCAGGAAACCCTGATGCAGGTGTTTGGGAATCCAGACATAGTTACACCAACCCTTTTTTCTTTCAATTTTTTTTTTTTCTCTTTCTTCTGCTCTAACTAAACACATCTCTGGGCTTAGCAGCACTGTGTGGGCTAAGGCCAGGCTGGTCTCACGGCTGCAGCTGTGTGTATGTGCGTGTGTGTGTGTGCATTCCTTCTCACTCTCGTAAATGTGCAGCAAAAGTGTGAAAAAAGAGCAGCTGGCACATCTGAGAGAGAAAATTACAGTGGAAACATGGCATATTTTTTAGATCTTGGTTACTGTGACACAAATTGTGAGAGCTCCCATCTTCTTAGGCGAGACTTAAAGCTCAAGTTACACAAAACCTGGCCTCCTAGTGCCCCATGACCCCAGGGCAGTGACATCCTGGGGTGTTCAGAAGGCATAGGCTGGGGTGTTTCTCTTCTAATTGATTAAATCTACCCATCCCTCAGACTTGTTTTATTGTTAATAATGACACAAAGACAGGAAGTGATGAGGACACTCAGCATTTGTGCAGAAGAGGAGGCCATCAAACCCTGCATATCTGGGTCTCCTTTCTATGGTGTCTTTGCAAAACCATTTGACGTGGCCATCAGGAAGGAAGAATGTGCTTCAGAGGTGGTAGCTGAAAACTTACCACAGCAGAAGAGCCAGTTTGAACTCTCTTTATAACATATTCTTCTCTTGAGTGCAGCTGTGCTTGTAACAGAGATCGGCTGAGTCAGGAGAGCACATAAAGAAAAGCAGGAGCTCAGCTCTTCAGCTGCTAACACATCCCACACAGAAGGGGACTAGGTCCTTGCAGGTGCTGCACAATCTTCCACTGCCTCCTTGCAGTGCACCCTCGTAGCTGGGAAGGAGAAACAAACTTTTACAACTCCCACCACAGAAACTTCACCAAGCAGGTCGGCTTAGGGCAGTGTTAGAAACCTGTGGGACATTCACTCCATCAGGGAGACTTTAGACCCAAAGGTTTCAGTTTGCTTTTTAATGCATTAAAGCTAGACTGACCCAAAGGACCTGAGCATAGCCATTCTCAGGTAGCTCAGCAGGAAAGACAGCATCCAACACCTGAGAACATCCTTTTTTTTTTTCTCCTCCAAACCTTTATCACAATGAAGACATGATATCCCCCTGACCAGGTACTGACAGACTGCCTGGAGGAGGGTGGAAGGAGCAGGGATGGGCAGAGCCCTTTTCCACTCCTCTGTCCTGGTGCTGGTGCTTCAGCCAAGCATGGTTTGGTACATCCCCAAACCCAAGAGATGGCCAGCAGGGATGAACCCCTGCAAGAGCAGCCACAGCCTTGCCTGCACCTCACAAGAATCAGGTTGTCAGTGCCTCTGCTGGTAGGCCCTACATCCAAGAGAACAACATTATAAGATCAGTCTTCCCTATTAGGTGAGGATAGCAGAAGAATACATAAAAATAGAATAAGAATAATAAGTTTAAGAATTATAAACTTAGTAGCCTCTCAGCATTCCCCTCTTCTGTGAATGTGATTCAATGTTGTAGTAGAGAAAATAGCACTTAACAAACCTGATTTAGTTCTTTGAGGAGATTACAAAGTTGCCTGATAAAAGTAACTACGCAGATATGCTATACTTAGATTTTCTACAAGGGGATTGAGCTAAAACCATGACATCCTGCTTAAAAAATAGCACAGAATAGTATGAACCAGAGGATATGTGAGACAGATTGAGAGCTGGATAACTGACAGATCTCAAAATGTTGTTGTCAGTGAGGACTCATCACCGAACAACAAATTCCAAGCAGGTTTGGGACTCAGCCCTGCTTTACCCCATGTTTTTTTAACATCAGTCTGGAAGACAATGTAAAAGGGCCACTGACAGAGGGCATTGATGCCCACCTTTGGTGGCAAGGTGGTGGAAGAGGCAGCCGTGCCAGGGCTGGGTGACTGCTGGATAAGCCGAGCTCACTTGCAAGGCATTCCTGCAGTCCGGGAGGAAGGAAAAGGGGAGCTTGCTCATTATCAGCAGGACTGGCTGCAAGTGCAGCAGAGCTCCTGAAGGAGGGCTGGAGGTCGCTGTGGATGAGTAGTTCGGTGCAGACACCTCTCCTGGCAAATGGGGGCAAGGGCTGCCTGGGATTAAGCACACAGGGAAAGTAGTAAGTAGGATCAGGGAGGTTAATTTTCCTCCACATAAAGCACTGAGACTAAAGTGGATAAGATAACATAACCAGGCCCGGGGCTCACATTTTAATATTCAAAAGGTGGTTAAAGTGAGGGCAGGAAAGAGCCACAGAAATGAATTAAGGAGTGTAAATGCCTTAGAGCAAGATACTGAAATTGTTCGATCTGTTTCATGCACCCAAAGAGGAACTGAGTGGAATATTGAAGGGTGAGTTAGGATCAGCATATAATTAATTCCATCGGATGAAAACAGAGAGTGCAACAGGGCTTTTCAATGTAGTAGAGAATAGCATAAACACCAACCACCACTGGTGAGAAGCTGAAACCAGACAAATTCAAATTAGCTGCAAGGTGCACGTGTTTAGCAAAGAGATGATCAACCACTGGAACAAATGACCAAGGGGAGGGGCAGCTTCTCCTTCTCCTGATATCTTCAGATCATGACTAGACACCTTTCTGGAAGAGATGGGATAGAGAAGAGTACTCTGGAAGAGTAAGGGATAGAGGGTAGTGTTATTCACTGTGTGGGTCAGACTGCAATCTAATGATTTCCCCCCACCTAAACCCTCTCAGTCCTGATATCACACAGAGATGACTTGTTCATCTGAACAGCACCCTGGGTCACCATAGTTAGCATCCCTGTTGCTTAGTGAACTTACATAGGAAGCCTATGATTGATTGTTAAATAACCCGTGATTCCCACCCAAATATCTTGACTTCAGACACTATTTTCCCTGAAAGAACCAAAAACTCGCATCTAGGTCATCCAAATTTTCCCCCAGAAACAGCCTCTGGGTATAACAACAGTGTGGCAGATACAGCATCAGATCATGCTTTAGTGTATCTGCTTGTAAAGGTCGTGCCTCCGAGGCATCAGCTTGGGCTGGGAAAGAAAGGTTCACTTCTCTCCCAACACGGACAATGTAGATTGATGGTCTGACCCTAAAGCTTTTGATCTCTCCCTCATCCTTCACATTTAGGCAGTTCATCCTGTACAGCACTATACAAGGTGGTCAAGAACAGAAAGTGAAGAAAACATGCTGTATTTTCATGCCCTTAGCAGGGCTGGAGCAGTAACTGGGGAGAAGGGGCTTTACGTTAAAAATCCCCTTGAGTTACTCACATGTGCATGCAGACTGCATTACTGCTGAATCACTTAAAAAAAAAAAATAGCACATTACATCTGTGCAAATATAGCACTGCCATTATCTATAAGGTGTCACCAACACATGCAAAGAAGGGGGAAGCCATTCAAGTGTGACAACTCACTGGGCCTCTACATCTTGTAGACCTGAAGAAAGTTTTACCTCCTGTATCCTGTTCGGTTAAATGAAACCCAGAATGGGTACCAAAGTTAAAAATAGCTATATGGTTTGTATAACAACATCTATATGGAATTTTAATATAAATTCAACCTGTCTCATCTTTTCAAATCCCATCTCCCTGATGCCCCTCATCAATGACCCAAGGTCTGACAGTCTCTGCCTTCCTTCTCTGCTACCCCAAGGAGAAAACCCTCCAAACCCAGCAGGCTGGGGGCCTCAAGTTTTGGGTCGTGCTCTCTCAGCCCAGATGTGTTGGCTGGGCCAGTGACCACAGGGCTTTTTTGAAGCCCTCACTGGCTTGTGAGCAGTGCGTGGGCTGGCACATGCTCCTTTCTGTGCCTTGGCTCTGTCCCTGAGGACCCCCCAGTTTAGGACTGGGGCGCTGGTGTCTGCATTCGTGATGAGTAAGCTGTAAGTCCCCAGCCAGCTCTGCTGTGTCCAGAGGCACTATACTGGTCTGGCACCCACTGCAGGAGAGAGGACGGTGTATTCAAACACCTCTATGTCCTAAAACAGACACATGCTGGTCCTTGTCACCATGAAATCCAAAATGTGTATGGGACACCCACTACAGCCACAGACTACTCAGTTTAGGGCACCTGGTTTAGCTGGAAGTCAGTGAGACCATTTTTTCCCAGGCATTCTGGTTCTTCCAAACCTCCCAATGGACACAATTGCACTGCACAAGCTGCGTGTGCCAGCTGTACATCTTCACTATGGACTTTGCTCAGGGGTCATCAACATGCAGTGCCAGTCCTCACAAAGCATATTGCCATGGGACAGACCTCATTTTCTGGGATTGGTGTGGAGCAGTTTGGGGTCTGACACAAATCAGAAGCCTCTGAGTTCTACCTGGGTGGGTGGGGAAGGCACGCAGGGGATGACCTGGGATGGAGATGGAGAAACAGAATTGCTGCTGGTGCACAGCAGAGCCTGGGTCTCCATAGGACATTCTGCTCCCTGCTCAACCCCCTCGTGCTCAGGGAAGCTAGCAGGGCAGGATGTTCTGCTCCACAGGGTGGTTTTCCTCCAATGCGGTCAGGCAGGATCTGGGCCCTTCGTCCCACCTGTGCTTGTGCCAAGGGCCAGAGCACAGCACAGCACTAATCCAAGGCTGGTTTCTGGGACAGATTGTTCAGCCAGCCCCTAGTGCTTAATGCATGATCTCACCCAATGGCCTAGTTTTTCTAGTGATAGTGCTTTTCAGGAGCTTTGCAAAGCCTTTCACATAATCTAAGGGGTATCAAGATGGGAATCCATCCCTCCATGGTAAAGCCAAGCGCCACAAAAACATCTTAGCCATGAGTAAGTGGCAGTAGCTGATCTGACCTGTGTGGCAGCTCTGACAGAATAATACCAACAGTTCAGCACTTGAGCTCATTATTCAATATCTGACTTGCTAAGGTTGGGCAAACATCATCCTCATTCGACACAACCACTGCTGTGGGAAGGCACATGAAAAAAGTGCCACAGGCCAGTGGACTGGGATGAGAGGGGGGAGGAGAGCTGGGGACCATGCCTGGAATCTCTCAGGCTGCTGCCCCGACAGAGGGAAGATGGGTATGTGGCATTTTCCACTGGCATGCAAACAGCTGAGTCTATCTGATATCTGGCACACAAGTGTTTGGCCAGCTATTTACCAGCTCACAAACAGATAAATATGCAGAGGAGGGTTCTCACAGCTTTCCCACAAAAGGGAAGAGTGAGAAAGAAAGAGACACGAAAAAAAAAAAAAAAAAAAAAGAGAGAGAGAGAAAAACAACCCTAAAAAAGAGAACAGGAGTGAGAGTTGTCAGTGCCCGCAAGCACTCACAGGAATAATAGCAATAATCACTGTCATCCGTAAGAGGCTCTTGCGCCAGGTTCAGCCTCTCCCCCTCCCTCTCTCCCCTTGCCTTGCTGTCTGAGTCACTGGATCTGAGTCACACTCCTGTTCTATTCCTGTACCCTTCCCTTCAGCTGGGGATGTAGATTTGTTTTGGCTGGAACGATCTGGGCACAGGAGGGACCATCTGCTGCTAGTTCTTGCTTGCTTTGCTCTTGTTTCTTTCCCAGAGAAGGGAAGTGAGTGCTGCCATTGCAATAATTCAGAGGGAGCATGCTGGGAACATACACCCCTTACTGTACAGCCAAGGACTGCCATTTGTCATCTGAAGGCTTGTTATCCGTGGCTGACCCTGAGCAGTTGTCTCCACATGCTTAAGCAAGCAGCTCTGACAAAATCACTTCCCTGCATCTCAGCTCTTTCCCAAGGAGGGTGTTTTTCCTTTGGTCAAGCCCCAAACAGTTTTTGAGGGAGCTGGGGTGGTTAGTACAGCCTGCACATTGCTGTGATGAAGGAGAGGCACACGGAACAAGCTGACAGCATGCAGGGACTTGCAGTCAGTGTGCACAGCGCGTGTTATGACGGAAGGAGTGCTCCCTTCTGGCTTTCCCATCAGGAGCAGCAGCCCCAGTCAGTGTATGCACTCTGTCTTTTGCTGCAGGAGTAGTAATTGGCAGTGGTGAGGAAATGCAAATGGCTTAATGCCTAATCCACCACGACCAGTGTCTTGGTTGATTCCTGCATCCACATCCTGAATAGGAAAGTCAGCAGAGAGAAGGTGTGTGAGAGAAGAATTGACCAAAGGGCTGCACTAACAATGGACTGGAGGATGGGCTGAATGAGCAAGAGCAAAGGCCTGGGAGAGAGCAAAGTCACACCACAGGCATACCAGGGCTCTCAGGAGTAACCAGACCTTTAAGAGGCTCTGTGTCTGAGGCATCTCTCTGGAGGGATCTTTGAAGGATACAGCAGTTGGAGACCTCCAAAGGAGAGACTGTTCCAGCAAGCTGTGCTCAAGCATCCCAGAAATGAATGCCCCACGATGAAGAGTTGCCTTTGGAAAGCTTAATCCCAAGGCTGTGCAGCAAAAGCTGGTATTTGCCAGACCTTTTTATAGGAGAGACAACAGAAGGAGTTGCTTCATGCCTGAAAGAATATAGCTGTCCATTCAACAAAGCCTGAATCCTGAACCCCCTGGAAAACCAAATAAACATCAAATCAGCTTCATACTTTTCATTTCTAGTCCATGGGGCTTGTGAACTTAACCTAAGGTCACAAAGCCCTGAAGCACTCTGTAGTGAGCAGTCTTGCAAGCCCTGAAGACACATCCATTTCCAGAGATAACTTTCTCAGTCTCATTCCTCACTGTGCCTCCTGAAAAATTTAGACTGGATTTCCCAAAACCTGAGTTCTAAAAGGTTTTCAGTGACCCATTCCTGAGTGGGGACTACTTAAATGCCTGCAGATCAGGGAGCCCACTGATTGATGATAGCCACCAGGCTGATGTCATATCCTCCCAAGGATCAGGGTTGCCAGGCAAATTGATTCTCTGAAGAGTGATCTGGACTCTAACTTCAGCACAGTAGCAGCTCTTTTTGGGGCAAAGATGCTCCAAAAGCATTTTGGTGTTTGGGACATTGCTCAGAGGGGCTGAATGTCAGCACAAGCAAAACTACCATCTCCACTGGTCCACATGTCACATCAGCATCTAAGACACTTAAAATGTTAATGTCTTTAATGCAGAAGGAAATCAAATTACCACAAGGATATGACTTGAAAGGTCTGGGCCAAATTCTCTGCGGGTGGAGGATGCCTGCATCATTCCTAATGGAGCTGTGACGATGTGACTGACCCTCCCCACAAGTGGTGGCTAGACACTCACATCACAATTCCACCCAAGCTAATTCTAATTTGCTCTGAGTCTGACTCATCTGCCCAGCCAAAGAAAAGATGCTTCACCTTCAGTGGCTGAGATGGGCACCTGGTTGTTAAGGTTTGCCTTGCAGGTGTGCCCCAGCCAGGACCTCTGGCTCTGAAGGCTGCCAGCACAAGCCACCAAAGGACAGTCCCTGCCTCAAAAATCTTGTAGTGCATGCAAATACCAAAGCAGGTGCTTCCTGACCTCTGAAGGGGCTGGACATCAGTTACAACAAACAGGGCGCCTGGCAGGAGAAGCTCACAAGAGAGACAGGTTAATTACCCAGCTCTTTCTGAGGTGCTGGTTTATTATTTTCAATGCTCTTATTCAATTCCAGATAAAAACCACCTGATGTCCAAAGAGGCTCCTGTCGCACCTCATGACTGACTCCTGCTCCCAGTATAACCCTGTCCCAACAGAGAAACCCTGACCCCACACCACTCCTGGGAGTGACTGAGCCAAGTTGCCCCTCAAGACCCGCCAGTTTCTCACAGCTGGGAATCAACTCAGATAAATGTCTCTGTTTTCCACAGTATTTTCTGAGGCAATTCTCTAAAAGGGATGATTTGGTGTACCCATATCCATTTGAGATGGCCACCCACTTCAGCTTTTTTCACTCCAAGAGACACGGAGGGGAACTTTTGACCTTTAACAATTAAAAAAGCACATCGATTGCTGTTGTAGTTGGGTTCCTCCCATTCTTGCAGGAGATCTCTCTTGCATGCTCTCCATTATGCAATTTTTAGCAGGAGGGACACCCAATTCCTCCCAAAAGTACAAGAGAAACCAAAGATCAGTCTGGGGTCTTCAGCAACACTGCTTTCCCCTTAATGCTCCTTTCTTCCTTTTTGCATCCTCTCTCTTCTGTCCACCAGATTTTATCCTTTCCAAACCTCCAAAACATAAAGCTGATCACAATCAGCCCAAGGCAAAGCGGGAGCAGAGGCAGCTGATCTTTGCCAGTCTGCATTTTTGATCCCAAGGACCCTAAGGATGATGTCCACCCCATGTTTTCATTTCCTAGGCATGCTTCAAGACACTCTGGAATTGCAGTGCATGCCAGTCACTGAGATTTACAGCTCAGCAAGTTTAACCTTAGATTCTCTGAATAACGTGCACACGTCTTGCTAAAACTGGTGCATTCAGTGAAGGCTTGACATAGTATCTTATGCAGCTGTATTAAAAACACCCTGCCCCTTCAACCATAATAGCCCAGGCACACATTACAGCTCTGACCACATTTCATAGCCCAGTGCTGTCCCTTAACTGCAAACCTCCCATCTGCAGATCTGCCACATCTCTGCAGTTGGGTTTGTTTCTGACTAAGAGATCCTTAGCAGCAAATGTAGGATAGGAGGAAAACGCATGGATTGCAGACCAAGAGAAGTACAGGCATTTAGTAACAGCCCACCTGCCCTGTGTTTGCTTCAGAATTTGCCAGATAAGATGCATGTGTTGACTAGAAAATGTTTATTGTTACTGCTGGCCCTAATGGATCAAGTGTAAAATGCACACCCTGCTTTCCCTTTGCTGAGCCCTGACAGCCTCACTGCAGAGGGCTCCTCCTGTGCCAGGATTTTGCCTGTCTGTTAACAGTCCTGATATTTTGGTATCCCAAGTGAGGGGGATAAGGGGATCCTCTGAGAAAAAGTCACCTTCATTGCTGCTGCACTGTCCAAAACCCAGCCCTGCCTCAGCAAGGCTGGACTCACCAGAGAGTCCAGATCCACAAGGCATTTGCAAAATGAATGTGAATCATCCCGTTTGCACAAGCATTTGCACATCAGGAGTGATAGCATGCAGGATCAGCCTGATGCCTGAGAGCAAACCTGGAGATCCATGTCCCACACAGCCCAGGCTAAGGCTTTCCCCCAGAATGGCACACCACACTGCTCCTGGACACATGGATGCACCTCTGCTGTGAACCCTGCCAAAACCTGGGGGGCAAAATGAGTTTGAGTCTATGTGAAACCCAGAGACAGATTCAGACATGGTGACATGGGAGGCAGCCCCAAGGTAGCTCTGGCTCCTATCATTTCCAAACTCCCCATCCAAAGCAAAGAATCAGGTTATCCTGATTTTTACCCATCTGATGCACATTAAGAGGAGAAATTTGATACCAGTGTTACCCTGGACTTGTGCAGGATGCTTAGGATTTTATGGTACAGGACTTGTAATTTCATCCTTCCAAAGAACAGCCCACAAAGTGACTGGAATTTATTACAGCAAAATTAAACAACAAGAAGAAGTTTTTAGAACAACCAGGAAGAAGATTAACACACTTGGAAATCTTGAACACAGTGAGTTATAGCCATAGTCCTGAAACAGCAGGGATCAGGAGGAATTCCTCCAATGAGACACAGTGATGCAATCCACCTCTAAGGCAGGACCAGTGCTTGGGAATCAGCAAAACCAGACCCTTTGTTGCTGAGCGATGACAGCTTCGAAGTTTAAATGTTTGTAGAGAGATGTTTTCACCAAATATGATACACAGTGATTAAAATAATGAGCTGGAACAAGCTGAAGTTATAATTGCTCCTTTTCCTCCCTCCCCTGAGTTGGTCTGAGTGCTTCGTTAACTACCTTGATGAACCAATCAAGAGTTGGCTGAATCAAGGAAGGAGCAAACAAACCCTGGGAGACATCCCTACAAGAAAAGACATAATCTGGACACTGAGCTTTGAAGGCAAGCTGTATAATGAGAGCTGACTATATCTCAAAATCCATGTTAGCTTGAATGAACTTATGTAATAAACATTTATCACAGAACATATGTCACTGAGCACCTGCCAGACTTCAGGAATAGAGCCAGCACAGCTTGAATCGTATATGTATTAAAAAAAAAACCAACTTGGCGGCAGGAGGCTGGCAGACGCTTTTACTAGAAAAATCAGAAGTGATTTTGAGAGGAGCAGAAATTTCCTGAAACCTCTCTCACTCCATGTGGGAATATAGCACTTGGAAAAAGCAAGAGGCTGATCAAGCTGTGCTGAGCGGAGGGAGCGGGACGAGCTGCTCTGCTCATCCCCTCTAGAATTTGTCCCTGAGTCCCCAGTGCTCCCCTGCATGTGCTGCTGCCCGTGGAGGAGTGTTCTGCTCGTGCCTGGCTCTGCTCAAGCAGAAAGGCAGCACTGGACAGTGCAGGGCAGCTGCTGGAGGAACAGCAAGCACAGGGCTGAGCAGGGCTGGGAAGTGAGTTTATGGTGAGACAAGTAAAGCTACCCAGCTCAGGGGGGAAGTTAGCACCCAAATCAAGCAGAATGAGGTGGTTGAGGGATGAACTGAGCCTCTGGGTGGGAAGGGGGCTCAGAGCAGCAGTGTTCAGTAGAAATCACAATAGCAGAAAGACAGGGCAGGGTAGTGCAGAGGCTTGGGCAGGGCAGTATGAACCTGGTCCGGGATTTTCTTCCTGGGCCAGTGCTCCCTGAGAGCAGACACAACACAGCAAGGAGCCAGGGATAGAAGGTGTTTCTGTCTGATACAATGAGGATCAGGGCAAGCACAAGGCTGTGCCAGGCATGGATCGCTTAACTCTAGACACAGGCTGGGTGTGAGAAGATGCAGAGAGATGTGAAGCAAAGGTGACAGAGCCAGGCGAGAGGAGAGGAAGGGGACTACCTGGTCTCACCACTGATGGGCATATCTGCACCACCTGTGCTTTATCCAGAGCTACCCTGCTTTCTCAGGCACCCACAGCAGGGCATCCGTGACAGCTCCATCCCTGCTGGAGGTGACAGACCTGGTTCCCCTGCAAGACAATTAACTCAGGCCATGCAGATGAGTGGGACTGTAGTGCTCACAGGCTGCATGTCAGCAGAGCTGCAGCAGGTGTGGGTATCTCTGAAGGGCAGTGCCTGTGCACTGAAGCCAGACCCTGAATTTCCTGTCTGCTCTATCACACTTGCAAACCGACGGTCAAACCCAGCCCTGGGGAGCAGGTTCTCTGGGAAAGATAAGCAAGATTTGCTTTGCAGCAGGTATCCTCATATTTTTTTTCATGAGCTTGTTATGGGCTCTTCCTGCCATATGGCTTCAAGCCTCATGAACTCTGCAGAACTGTCTCAGTTTGAGGAAGGGGAGTGAGGGTAAAGAGTGCAAAGAGTAGAGCAGAAGTTTACCCCAGGAAACAGGTATAGGATAGGTGAGAGGAGAGGAAAGAAGAGGAGAGAATAGAGAGATCATCTGGTAAGACTGTCCAAACGGCACCTGAGTAAATCCAGACCCTCCTTCCGTCCTGCTATCTAACTTCAGCACTTCTCTGACTGCCATTATCATTGCATCAGAGCACCATGGGTTTTTTCAGAGCTTTTATCATGTCTTTTCCCTGCTGCAGGTGTTCTTGCTTTCCCCTGCAGCTATAAATGAGAAACAAAACCTTGGGGAAGATTATCAGATTATTTCCAACTGACCTTTTGGACTTCTGACCCTGACTGAAGTGACCAGGGACTTGCCACTATTAACTAACCATCTGCCCTGTGTTTGGGCTAGAACCAAGGGCTTGGAAACAGTCCAGTATATGCCATTGAGAGCTTTGCCTAATCCCTTTCATTTTGGTGGTCCTACAGTGAGTTAGAGGAGTGTGAGATCAGATCCAGTAAGTGCAAGACTGAAAGGAAGCAAGAGGAAGGAGACAGCAGAAGTGTGGGGAAGAATGAGCAAGGGCATGTTGGTGCAGTCCTTCTGCAGGGAGCTGCTGGCTATTCAGAGGAGCCTAAGGCTGAACAGCCTGGCTCAGACTCTCAAGGCATGCAAGCCACTCATTTGCCTCCCCAAACAGCAGATCCCAGCTGCTCCACGGGGTGACAAGAGTCTATCTGGAGAGAAAACCCTCACTAACCACCTGATGGTACAACGCTAACGACAAATGATTCATTGTTATTGCAGCTCTCCCTGCTGCACTGAATCCATGGGCTTTCATTAGTGCTCTTCCAGGCTGGCTCTTCCACAAGTGTGACCTGGGTCACAGCTTGCTTGCTGTGTCTTTGCTAGTGTCCTGGAGTCACACCACTTGGCGTTTTGCCCCTTCTCTGTGGAAAAGTGAATGCTGACCCTGTCAGCATGTCAGATGCTGACCTGTATCTCACCACATGGATTGCTTCAATAAAACCCTGCTAAAGCAGAACTGTGATGATTCATGGTTGTGCATTTCTTCCACAAGTGTTGAATGCAGGCTAAGATTACAATAGATCTGGCGTTGATAACTGCTTAGATTCAGGGTATTTTTTGTTTAAAATTAGGGTTTTTTTAAAAAAATCTTGTTGAGAATTTGTAGAGGAAAATCATACTTTGAACAACTACAAGAAGTATATGGTGCAGAAAGGGAGATTTTGCCGAAAAAAGTTCAAGAGACACCTTTCTCTTTCTCTTTTTTCAGCTGCCAAACAACATTGTTCTCAGCTCCCTCTCTCCCCATTTTTGGAGGAAGAATGTCTGTTTTCAGTAGCCAAAACTAAGCAGAAGTTGAATTTCCCCAGTGGCAGCCGAGTTTCCTCAGTGAGGAGCTGACGTGGTCACTCAATGGTCCCTTCCAGCAGCGCCCTGCTCGTTTCACCATTTCTAGAATTCAGTGATTAAAGGGTAAAGCCTTCCTTTCTGCAGTGCTGCACCACTTGGAAGATGCTTTACTCATCTGCCTAACCATAACCTACACGGTGATAATTAATGAGTCAACACTTCTTTCTGCACATGACAGTGGCTGGAAACAGGTAAGGCACCGAGATAGGCAGGAGGGTGACGCACCCACACAAGGCACCCCCAGGGCTGACTCTGCACTCCCACCAGCCTCAGGAGTCTCCACTGGGGGCTGCACACGTGGGATGGACACAGCTCATCCACCAGCTGTGACAAAAACACCCAACCCGCCAGCCCAGTGGGGAAAGAAAGAGGCATGAAAGCGAGAGGAAGTGGAAAAGATCAAGGCGAGAGTGTAAGACAACAAGCTCACCACCGGAAAACAATAAAAATAAAATTGCTCAGAAATAGCATAACTGACATGCAAAGGAGATAAAAACAGGCCCTCAAAATATCTCTTGGTGGGGGGCAGGGGGTGCCTATGGTGGACACCATGGGGCAGCCAGAGGATGTGCTGCGGGTGGCGGGCAAGCGTTGGCTGTTTCGTGGCCACATCCACATCCTGCCTGGCTCCCCAGATTCTGACCTACAGGTCTCTGGAGGCTTTGGTCTCCTGGGAGATGAGCAGTGCTTTGTGCCTTCCCCAGGGCACCAGAGCACACGACATGTGGCTGATATCTCTGAGCCAGGGGTGGTGTAGGGGCTCTGTGGGGATCAGGTGCTATTCTCATTTGGCTCATCCCACTTATCCAGCCATTCCTCTGATGCAAAGAAAAGAACTTGGGTCCTGCTCCAGTCCCCCAGCACAGATTCGGAGCATGTGCTGTTTACATAGCAAAGGGACTGGGAAGAAGGGAAAGGAGAACCCAGTTCTTCACGGTTTGCTTTGCTGGAAAGGACAGCTGCTCTCAGCTTGCCTTCGTGAGAGTGCTAAAGTCTTAAGCTGCTGAGGCATTAAGCATGCTTTGACCTTTAAGCAAAGATAAGGCTCCAAAGTCAGCATTGTTTTGCTGTAGGTTGCTCCTCTGCTTAGAGCTGGGCACACTCTAAAGCTTTGCTGTGCTGTGTCCTGATGTGTTTCAGACTGCTGTGAGCACAGCACCAGGGAGCAGGATCAGGTCCCTTGGGCCCATCTCAGCTCTGCTTTTTCCTAGCAGTGTGACCAGTGGCATTCAACCAGCTCTGCTGCCCATCTCTGAGGAGTTTCATTCTCCTGAAGCTCCAAGCACAGACTAGACATCACAGCTGGGGCACTGTCCCACCGCAGGTCCAGAATAATATGTCTTTCACTCCTTGCACAACAACAACAACAACAACAACAACAAAACAAAACAAAAAAAAAGCCCAAAAAATAAACAAAAAACCCCCACCAAACCCAACAACAACAAAAACCAAAACAAAAAAAAAATAAACCCACCAGAGAAATCACTCCAAGCACGGGCAGGTCTTCAGAGGAGTCCTTTGGGCTAATCTGCCCAAACTTGCAAGACCTAGTTGGAGGCTGTTCTGGCAACTTTCCAGCTCCCTGTGAATCAGGGAACACTGGGACTGCCACTCAAGGACAGCAAACTGTTTAAAACATAATACCTTATTCCCATCTGGTGCACTGAAATGCATGGATGCCCATGAACGTGTTATTCTTCATTCCCTCTATAACAGAGCATGTGATACAGAGTTTTCTCCAAGGAGAAGAAGGGTGAATGAACACAGTCAGGGAATGTCATTGTGTTTCTTGAAAGCATAAAAGGTAGGGCTAAGTATTAGGGATTAATTATTGTAGCTGCTTAATGATGCTAGGGATTTTTAATATTATTATTATTTCTGTGTGCTAGCCAGGGCCATGGCAACAGGAACACAGGAGGGCCACTTGCCTGGGCTGTGCCAAATGAAGGTTTATATATGGGTTACAAAAGTCACTGGGACAAAATGCTGATGACCATGGGATGTGGCTGGGCTGGGGTCCACTTTGGCTGGCAGCAGGAACTTCCATCTGTGGGTCCAGACATTCTTATCCAGAGCTGAGGGTATTTCTAAATAATGCAAAGGTACCTAGTGGCCTTGAAACAGCTATCCAAAAATGGCCAGTGGACCTCCTTGGTCCTGCAAAAACACTGGCTGCCTCAGTGCTTTTATACAATGAAACACCAGTGTCTGGACTGTAATTTTGCTGCCCTGGATGGTGAAAAGGGGGAGCTGGACACTGTCAGCTCTTTCTCCTTGAATACCAACTCGTGTTACAGTAAAGTAGAAGTAACATGGTCCTAAGTGTGAAAGGACATTTTTTTTTATTTTTTCCTGGTTTCAAAAAGCAAGAGAGAATTATGCCCATGCATTGAAGGAAGTTTAATAAAGGTTTAATTAAGTGCCTCAATCTTGATTTAGATGTTCTCACTTCTAGTGCTGGAGCTTGGAGCTGTTAGTCATTAATACTCATCTCAGGTAACTTCCACCACCCTCAGCCCCTCTCCTGACGCATGCACACACTTGACAAAGATTGCTGATATCCTCTCTGAAAACTAATGAAATCACAGTGTGATATTTTGATTTCAAGGGCATCAAAGTGATGCGAAATAATGATGGAAAAGGGAGGCTCTGATACCACTGACACAACACAGCTCTTCTTGTCTCTAGATCTGAAAGCACCTTGAGAAGGAGATCCGAATCACCCCCTGCCTCTGTTCAAGAGAAACTGAGGCACAGCGCTTTGCAGAGATCCCTGCACCACTGGGATGGAGAGCAGCTGCCCCAGCCCCAGGCCAGCCTAGCACTTAGTGACAACACTTCTCCCTGGAGCAGAGATGGGGTCTGCCATGGGCAGGAGATCTGTGTGTGTGTATGTGTGTGTGTGTGTGTGTGTTTGTCTGTGGGTACACAGGTTTTGCAGAGAGAAGGATCCCAGACACAAAAACAAACAAAGAGGAAACCAGTTCAATGGTCAGCTGGGAAAGCAGGTCCTGCCTCGGCTGCTTGGAGTTTAAAGGGCAGCAGTGGACACAGGAAAACGCTTTCTAAAGGCTGGAACAGCAACCAGATTTCTTCCTGAGATTATTTCACAATATTTGTAGTTCTTGTTTGTTGCACAGGAGATTGGGTAGGCAGAAAGGCCTGATCCCTATTTTTGTGCTTTTCAACAGAGAAGAGTGACTGCTCCTGACCTGCAGAAGGCTGCAGGACTCCTGCAGTAATCCACAAATTACTGATCTTCAGCAGAACAGAAATGGGAAAAGAAATTATTCTATATGCTTCAATAGAGTATTGTGGAAAATTGAAGGATCATTAGCAAATCTTCTGCATATGGGGCTGGCAGTATACAGCTAAAGAACAGAAGGCACAGGTATCTTCAGGTTATTAATAAAAGCAGCAAACATTTCCTTTACTTACTAGCCTGAGTATGCCCAATTTTTGTTATAGGAAGAAGGCCATGCCCTGATGAGGATTATTACAGGCATCACTTATACATGTGGAGATCCTGCTGCCTCTGGGAAAGGTTCACCAGCTCCCCAGAGATGTGCTGGATTGCTGTGAACCTGCAGCTCAGCTAATCAAAAGTCTTTTTTTGCCCTTTCTTCCCTTTTCCCTTCAAGGCTGGCTATGCAGAGCTGCTGGAGCAGACAGTGCTCCCCTGAGGGGATTGCCCCAGGCAGCACTGGACTGGATGCCCGGACACCCCAGGAAGGAGCAGAGCTCGAAGGAGAGGCACAGCTTGCAGTGCCATGCTGCAGTCACAGCTGCTGAGTGTCCGTGGACTCGAAGCCTCTCCGGGTATCACAACAACCCTCTCAAGATGACTGTGCTGGTGAGAAGTGTGATATCAAAAGCCATGAGGCTTTGCCCCCGGAAAGTAGTGGGCTCAAGGCTCCAGGTTTGTTTCAGCCTTTCCCCCTCCCCCAGCAACACTATGACTGAATCAAAGTGAGCAGACTCAGCCTCTCAGACAGCTTGGAAACTGGGGCACAAAGAGAAGTGACTCACTCCATAGCTATCTACCACTCAGAAACTCATCTATGGGACAGGAGCCTTGCAAGAAAACACAATTTTCCATAAGCAAGGTCAGCAGTTTTCTTCAGGTGTTCAAGCCCAGGGCAACCCCTGTGGCTGGCAAAGTCCTATTGAGCCCACAACCCCACCCTGAGCCTCTCCCAGCCCAAGAGCTGTGCAATTGCCCTGAGTAAGGGAAGAGGAGGATGGCATGGTTTGGAGGCTGCTCACAGCCTGCCCAGCTGGCAAAGCCATGCCCCTCTTTGGCCTTGGGCACCCAAGGCATGACTTGCTCTTGGCAGTGCCACCCCAAGTCAATGAGCTGTGACTTCACAGGAATGGCCTCGCCACAGAGCAGGGACCTGATTTCCTCATGTCCCTGTGGTCCTTGCACCTTCTTAGAGGTTTCAAGGTCATTTGACATCCCTCACTGAGACCAGAACTGTTTTGGTATCCTGAGTCTTATCTGTAAGGCTTTGTCTCTTCTTGGTTTTGGTGCCAGCCTAAGTCTGCATTGGTGCCAAAACTGACACCATCAAGAATGCTCCACTGCTGCTGATTGCTCTGGGAACCCAGGCCTCAGGCTTTTTCCCTGACAATTCTACCACTAGATCAATATCTGTGCTTGAACAAGAGCAGAGCGCTCAGAGATACCTCCAAACGCAAATGGGACCCTTGCCAGTAATGGAGAACCCATCACAGCTCTCCAAAGCTGTGCCAGTGTTTAATTAAGCCTCCTGATAGAAACACATTTTATACCTAATCTGCATTTGTCTGGCTTCAGATTGCAGCCTCTGGATCTTGTTTTACCTCCCCTAATTGGGCTGGTTTTGTGTCATTCCACTCCCATTCCACATCACTTCCCAGCAGGACTTCCCTGGACCAGGGTTACCCCAGGCATTACTTTTCCATGCCCAGAAATGTTGCCTGGGTAAAGGTTGAGGATTTCAGTCTCTCATTTGACATTTCAGATGCCAGACAGCCCATTCAGAGCTGTGTGGGCATGGGTGAGGGAGCTCACACACGTTTCCCCAGGGTCAGACTGACCATGCATTTCCTCTGGATATTCTGCATCTGCCCAATTTGCTCCCCACACCTCAGACATGTTGGAGCTCCCCTCCATCTCTTGTAGAAATCGGGACAAAACTAAGAATGCACTCAGTGCTCTTCATTTGGTTTATTTCTTCAGGAGCTTGTTTTTGTTTTCTTTCTCTTCACCTTCCAGGACCACCTTTTCCTTCGAGGGATGGAACTGGTGCCCATCCCAGAATCACCTGGCAGAGGGACTGCAGCTGCTTGGTTCAGCTTCATGGTCTGGTCCAGCGCCTGCTCTCCTGCATCCCTTCCTAACATCCTGCTCCTCCCACTGCAGCCCCTGCCTCCCGCTCTCCCTGCCTCTGCCTGGTTTCTCCCATGGAAACACGGCCCTTCACCTTCCTGCCAAAGCTGTGTCCTCAGGGGACCAGGCTGCTCATCAGCCTGATGGATTGATTCAGTCTGACTTCCCCACACTCATTTATTCAGGTTTCCTAGAAAGACTTTTCCACTGGGGGCTTCCTGAGGGAAGCAGGTGGTGTGTCCATGCACGAGTACGTGTGGGTCTGTGGGCCGGGGGAGCTGCATCCCAGCCCCTGCTGTTCCCCCCAGCCCTGTGAGGAGCTGTGCCAGCCCCGTGCATCCGCGCGGCGAGGGCTGCAGGGATCTCGGCATTTGCAGAATGAGCATCTGGGAATGTGCATCTGATCCTCAGGCCACGTGAACGGGGGGCTAAAAATAATAACCAACTGCCACTCCATTCCTCGGCAGCATCTGGGAGAGTTTGTGCAGGGAGGAGCAGCCATCAACATCTAACACTCCCCAGCAGCATCCCTCTGCTTTGCAACCTGGCTTTGTGCATGAGAGAGGGGTCAAAGGCTTCAAGCTATTTTTTTTTTTAAGAATTTCTCTAAGGAAGGGTTATGTTGTGAATTTTCTCCTACTTTACCCATCAGCTGCTGTCCTGGTATGTTGAAAGATGCCCCAGTTTTGCACTTGAAACCTCATTTGCCCTTTGCAGAGGAGCTGGCAAAAGTGCCCAGTGTATCAGTGAAAAGGTGACAGTACTACAGAAGGAAGGCTGTGCAGACCATCCCTGTGAACATGGGTGGAGATCACCTTTTTAGAGCAGTCAGTGCCTTCCCCAGCAGTGATGAGCAGAGTCCAGCTGTAGCAGATCTGCAAGATTGCTGGTGGGAGCAGCCACTGCCTTGGCAATGTATTTTTGCACTTTTGGTCATCACCTTGAGCTATGCCACTCTTTGCAGTGGCACTGACCAATTGCGGGCAATGGTGTCAAAAAAAGAGTCACCTCTGGTGGCAGCTTTGTTTAAACTTGCTCATTTTGTAGGGTTTCCTGCCCTCACTCCTAATACAAAAATAGCTTTACCCAGAGATTTCTTTCAGTGAGCAAATACCATTTGCAACCAAGGAACAGCAGCAGCATATGGATCCCTGTGCATCTCGGGGAGAAAAGCTCAGCAGTGTCCAACACAGCTCACACCTGGATTCCCTGCAGTCCTACAAAAGGGCTGGGCAGCTCTGGAAAAGCAGAGTATGATTAAACCTCCCTGTGACTTGTTTCTTCCACTGTAAAATCAAATTAATATCACTCCTGTGTTTCTTGACAAAAGGTAGTCAAATCCTGCAGGGATGCAGGCAGGAGTACAACCCGGCTGTGGTCCTTGGTGGATGCTGACTCAGCCCCATGAAGGAGGTTTGTTTTCTTTCTTCTCCATCCCTCAGCCATCTCTGCTGCCTCAGGGGGCACTGGAATGAGCAAGGACTGAGTGGTTTCTCTCACGACCTACGGATCAGAGAAATGAGCAAGTCCTGGTAGCTGTTGAATAAGGAGAGAAATGTTCCCTCATATACCAGGAGGAACATGAGCAGGGAAGGTATCAGGTAGCAGAGCATTTCCACAACAGGTTTATCACAGATCCCCTAGCTCCCCACTGTAGCATTTCAGGCTTGCAGATGGGATAACACCTCCGGGCTGGGCAATTTATGGTTTGTGGGCTGCCTGTGGCTCACAGACTGCTCAGAGCTGGTTCTTGTGCCAGCAGGCAGCAGTGGCTGTAGGTGGGCTGCTCCATAACCCACACCCCTGGCTGGAGGCAATGGGAATAAACCCATCAAAAAGGATTTTCTGACAAGCCACTGAATGCTTGTCCCTCCTGCTTCCCTAGATAGCCAAATGGGCCCTGGGAGCATTAACCCCTCCCAGCATCATAGAGATGGATTGGCATCTTTGGGATCACTCCATTGCCATGCAAACAAGCATGAAGATGCCTCTGCTGTGGCCTGGTTTGTACCAAGAGAAAGATCTTGAGCAGAGAGGTGTGTGGGGTGGTGGAAGAGAAGGGGTTCATTGCTAGAGGGACTCAGGAGCACCAGTCTGCTGCATTTGACTTTCCCAGTGGGTAGGGAAGTGGCTGGATTGAAGCTGTAACCAGCACCAGGATGTGTCAAGACCATCCTTGAAATCCTTGTGTGAAATTGGGTCTCCTGGGAAGTCAGCCAGGAGCACAGGGAATGCAATGCCATGGCAGGTAGCGAGTAGCTTGCCTCAGAGCTGGGCTGGGTCCCCAGGCTGCGATAGACTCCCACCTTGGGTGGGTCAGGGTGCAGGTGCCAGGTTCTGTGTCCCAAATTCTGAGGCAGTCTGGATGCCTCACTGGCAGAAGGCCGTGTGGGGCAGAAGACAGCCAGCAGGCTGATGGAGGAGACCCAGCTTGGCAGGGAGATCAAGGCCCTGGGAGTGGGCAGGAAAAGGAGAGGAACCAGGAATGAGAACTGGGCTGGGATGGGGTGTGGGAAGACGAGCTCAAGGGAAACATCTGAGAGTCTTTCTGTGGGAGGATGAGATTTGGATTCCCCTGGAGCTGACAGACCTATTGAGTCCTGATCCAGATGTTTCCCATGAAAGTTCTGCAGCATCCCCACCCCTGAGCTTTGCTCTCAGCAGTACCCAGGGGAGCTGGGGAAGGACAGCAAGAGCTCTGCAAGCTTTGGCACCTCCCAGCTGGTAGGAAACCCTGCAGAGGAGAAGCCCCAACTTCTTTGTCTTTTGCCTTGCTCAACCCCAGATCCAGCTCCTGGATACTGACCCCTAGGGAAGGAGACAGACTGGAGAAGCACAAGGAGTACCCAGGGCAGTATCAGAGCACCAGGGATAGAGCAGCAGGGCTATTTAGCTCTGAGTAATGTGGTAGACCCTGATGTGCTTAATGACTGAGAGAAGAGAGATGAGGTCAGGATGTGCAAGTGACCATGGCATTTCTGCTGCATGTGATCAAAACTGGTGTATTTCTCCACCACTTTTCTCCTTATTCTTCCAGACCTCAAAAACATTCACTTTTTATTTGTAAGTGTAAATCTCTCTGCATTGGGAAATCTGCTGCCAGCTCTTGGGCTGGAAACCCTACTCCCTTCCATGCTTCCCAGAGGGAGGTGAGCTCCCTGCACAGCTATCTCCTCTCCCATCAGCTGTGAATCATGGACCATCAATGGCAGAGCAAGCAGAGGGAGAGCAAGAGGTAACTAAAATCCTCAGGGGAGTGCTGCATATTTCTGTGTGCTAAGCCTGTTGAGGTTTTCAGTTTTTCATTAAAAAATCCCCAATTTCCTACTGAAGAAGCAGATGGAATATTTCCAACTAGCCTGTGGCCAAGCCACAGATTTACTGTTGCTTCCTGATTCCAAACTCCAGAACCTGTGTAGGCAGGGACTGATGTTCAGAGCTGAGCTTCTGGGGGTGCTTCACCACACCAGCCCAAACTGTGGCCCCCACCGGCAACACCTCTCTGCTGCACGTTCCTGAATCCAGATCATCCAGTCCCTCCCACAGTGCACCCCAGGAACAGCTCTGCATAGATTTACACCTCTGCACAACATGAATCATGTCCAGTTAGGCTTGAGCTGACCCTTGCAGGGAGCTCCTGAGGCATTGCATGAAAATTATTTATGGCTGGTTTTTATTGCCTGTAAAAGGATGTAGAAATCGGGCAGCACCCTTGTGGTTTTCTGCTGTCAAATTATGATCAAGGTTGCTATTTTGCTGCCCAAATATTTAAGAGTGAGACAGAAATCTTTACAAGGGCTACCACATTCCTTAGGTTATCTGTATTGGTTCTGCCTGGGCCTATAAATACTAGAGGGACTACCAAAGTAAATAACACATTTGCCTGCACATATGTTGCTCCAGGGGAACTCCTATTTCCTGCACCATGGAGGTCAGTAGGTCAGGGACTTACTTGCAAATCAATAGAAAATTACCTTTCAAGTGACACCTGCATTAACCTTTGATTCTTGTTGGTCTAGATGAGGTTAAGGCCACCAGTTCCTATAGGGAGAGTCTTCTATTGCGCCTGTCATTCATTTGTATTATGATTTATTTGCATTTTCTGTTTCCCTCCTTGATCTTTGGAATTGCTGGCACAGTTCCCACACAGCATGCAGAGCCATTTCCCTGCACATTGGTTGGGAATGGCAGGAGATACACAAGTCTGTGCTTTTTGCTGACAGGTGTCAGAAACAATAAAGAAAATATATATGTTTGGAAATGAAGAGAAAACTAAAACAAACAAGAGGAAGCAATTATGAAGACCCAGTTGTCAACATAAGCTCTTCTATCCAAAAGTTGTGTCCTGAGCTCAGTCATTAATGACAGCCATAGGTCATTGAAAGTGAATGAGTTGTAAAAATCAAATTCACTTGTCATTACAGCTCATCTAGAAAGAAAATTGCTGGACCCTACAGCCTCCAAACTGGTGTGAATCAATGGTTATTTTCGTCAGGGGCTGGTTCACACCTTGTGTCTCTTCTAGCTTGCATGAAGGAATCAGACTGGTCATTTCATGTTTCAAATCTGCTTGTTCTTTTTGCTGTCTGTCCCTGGCATTGCTGCAAGGCTGTGCTGGTCTAGCAGGAGCAAAGAGCTTAGCAGAGCATCCTGTGCTCACGTCATCTCTCACTGTCCCATGGCAGTGCCCATGTGTTACAGCTCAGTACTGCCTCTCCCCTCCATCTCCCCTGGCCAGAACTGCATTTAGCAAAGACATCATGGTCCTGCCCCAGATGTGTCAAAGGGGTCCTCGGACCCTGTGCTAGATGCCTTCCCCATAAATCAATTAATGTGGGAATTTGGGTGGGACCCCTTTCCCTCTCCCCTTCCACAGAGGTTCTAAGATGCCCCTTTTCTGGATATTATTAGGCTTTAGTTGTCACGCAGGGACTCCTGGACACAAATCTCTTTCCATCACTTCAGATGCTGTTTCTCACTCTATGAGGTGACTACATATTTTTGTTTGCTTCTGATTCCCCCTTTGCACCCCAGAGAAATGCTCCTTGGTTGCTTTGCTGCTGGTGGAAACCCTGCTGCAGAGCTCCCTGCAGACGTGAGGGATGTGCTGATCATGGGAAAGCAGCTGTGTCCCAAGCAGCTCCTGCAAGGGCTGCATTCCCAGGCAGCCCAAGCAATCCCGTCAGGGTGTGCAAAATGCCCAGCAGGCCTGAGATAACACTGAGCAACACTCAACTGGCAGGAGGGCACTGTGTCCTCAAGGCCACCGTGGTGGTTTGACAAAAATCCACTGGCACAGGCCACCACTCTGCCCCTCCACCCTCCTGTGGCCCATGGGAACATCCCGGGGGCAGGGGGGACATGCAGCTCTGAAGCTCGACTTCCTCTTGCTCTGGGCATGTGCACTTTTGGCCACTGGCTTCTGATTGTCACTAGGGACCTGTGGGTGCTTCTAGAAAGCAATTAACAGCCAGAATTAATATGGGCAGACCATAGGACTTGGCACTCTGCAGTTGGCAAACACTCCCTACCCCTCTGGCTTACTTCAAGCCCTGAACCTCGCTGATTGTATCCTGTTAACAGGCTTTAGTTCTGGATGCCGTTGAGAGCCTGCCAAGCACAATCTGTAGGATGTTTTAATTGGAGCAGAGAACAGTAATAAAAAGACCTTTGCCCAAGCCCTGCAGATGAGGCTAACAGGAGGGGAGGGCCGTGCCGCTGTTCGGTCACTTCCCTTGAGCTGTCCTTGTTAGAGGGAATGGACCTGAGGTCCCAGTTTTCTTGCCAGCCATCTCTTCTGCCTGGCCTCTTTGTGCACAGCAGAAATGTGCTCTGACCAGCCGAAGCCACCCAGGCACAGCAGCATGAACAATTTGCCATGGCTTCCTGAAGCTGGGGACAGTGGCACCCTGCAGGGTCTCACCTGGGGGGCTGGAACACCTGCCTGAGGGTCTAGCACAGGGATGGGAGGCTGAGACATTGCTTTCCTTCAACTGCCATGGGAACAGATATCAAGAAGCATCTGGAGAAGAGCTTGCAATGTAATGTCCTCCTCAGTCCACTTATATTCAAGCGATTTCACTTTTCAAGGACCTTCCTGGGGATCTGGGGTGACCAAATCATCACATCTTCAGGCCACTTTTGAGACACCCAACCTCAGCAAATGAAGCTGAATCACAGAACAAGGCTGGACCAAGTCTGTTCTTTGTTCCAGAGGTTTTTCCCAACAAGACTGCAGATCTGCATCTCTGCTGGTAAAAGCTTGAGCCCTGGGACTGTTCTTCCACCTGGGAGCCTCGGCAGGCAGCAACTCTTTCCTGCTTTCCACCCTCCTTTCCTTTCAGTGTCTGCTTTGAGCTGCTCAGTGTTCTTGCTGTGCAACATCACACAGCACCTGCATTCTGCTTCACAAAGGGTTGCATTTGCACGGGGGTCAGATGGTGCCCCTCCAATCTGCTGACCACATGCTGTTCAGTCAGCAGGAGAACACCAGGGGGACAGGCTCCAGTGTGGCAGCAATAAAATCAGTGCTGCCACAGATTTCAAAGGAGCAATTGCCAAGGACCAGTTTGTCCACACAGTCCCTCGAGGATTGGGATGTGTGGTCACTGCAGGCTTCACCAGGCCCTGCAGGCCCCATTTGGGCTGGAAACAAGGTCAGGAGGAGATCATCCTAGATTATGTGACAGCAGGTCAGAAATCTAGTCTTGGTCCCCCTCCCTAGCCCAGCCCTGCCTGGGCACCCTACTGAGGGCAGCCTGTGTGGGTGGGGGTGCAGGGGGCTGCGTGGGCTGGGGAGGGTGGTGGGTGTCAGTGTGGGAGCCCAGGTGACAGCAGCCCATCCCTGCTGACTGAAAGCACCCCGTCTGCCCCGCTGCCACGCACCGGCACGGCGGGACCTGCCACGGGGGAGCACGGCTGAGGGGTTTGACTGGGACCTCAGTTTCACTTCCTGCCCTGTGTGGGGAGAAACCATTAAAAATATCTGACTAAGGCAGACTTCTCTGCTCTCAGTATTACTAAACCCTCCCTGCTCCCCAGCCCCCTGCAGTGACAGTGGTGTGGGCAGAGCTATTTCACTTTCCCCTGGTTTGCAGGCTCACAGGTGGGCAGGCAGGTGTACAGCACTGCACACCTCCTGGCCTCTCCCAGCCTTGCTGCAGCATCATCCTTTGTCCAACAGACCTGGGGGCTTTTCCCCACGACCTCAATGAGGCACAGCTTCTTAATCCTCAGAGAGGGCTGCGGACACCAAGTCAGGGTAATGTGGATGATGCTGAGGGCCATCAGGTGGGGATCAGGTCCCAGGGATGCTCAGAGAAGGGAGGGTTTGGGACCCTGCTTGCCACGCACAGCAGAGCTGGACTGCACAGATGCCTCCTGTGTGGGGCTGCAGGGGGCAAATCTTGACAATGTCACTCTTAGCCATCAACAGATTGATCACAAACTGATTTCCCCTTGGATTAGTATGGTTACTGTGAAAGATATAAGCATTTTAACAACTGCCCCTCCGACTTCAATATTTGTTTTAATGACCACGTTGACTAATGCACACAGTACTTTTCAAATCTGTAACATGCCTTTTCTTGCCAGAGTAGCTTGCACCCAGTGCACATGCAGACATTGCAGCTTAGAGGATAGTGGTTTGTAATTTGATGTATCCCCTGCACACCTACCAGGTCCTGTGGTGCAATTAGATGCTCTCTTTTGCAAAGGCAATAGTAATTAATGCTTCTGCAGGGGCCTGGGAGTTGAGAGTGGGACAGGACACGTGAGGTGAGCTAAAGCCAGGGATGAATGGCTATCAGAAGCTCATATCTGAAACAATCAAGAGAAGGTACAGCAGGTCACCTGGAAAGACTGTTTTTTCTTGTTTTTCCACTTTTGCCTTACTAAACCTTTTTATTGATTTCACTGCAGATAAAGACATGAATACTACACCCACATGGTCTGTCATGAAGGCCAGTGTTTCATTCCATGTTTCCAAACTCCAGACACCCTGACTCTTGGGCTGGACCCACTTATCTTGTGCATTCTCTGCCTGTCTCCAATGACATTCTTCCAGCTGTACTGATTACTGATACGGGATCCCATTAGAGGTTTGATTACATTTCAAAATGGGTGAGATTAACCTGTGGCAAAATATCCATACACCACTTAAGATCTAAATCCCTTGAGTTTTGTTGCTACAGAATATTCATGTTTTCACCCTGCTGGTGAAACCAGGTGAAAAACTGTGGGTGGCAATATGCTGGTATTCATATTGGGCTGCAGGTAAGTGGAGCTGCCATATCTCTCCACGGATAACTTGAGTGGCAGTGTTGAGCTCTGCTCCTGAAAGCTCAGGTGAGATGGCATTCCACCAGAAATGCTGAGCTGTGCTTGCAGATGCACAGGGACCATCTGAGCCCTGAGTGGGGAGTCATCTGCAGAGACAGATCCAGGAGCAGATGTGAGGGGTGGATGGAGCTGCCCACCCATGTCACCATCCAGTGGTGCTGACTGGGGCTGATCAGAACTCTTGCCTCCCTGGAACAGGCTGTGCCTGTGGGGAAAGCCCTGACCACTCTCCCACTGCTGTCACTTCACATGGAGCCAGCGAGATGGGAGCAGGGCTGGCACCCTGTGGGAGGCACTGTGGAGGCACCCAGAGCATTATTTCATGCTAGAAGAAGCTGATTAATAAGCTCAGAGGTTCTGGGCTGAGCCCACTCTGGAGAGAGAGAGGGTTTCCAGTGAATCCATCCTCATTTTTCCTTGCAGGAGTGACATGATGGATAGCAGCAGTGGTGGAATCATTAATAGGGTAAAATATTTCCTGCACAGGTGGATCCCTGAATTTAAAACCCTGGGGACAACTTGTTTAGGGGATGATGTGGAGCAGGAGCTGAGGCAGACAAAGCCCTTCAGAGTGAATATACAGCAATGCAATCCTGGAAAATAAACCCTGACAGAGATGTGCCTTTGGAGGCTGGAGGACACCTTATGCATTCAGCAGTGACCCCATCCCCTCCTGCACAGGCAGCTCCTTCAAAGCAGAAGAGACTGGTCAGAGTTTGGGGGCCGTTTTTGTACAGCGTAGCCAGGAATTAGTGAGAAGTGGCTATTTTAAACATTTAATTTAAAGGAGTTGGGCATTTTGCATATGATTTCATAAAACACAGGAGAGATCTTCTTTAATAACAGAGATTTTTTAGGAAATATAAGGCTACATGTGCCGTTTCCATCACTCCAGGGTGCTGCAGGTGTGTGGAGTGCTTAGGATGCTTCAGGGAGGAAGGAGGAAAAGAAAAGCTTTTGGGATTAAGTGGTTTTTGTTCAGCTAATCAAAGCTCCTCACTCAGGGCCAGGACAAAGCAGCCAAGACCTCTCCTTTTTTCCCATTATCAAATGAGAGGTTTCTGTTGGTTGTATCATGCAGGAAGCTGCAGGTTGCTGTTACCCTAATCCCTGGGCAATCCCATGCTCCAGAACAATGCCCTGTGCTGAGCAGTGCAGCTCCTCCAGGAGCTGGTGAAGGACATCTGTCAGTAAGCACTGACTCTTCACAGGTCACCCTGAGCAAGAACTGCCTCAGCCAGGTGTGGTCCTGGCCTGCAGACCCCAGCCCCAGGGCCAGGACCCACCTCCCAGTGTACCCCAGCATCCTGTGCTGGCCGAGGGTCCGGCTTTGGACAGAAGCTGAGTGTGCCTGGTGCTGGCTGAGCCCTGGGCAGCAGTCCAGGGCTGACTGCTCCATGCAAGATACACTGAGCCGGTGCACCTTTACCTCCTCCAGCCTTTCCAGGGCAGCAGGAGTGGGAAAAAACGGGTTAAGGGAATGTGAGCGTGTGTGTGTATACGTGGGTGTAGGACAAAGTGTGTAAATAAAGGTGAAGAAAACACCATGTGAAAGAGGATGGGGGCTTGGAAAGGAAAACCTCCTCCACCACAAAACAGAATTCCTTTACCTGTTTTTCTCATAAAGCAGCATGAGTATGTTTCTGCTAAAGCAACCTCCTTTCACAGCAGCTGCATTATGAAATTACTTCTTTTTAACAAATCCGTCTGCCTGCTTTTTAATAAGCAGGGCTTTCCACCATTGTATATGTGCGAGGTCTGACCTTTTAATAGGAAAAAACATTCATAACCAAAAACTATAAATAGAAGCCTTCAGACTGGAGCAGATCAAGATGTAGGTTTTGTGACTTTTTAAAAAGAAAAACAAAAAACCAACATCATGTGGGAGGGAAAGAAACAGGCTCTTTTAAAAAGTCATAAACTTCTATTATTGCCTTAAGCTTACTTAATATTTACTGAAACATTTAATGAAAGACTTAACAGGCTTACAAGACTTCTGTATCAAAGCAGGTATTTTTACAAATGAAAGGAAAAAAGATTAGAAGTATGTTAGTTTAGGAAAAAGGGTATTTCCTCCAACTACGTAATGAAAACTTTATACAAAGGTTGTATTTCTAGGGTAAATTAGGTTTTGTATTTTGTTCATGTTCTGGCTCTGCAAGCTCTCCTAATATGCATGTAACTTTGCTCCTGAGTACAGCCACAGCCTTCAAAGGGACTACTCATGTGAGAAAAGCTGATCATTCATTGTTTCCACTTCAAGCCATATTTGGTCCTGTGTTTTAAGTCCCAGTTGTTGAAGGTAGGTGATTACATAAGAATCTCAGCTTTCTTTTAAAAAATGGGAGGAAGAAAAGTAAGTTCTAAATCTTGTGGTTGAAGAGAAAGCTTGAAAACTTGTCCTCCACAGAGCTTCAGAGCCAGAAGGCAAATAATAATGAAACAAATCTTCCATTTAAATCTGCTAATCACAGAGGTTTTTTGGGAGCAATATTAGTTCAGTGTATGACAAAGGAGCTCAAGGAAGAGGAGTATGAAATGATCAGTGCAATTGTGGCTTTGAGCCACGGCAGCAAATCAAAATTGCCACATGCAAAGACCCTTGGTGGATCTGCTCACAGAAGCTCTGAAGAGCTTCACTTAGTAAACACTCAGGTACATCAAAGTGAATCAAGAGGAGGCTTTGGTTAACATGAATTTAGCTCATCTGCTGTATCCCATGCCTCACATTCTAGGAGATGCATATCTCCTCTGATATTTAATACAGCACAGAAAATAAATCAACTTGCCTAGTGCTGTCAGCATGAAAATAAAAATAAGATGTTAGCTGTAGCCACTGAAGGGTGCAGTGGTAATACAATACTTCAAGTCTCTCTGTTCCTTTTTTATATACTTCAGCAGCCTAAGAAACAATTACACTGATCCATATTTCATCAGGCATGGTGGGCTGAGCATCTTTTACGACCATTGTGTAGCTTCTCAAGTGCTAGCTACAGCTTCCTTAGAGAGGCATTCTTTTGCTGGAACTCCTCAGTGCCAGGATCCTTTCCCCAAAAGGCAGCACCTCACCATCACTGCTCCACAGCACAGCACAGCCACAGCCTTCCCTTGAACCCAGCACCTCCGGTACCGTGCCACTGCCCACGTGAGGAACCAAGTCATGGGGTTTGCCCAACACTCACAACAAAGAACTTTGTATCTTTTCTGCTGCAAGGCATTTTAGGATGAGTTTATGTCACCACTTCCCCGATAGCTATAAATATCTTTTTTCATGTGTTGAAAATGGGAAGCTATGTAGAGATCGTGGAGATGAGAGGTGGACGGCGATTCCTGCAGAGATCTCTGTGGGCACAAGCACGTGTGCACACTCACTGCACGTAGGGTTTGCCTCGTAGCTTCATTTCTCCCAAATGATGATGACCTGTTAGCCAAAAGCCTCCCAGGCAGGAATGTTTGAAATGTTTTTCAGAAGCTGCAATTGCTGCAGACATATCGAGACCCAAAAGTCACGCAAATGGTACACAAACCCTTGAGGCAGCCAGGAAAGATGTCATGAGTTCTGCTTGAGTGTTTGAAGAGAGGGGAACCCCACCATCCACATGCAGAAAAGTGGGGCATGCATTTTGCCTGGCACCTGCTGTGTGTCTGCTCTCTGTCACTTGGGCTGGATGCCAGGATGGAAGAGGGGCTGTCCTTCGGAGAACCTGAACTCTACAAGAGATTCCTGTTTTAGGAACAAAAATATCCCTTTCTGCAGAGCTGCCCTTGGAGTGGTCATTAAGGTGAAATCTGGGCCTGCAGAAGCTGTGGTGAAGTCGCCATGGACTTTGGTCTGGTCCAAATTCCACCCCTTGGGTTTGACTGCTGTCCAGCCGCTGCCTGAGCCTGAGCCTGGCCTGCTGCCCTACGCTGGGTTTCCTCCTGCAGCCATGGAATGGGGCCTAGGTTGTATCTCACCAATAAAACAAACAGAATTATATGATGCAAGGGTGTTTGAGTCGTGATTTTCATCAGCGTTTCCTTTTCACTGAGCTCAAAGTCTAGCTTGAATGCAGCCTACTATTTCAGTCCCCAAGAAAAGGCTACATAGAAAATAGGTTTTGAATCAGATGCTTTACATAAACCATGGGTTTTACTAAAAGCTGATCCATTCTGCTCTTTTTCACTCCTACAATAGCGACTCAGCAGGGAGGCATTAGAAGTTTCAGTACTTTCATCTTGCCTCAGAACATTTAAGGTGGAGAGAGCAGGTAATAATAATAATAATAATAATAACAACAACAACAATTAAATCATTCACCACAACTGATTTATTAGAGGAATTTTGCCACACGTGGACATGATAAGTCATCCGAAAATAGGTCATGATTTCCTGAAATGTATCTGAAGTGCAGGATCATTTGCCAAGTAAGCTATACCAAAAAAATTCCTCTCACTGTTAGTCGACAGCACTTTTATTTTGAGTTGTTTTGACTGAGTAGCAGCATGGTTCACATGGTGAATATCTCTATCTTGATTGGGAACCAGGGCAGGCACCCAACTTTAACCATGTGCCAGATGTCTCCTGGCTGAAGCCAGCCATTAATGCATGTTCAGTCTAAGGACACACAGAGAGGTTGATTTTGGTGACCAGTCTGTGTGCCAGTATAACAGAGAGACCTTTTGGCTTAGAGCTGTCCTAAGCCTGGAGATGCTGCAGTGGGGGAACAAAAGTGACATTTTAACTGCCCTTTCTGAGATTCAGATGGATTTGGGGGGGTTGTCCCAAAACAGCCAGGTAGGGGTTATGAAACAGTGAGGCCTGTGGGAAGATGAAACAGAGCCCTCCTTCTGTTTGAACAAAATAAACTGTGATCTCACTTTGCTTTGCACCCAGCCTTACTTACTCCTGGCTGATACATCTGGTTTTATTGTCCTGGCTGGAAGTTGCCTGAGCCCACTGTTGAGTTGGTGGTAGGGACGAGAAAACTCTTTGTATGAAGACCCTCTCAGGTGGCTTATGGTATACTCAAGCCCACTCATGTCAGTAGGAGACCTTTTGAGATGTATGGCAAATAACATGAAATTCCAGCAAAGTGAAAGTAAGAGAAGTTTGTCAAGGCTATCACAAATGCGATGTTTGTCAAAAGATTAATCATCTGCTCCACTGCTTTTTTTTGAACTCATCCCACAATATGGAGCAAGGAGATCGTTGCCGATTCAGACCTCAGGGTTTATTGTAATCCTGTGCTGCGTGTGGGAAAGCAGGAAACTTCCCTGCTGTGCTTGGAATTGTAACTCTGTAGAGGTGTTTATACGTGTGGGACTTATTCCTTTATGAGAAGTAGGATAAATTAGACTTGAACAAAGGCAGCACCACATCCACCCTAGGGAATTCTCTGCCTGCCTATCACTCTAATGCCCACACTATCACCCTAACTGCACTAGTTAAAGGAAAACACAATCTTGACCAACATACAAGTATGAAAATGCTTTTCTGCTTTCTAAAGTTCTGAGAGAACAAAGGTGATTGAAATGGGTTGTAAATTAATTTCTGTGTGCATTAAGACTCTTTACACAGCCTGAACAGTATAAAAGAGCTTTGGGATCACTCAGAATTAGCCTGAATAAATTCAGAAGGCCATATTTCTTTATACAGCACATAATTATTTCCAAAACATCTGTCATAAAAGGGGATGATTGAAACAGATTTCCTAGTGGATAATTTCCTGCCTGTCCGTTGCACTTTCATCTGAGGGAGCTGAATGTAAAACTCATGGTCACCAGTGTGAAAACTCCATTGATCTCAGTGGACTTTTTGGTTCAGCTCTGAAAGATATGAGAACAGATACTGAGAATTTGGGTTTCTGGAGCTCAGTGCAGCACTGTCCCTATTTGACAGAGCACAGTGAGACCAACACGCAGCAGAGCTCCTTCCCACGGCCGTCGTGCTGTGATCCCCATTCTTGTTCAATCCTCTCAACACAGCCAGGGTGACATGGGGAGATGGCAATGATTGTAACATGGACCTGTGATCTGGGAAATGGATCTCAGATTTACACAGCTGGAGATTACAGCAGTAATTCACTGTTCAGGTGCTGTGGCTCAGGATGGGAAGTCTCCTGTTCAGCTGGACCTTCTCCATGTTTCCCACTGTCACCTCTCCCTGCTCCAGCTCAGCAGATCACAGCAGGGTTAATTAATTTGTCTCCATGAAGGACATAAAGAGGTGTAGTGAGTGTCTACGGAAACTTGCCACATTGCTTTCTTAATAAAAATACTTTCTCATATCAAAACAGATGAATCTTCTTTCCCATAGGAGCTGGGACAGCTGATGCAGTGAGTAGAACCCTGGTGCTGGCTGAGGTAGCTGTTGCTGACTTGACTTGAGAATGAGATTGTCAGTGAAATGAATTGATGGTTTCAGTTCCAGATCTGGTGGAAAAAAAAATTAAAAAACAAAAAAAAACTAACAAAAAAACCCCCAATAACAACAAAAAAAAAGCCAACCAAAAGTGGGTTGTGTAATTCAATGCGTATTCTCAGGAAGCCACAGCTCAGAACATGAGCATGGGGACTCATATCTCTTGCTCTTCAATATCAGCTCATGTTCCTCAGATGGAGGAGGCAGGAGAGGGAGGCAAGTATTCCAGGGCCCCAAGGAGTTTGTTCCTTTGTGTCCCTTCTCTGGGAAAAAGAGCAACACCAGGGAAAAACAGTGACATGGAAAGCAAACCTCTGTCTTGATGAGATCCCATTCATCCCAAGACTGACTGAAATAATTCAGATATAAAGTGTATCATACCAGAACTCGCTGGCATTTTCATTCAAGTACAGTATACAAGGGAATTTTGATTAACCCTCCCATGGCCTGAAGATGTAGGAAGAAATCCAGATTCATGAGAGCTGTCAAGTCAACATCCCTGTATCTCCAGCCAGTTACACCAGTGTGAGTTTCACTGATGCCATCTGAGGAATTGCCATCAGCGTTCAAAGGTTCTTAAAGTACCCACCACATCCCTGTGAGAGAAGTTAAAAACACCTCTTTCAACAAAGAGAGAGAAAGGGACATTGGAGATGCAAAGTGTGAATTTGGGAACATGGTGGCAGAGCAGTGGGGAGCAGGCAGGAGCTCCTGGCTGGTGGGAACACAGCCTTCCTGAGCAGCCAGTCAACAGGACGAGGAGCAGGAACAATGAGCTAAGCACTGCAATGGAAACAAACACCTTTTTTTAGGCTCTCTGCACCAAGCTGCTGCTGCTTTTATCACAGCATTCATTTGGGAAGAAAGCAGTGCAGCAAAACAAGGTGCACACAGAAAGCTGCACACTGTGTCTGAGCTCACACCAGTTACCAGCCAAAATATCCAGTTGTTAAATTATTTCATTTAATGGTTTGGGATTGCTGTGATCGTGCATGGTGTTAAATCTTGGGGAACTGGTTACAGCTGAGTTAATCCTTCTGAGCAGGACATGGATGATCCACAAGGGGACTGGGGACCACAAGTGGTTGCTGACTTCTTCTGGGCAGCCCAAGTCAATGTTTCCACCATGCAAGCCTTCCATGGAGGCTCATGAGCTGTTTTACAAACACATACACACGTGCACATGAAACCCCCTGGCAAAAACAATGGTTGCTTTGCATGCCAAATGTGTCAGTTGCATTTCGTTTTACGACTGAATTCATTCTCAAGTCACGAATGCAAAAAAAAAAAAAAACACCAACCAAATCTTGGTGAGTGTTTAAATTTAGGGCATTATTTTTGCATTCCAGTGTAGAGGGAACCCAACAGTCTCAAACCTTGGAAAAAGGCACTCCACCTCTGCTTTATGGGCAATTTCATTCTGTTTGTGTTTCCAGAGCCTACTTCAAAGCACAGATGCGTTTCAGGTAAATAATGACAGCTTCAGAACAAGTTTTCCTTGTAACACAAATCACCTCACTAATGAAATCACGGGAAAAATTCAGAACAACTTGATATCCATCTGCATCAAATCAATTCCTTCTATTTATATGCTATAAGTAGGGGCCTGATTCCTCCCACAATCAAATCAGGGGTGAAACTCCCCACATTCCAGCAGGAATGGGGTCAGCTCTTTATGCTTGCTTGGTGACCACTGCCTGAATGTGGGTAAGGATGCCCTGGTCCATCCAGAGTGAAGCAGAGAACGTGCCTGTGGGTGCAGCACCAAACAATGGGGTCAGGTTCAGAAGAATATGAGGTACCTTCCCTCAGCACAGAGAATAGTTTCTGTAGTTTCCACATTTCCTTCCTGTTCATGTCAATCATGCACAGGGAAAAACAATGGAGTAAAAACCAGCCCCACATGGAATAAAGTAATGGGAATCCGAGAATGAACCGCATGCTGAAAAGAAAAGTCATCACATCCAAGATTGAAAGTATTGACTGTCTGGACTGCCAAATAAATCAGACTAGCTGTGGGGACTTGGATCTACACCTGTATTTGCCTCTTTACCTCAAACCTCAAGGGCAAGCTTTCCTTCTGCTTTGGAAGTCTGGAGGTGGGCAAAGATGTAGCTCCTGGTCGCCTTCATGTGCACTGCTGAACCACTTTGCCTCCCTGCAGGCTGCTGCCTGCTTTGAAAGACACTCCTCTCAGATCCCATCACCCTTTCCAAAGGCTCAGCTGTGGTATGAGGGGAGCTAGATGTCCACTTGGCTTGGCAACAAAGAGAAAAAATTGTACTTGAACCTGGAAATTTACAGGAATGCAGAGCAGCCGTGTTGCTAAGCCAGCTGCAAACCTGCTTTGCTCGAGGCTCTTCCCTTTGTAGGGTTGAAGGAATGAGGCACGTGTTGCCAAGTAGGACATCAGTGCTACAAACAAATGGAAGGCCCTTATCCCACCAGCAATCTCGACCTGGTAACGGGCAGGCAGCTAGAGTAACAAGGAAGCTCAGCTCCTTCCTACTCGCAGAAAGGGGAGGCGGTAGGATACAGGTTATAATTAGAGCCACCCACAGCAATTTTGGGGAAGCTTCAGTGTATGGATTGGGATCTTATTGTTAATGCTGCCAGTTCACCATCTGCTTGGACTGGGCCAGTTCAGAAATCCAGTGGCCAGCACTTCCAGACACATCTCTTGCTTGGCTGGAGTTTAGCAGTGCTTTAAGCCACCTTGGTACCTGCAGAAGAGGCACAGCAATAGGAATTTCTGTATAAGCCTTTAACCTGACTGTCCTCCTAATTTAAAGGATTAGCTTCAGCTTTGGGGACAAACTCCTTTTGGAGCCCTCACTCCTTTTTTTTCCGTTGGATTATAAAATGTCAGTGGCTCATCCAAATTGAATCTCCCCAGCATAGCTTCCTGTAGCTGACCAACACCAGTTCTGCCAAGCACTGCATGCTGCAGGTACAGCACATGCAAAGCTGCACAACTGTCTCCTTACAAAGCTCATGAAGCAGAGTGAGGAAAATCAGAGGCACCCCCAGCTCTCCTTCCAGCTGCCATGGAGGCTGACAGCTTGCCCTGGCCCAAGCCATGCTTGCAGATCAGCTCCATCCTCAGAGCTCAGGCCCAGTAGGATAAGGGTCAGCGTGGAGGACTAAGGAGCTGATGGGGTCTTGGACCCTCCTGGTACAAGACTTTAACACCTCTGATTTGGTCCTAATTCTTGTGCTGCTAGTTCCCAGCACGGATTTGATACCCCATCTGTGAGCCTTCAGGCATCATTTCTGGCCTATTGCACCTGCATCAGTGTCCCTGTCCTTATCCCCATCCCCAGGCAGGAGTTACCTCTTTCAGAAATCCTATGTGGCCCCCTCAAAAGCAGCACAGGCCCCCATGTTGCAGATTAAACCCCACCAATGTGAAGATTTAAACCACCTGACTGGGAAAGCTAAGCCACATCAAACCCTTGTGAGAAACAGGGCCTGCCTAGAAGAAAGGAGTCCTCGACACAGGTTACACAGCTTAGGTTGCTGCTTTTGGTACTGCCCTTTTCATAAACACTCTGAATTTTGGTGTTTTTCCCCAAATCCTTGCTGCAGCACCCTGGGCCCAGCTGTGAAAGTCCCATTTTTGCCATCTTGCTTTTAACCATCAGTATTTCTAAGCCTCCCTGCTTGCACAAACAGGCTTCAAACTGTGAGTCCAACCCTCTCAGAGAAAACAACTTTAATTCTTTTTTTTTTTAATTTCTTTAACCCTACTGCTGTGATTTATTTAAGGAGCAAGTCGGGGGGCCTCACTCAGGACTTTTGGGTACTGCTCAGCCTGGGGAGAGCAATCCCAAAGCCATTACTGCACCAGGAGCACTCCAGGAAGCCCTGTGATAACTGCTCTGGCCATGCCGAGGGGGAACCTTTCCAGCTGAAGGCACAGTGAGAGCTTTCTTCCAGGTAGATGGAATAGAATCATGCAGATTATGAATGGTGATGTGTCTGCAGGGGGGTGGAGACGGGGTGAAGGAGGCGTCAGTGTGTTTTGTAAATGCTTTGAAATGTATTTGTGTGTTTCTGAGATGAGCCTTACAGAAAATACCTGAAAACTGGTTTTGCTTTTCCTAAAGCATTGGCTCTTTCAGGCAGCAGCTTTGCCAAAAGTCATTAATCACAACTTTATTAACAAGGGCGGGGGAACAGTGACCTCAAACAACCGAGGAAAACAACTAAAACCACATTCATTTGAAGGACCGCTTTGTAAAATATCTTCTGGCCAGCACATGCTACTGTTGATGGGAATTTAAAGTGCTCTGAGTCTTTGGGATATATTGGGACTTCTGCACAGAACCAGGACAGGACCTGGCCCAAGGCTGTGTTTGACTTAACTATTTGTCTCCTGGAGTAAAATGGGAGAAAAATAAAGGAAAGGTTTTTTAAAGGTCCTCATCTTTTTTTACTATATTGAGGTGCATCATGTAAGCGGGACAGGCTAAATGTCCACTTTCCACTTTCCACTTCTCAAAATTCATAGGTTCATGGATCTCATGATGTGTGTGGTTTGAATCCAGAGGGAGAATTGTGATCAATAAGTTCCCTCTAGCTTCAACAACCTCTTTGCTCTAAGTATCCCGGCCTGCTGCTAACATGGCACAGGGTCCACCACGTCTTCCACCACATCACTCAGTAACTCATTTTCTCAGTTAAAAATGCAGGCAGCTGAACGAGCAGCTGCATTAGGTGGGGCCAAGCACACACCACAGGGACTGCTGCTCTTGGGATGAGCAGGGCCATGGACACAGCCCGTGTGCCCCTGCCCTGTCCTGCCAAAACTCCGTGTTTACTGCCCTGACAGTGTGTCAGCTGGGAACAGGGATTGATGATAGAGTGGGGACTTTTGAGGGGATTTCTGGAGCCTGCCTCCAAATGCATTTGTTGTAGGGCGGGCTCTCAAAGGCAGTGTGGGCAAAGGGCAGGTCCCCACCTTGGGCAGGGTGCCAGCGGTGCATCGCGGTAGGCACAGTGCAAACCCAAACCTGGAAGGCTGTTGCCACTGATAACACCCATCTGCTGTGGCATCATGTCCGTTGACATAGCCTTAATTAATGATATTACCAACTTAATGAGGAGATAAACCACCGATCCCAACTCCTGTTAAGAAATTGTCTTAAATACCAGTCACTAATCGCTATGGAGAAACAGATAGTGGGCCAAAATGCACACCTGGAGTAAAGAGGTGTGGCTCCCGTGTTTTCTGGTGAAGTTGCATTTGTTTACTCCAGGACTGACTATGAACCATCCTGATTAACACACGGCGGGTGTGCGCTGGGCGGGAAGTTGTAAACAGCCACAGCCTTAAGTAATGGCACTGATCTTGTGCAAGACCTGTCATCCAGATGGCAGCAGGATTGATGGCTGTGGAGATCAGCAGGGTGCCAGAGCGGGGTGCAGATGTGCGTGGGAGTGCACCAACCCCAAGCTCGCTCTTCCCAGACCCTCAGCTGGTGCAGAGGGGCTCTCCAGCCACCTCTGAGCCCTGGGATGTTTCTCACAGATTGTCTGGTTGACGTGGCTTTAGGAAGAGTGGACATCACCATAGTGGACATCACCACAGTGGAGATCACTATGGTGGCCAAGAGCCTTTTGGGCTGTTTAATTGAAGATGATTTGCCAGTTGTAACCAGATTTCCTGCTACCATTAGTGCGGTGTGGATGTAACTTGTAGAACAGGGAAGGGACCTGTTTCACTGTACTGATTTGATTCTTTGGCTGTTACTATATTTCCTTGCCGTTGTTATTCTGATCTAGTGAAATTAGAAAGGCATGAGCAGCCTATTTGGATCTGAATGTGTGAGTTCCTGCCCTGCAGAGCTTTCAGTAGAGATTAGACTGTGCATGCCATTGTGTGGGGGAGATGTGCCATCAGGCAAAGGAGGAACAAATGCAGGCGGGGCGGGAGCAGAGAGACGGAGCGATGTGTGCATGAAGCTGCCTGCTGCTCGTGGGGTGGTATCTCCATCTCACTGATGGCTGGTGAGTATCTCACAAAACATTCACTGCCTTTGGTTTCTTCAGGGTGTTTATCTCCTGGAATTTGTGAGACAAGGCAGCCACATCTTCCTCACATTAACCTTTTAGAAGTTGTCCAGGGAGAGCCTAAAATAAAAGCTATGCATAGAAACCTATGCTAAGTCTCATGCTCCTGAGCAGACTGTAGGGGATCCTGGTCCTTAAGAATGAATAATCTCCCACATTGCTGGAAGGCTAGATATCAACTCAGTTTGCTGGTACCCAAATAAATCTTAGGGGATTCCAAGGATTTATGTGCCTACATGACGCCCAACACAGACACCAGGAGCAGACAAGACTGGCACACTGTGCTACCAACCATTCACCCATTTCAGCTACTTCACTCTAGCCGTCTGTTTCTATTCAGGCAGACTGTTTCCTGTTGAAAGAGAACTTAAAAAAAAGGTGTGTGTTTGTTTGTTTTTTTAAGTGATCATAGGCATGCATATATCAGAAAAAAAGAAAGGACCTATCTTCTTCTTACATCTCTATTATTTCTATTGTTCAGGTATGCCTCGGGTACTTTCCCAGACATGTTGCCTTCTGTTTTTAACATTGCCATCTGGGAATCAGATACTGCACATCTTTTGTGGTGCTGTTCAGCAGGGAGGGAATTTGTTATTGCTCCTCACAGACAGTTCAGGCTTGATGCAGAGGGATAAATCAGAAAGAGGGATCCATGGGCTTTGTGGCCACTGCATTTCAGCTCAGGGAAAAGCTATGGCTGTGTGTGCACTGCACAGTTTGGGATGAGCTGAGAGACTTCTCATAACAGGTGATGTCCATGGGGTCCAAACTCCTCACTGTTGGGAAGCTATTCCATGAGTTAATCCAGCACTGGAACCTCTTCTCAATCTGGCACACTTACTGAATGTGTCTTTAATAATAATTTGTCTTTTGTAAATCCAAGGAAAGCAGAGGTGATCTCCACACAACAGGCACAGACCAAAACAGACTAAACTCCAGGGCAGTTGGAGCTTGGTGCAGGAGCAGATGCAGAACTGAGCTTTGTGGCTTGGACCCATCTCTTGAAGTTGATTCTGGCAATTTCCTGATTCAGAACCTTAGGCTGTAACCACAAACCCTCCATATCCCACCCTCTTTGGTCTCCATCTCTGTCTGGTCCTTTAACTAAACACCGCTCAGTAAATGCTTACAGATTCAAGAGGAGAGGCTGCTAGTTCAAAGTGTTGCATTATCTGGACAGCTGGAAAGGAAAATTAAGAGCAGCAAGAACCAAATCAGAGCCAGGAAAAAAGCCTGGCTTTGAACAGTTACAGATACCTGCTTAAGACATATTTCTCCAGCCTCTGTTCCACACACTGCTGAACACAAAAAGTTGCTTTACCAAACTGGGCAACACCTTGGATGTTCAGGTGTGTTACTCTGGAGTGGGCTGCTCCTGACTCTGCTAATATTGTGAGATTATTGCTCTTTGTAATAGAGCAATAATCTTTCCAGCCTAGAAAGCAGAAGGGCTGTCACCTTGATGTTGTTACAGAGCTGCAGGTGAGAGGAGTAGAACAATACCCCTATATCACAGTGGAGAGGACATTGTGGGATATTGAGAAGCAAAGAAACTGTGAGAGCGTGCATGTGCGTGGTTTCTTCTTTAAAAATAACCTCTGCAGACTTTCTTTTTCTTTCTTTTTTCTTTTTTAAGACACAGTGGCTAAAAATGTCCTTTCAAAAATATATAAAGCCTGAGGCTGGGTCTGAAAGCACTTAATGAGGGGTAAAAGTGGTTGAAAAAAGGAAAAATTCCCATGCTATTCCTAGCACTGACTCCCCCACTTCTGCATGTAAACTGTAGCTGGATCACACTAGAGCACTTCCACCAGTTTCAGACCAATGCCTGGCCCACTTAGGGCAGATGGCTGGAAAGCAGAGAGCAGAGACTCTACTGAGACTTTTATTTCCTAAAGGCACTGGGCACCCCATCATGTACATCATGGTATAAACCCCAGCAGGGTATAGCATCTTCAAAATCATGAGGGCATGATAAGGTTTAAAGCAAAATTGCACAACACACTAGAATGAAACCAGTTGTGGACAACGTGATGGAAAAGCTCTTGGGGAGCTGAACTGAGTGGAGTTAAAAGCTGTGACTGTTATTCAGCCTTCTTAAAATGAAAACCAGGCCTTTCAGACAAATCCTATTATGTTCTTTGGAGAGGTTAAAACTTTTGTTGGGAAAAGTGACTTTGGATGGGATAGATTTTTGGCGAGGTGGTTGACTTAGCAGATTCTCTTACAAATATTAATAGCCTGGTGTGAATAGCACAAGCTCTGCATGGCCTAGAGAGCAGTGAGATCAAAGCTCTTCCAAATGAGCAGTCCCTGAGAAGTCACATTCCCAGAGGAGACCCTCAGGGAGTGACAGGACATCACTAATTTTCAATGCCAGCACACGAAAGGTGACGCACAGTGAGTGCTGTCCAAACCTGCAGGTGACAGCAGGCAGGTGGGGAGGTGGCTGCTGTGGGGAGATGTGGGTCACTGGCAGGCAGAGCACGTGTGTTCAGGCAGCCACAGCCCTGTGCCAAGGAGACAGGGATGCAGCTGCCTGGGAGGAAGAGAACACCTGCCTTGGAAAGCAAAGCAGTCAGGAAAGGAGGCTGGGGGCAAGGTGGACATGCAGCCCGACCTGCATGTGACATTGCAGAGTGATAAGGGTCAAGATAGGAAATGCAGACTGAAGTATGAACCAGTTCTGGTTCCACAGAGGGTCTTGAACAGAAAAATAATTTACCCTTTGCTGGTCTCTGCATTTTAAGAAGAGAAGAGACTTGAAGAATTTAATGTGCTAAATGTGTCTCATTTTAATCCAGAAAATGAGAGGTTGTGTCATTACACTGTGAAAGTGCCATCAGGACAAAATTGGGGTAGGAAAACTCTAACTTGGGCAGGTAAGGCCCCCAACAAGAACACCATAGCCCAGAAAGTTCAAGCAAGAAAGTAGCATGCATTGTATCAGTGATCACTTACACTTTGGAATGAGCTCCAGAGGCAGGACTGGATCCACATTTCTTGATGCCATCAAATCCAGGCTGGCTGCCCTCCTAGGAGGTCTGATTGAGATCAAGCTGTGCTCTGCCAAACGTGAGTTAAACACAGAGGTGAGGGAGTGATAGTCAGGGATCCTAAAGTGCTGGAGCACAGGAGAGAATCTCCAGCCCTCCCTTGCAGCCATGAATTTTGGGATTAAGAACTACAAAGCTGAATAAGAAAAATATTATTTAAAAGGCCTGTTGCCTCTTGGAAGGTACAAGATGGTGAGAAAGCAAGCGAAAAAGCCTGGGAATTTTTGGTAACTACTTCTAAACTGATACAAACATCCTCAAAACCCCTCAATCCTTTCTCTTTTATTGGCCTTTCAGTGTTGTAAGTGGAATGAACTGATTATTTCATAGATGTTTGTTGGTAGTGATCTTTTTAGCACACTGGCAAATTGCTCCTGTTTGGTTTTGGTTTGGGTTTTTGAGCAACTATAGTTGGGTTTTCACTCTTTGTTTGCAAGTGTTTGTTTAGGACTTGCTGAGAACAAGTTAAACACAACAAATGAGCTCTGGACAGAGTTTTGAAAGAGATTTATTCTGTGGTCATTCATTCTCCTCTGTCAGGAATCAAGTCCCATATGCAGGCACTGCTTCTGAGAAAGTTTTTTCCTTATGCTAACTCCCATCCTTGCTTGGTAATGGTTGCAAGGCATTAAGTTGAAGACCAGGGGCCCAATCCAGAAAGATAAAATGAGGTACTTTACCCTTAACTTTGCCTGGCAGTTAGTTCATGTATTGATGTCTATTAGAGATAGAGGATACTCAGGAAAAAACATCAAGCCATGAAATTCCCACAGAAAGTCTGTGGCAAACCCAGGATTAACACCAAAACCACACAGTCTGTGTGTGTAACAAGCCAAGAATGAACAGGACAGGTAGTAAATCTAGAAGAGCAGTGCGAAGGTCAAAAGCTCAGGAATTAAAGAGCAGTGAAAGAATGAACCAGAAATGCAGCTGCTGAAGGAAATAATTCATGTGATGTTGATCATCTCATCCCCATATGCTTGTAATAATTTTGACAAGCATTTCATTTTATCTGTTGTTATTAAGAAAATTATTCCTTTAAGGGCAAAACCTAACTATATTTTTCAGGTCAACTTGATTCTGGGAATCAGTCTCACTTGCCTGTGGTTTTTGCTATCAGGCCAGACTTAATCCCTGGTGTATTTCTCTTGACTCGGTGGAGTTATGTTGAATATCAGCTTGGCCTAAGGGCCTTTAGTTATATTGCCAATGGGTTTCTTTAAAGGGATATTTCCCTACTTTGAATGCAGTGATTCCGGGCAGCGATTTTCATTTTGCAACCTGGAAGGACTCCTGCATATCTTAATGAAGTTTGAGTTACTCTGATCCTGAAGAAACCTTCTTTGGCAGCAGATGACTTGCCTCGTGCTGGTCCGGCTGCAGGCAGGTGTGTGCATGTGCTCGGGCTGGTCTGTGGATGGCAGCCTCGAGAGCCAGGTGCCTTCCCCCTGCAGAAAGAGCCCGGGAAGAGCCACAGGAAGGGACCTGAAATACACAACAGCCCCGCAAAGCTGCGTGAATGCTGTTCACAGTGTTTCTGATTGACAGAGGAGCATCTTATCTTCCCCTGAAACCTCTGCACCCAACCCTCCAGATGTGTGTGTGTGTATGTTGTGTGTGTGTGTGTGTTGGGAGGGGAGCCAGGATTCTGATTACCGTGGGGAGCAGCTCCTGGTATGCATCCTTTACTTGGAGAAAGACAAAGGCAAGACCAAAAATAAGAAGGATAGGCCTCTCAGCATCCTCCACCCTGGACATCAGGGGCTGAGACATGTGAAGGCAGGTGAGTGCACACCCAGTGTCTCTGCACAGACTGCTGCTCCCTCATGAATCCATGCAGGAGAGGCTGTCACGAGAGAGCTTGTCATCTCATGAGGTCCTGGAGAAAAAGACAGATCTGCAAACTCATGGGTGCAGGATAGTATCACACCTGCTGAGATGGTTTAGTGGCACTCCCCCTGCCCTGAATGTCCCAAGTGTTGCCTGTTTCAGCTTGCTTTGACAGCCAGATTACACCCCAAGTGCTCCAAATCACTGAAAAGAAAAAAAAAAAAGACCAAAAAAAATCTTTTTTGATCTTGCTTCATGCAAGATGTGAAACCTACTAATGAACCTGAGTGTAACCAGCCTCCGGTTATTTGCTTAAAACTGAGCAACACATGAGGCTGATACTGCAGTTCTCAAGAGAGATTTGTCCCTGGGACAAAAGAGACCTGAAAGAGACCTGAGAGAGCCTGGAGCTAGGTTCAAACAGGCTGGGAAGCGTTATGCAAAACAGCAGCACAGAATGTAGGGTACATGATGTTCTTGTGAGCTTCTAAACTGAAAAATCTTCCTGTAGGGACTGATGATGGGCATGTCACTGAAAAGCCAAGTTTACCTTGCTTTGCAGAGGACCCACATTCTTACTGTGACTGGTCAGAAGAGACAGAAGGCTTTTTAATCTTGATGACTTGATATGATGGGGCAAGCCAAAGTCTGAGCTCTAGGGTTGCTGTGGGGTGCTCCAGCACACAAGTGTGCATCAGAGGAGGGCAGGGTTTGAGGGAGCAGGGCTCAGGGATGAGCTGCTCCTGTCCTTCTGCCATTGCTGTCAGCTTTGCACAGCTGTGACTGGGATCCAGCAGCCTGTAAAGCACAAAACTACTTGAACAGGGCTTGAATCTACACAGCATCACATAATGGATTTAAGTGATTTCTGTACAGTACAGCCCTTGTGCAGAAATGGTTGTTGATCCAATCATCATCTCTGGAGATCCCAGCTCTCCCCCATCCTGCCATCTCCATATGTCTTCCTTGAAGACCATCTGCCTTGGCATATAGCAAACTAAAGGCAGATGACACAGTCACCAACCTCCACTTGTTGCTCCATCTCCATCTCAGGGAGACCAGCTCTGAAGGTGGTTCTCCTAAGGAACAGTGGGAAAACCTGGAAGGCTTGGGATCTGTGTCATCCAAAGCAGGAACTGGCTGACTCAGAGAGCAGAAATCATTTGCTGTCGTATCTGGAGACCTCTGAACAGCTGCAAAATCCCAGTACTGAGACCTCAGTAAGGCTGCAGTTGTGATTGGCTGGGCACATTGCCACGGTGGAAGATTCCAGGATCTATATCCTCCTGGGAGCACCTAGCAGCCAACACAAGCTTTGTAAAGACACCTGAAAATCCTTACTTAAAGCTTGTCAGCTTAACATTAATAACTGGGAGGGAAAGGGTTTGGAGCCACTGCAGTGCAGCCTGCGAGGTGAAGCAGAAAAGCAAAATGGAGGAGAGAAGTGACTCAACTCAGAGAAAATCAGCCGTGCCTTTTAAAAAGCATGACTGGAAAGGTGCTCCCTCCCAAAGACTGGCTTGTTTTTACAGGATCATACACACATACACATAGCAAAAGTAAAAATATCTAAGGGGATGATCATTGCAAACTGTACCAAATAACAATTCAATAATACGATTTTAATTAAGAAATCCACGGCACCAAATAAATTCAAGATTTGGCACAACAGCAGTGTCCAATAGCAATAAATAAAGCAATTTGCTAATGATTGCACATTCCATCTCATTTTCCTTGATGTTTTCCATGGCGTCATTCCTCTGAACCACAGGTTTTCTTTTAATCTCATCTCAATCTACACCACTATTAGGTGCTGTGCTTCTTCCTTGACAGCACCACATTTGAATGGCCACTAACCAAAGCCAGGGAAGGTGAGGCTGGAACACAACCTTGTCTCCTGCAGGCTGAGCCCTGAGAAGGCGGCTGGTCACGCCTCGACTGCACGAGTCACTCACACATAATCAGCTGTGGCTAATTCAGAGCCAGAACCACCCCCGTGGCCCCTAACAGCTTCTGCACTTGGGACTCAGTTGGCTCCACAGGTTTGACATGTCATGACAGAGACATTTCTTCTTCACACAGCTCATTTTGTCCTGAGCTAATGAGAGATTAACTAACCCACAGCAGCAAATCAGCTGCTGCTGGTCTAGGGAGGGCATCTCAGGTTCTCTCCTTAACGAGCTTCACATTTGGCTTTTCTTAGCTGAAGGAGAGTTCATCAGCACAAACATCCTGCCAGTGACACGGGCCTTATCTGACAGATGGAGCCCAAGGAAAACTGTTTGCAATGACCTAATGTTGTTTGCTGCTTACCTGGCAAGACACCAGTGAGCTGCTTCTCCCATGCCCCGAGAAGTCACTAAACAGATGCTCATGGCTCCCAAACAAAAAAAGTCTTCTCTCTTCTTAAACAAGTCAGGGTTTACAACAGATCAAAAGCACTTTGGAGCCACTTTGTCTCTTCGGCTGCGTGCTGGGCGCTTGTGGGGCCCTGTTTCTGCATGGGGTTGTCCCCTCTGTGCTGCTCTCAGAGCCCAGGGGAAGGCAGGACTCAAAGGCATTTAGTGTGTCCTGCTGGGAGATGATTAACCCTTTTGTCACCACTAAACCACAATGGGAACATCTTCCTCTTTTTCTCAGTCATTAAGTTTTTTGCATACTGGAATTATATGCATTAAACAAGGAAGTTTTCCAGTAGGTGCACATCCTTGAGTCTTTCAGTAGAAAGCAATTTGAGTGTCCATAATCACAGAGTATCTGACAAACCACAAAAGAAGACTTCTTAGTTTTAACTTCTTTTGGCCTAAGATGGGTAGGACCTGAAGTCGGGGTTTGACAAGCTCAGAATTACTTGGCCATTACCATAAAATCCCATTCTAGGGGAGCTTTGCCATTTGCTTCATCTGCTTCATTCCTCTTCAGGTTTCCACCTCAAAATTCTTCTTATTCAGTCCTCTTTTCTTATGCAACTTTATAGGCTGTGGGAGATGGAGATAAGGAGTCCTGAAATGATCTGTCTGTTCTATTTTGCAACCTCAGTGACAGCAAATATTAATGTTCATGTGTTCACTGCCCAACTCGTCTGACCACTCTGCGTGGACATTTTGGTGACAAGCAAAAGCCTTCTACACAGTGACTGATTCTCCAAACACCACAGAAGTATGGTTAATGTTGTTGTGATCCCCCAGAAATGCTTTTCTTTTGCACCCCTCCTCCTTTTTTTTTTTTTTTTTTTTTTTGCGTATTGAGATCCAGCATTTCTCTTGTGCCTGGCTCTTCCTGGACTGTGCCTGTGTTACACAACTGTGCCCTTCAGACTGAGGCAAGGATTAAAGGTGTCCAAATTATTAGGAAATCAGAGCAGTGAAAGGTCAGGGATCTTTCTATTTTCTCTCAGCTTGGAAGGTGGTTGCTGAAAAATCACAAATGCACTTTGAAAATGAGGGGCAGCGAGGTGCAGCTTTCCAAGCACTCCTTGGCATTCATGTCTGTGAGTGAACTATTTACAGGTATGGCAAAGTGTTACTAATCTCTGAGCTATTTAGAAAGGAAGTATCTCTAGGATCTCCTCATTTTTTCTTCCCTGTTTCTCAAACACCACTGAGTCACGCTGAATCTCCTCCCCTCCTGAAAAACTGCTTTGTAGAGCTCCCTAAAGAAAGAAAAATGTCCCTGGACAGTGAAACAAACAATCCCAAAGGGGGTTGATCATGACCTAGTAACTGGGTAAAAAATCCTGGAGACCCTGGAAAGGAGAGGTCAGTCCAGAGGCTGCCTGAGGACTCAGCTGCTCTCGAGCCCCAGGGAGGAACTCTCTTATCAGGGCTTGGAGCCCAGCTGGAGACAATCTGGACCTGACCCTTCTCAAAGTTCACGTCTGTTTGGATGGAGGGTTCTGGTTCAGACAAATCTCTGCTTTCAGACAGCCTCTTGGAAGACAGGGCTGCCAGTTGGCTTTGCAAGGCTTTGCTGGTTGTCCACTTAAGTCTGAACTTTCCCTGTTTCCTTCCCCTCCTCTCCATATGCCTGTCTGCATCTGGCTTCTCTTTCAAACTTAGCCCCAGATGTGTTACGTTGCGGCTCTGCTCCCTGGATGCTGTTACAAATGGCAAGAAATTATGAACAGAATTCCCAAAGAAAGTCATGCTGAAGAAAGAGCTGAGAAAAGGGAAACCTCACCATTGCTATTAATTTTTTTTTCTGAGCCCATACTTCTTGTGTTGCTAGAGTTTCAGAGAAAAAGGAAGTGTGTACAAAGGCTGCCTTGAACAACAGGGGGATGCTGGCTCAGGCAGTGAAGAGTGAAAAGAAGAAGTAGGCACTGTGAGAGAGCTGGTAAAGATGAGGTGGGTGAAAGAGGTGCTTCAACACCTGGTCTGTGAGCAGTGGGGATGGACAGCCATTGAGACAAATGGGCTAGGCAGTGCTTGAAGAACAAACATGGAATAAAAGACTTTTGCAAAGAAAAGAAAAAAAACAGGGATTGTCTTCACAGTAGGATAATTCTGAAGGGCAAACACCAAGGGACAGTGTCCCTGCTTCCAAACATAACTTGATAAATAGCAAAGGAAGAAAGCCAGAGTTCCTGAGTTCTGGTTTTAGTGCAGCACTAATTTCTCTACCAGAGCACCTACTAATTGCAGGTGCTGCAGGCAGCTTTCAATAGAGAATGTAAAAATATGGAGTGGGGTCCTCAGTACCAGGAATAGGCAAGTCAGGCTTGACTCAAGGGGATCTAAGAGCATTGGGTGCCTCATATCTCTGGCCAGCTTCTGACCATCTGAGAAGTGGAGCATGTCTCACCTGCCACAGACGGTGCTGGGAGGTTAATAATGGCATTGCACATCTGAAGCCCTGTGACAGAAAGCTGCCACGTAACACCACGCTTTATTCTACCCTAAAGCCAAAGTCTCCTCCACCCAAATAAATATGTATTTGTGTTGCCTGCCTCCCATTTTTAATCTACTAGCGATTCTTACCAGAAAAATAATAAATAAAAAGCTCTGGCCGTACAAATGTGCCAAGAGCTTGGCTAATCAGCAGGATTCTAGTCTGTCACTACAGATTTTGGCAGCCTTGTGTCAAGAAAATGAGGCAACCCCATTCCTGGGAACCAGTGCGATGGAAAGCGCTTCCAGCTGATTCGGATTGTTTATTCTAGGTGAAAGTTTGCAACATTTCCATTTGGTTTCACCACTGTCAGCTTTGCCAGGACTTTTTCCTAAGCAAATGAATGTTTTCTCATTTCTCTGCTTGATCTCCTATTTACAGTTGCTCCATTGCTTTTGTTACTCTGGAAGGTGTTTACTTGGTCAAAAATGGGTTTCAGCTTGCGAGACGTGCAATGCTTTCGTCTCCTGCTGACTTTAGTTAGACTGAAGGCTAGCATGAGCAAAGGATCTGTAGTCTTGAAGGAGGACAAATTATGCCAGAAGAAAAGCCAGAACCTGGGCAGGAATGCATTAAGTATTATTATTACATTTCTATGCAAGTATTTAACCTGTTAGTGTTTTCACGGAACAAGGAAATGCATGGAAAATACTCCTTTCATGGTTGTACAGTGCAGATTAGCATGGTATGGGTTGTTAGTACCTGCAGCATTGCAGAGCTTTGGCCTAAAGAAATAAGGTCAGTCCAGCCTTATTGAGAGAAGTTGAGCAAACTGCATACAGGGATTTGTCCCTCAGCTTGAGCCAGGCCTGCATAGGGGCAGAAAGTGTACTTCCAGGAACATATTGGTCTGTTTTCAGCCTAAAACTGTTTCCTCATTCTCTTTGTTCCTCTCTGTCATTTCTTCTTTCTGCAGCACTATAACCAAGTTCCACTTTGAAATGAATCACTGTTCTAATGCTCATTAAATTAAGGAACTGACCATTCTGGTAAGACTCATGCTGACTAATTGCAGGTGTTGGTTAAATTTCCCCAATAAAACTTCTACAAAATCAAGACATTCCTAGCTGCCATTCAAATTCTGGGCATCTGAGGAGTTTAAAAGATCCAGTTAGGGTGATTTTTCTAAAGGGAAATCTCTCATAAAAATGTCCTAATCTATTGCAGCCTGTCTGAGAATTTGACCCTTTATTTCTAAATTCAGCAGGGTCAGATAACTGCCAGATCTTCTGACCAGTTCACAGGCTGAGCCATGGTTTATAATATCTGTGTCTCTTAGAAAGAAGTGCTCCTGGCATTGCAATGAACAATTCATTCAATTCACATAGTCAGATCAACATCTGTGCCCTCTGTTAAAGAATCATGGTTAGGATGTAGATGCTGGAATTGGGGCACTTCAATCAGACAACATGTAAACCCTAATAATCTAAGTGCCATCAAAAACTCAAATATCATCTGATCCCTGTGGCATTAATCATGACCCAGAATGTTCTCCACTTTCCTTTTTCCTGTTGTGCTCACAGGGAAAATAATGGACTCAGAAATATCCCTTCTCCAGGACTACACACAGACTGGTTGGGCAGGGGGGCAGCTTGACAAAAGGTGGTCCTGCAGGAAATCAAATCACAGTGTGAGCCTCCAGAAACAGTTTACATGAAGCTCTAGTTTGATGCCACATTTCCTATGGCAGCTGGGTGAAAACTGTGCTCCCCACCTGTGCAATGGAAGCAGTAATCTCTTTATACAATGCTATTGCTTGCCCCACATTGGAGAGAGGAATTTGAGGAACTCTGCCACTTCCTGAAAGTTTTCACAAAGTGTGTCACGGGAAGGCTTCAGTCTCCAGGTCCTGCTGTTTAATAATAAACCTGCTGTTTATTTTGTGGAGCTCATTTCCTAGACAGAGTAGCAAGAAGATGTCATAAATACCTGTGTGCTGCACACACCTTTCCCGTGGTACCCTGTGTCCCAGGCGCCTGGCAAAGGCAGCCCAGCACTGTCAGCCCCACTGAGGCTGGGGAAACTGGGAAACTGCTCATGCTGCAGTGAGGCAGAGGCACATCCAGGCACTCCTGGCTTTCTAGCACCTGTGCCTCAACCACAAGGCCAAATTAGTACTGAAGGGACCTGTATTTTACTGTCCCCTTCTTCTGCATTAATTAAAACACATCGCTGCACACTTAAGCAATTTAAATATTTTGGAACGAGTCTCAGGACGGCCAAGGGCGTTCAAAGTGAAGGGAAGGCTGGCAGCTTGCCCTCAGCTCGCTGGCTTGCCTGTCTATCACAGGCACACATCATGCATTACAAAACTGTGAGATCTCTGCAGACCCAACGACAATAATACAGCTCAGGGAAAAAGCTGAAGCCAGAAATCCCTGGTCTTCCTGGGGCTCTATCACATGGACTGGCTGACAGCATCTTTGCTGATCTTTTTTCACTTTGCACATTTTTCTTTATATCTCTTCTGTGAAAAGCTGGTGGGAACTGCTATTGCAAGAGATAGAGGTTGTCTGATGGAAAGCCCTACTAGACCTGAGTTTAGGGTATATACATTGCTCTTGAGGACTTTTGGGAGATATTCAAGGCGAGAAAGAGCAAAGTCATAGCACCTCAAACAAAATCCAAGGCTGGCAAAGACTGAGTTTTGCCCTGAAGGTGATACTGAAGTTCAGGGTATATGTGAACCTTTCTCCAAAGGTCTGTTTGCCTTTCTGTCACCTATCGGTCAACGGCAGGAGGAGGCACCTCAGGTGACCTCCAGAGCAGCTTGTGCACTCTGGACTCCAGGCAGCAGACAGCTGACTATAGTCTAGCATGGAAATGAAGGACTAATTTGCCCAGGGACATTCCCTTTTGTGTTTTAAAGTAATGCAAAGTGTCTTTTCACTTTCAGCTCTGGATTTGAGGCCTAAGATGAGGAGTCACTGCCATTAGATCCACATCATCACAATTGTAACATCAAAACAAGTGTTGTATTAAAAATAAACACAACAGGCATTCACTGACTTGATTAAAATGTATACATATGGGTGAGGTCATTTTAATAAATGCCTTATGCACAGACATCTGCATTTCTTACCATGGCCCTAGGCTTGGAGAAGGAGCACTGTACATCCACAGCTACCTGCTCTTGTGCAGTTGCATCAGCCTGAGCTCTCTGGCTGTTTAGAACACCTACCACAACAGTCCTTATCACATCCCTGTGCATTGACCTCCCCTTAACACTCACAAAGGCTACAAAAACACAGCCATGGTTTACCACATTAGCTGGATATCTCTGATCTCTGTCAGGCCACCATGTCAAGGTTCTCCATATCTTCTATGAATCTTTTGAAGGCACATTCTGATGCTGTTTGGAAATAACTCACTGAAAATATTGTCTTGTCTGTGTGCCTGGAAAAAGCTCCATTAGTTGAGGGAAAGTCAGCTGGACTTTCCAGAATGGCACAAAAAACTGCATAGCCAATAATGTCTATAGTCATACTGATGAAAATCTTCTATATGTCACTGGAAGAAAAAAAAATCCAGGACTGAAAGCCCTGGCCTTATGTGCCTTCCTAAGTGAGCCTGTGCTGAAGCTTCTGCACCTCCCACTATGAGCTGCCAAGCCTCTTCAGCTCAGGTGGAACAGCACCTTCTGCAGCAGGCCCCTAGAGCTGGTAGCAAAGCTGGCACCACAGTGGCTTTCCTACATTTTGGGTACCTCCTCAGGAGTGCCACTCACCCCAGGCTGCAGCTCCCAGTGCATGCAGGCCATGATCCAGAGACAGCCCTGCTCTGGGAAAGGCTGGAGGAGGGGTGTCCCTAGCTGCCTTTAGTCTCCTGTTCATCCTGCTGTGGATATCCCACCTGCAGAATCCCCACCTGGATCTGGAGCACCCCTGGGCTATCCCAGCTGTCACTGTGAGGGTGCCAGTGCTTCCCAGTACTGCAGCAAGGGATGCAGCTCAGGGTTGTTTGTACTCTCACTGAGGTGTCTGCTACAACTCCACAAAATTACTTTTGTGCTACTCATTCTTACTAATGGTTCTTATACTGCTGCCCAGAGGAAGCTTCAGCCTGCTCCCTCTTCCTTTCAGGCAGAAATAACCAGTGTCTGCCACCAAAGAAAAGCTCACCTTCCTGAAGAGGGAGGAGGGAGGGTTGCCTTTAATTTAATTGGGAGTCCAGTGGAGCTGTTTGCTCACTTTATTTTCTTCCTGATGCCTTAGAGCTGGTTGGAAATGTCTGTGCTTGTGATACTTCTGAATATGTTCAGCAACGCCCAGGCAAAGAAAGTTGCCAATGGCTTTTGCAAAGCTCTGAACCACGGGACCCACAAGTATGGTGTAAGGGGATAAGAGGACCCGTGTGCCACTGTCCTGGGGTGACTTTATGATGCTGGTAACTCCCAGGGAGTTTGCTTGCAGAAGGTGTCACAGAGGTCCCAAACTGCAGCCCAGGAGTTCCACACCTGCCCTGAGAGCTGAGGGAACCCTTCTGAGCATGACCTGTGCTGTAATGATGGTGATGCTCTGGGGCAAGAGGAGCACAGCTGGGGACCCAGGGCAGCTCCACCAGTGATGTGCTACATGGGGACACCAAATGTGTGCCCAGGCAGAAAGCTCAGGGCTCCCAGGGCTCACGAAGGGGCTGTGTGGCAAAGCCAGGGGTGCAGTGTGGGTGCTGGGCAGTGGGGCACAGCACCCCCAGCTCTGCCAGCAGCACTGTGCTTCCCAGCCAGTCATGGGACGTGGGTGACAGCCAACAGGCTGGGCCAGACCCTGGCCTGATTTCCCTCCTCTTTCCCACAGTGCTTGCACCAATAGATCTTGTCCTAAAAAGTTTATCCAAATGCTATTTGCATGCTGGTCCTCCAGACTGAGGCTCACCTTCTCTGCAGGATACACCTTCTTGGAGGCTTTTTACTGGTCTCTGCTATGGGCTGAGCCATAAATTAGCCTGGGAACAGCTTGCTTTGCTGTTCCTGTGTATTTTCAACCTCAGTTCCATTTTAATATATGGTAATATAGACGGTACTGTCCCCAGCCAGGATCCAGAAGGAGTGAGATGATTAAAAATAATTCATCTTACACTGAATTAAACAACTGAGAGCCTCAGGAATGGTCCCATTTGAGTTTGGTACAAATCACGGGTGACAATCTGGGTCAGTTTTTATTGGACCTGCACCTTTTTGCCAGCCCTAAATCTGCCAGCCATCACATAGGTTTAATAAGAAGGGACAACAAAGAGGCAAAAAAGGTCAATCTGTATTCGAGAAGGAGATGGAAGGAGCAGGGCAGACAGGGCAGGGGAAGGTGGTGTGCCCTGGCAAACATGCAGGAGGTGATGTTTCCCCAGGAGAGGGACAGACAGCAATGCCCTGGGTTCTTTGGAAAGCAAACAGGCTGCACCTGGAGCCCATTCTGCTGTTTGCTGAGACTCAGCAGCCTGGACCACTTGTGGTTTCCTCTCTGAGTCTTGCCTCTGCCCACAGTGACATACAGAAACTGAGGGAATGGAGATGAGACACGCCTGGCACTTTCTGACCACCCGAGGCACTGGGGGCACAGGGCTGCTTTGCCCACCCTTCAGTTGGGAAAGTGGCAGCAGGTTCCCCTTCCAGCCACCTCTGCTGAGTCACAAAATCCCCTGTGCATGCCATCCCCAGAGTCAGGAGGTCTGTGTGCTGCACTGCTCTACCTTGGATTGAACCACCCCACTTCCCCCTCCCGGAAATAACACGAGCAAGAGTGAGAATGACTCATCTGTGCATATGAAGACATGTATATGCACACACACACGGATATATCTTCTGTGTTGAGAGCCTGGGGCAAAAATTTCACCCAGCTTTTGAGCTCCCTGGTTCACATGGTTCTGTGAGGTTTAATGAAAAATTAAAAAGCCAGAACCAACCAAACAGCAAAAAACACACCCGAACAGTGCCAAAATAGTAAAAAAACAATTAGAAAAATTAAAAATAAAATCCTGTTACCATGTCTCTAGATTGAAAGGAGGCCTTCCTGCTAGTGTCTGTGCATGCATTTTGTCCCCCATGGTCTCACAGCAGTATGACTTTTTAGTGAGTGGTGGGCTGGCTTGCTCTGCTTCAAATCCAGCTGTGCCACTGAATCCCAATCACTGTTATCTGCTAGGAATTGGATAGATGGTTTCTTTCCCTGTCCTTGTTATCAGCTCCTTTGACATGGTTCCTAGCCAGTGATGCTGATAATGGACACTACACACGTGGCTGTGCCTTAGTTTGAGGTTGAGTGAAGACAATCAGGTGACATTTGCCCATATCATTCCTGAATTCAGCTTTATAAACTCTTCCTCCTCCATAAAAGTCCCTGGAATGGTGCAACATCCCAACAAGGGCTTGTGAAGCTTTGTAGTTGTGTCTGGTGTTTCCTTGTCCCATTTTCCAGTGGGTTGCGTGGAATTCAGTGTTGAATGACTGCACAAGGACATGGAGGCCTAGAATCACAATTAGGCTGGCAAAGGCCTGGGACTAAGATGATCAAACCCAACCATAAACTGCCAAGCCCACGGCTAAACCACGCTCCTAAGTGCCAAAATGCACATATTTTAAATACCTTTTCAGTTCCCTGTGCCAACCATGGCCAAGCACATCTGAAGCTGCAGCTCCTCATCACAGCTGAGGCCCCCCGTGTGCTGTTCCCACCTGTGGAAGGCAAGAGTTGGGCCTTGGCCACCAAAGCTCAGCAGTCAACATCAGCATTATTCTGTGGTGGTGAGCTCAGCTCCGTGCCAGCCCTCCCCTCTGCCTTGGCTCGTGGGATTGCTCTGCTCCAGGCCTCCCCAGCCAGCAGAGCCAAACGTGACCATATGATGGGTCTTGAGAAAAGGGAAACCTTTTAATTATCCTGCCAGAAAAGGTGAGCTGGTAAATGGGTCTTGCTGCCCAGGGGTTTTGCAGCAGGGAGGAGAAATCAGTCATTCACCACAGTGTTGTTGTGATGGGCTGTGACAAACATCCTGAGGCAGCGGTGTCTGGTCACAGAGTCATCAGATGGCACAGCATAGGAAGAGCAGCTGCTCCCTTTTGTTGGGTCAGAGACCCTTCTCCACAGCAGCCCCCTCAGTGACCACTCGTGCCCTGGCAGTGTGACACAATGCATTTAATCAGCTATTGGGAGGATGTTAAGCTCAGTGACACCCATTCCAGCCAAGCTACTTTGTTTAATAAAGAGCACATAATCACAGACATCAGCTGCAGAGGATTAAGGTTGCTTTCCCCCTCCAGTGTATTTTACCTATGTCTATTTGCTACATTTTCTCTGCATCCTCAGCCTTTCCTCCTCAGGACTGCTCTTGCTGGTTCTCTCACAGGAGCAGAGTGAGTGTGTGAATGGTACAACTGCAGAGGAAGGAAGTGGTGTTGCTGATTCAATAGAGTGTGCTTTTCCTTCTGAGTCAATACAGAACAACTGTCTCACTGCGCTCAGATTGTATTAGAACAAGAAGTCTGCCTCTGGTGTGTGTGGGCTTGTGTTTTAATCTCTCTGACCCAGAACATGGGAAGGTTGCACAGAAGGGATTTTAATTATCTTTCAAGTTACTAAAGTCCAATTAAAAGTGTGGAGTCATCACAGCAGGGCACCCATCCCCTGTATCAGTCTGTGGGCCAATTGCTGTGATATATCCAAAAATCACAGGGCATGAACCTGCTTCTAGAAAACAGAATGTGTCAAGAAGCAGTATGGTTAAAGGCTGTGACATTTTTGAATCATACAAGATCCTGCCTAGAACTGCAGCTGGACTCCATGAAGACAGCAGGTCAGAGACAGCTGGGAGGATGGGGAGAAAATGTGAAGGACAAGGATATGAAATTATAGAGCTAAATTTCCAGAATTTTCTTCAGTAAGTAGATCAGAGGTAGGAAGCCTGCAAGAAAATCTAAGGTTTGCAGGACCACTCAAGACAAACACTGAAGAAATGGAAATTACACAGCTACTAAATTATGAGTTCAATTCAGACTTCATCCCTGAGGCTATCAGGGTGATATCTGGTTCTAACAAGAAGAGATGATTTCCTGGTACAGTGCAAACTAAAAGAAGAGAAGTTGGAAATAACTCCAACTTGGGAAAAATAGTCACAGCAACCATACTACCCATGAAGAGGATACAGTGGGAGCTTTTAAGTGAAGGAGCCAAGACACTGTAAGGAATTGCAGGGATACTTTGAAATCAGTTCCTATGTCATGCGTTGGAAAATAGCAAATGTTTTGATTAAAATTTTTGTTTACAATATTATTTAAAACATGAAACAGCCTCCAATTTCAAAGTTTCATGCACATTTCTCACAGGCCCAGGCTGGAGGAAATGCGGGTAGTGTCTTCTTTCATGATACTTTCTATTAAGCTCATTTCACCTCAAAGGTTTGGGTGAGTCTGAGCCCTAAACCAAAAGCAAAACTCAAGCAGGCATAAAGATAAGGCAATGGAAAGTGATTGCCCAAGCCACTGTGAACTGAAACTGCCATGTTATGCACAGTGCAGGTGTCAGAAACACATTGAACTTATATTGCAGCATCCTGGAACAGCAAAGGACTCTGGCTTCTAGCTATGAAGTTCTCATGAGCAGAACAGGCTTCTCCATAAACTGGTGAAAGCTGCCCATGCACCACAAGTGATGGTCAGGGAACCTGACCCCAGCTGCTGGATCACCACCAGGGATGCCAGTGCCCTGTATGTGCAGCAGTGAGGAGTAGTTAATTCTGTCCTGTGCTTCCCCAGCAGCCTGCTCTCCATGTTATTGCAGTGTTTTTTCAATTGGGCAACAAAAATCTGTCATGTACTGGGTTTGTTTTTGTTCCTCCTGGGCAGTGGACTAGACACATCTGGGATTTTCTTGGGACAGACTTCGGCTCAGTGCCCAGTTCTTGATTTCAGGGTAGGGATCATGGGCTGAAGGATTTCACTGCCATGGACTGGCTGCCTAGTAGAGCTCTGTCTCTCTTGAGTACATCTCAAACTTTTATTGTACAGTGCTCTTTTGTGCTAGAGAAAAAGAGCTAGAGAAAAGAAATTACCAATCTGAGTTTCATGCTGCTTTAAAATAGTCTAGGCCAAGGTTGTCTCAAAAAAGTGTCTCAAGGATACAGCTGCAGGCTTCAAACCTGATTCAACAGCTTGATGTCTTTCTGTAAAGTGCTTTTGGTGCTCTGCAGGAACAATGTGGTGCATGGAATTAAGTACAACTCTTTGGCAAATAAAAATTAAGTTTCGGCTGAAATATACTGTTTCCAAGGCTTTCTTAAAATGAAGCAAGGTGGTCCAAGACTTGAAATGCATTGTATTTGTACTCTTACCTACCTATTCCTTATTCCCCACTGAACTCTGCTCACTTGTCCTGCTCTTAAATCACATTTTGAAACACCAGCTTATGTCTGTGCACAGACACACAAACACAGAGGCAGAGCCCACAGGAAAGCTGTTCTATTGCAGCACTTTGTATGGTTTCGTGATATGAATGTTCTGCTCTGTGTGCTGCTGCACACAGGTTGTGGCAGGAGCCCTGCAGGTCTGAGATGCAGCCTGGCCAAAAGTCATACTGAAATAGGTGAAATTGCAAAAAGAGAAAGCTGACCACAGCTCTCTGTGCTGCTGAAAGCCATAATCTGAGCAGGCTCTGTGCCCCAGCGCTGCAGCTGCCCAAAACATTGTCTTCACAGGGAGGCCAGTGGACCCCAGGTGAGGTGCATTTCAACTCAAAATATGATGCCAGTCCTTTCACTGTTAAAAGAGACAATGCACTGAAAGCAGCATAAACAACCGCAGATAACAGGAGTGTTCTGGATGCTGGTTGAATAAATCCCTGGTTGCAAGGAATGATCAACCCCACTGGGTGTGAATTGCTCCTCCAGAGAGGGAGGGAGGGAGGGAGGAAGGAAGGAAGATGATACCATACCAGACAACAAATATGCTTTTACCCTCAGGAACAGCTTTGCCATCCAAAAATCCAGTGCAGGAATCTGGGCAGACAGGGAGATGCAGAACTTCCCAGTGGGTGGAGGTCCAAGACCAAGCCTGGGGCAGGGGTAAGATGAGCACATTGAGAGTGAGGGAACTGTCCAGCACGACACAATGAAGGAATTATCCAAGGATGGGGATGGAAGAAGATAAACTGATCTGGCAGTCAGACAAGCACCCTGCTTCCAGCAACTTACGGTAAAAGCATTTCAGGGCTTCAAAGGGCCCCCCAGCAGTTGCTTCTGTCAGTGTCCCAGGTTCAGCATGTCTTTGGAATGCATTTCTCACCCACATTCAAGAGAGTTTGGCTTGTTTAGTCTAGCAAAACTAAGGAGGAGAGGGCATAGCTTTGTTGTCTGTAAATACACCAGAGGCTGGAGTAGGAGAAGACCTATTCAAGCTAAAAGATCCTGTTGGCATGAAAACAAATGAGGGATCAGTTGCTGTATGAGAATATTTGGGATAAAAATTAAGAGGTTTCTATCTGGCAAAGAGTTTGACAACAGCTGCCTGCGAGGAGAGGGGCCTCTGGGGAATGGCAATGTTTTGAGGATGAAGCTCGAGTGATTTTTGGAGGGGATTATAAAATGTTGGATGAGCAGGAGACTGAGAAGTTCTTTACAGCTGGAATAGGGGCACAGAAAATGGCACAAGAAATAGAAAAGCAAGAACTGGAACTGAGTTTAGTGGAGGAGGTTCACAGAGAACAAAGAAAGCATTTCCAGATGGGCAATGGATAAGCCTCATTGAAAAGAACAAAAGAGGCCAAGAGCTTTTGGAAGTACAGGTGAAACATCTCTCACCTTGTCAACAATGTCTGGAGAATTGTCTCTCCAGTGAAGTGGTCTATATTTATCCATGCACCACCTGCCTGGAAGGCAGTGCTGGCTTGTAAGCAGATAAAATAAAAAACACAGCATCCAGGGCATTTCTGTCTTCCAATTACTGCTGTTTGGAACATCAGAGATGTTTTTGCTAGGCAAATCCAAAGGATTTCTATCAACTCTGAAACACAGGAGAAAGATTAAGGAAAATCAGTCTGCAAAAGAATATCTGATGTCTTTCGGCTGGGACTTGCCTATCTGTACCCATCTAGTTACATGCATAAAACCCTCTGCTGAGGAGAAAACCATGGGTTATGGAGAGCTCTGTGCATGTGGGAGCAGGGAGTTTTTCCAGTGGGTGATATGCACCCCTCCATACCCAACCTCATCATCACAACTGAGCCGTGGCCTTGGAATAGGAAACACAGGAAACACACCATGTCCAGGAGAAGGGTCCCAGATGGCAATGCCTCTTCTGTGTCTCAATGGAACCCTCTCCTTTATGGCAAAGAGAAAGTCCTCTGGTGGAAAGATTTTTGAGGGGAAACCACAGCATTTTAGAAACCAGAATCTGCCTAGGAAGGAGAAGGGTTTCAATGTGCCAGCCCAGAACAAGTCCCCCAGCTGGTAGGTGTAAGACACACTGAAGTATTTTTTGATGTCTGCATTCTTTAAAACACAGATCCGGGGCCAGGATACACTGGGGGTGGGAGACTGTGCAGCCAAACAGCCTCACTTACTGCTGGGGAGAGAACAGGGTGCCTCGAGGTATTAATCTGTGAGTGGGAGGGAAGGCAAAAGCTGGGAAACCCAGGCCTATATCTGTATCCACGTTTCCACATATGCATACATAAAAATATGTATACACACAGAGGGAAAACAAACCAAACCGAACCAGGAGAGTCCATTGCACACAGTCCTCCCCCGGGGAGAGGGCGAGAGAACAAACAAGCAGCAGATGTGAACCGCGCCACCGCGCCTAGCGCCGCGCCAAGATCGGGCCCGTGGTGACAACGCGGGGTGAGAAGCCACCAGAGCAGGGAGCAGCAGGAGCCACCCGAGGCAGGAGAAGACCACAAGGCAGAGAGGTCCACACAGGCCACTCTCCTCCCTTGGCATCGCCCCAGGGTGAGGAAGTGACTGGTGCCAAGGTGGACTCTGAGCGACGGCCCTGAGCCCCTCCGTGGAAGGAGGGATGGGACAGAAGGAGGGCTGCAGGGTGACTTTCCCACAGCTGCAGCAAAGGCCAGAGCCAGCCTGCAGCCTTGAGCTTTGTGCCAATCCCAATGCCAGGAAGTGGGAGCTCCTGCACTGCCTGCAAAGAGCAGAAATGAGAGAAGGAGAGGCATCTTCCAGCCAGTTTAATCAAAGATAATGAAGAGATCTGTTTCTCAGTTAGATATATCTATTTCTATTTTCCAAAAGAGCATAAAGGGCCTTGGAGAAAGAACAGGAACATGGGCCCTCTGTCCCTGGCTTACTCTTTAGTGGTGTTCTGCTTCCTCGTCCATCCTGGGGCAGTGGTGCTGAATGCTGATAAGGCCAGACTTGGACCAGCCTCAGTCAGACAGTTGGTGCAATTTGACTTTAGATAATACTTAATGATTTGTTTTTAGTATCGGGTTGGGGTGAGTTGGGGTATTTGTTGTTGTTGTTGTTGATTTTGTTGTTATTGCTTCTCCCCCTCCTTCTTTTCCAACCAATTAGGTTCAATTTGTTTTGGCAGAGGACATGATTAGTGGTGCTGGGCTCCAGATGGTTGGGCGCTCAGCCGCTCACCATAAATAACTCTGGATGAGCAGTGCTCCTGCATGCAAAGCTGGGACACGAGAGGCCCAGGTCGCCAGATCAGAGCATCCCATGGCTGGCCTGGTGGGACTGTACCTGAGCCCTTTGGAAAAGGCTTTTCCTTAGATATCTCCAAAAAATGGGTTTGTTTCCACTCCCAGGCAGTCACTGGCAGGGCACCACTCGCCCAGCTGCTCCCTCCTCTCTGAATTCACCTCTCCTCACTGGATCAGCCCAGAGCTGCAGCTGAGCCGTAGGAAGCAGGGAGAACATGTCTCTCCCATTTCACCTTGCAGCACCTTTTGGTCTGCCTGAGGATCATCTGATCTTGCTCCTGGTATGGATCCACCATGGGGAGCGTTCTGTGGGGCTGATGAGGCCAGCCAAACTCCAGCGTGGAGTGGGACTGAGCTGCCATGTGCCCCACAGACACAGTCACAGTCAGGCCTGCTGCATTGGCACTGTGGCAGCCAGACCCTTGGACATCCTTCAAAACTCTAATAGGGCTCTTTGGGAAGGGGACAGTAATGTATCAATTAGAGACAACCTTGGTAAAGAAGCAGATCCTGCAAAGAAACATGGAGAATTTGTCAATTTTTTTCAAAATCTGACACTTTTCAGTTCTTTTTGAACAAAAAATGGTTTTAGCAAAGCAATGCCCAACTCCACCTTAACAATTACCTTCTGTAATACACTGTAAGATCCTCAATGAGATAACAAAATAAAGCCCACAGTTTATTGTTATTGTTCTATCAGTATTTAAGAAATACTCAGTAATTGCAAACTGAATAGCTATTCAACATTTTACATTATCTTAGGCAAGCAAGCATTTGCTGAGAATGTCTTATGCTTTAGGAAAAAGCTGGTTGTTGATTCAGTAAGTTACAAACAGAAGGCTCCATTCTGTACAAGAAGTTTACCATGAATATAATGTGACTATTGTATTAAAGTTAAGGGGCAGACAGTACAGCAAGGAGGAAGTAGCTATGAAGTGTTAAAATGTCTTTGAACTGAGCATTTCAAGCCTTTGAACTGAGCTCTTTTCCTCCCACCTCTCAGTGCCACAAGCTGCCCTTCCCTGGTGCATGTCAGGTTGCCCAGGGAGCCTCAGTCACTCACACCAGCACAGCACAGCAGACACACCTGAAACTGGCACCTGCATATGGGGAAATAAACCCCAGCTCAGCTCTCGTCCATAGTCCAGCTCTGCAAGCTCACACCTCTGTGTTGCAGGGTTGCATGGGCAAAACCCTGATCCCTGTCCCCCACTGAGCACTGTCCCCAAAAGACTCTCGAGATGTACATGCCTTGACCATTGAGCAATCTCAGGCTCTGCTCTCTGGACTTTTTGTGTTGTAAATCTCAGACCCAAACTCCATTTGGGTCTCTGGAAGATCTCTGCAGTTCTTTCAGAGTTTCAATCTTTTGGGGGCTATAATGTTAGGCAAGTTCTTGCTCCTGGAGAGACAGACACATTGGAGAATGCTATGGCTCTGTCTGCAGGTAAACAACCCATGACCAGCCCTCTGTAAGATGAAGATTCCTTTCATTGGAGAATGTTATGGCTCTGTCTGCAGGTAAACAACCCATGACCAGCCCTCTGTAAGATGAAGATGTCTTTCACATGGCCCAGCTGCAGTTTTGGGCTGCAGCTAAGCTCATGCCAGCCTTCTGCAGGGGAAGCCTGGTGCACAGGCAGCAGTTCCTGGGCATATCTTTGCTCATAACAAGGGAGCTCACTATTCCTTCTCTGATCTTCCTGGATAGTTTGTTTGTTTTGTTTATTTTTATTGACTGGTAACAGGAGGAACCAATGTCAGAAGAGATCCATCTTGGGGAAGACTGGACAAAGCTGCTTTGATCCAGCACATGCTTGCTCCATGCACAAGGCAACTGTTTAGCAGTGTTGCACAGGTGTGGAGTGTTTATACAAGTAATGGAGCTGGTGTCATTGCCACATGCAGATGGCTGGAGCTGCAGTGAAGTGCTGGTGCAAGTGCTGTAAATGCCAATACAACCAGTCATATATGGCCCGTCTTGCCTGGAGCACAGGTGTAGCTGTGCCACTCCGGTGATTTCTCACAGGGAACAAAGATAAGATTGTCTTCCAGTCACTCTGTTGTCTCCCGTTGGAGATTTTCTGCAGGGATGTTGCAGAAACAAACTTTAGGTTAAACAGAAGCACTGAGACCCCTAGGAGTCAGTTGTAAATCCCATGGCCATGGTCGGTGTCACATGCAAAGAGGTAGAACAGATGTTCATAACTGATAAGACTTGTTCTGGTCTAGCTTAAAACCTTGAAAATTGGAGATACGGCAAGGCCTCTGCATGTAACACTGACCAGAACCCACAGTTCACAGAGCTGTTCTCAAACAGGTTTACATACAGCTCTACTTATCTCTGGACCCGTTGCAAATCCATGTGTACAGTCACACGTATTTTGCAAAATGCCTGAGAGAACCATGACAGAATCTAAAGGAGTTAGAGATGGAAGTGATCTATCAGATCTATTTGCAATCTCTCATGAGCCAGGCAGCATTTTTCCCTGGGCTATATTCATTGCTTTGCCTCGTCTTGTTTTTAATCACTCAAGCAAAGAGACTAGAACAGCCAGGCAAAGTTATGTCATACTGCTGCAGCAGGGGCACTGGGGAATCTTATATCTCTGATCAGAACTGAGTCCCACAGTTGTACAATGTATACTTATCAAGCATGTTTGATGTGGTAAAAAAAAAACCCCTATGCAGAAATGCATTTAATTTCTGCAAGGATTCGTCTTCCAAGAATTTTTAAGACCTTGCAATAAACATAGCCAAAACCATCTTTCAACAAATTGAAATCACACTTGTATTAATATGGTTGTTATATTCTATACAATTCAACCCTCATGACTTTATCTTGTAATCCAATAAAGTGTGCAGGTCAACAGAAGTTGTTATCAGAGAGGTGGGTGAGCATTTATTTTCCATCATCTCCTCCACCACTTCCTTGACTTAAGGCACTTCATCCAGAGATCCCTCACTTAGGCAGAGCACATTTCCTAACACGTCCCTCCTGGTCTCCACTGAGAATCTCTTTTATATATTAAGTGAATTCAGTGTGGTTTTTGAAGGTCTTCTTACAGGTCTGCCTTTTGGTGGTGGTGACTGCTTTCAGAAGGGTGATGTTCCATTCAGGCCAACAAAGAGAAACAAACAACTCAGAAAAAAATGTGATTGGAGAAGTAATTTGTTATCATCCAGGGCCCTAGTTTTCTTCCCTTGAAAGCATAAAAGAGGAAGGTCCCCTCCCAGCAGCCCAAAGAGGTTGCAGCAGAGGCAAGTTGCAATGTGCATGCCATGCTCTTGTAGCTGGGCTCACACAAAGTATAAAGAATCAGTTCTTACAGCCAGAGACACGGGTCTCTGAGAATAAATACCCAGTGTATTTGCTAGCTCAGTTGCATCTAATCAACAGACATGTTTTTTTGTTAAAGTAACCCAGGAGGTTTCTAGGGTCAACAGAGCTAAACAAAAACACTGTGGTCTAGGAAAGGGCAAGATTTTTTCAAAGCTCAGCTCCCCTTGGTGGTACGGCTCCTGTACGGAGGGATGAAAGTGTTTAAGTCATCAGAAAGAGCAGGCAGTGACCTGCAATAAAATACATGGCCTGGTGAGATATGTCTCATCTTGCTAATGACTTCCAGAGCTGGGTCAGCAGATGCCACTGTGGGGAACACCATCATCTGCAAGGCAGCAGACACAGCTCTGCTGTCTTGGTGTGCCTCCGTCCTCACTGCAGCGCTGGGCACACCAGCTCCATGGAGGCCCAATGAGGGCTATTCAAATTTTTGGAAATAACACCTAGCAGTGGTTATTCACAAAATTTCAAGAGAACAGTCTCACCAGTCTTTCCTATGAGCTGCAGACCTCTGAAAACAACCAACCTCTCTGAAACTGGCTGCAGTTGCTTACCCTTTTTTTACCAGAACTACATAAAGGCACCAATGAAAACAGAGTGAAATTATACGGACATCTCAAACTTGCAAAAAAAAAAAAACTTCGGGATTTTGCTTAGTCAAATGCTTGAGCTAGAAAATTCAGGGCAATTGTAAATTTTAAGCCAGCAAACTCCTATATTTTTCAGGCAAAGCTGGCATTTTTCTGCCCTTAGCACATGGCTCTGCCTAATAAGGATACAGAGCAGGGCAGCCCAGAGCCAGCCTGATGCCTGGCCCAGTAACCATCCTCTGGCATGGAGAAAAATGGCTGAGGATTGATGGGTTGGGAGCATGGTGCCAGACACATCCTGCTGCTCCAACTCATCCCAGATCTATCTGGATACCCTTCCTCCTTGCCCAGCTGGCAGATTGTGTGGACTGCAACAGAACAAAATGGGGCACAGGGCAGAGCTTGCTCTTTTGTGCAATACAGGAGCTAATCTCATTGCTGCAGAGTGAAATTTGGTTTCATTAAGGCTTTTGAGCTTAGACCCATGTGCCCCAACAAAAGACTGTTTCCAAATGGCCCAGAGCTTTCTCCAGGTCTTGTAACACTGGAGTGTTGGAGGTCTGAGACCCAAAATGCCAGGTACAGTCAGGTCCTCATGTCCTCCCAGGCTGGGACTTGGCACTGCTGCCACTTGCAGAGAAGCACTCTAGGTATTTCTCCCCCATTAGCATGTCCCTGCAGCACAAGTCTCATTTCGGCACAACACGTATTGCTAAATCTACATGCCTGGTAATCCTCACCCTCTCTGGAAGGAGAGAAAACCCGATGTACAGCAGAGATATGCCACGCACAGCCCTCCCCACCAGCAGTGCCCATCTCAGGCAGAGTGGCTGGCGTGCACCTACCCTGTCCCTCCAAAATTAACAAACTTTTAAACTGTGGGCCCTGGATGAGGGGGTGGGGGAGGGTTGGAAATGGCCCCGTTGCTTCACGCTGCACATCAGCAACCGAGTTCACTTCACAAACACAAGGTGCGCTGTCAGAATAGCCCGGGGCAAAGTTTGTACTTTGCTTGAATTCTAACTTTTGTTTACCAAGGTAATAAACCGGTCTTCTCTTCCAGGTGTAAATGCTATTATGAAAAGCATATTTGTGTTTCATCTCACCTCAGATGTACAGTATGTGCTCACATCCTACACTGTGTGTACAGCCCACATTGCTCCAGAGCCAGCAGAAGACAAGACAAGGGGTAAAAATAAATAGCCCCACTTTGTCCTCAAAAAAGAGCATGTTGTGGAGAATCTAGGCATTTAATTGGATCTCTTTGCCTTCAGACCCTGTGTGCAGCCTTTGTTTTACTATATGAAGACGAGGCCAGACCTTTCCTGCATCCCTGTGGTCTTCCCTACTGCAGCTGGGCAGACCCAGTGCAGGCAGCTGATGGGGATGAACTGTTCATTTTGGTGCAGACAAGCTGATCTCTAAACTGTGAAGTTTTATTTTCACCACAATAGTTGGGTTGCCAGTTTGGCTCCCTCCCCCTAAAACCGCCTGCATCTCCATCATGCCACGTGCATTGAGATGTGTTGTGTTTGGTGTAATCTCACTCAACCTGATGGGAGAGGAGAAAGAAGTGGGGGGAAAAAAATAGAAAGAAAAAAGCCAGGCATTGTTTTTTTCTTGCACTTCACCTCCTGTTCCTGGTGTCGTGCCCACTTGGCAAGATTTAAAGATAGCAGATGAGCTCTGGATAAAAATGACCTAAATGTTTCCTCATCCCTTCAAACCTGTTTGGTGGCCTTCTGTCTCCACACCACTGGTAGCCTGGCCTGGCTGCTGTGGCTGCCACCTGAATGCTACTGAAAGCCAATGCCACGAGACCTGCAGCTACTGAAACAATCACAGCCCCAGTCCAGAGTGTGGATCAGCCAGCACAACACGGCATGGCACTGCACAGTGTGGTGGGAATGGGCAAGAGCACTGCCTGCCAAAACAGTGCACCCCTCCCTGGCATCACTTTGCTCCTCTCACACTGAGCTTGTAAAATTTCAGGAGATGACACCTTGAAAAACTAAGTGTGAATGCCAGGCTTGGATGGGGCCTTCCCAGAATATGCCCAGCTGCAGGTCAGCAGTTATTTCCTTCCTCGGCTGTTGTATCCCCCTATGACCAAATTTCAGAGGGCAATAACCACACAATAATTTTTTTTTTTTTACACAAACTATTTATTCTATTAAAAACCTGTGCGCATAACTCCACCTGTATTAGAGAAGAACTGCTTCAGAGGGGCAAAGAGAGGGTCTGAAGAAGACCACAGAGTGAGCAGTGTGTGCTGCTGGCCCGCTGTGCCCAGTGCCGGGCGCTTTCTCTGAACGCCTTTGCTCCTGGAATCAGCAGCCCCACGGAGGGAGCCGGGCTGCCAGTGCCACACAGGTCTGAGCCTGCCCCGGCCCAGACGCCTTCCCCACCCCGCTGTTTACACCAAAGTGCTCGCTCCAGCACAGGCTGAAACTGAGCCCTGGCTCCTGCACCCAGCAGGGCCCCGGCACACTCTGCTCCCCTCGGGCAGTGACAGGGTCTGGACCCCTTCGGTGCTGCCAGACCCTCCATGGACCTTGCACGGTCCTTCCCATGCCAGTGCTGGAATCAAGTGATCACAAGGCAAAGAGCTGTGGTGCAGATGGAAGAATGGAGGTCCCCAGCTGTACATGCTCATGCTCCTCTTTGCTTCTGGAGTCACAGAAGCTGGTTTATGGTTATGGTATTTTTAATGTCCACAAAACTCACTGAAGGTTCTTATCAGCTTTTGCACTTTCTCTTCTATTTTTCTACCTCCAATATTCCTTTATGCTTTCACAGCAGGGCTAGAAGGAGCATTGCTCACAGGAATGCAATCCTTCCCATCCATCAAATCCAAGCATGACCAGCAGCTCTGCTATCCCTTCCCACAAAATCTCACACAACCACATGAGCTGAGGGAGAACATCCTCAGCAGCACTGACTTTAAGCAGTCTCCTGGCAGCAGTGGAATGAAGAGCCCACATCTGACCCATCACAACCCAGGAGTGGGGAGCTCCTTTCTACTTAGGAAGGGAAACTGGCGCTACCCAGGGAACTGGTGTGTGCCCAGCTCCTCATAAGGGACTGATTGTAAGCAAGCTGCTGGTGGAGGATGGGAACAGCACGGGTTTCCCCACGTGGTTCATTCCTGCCATGGTGCCTTCTTGGATTCACCCACCCTCTTGAGCTGGGTGGGGCAGAGGAGGACACGTCTGGGTCCACCCATGCGCTCCCAAAGGAGGAGCGACGTGTCACCCCAATTTGGGAACAGGTGTGTTCAGTGGCCAGATCAAGGCGCGTTAGGAGACCCAGAACTAGTTTGACACAGGCTATTATTTCATGGCATCTCAAGTATATTCCACATGTCCTTTAAGTGCTCCAGCAAAGTAATGGCCCAGGCCAGCCTTTCCAATTGTGTTCTTCTAACACGTCAGTTTGGTTCTTCCAGAACAGGGAGGGGGTGGCTTTTTGCCAGCGTTATGTAAGGAGCAGAGGGATTGCGTAAGTTCAGTTGGTCGCAAAGGTGTAAAATAGGCTTTATTGGTAATTGCTGCACCTGGAAATTTCTCCAGAGGCAGCTGTACATATTTTACAAGGAACATGTCCTTATCTAGATTTAGGGTCTTCTGGAATCCTTTCTTCTGGATACTTCTGCTCTCAGAAATGCTTGTGCAAAGGTGAATGTTTGCTTTCATGCGGGATTTGATAGGAGGAGGTTGTATGTCCCCTCACTGATGCTGCATAAAGTGCTTGAGTTGCTCCACTGACCTGTGATTTGTGCAGTCAGAGGCAGGTGCCTGTTTTAAATCAGTTCCAGGTGCAAACCTGGGACACTTGATGGACCAATCCAGTCCTCCTAAGAGTGACAACAAGACCGTATGACTGCAACTAAGAGGAACTGATCTACTTGAGATCTTTCTAGAGAATTAAGTAGCAAGTAACACCTGTTAAAAACACAAGTTATTTGACACAATTTCACAAGTAGGAAAGATCATTGCATTCCACCTGTCCATGTGGGATAGGACCTTGTGTATTTTAGGAAAAGTGAAATAGCATTTAAAAGTGGTTGGAATGTGACCCACTGTAACTCCAGCAATGCAAAGAGAAATGGCAAGCTTCACTTTGTTCCGCTGTCTTCTATACGTTTAGCATTAAGTGTATGGAAAAGGCTTTACAAAACCAAGGCCTGATCAGTAGCTAATGCATTCCCAGGTTCAATAACAAGTACACTTTGTACATCAGAGGAATGGCAGACTGCCCAGAGCTTTTGGGCAGATGCTGTTTCTAAAGAAATTAAATGCATGAATAGATAATAACCAAAGAAATCCCTGCTGGAATAGAGAAAGGACAACCTCCTTCTGATAAAATCAAGTTCTTGCTCAATCATTCCCCACTTGAACACGAAGACCAAATTGAGTCAGTCATGAAGGTCCTGGAGTCTACAAATAAATGGTTGGGCTTCTTTTATCTTCATTGTGCTGTACATTATCCTAAGAACTGGCAAAACACTGCAATAATGACTTCTCTGTCCCTCCCAACAAGAGGGACATTGCAGGAAGCCAGCTGGGTCTGCTAGGCTGAAGGAGTTTCCCAGTTCTTCCTTAACTGGTTACCCCCAATCCTCTAAGGGCAGAAGGGAAGGAGGAAAGTGTGTTTAATCTGTGTCCTCATCATGCAAACAGAGGACTCAGGTGAGGAAGACCTGCGGGACAGCAAGGGTGAGCAGGGCACCAGTGGTGAAAAGATGAACCTGAGGTTGCCAAGGAGTGAGTGGGCTCTGACATGGGAAGGAATGAGGTGGAGGCCAGGGTCAGAGGAATGCAGAGAGCTAACCTCAAACCAAACCACCTGAGTACTTCAATCCTTGATTCCAGTCATGGTGCAGCACAAATTCCTCAGCTGGCCTTCCCCACTACTGATCTACTCCCTGTGCTGCTGTCAGACCCCGTGCTCATTGCCTGACCACCCTGGCTGGTCTCACTGGAAGTCCTGTGGGAGTCAGACAAATACTTGGCCGTGCTGCATCAACTCCCTGGCAGGGAGAGTTTATACATACAGGGCTCAGAGAGTGAGTGGGTAAAGTGTACATGGGGAAGCAAAACCCAGCATCTGAGTGTTGGGATGAAGCTGTTAATGTCCATGTTGGTGTGACCAGTGCCAGCTGCTGGTACAGGGATCTGGTCAGAGGCACCAGTTCCATGCCTGGGAACCAGGCTGCTGGTACCATATGAAGGGCCTGGGAAGCTCAGAGATGTTTGACCAAATCTTTTCCAAGAGACAGAGTCCAAGTCTTGCTTCTCTTCCCTCTTGTTTCCCATGGTCCACCAGGATGGTATAACCTCACAAGATCTCTTCCAAGGCTACAGGCCCTGGATGCAAAGGACAGCAACTGCTCTGCCCAGGGTCTGGCTGAGGAAGGCGACAGAGCTTAAGATACAGCTCAGGAGTGGGAACCTGGCACACAGCTGTAGCTGAGAGGCAGGTGGAGATGCCCTGAGCAAAAGGCGAGACACCTTTGGATGTCAAACAAGTGAGACAGTTGCTCAGCAAGCCCACAGGCTCATCCTTTGCTTCCTGGTGAGGATATCCAGGGGACATTACACAAAAACATGGTATAGGTGACAGCACAAGGTCAGGAACATTTTGCACACAGGCTTGGTGCTCTATCCAATGTTGTTCTTGACCATTGGAGCCACTGGGGCCACTGGGATGCTTCTGAAATGCCTCACAGGGAGAGGGAAATTCAGTGCAACCAGTCATCAAGGATAGCTGCAATATCTAGTGTTCCTGGATCTCACTCAGACTCTGAAATACATTTATGGTGTACGTGACAGGTGGTTTATTTTCAATACCTAGAGCATAGAAGGCATGTGAGATGATGTGCTGTCATCTAGAACACTTTATTCTTGTTTAGTGCCAACTATGTTACAATATCATTTTGATGTCACCATTTCCTCCTGCTGAAATAAAAAAAAAAAAAAAAGAAAAACAAAAACATTGCTAGACAACATTTCCCAGCAGGGAGACTTCTGGGTTTGTTTTCCATTACACCTGCTTTTTATTACTTCATTGGCTTGTTCAGAAGAGAAGGATAAAGAAACTAGAAGAAAAAATGAATACATTCCTATCTTTTTTAATCCCTTTAGTTATAAAAGATCTGAACAATCCTTAAAAAAATACCTGACTTGTAAGTGCCAACACATACCTGATGTCATAAAGTATTCATGGGGGCTGGGATTAATGCTGACATGTTTTAAACTGATTAAATATGAGAACCTGATGACTAGAGTTGGATTTTCATTATTCCCCTGACACGAGCAGAAAGTCTGAGAACTTGAGGGTTTCTAACTATCCAGCACATCTCTGAGGAGCCCAAACAAATGGCCTAGGGAAAGCAATAACAGGTGGTCCCCAGCCATGGGGTTTTTTAGCTGCATCTCTCAAATGCAGTTACTCACATGCAACATTTTCATCCTGATTTGTTCCACAAATGTGCCATGCCAGGCTCTGCAAGCCATCAGCTCCTTCATTCCTAGGAGTCTCTCAGGGAGCAGCTGCAGGTACCAAAGCCTTTGCCAGCTGTGGAGGAAGAAAATGGTGCCTGGCAGGGCCAGCCAAACACAGCCAGCCCCCATCTCTGTGGCTGTGGAGACACACACATTTCTGAGCACCCTCTCCGGCCATTTGTGCTGGATTTGCTGCAGCACTGCACATGGGACTGGATGCAGGCTCCTACCCGCAAAGCACCATGGCACAGATGTGGGAAACCAGAGCCTCCAACACCTCTGGGAGATGCTGCTGCACACAGAGGAAGTCTCCCTCTTAGAGGAAGTTTTTCCATGGAAAATATTGTCCTTGCTGGAGCCTGACAACCCAGCACCAACTCCAGGCCTCTCTCAGGAGATCTGTCCTCAGGAAGAGTTTTGCTCCCAGAAGAGAGAGCTCTGCAGGGGATTACTCTGCACAGTAACCTGTCGTGAAGGTTTGCAAATGAGCTCTGCAAGAACCCCGCTCTCCTGGGCAGCACTTCAGAATGCATGGGCTGAAAAAGGCCTGAACTCTGCAGGGAGCCCAGGGGAGACAGGTCAGAGGTTGAGTGTTTGACTGCTGAGCAGCTCCAGCCCCAAAATTCAAGGCCAAGAGGAAGGGATGGAGCAAGGGAGCCTGGGCCCATCTTGGATCATCTTGCTCAGGACCTTCCTCACTCAGTCAAGTTGCTCCAGCACAACCTGGCAAGACAAGACTGAACCTTCCCAAGAAAACAGGTGTTGAGCTGGGCTCTGCACGGCAACAACATGAGAGAAACTCCCCCAACCTTCCTTCTCCCATCCCCTCCTCCTCCTTCTCGTCCTCTTCTCCAGCCCTGGCAGCACATCTCTGCAAAGGCCATGTAACAACAGCACCCTGGCTCTTGCCCAGCAGGGCTCCCACTGCATCTGGCATTTCTGGGCATGGCCCTCCCGTGTACACCCATCTTAACTGACCCACATCTTTGCCCAGGCTGTTTCTGGGGCAGCGTGAGCGTGTTTTGCTACTGCAGCTTGTATCGCCCCTGCCCTGATAGGGCAGTTTTCCAGGCAGGGCAAACATTTCATCATCATCTCCTTCATGTTTCTTTTTCTTTCTCATTTCCCTTTTTTCCACCCCCATGTTTTTTTCCTTCAGTATTGCCTAACCTCCACCTGGGTGCAGGCGGTGGGGTGAGCTCACTGTGCGGAGCCCTGCCAGCCCCAGGGCCACGCAGAGCCAGCCTCCTCCACCCTGTGGGAGCCACAGGGACCCTGCTGGGAGGCACGGGGCCTGAGAAGCCCACACTGAGCCACCCCACCCAGGGACACGACCCTCAGCTGTCCCGCTGCACATCCCAGCGCGGCACTGGGTGCAGGCAGCTTGGCCGTTTCCAAAAACATCCCTCACGAGGAGACACGGCTCAGCAGAGAGCAGAGAAAAGCATCAGCCCCACCACTGTCCTCCACTTGACTGTGGGAAACCAAACCTTGCACTTTCCTGGGGGTGTGGGAGGCACGCAGCTACCAGGGTGAGCTGCTGCCTTCCTGCACCTTCTCAGCCCGTACCTCCCAAGAGACACGGTGGGAGCTCTGGTGGCAGACCTCCCCAGGAAACGGTGCTTTCTGCAGGAAAAGCTTTTTTTTTCATTATTTTCTGTTTCTGCTCTTATTTTTTGGAGGGGGGGAGGGGAATTGAGCTGGGGGATTTCTCTAAAAGTATATATTACAGGGGAAGAAATATCCATTTTCTGTCTAATCGCAAGAATTTTCTTGATGCAGACAAATATCACTTCCCAGAGGGCTGAATTGCTTCTGCTTCCAGTTGCTGAGAACTACACTTTGTTAGATGGGAGTTTGATGAAAACCTTAAGTGGTGGCAAAAATGGAAATTTTGCAGAGATAGCTGCTGGAACCCTCTGAAAGGTCATGCTTTGGTGATGAAAAAGAATTTAAAAACCTTTTTTTTGCACCATGTCTTTCAGCAGGATGGCTTTGCAAGGGGAGAAATGGGTTAGGAAAACAGGATGACACCACTTTCCTAGGGACAGACAGAATGAGGAAAGGTGGGGAAGGAATGAGGGTTGCCCAGTGTTAGACATAGGCAGGCAGGGAGACCTGGGACTGGTGGCTAAGAGCATGGCTGGGGTTTTGCTTGGGGACTTTTAGTCTTCTAATTCTAGATTCAGTACCAGTAAGTTGCATTTTTCCCAAAAAAATATATTGGTAGAGTAATTCAGAGTGCTACAAAGGTGCTATGCAAATTTCTGGTGGGAAATACAGCTGTCTCAAAACATTGATAGCCTGTGGTTTCATTTATGTGGTGGATGTTAATGTGTCTAATGATTCTGAGGAGAGATGTCTGAAAAAATGAATTTGGAGTTGTTTTGTTTCATGAGCAGTTCTGAAAAGTCAGGAAGGAGGGAATTAGTTCAGATTGCAACTAGGACTATTAATTTAAATTACAGAAAATGTGAAAGGTGAGGAGAAAATGCTGTGCTTTGATTTGGAGCTATTTACAAGTAAAATGGAGGGGAATTTTAAACTGAAATAAACATTGCAAATGTACTTTCTTGGAATTTTTTTTCTCAGGACAAACAATTTAGTTCAACCAGCACTAATGCTCAAAACTATTTGTCACCAAATTTGCATTTTTCACACAAGGGAAGTTTCAGGTGAAATAATTGCACCCATCCCCAGCTCTGAGCCTGGGAATTGAGGATATCTCCCAGCCCTTTGCCATTGTGTGAACCAACTCAACTGGACATTCATACCAAACCTCTCACTGCTGAGGATACATCTCCAGACCAGGCTTTCCATATTGTGTTTGGGCAGCTCTGTCCTTTTAACACTTTGGCAAGGTTTCCCCCCATTGTGGTGTCACACAGAGAGAGCTCAAGGGGCAGCTGGAGGTCTTCCAGCTCTTGGCTGAGTTCATGTGGGTCACTCTCCTTCCCACAATGGCAGAAGGCACAAGGCCAGTCCCAGGGGAGCTCAGGGACCCCACCCCAATCATGACCCCACACTGAGACAACCTGTTCCAACCCCACGGCAGCCAGGTCATGGGTCCAGAGACAAAAATGTCACTCCCAAACCCTCAACATGAGGCCCTCATCTCACATGCATGGCTGCAGAAAACCAGCCCTTCAGGCTTTGCACCCTGGAGAAATTCCTTTTCCTGGTGGGGGACGCTGAGGCCACTTCCCAGCACCAGCACCCAGGGCTGGAGAGGATGAGCATCCTCCCAGGGGATGAAGGCAGTTGGTCACACACCCCAGCCTGGCTGGACCTTGGCCAATCCTGTCTTTCTGAGGCCCCACTGAAAATGGTGGCAGTGGTCAATAAAAGAAGGTAGCCAAGGTTAGGAGCAACATTTTTCTAAGAGGTAAGTTAAATAAGAGAAAATGGGTTTTCATCCAAAATTACCTGAAAATCTGGTTTGTAGCTGTGTACATTAACTCTTTAGTGACAGCAAGGTTTGAAGACACCTCTAATGATTTTCATGAACACTTCAGAAGGGAATGGAACAAAGCAGCTTGGGAAATGGTTCCTATTTTCTGAAATGTCTCAAAAAACACATTAGGGTACCTTGAATTTCCTATGTTCCAGAAGCTAGGCAAACGAACCTTGATAAACCAGACATTTTTTAATCCAACCTGCCATTTTTCCACATCACTTTAATCACTCCCTTTGACCTGCTGACCAAACAATGAAGCAGTGTGCAGGGACCTGAGAGTCATTCATTAATGTTTACAAGACACTCAGATAATAGGAAGAGAGAGGAATAGAGATAGCACATATGAATAAATGATAGCAATAATATGTTCAGTCTCTGAGATTACTCATGCTCTAAAATCTGAGCAAGGGCATAAGTTTTTACAGGTTTGGGCCTTGGCTTGGTCCAAAGATACTCTCAGGTCAGCCTGTTAGCTCCATGAATGAAGCACTCCCTGGATCCACTTGGCTGCTGTGGGTAGGAAGAGGGAAGCTGTCAGATATCAGGAATTTGGCAATATCACCACGCTAATTAAGTCATGCTAGTTAACTGGAGGAAGATCATTCACTAAAACACTGTGTTGATAAATACCACAGAAGTGTGGAGCTGGGGAGGTCCAGAGGAACAAACATTGTTTAGGTTTTACAGTGCAAATCGCTCTAGGAACAGAAAAATGCCTTTCCATTTTTCCCGATCCCAGACATTCCTTGGAGCATAGGCCATGGCTGCTTTATTTTTAAAATCAACAAGTTCTTCTGAAGAAAAAGCAATTCTTGATCTCGTGACTGCCACAGCAGAAAGCTCTGTCCCCTCGCAGTCAGGCAATGTGCTTCCTGCCAGCTGGACTCACTGGCTGCCCAAACCCTGCCCCAGCGAGGCACGAGCTGCCTCTTATCTGCCAGCCCGGGCTGGAGCAATAGGATTGAGACATTGCAAGATATCATCTGGGAAAGCAAGATAAATCCAGGCGAGTTGATTTGTCAGTCTCTGCAAAGCACACAGCCAGCGCATGGCCCCTGCAGCTCCGTCTGAGCCGAGCCCACCCAGCCCTGTGCAGCCTCACCTGGGCACAGGGGCTGCCCTGCAAGGTCAGGGCAAGCCTTCAGCCCCACCAGGCTCTCACAGTGCACACACCACCATGCCCGGGAAGCACCAAGGCCACCCTTCCTAACAGTGCATCACTGCATCCCATTAGCAACCCCAAGGGTCATATACCAACTGGATTAACCATATCAAAGCTGGATTGTGCAAAAAAAGCAGCTTATTTCCCTTCACCATGAAGTTGGTTGCAATGTGAAGGAAACACCAGTACTACACATTTAACAGGGAAAAGTGTTTCACTCCAGAAAAATGCAAAACTGATACTCCTTCCATTCTCTGGCTGTGTTCTTGTTGTCCCTTATCTCCGTAGCACATCACAGCACACTGTGCCTGAAGGTTGCACCCCTCACCAGGCTGCACCACCACCTCATAGTTTCAACTTTCTCTGCGTTTTCAGTCTAGTTCTGTACTGGCTACTTTGTACCAGTTGAAACACCTTATCTCCTTGGCTGGATCAAGGTCTCCTCTGTGTGTGTTGCAGTTTAGCAGCCTGGCATGCAGAAACAGCAAGTTTCAGCTATCACCAGCTGCTCTGTGTCTCTGTCCAAGACACACCGTGCTTCCCTCCAACAGGATTTCTGCACAGACTGGCTTAAACCTCACCTACCTGCAGTAGGGTAGAAGTCCTTGCTTCCTACTAAGGATGTGTTCAAGCTGTTCATGTGTTCAAGCTGTTCAAACCTTTGTCTACCCGAATAGGCAACCAAGTGGGGAAACTCAGCCTGACACATGGGCCTGGCAGAAGTGATGGTCTGAAAGCCCAAGGAGGCAGGAACAGCCAGAAGGAACCCAAACAGGGGTTGTGTATGAGCACCTGCAAGGCTGGTGCTCACTCCTGAGCCAGTCATCTGGCTGGTCTGTAAAGGTACTTGCAGGGCACAACCACCTTTCCATGGACTGCTCCTTAGTTGAAGGGCCTCTTTGGAGCATCTCTTTTTCTCCATTACAAGAGCAGCAGAGTTACCCAGCCCCTGTGAAGATGCTCTCACTGGTGTACCTGCCCAGGTTCACACTGCAGCCCAGTGGCAGGTCCAGAGGAGAAGCACCCCACACCATCCACCTGCCCCCCTCTCTGCAGCCACTTGTCCCCTCACCAGCTCTCAGACAGCAGAGGCTGTCCAAGTCTCCAGACTGAAATTCTCAGTATTATCATTACTGTTACAGCATCTAAAGAGGACCCAACCAAGAACAAAGGACTTGTTTTGCTGGATTCTACACATCTCATGTGCTTGAAGTTTCTCTGTCTGTGAACACACTCATCGAGTTCCTGGTCTTGCAAACTCTTACAGGCATTACCATAAAACCTCTGAGAAATTACATGGAAAGGAAAATGACCAGGCCCTGCAGAAACTGCCTGTTCCTGTCCTCAAATTTAATTAATCTGTCCATCGGCTTAAGCTGCATTGAAACACCTCCTGGAAGAAGAAGGTAGGACAGGGAGAGCTCAGGAGGTGTTAATGACCCATGGAGAGCACTACTTAGCTGGCACAGGAGCTCTGCTTGTTGCAGTCTTGTGGAGTTCATGCTGCTCTGGAGGGTGTCCTCACACGTGGCTTGTGTTTTCTGTGTATTTGATTGTTCTCAGTCAATGAACGAGTCTGAATGTCTCTGCTGAGAGACTCCCTGTCAAGGCTGCAGTTTCCTTGTTTTGCATTTCTGCTCATTTCACAAACATATTTACTATTCTCGAGCACTGTTTTCCATGGACCTCCACGCCTGTGTGCAACAGCTGCAGTGGTGACCCCTCCAAAGCCACATCTGCAGAGGGACTCGGAAGTCTGTGCAGTGCCTGGCTGCACGGCAGCGCTGGGCTCTGCGGTGACCCACTGCGAGCCACCACGTCCAGGGTGCTGTGCCAGCGCCTCCATGCTCTGAGCATTCTCCAGCCAGTTCTCCCTGTCTCAGAGCTCGACCTGACCTGTGTGACAGACCTGCTCCCTCCCGAGGGAAAGCCCTGCGCTGTCGTCTTTTTGCCCTACCCAGACAGGCAGACCGATGAACCCTTGAGATACTGGGAACACCGGCTACTCACAAGGTTGGCCAGTGCCTGGGATGTCTGGGGGCTTCAGGCATCTCAGCTGAGCTCTTCCTGCTCAAGAGAAGGCTAATTAATCAGCTCTGCTGTTCTGGCATCACCCAAAAGTGAAAATACTTTCTGGCAGGGCAGCAGGCACAAAATTAGCTGCTGCATTAAACTGCCAAATCTCCTTTACTCCTTTATTAGTTGCATTTGGTGATGATGAGGAGTGAGGCATTAACCGGTCCCTGATGGATAAAGAAACTATTACCCTGCTTTCTCTTTGCAGCTGGGAAGAGGAAATAGGTTTTATTACCGAGATTTCCTTGAAGACATTCACTTGACTTTGTGGCATCGGAGACGGAAGAGAAATGAAGAACACAAGAATCTTGGCACAGCAGGAGAGATTGTGCATGGATAATAACAGAGAGAAGCACCAGGTCAGTTGGGAGCTGAAAATATACTTAGGTGATTGAATCCTTGTGTTGGGTTGAAGTTTTGATGATCTGCTGGGCTCAACTAATTTCAGCATTACAGCCAGAATTTCTGTGCTGGCACCGAGGGCCTAAGCCAGGGAACTTGCTGGAAGACACATTCGGGATGGATTAGAATGGAACAGAAGAGAAAAAAATAGAATATAAATGGTAGATTATTAATTCTTTGTTGTTTGGTTTTGTTTGGTTTTTTTTTTTACTCAAGATTAGATTTAGAACTTACCCATCCTTGTTTTAGGCCTAGATCCTGGCTAACATGATATGACCCTACTAGAGGAAGGTGCAGACTGGAAGAGCCCATGCAAATCACAATCTATGCCTTGAAATCTCAGAGGGTTCATTTTGGAATGAAATACTGAGTTTCCTAAGGGACAATCGCAAATTCTTGAGTTTGCTACTCATTTGTTACCAAGACAAACACAGCCTGGACACAGATGTCCAAGAGATCTAGAGCAGACCAGAGCAAAAGGGCAGAGCTGGAACAGAGCTGACCTAAGCATGGTGGGGGACCAGCACTAGGAGGGAACTGGAAGAAACACCCTAACCATGTGGGGAAAGAGGTCTTGTGACAGGCAGGCAGAGGCAAAAAGCCAACCTGGCCAAAGAGGATGTGGTAACCCAGGCCTGTGGGGACCAGGCTCCAAAGCCCAGCAGGTCCCTCCTGCTGATGGTCATTGAGGGACCCATCTCATCCCATGGGCACAGGGGAGGGTTAGGAAGAGGAGCTACACGAAACCATCTCGTCCCATAACTTCTGACAAAAGGGGAGATGACATGGGCAGGTGGCCAAGGGATATCCTCCTGGACAGAGTGTATTTGAGCCTCTAGGAGGAAAAGTTCAGGCTCCTGGCTCAGGAGCTGGCCCAAATATCAGCACGGTGTGGTGAGATGAGCTTGCCTCTCAGAACAGGTCAACCAAGAGGCAGGCAGAGGCCTGAGTTTTATTGCTGGTAGCTCTTGCTGGCTGCTGCTCAGGGCACTGCCCCCCAACTCTGCTGTACCTCGAATCCTCTCGCCTCCCCCCACCCCACTTTCCACATCTACAAAGTGGAGCTAAAGCTAATTACAGCCCCTAGAATGGAGCTGCATCACTTGGCTTTACCAGTGTTTCAAAAGCACCCAGACATGAAAGGTGCTTGAGAAAGCAGAGTATTGTTATTACTAATAATTACAAAAATTAACCAAATATTTGTCTAGCAGCATCCATCCCCACTGCTGCTTCTTACATAAAACACACACATGCTCTGACTGCCAAACCAAAGCCCCAGAATCACTACATCAGCCCTACGGTATCGAGAAGGGGGGCAAAGTGCCTTGGGTCTAAAAAGGGTTGTCTGTTCCAGCAATTAATTTAATTGTCCTAAATATAACCCAGGTATAGTGCAGATCCAGATTGCTGGCTGACAACAAACCCAAACAGGGCCCAGAGGCTGTGAGGCAGCAGGTTAAACGCTGCCTCTGAAGCTGCTGGGCTGATCCTGGCACACGAGTATATTTTCTCTTGGTATTCGCCGCCGCTTGCTGCTGTGGAGTTGAATTCTCGTAAAATGTTTATCAATGCCTGGGCATCTTCCAAACCAAGAAAGGGTGCGTGAGAAGTGTCCCCTTGCAGTCAGCAGAGACTGGATTTCATCACTTGTTTTAATTCCCGTCTTCATAATTTTATTGCTTTTTTTCCTCCTGTTTTCTAATAAGCTCTTCTAGCACCTAATGAAATCAGTTCTTTTTTCCTTCTACTTACCTCCCCCTGCTGCCATCGCGATTACCTAGACTAGAAAAATACAGAGCACGGGGTCCTGCAGGCTGAGGTTTTAGTGACTGATTTCAACTGACGTGAGCAGAATCGGCAATGAACTTCAATGTCATGGAATTTTGATTCCTCCCTCTCCCGTATTGCATGAAATATCTGAAGGGGACAAATGCCAAGGAGTGAGAAGAATTCTTTTGGGTTGTACAACCAAAAATGAAACTAAGAAAGGGGCCATTTCCAGAGGGGGAGATGCAGTCAGCTGTGCAATGGTTATCTGTAATAGATGGCATCTCTCACTGACGTGATCTCTATTATCCTCCTATCTCAGCATCTCACAGGCTTTAATGGATTCTTCCCTCCAGCATTTCTTCAAGACTCTGCCATTGTCCTACACACATTTTACTAACCAGGACCAGAAGTACCAAAAGACCAAGACCCAGCTTCCCTAACCTATGCTGGAACTCAAGTTCCTGTTGGTCACTGTCTAAAAACCTGTCTGTAATCTGGGCACTACATTATTTAACAGGAAATTCATTTGCAAAGGTAAAAAAAGTGCTCTGTGACCACAGAGAGGCAAACAAATCTCATAAAATCCAAGTTTGTTATTTCCTGCTCTGCTTTCAAAACAAAACACAATAATTTTAGCAGACAATTAAACTCTCTGATTTCCAAGGGAGGCAGGCACACAAATACTTTTGAGGATCTGAGCCCACATGATTATGTAAGGAATTAGTAGGAGGGAATTAACCCAATCGCCGGAGCATCCTTGTGGAGAGGATATCATCCACACTCGGGGCTGCCATACAGGAACATGTCAGAGCAAAACGTAAAACTCAGAAATACATAAAATTTAAATCAGCAAAGTGCCAAAAAATGTCACAGCATTGCTCCATTTCAAGACGTTTCAATATCTAGCCTGACCCCTTTGTACCTCCTGCCTCACCACCGTGCTCACTGTACTCCAAAAAGCCAGGAAAAAAAAAGCCCAGCATTGCACGTTCTGCTTCCAAGCACGCGGGACCTCCGTGCGGGGCAGTTGCCCATGGACTGGTTGTCTGTGCATTACCCTCTGTGCATGGACACAGGCTCTGTGTCAGGGCAAACAGTCCCTGGGCACCCGTGAGGCTTTTGGCAGGAGGACCAGGGGTGCCCCATGCCGAGCAGATGCAGGGATGTGGGGACAAGGCAGCAGCAGGGCAGGATTTCCACCATCCGGCAAGGATCTCGCATTTCTCCCTCCGCCCTGGGGCTGCTCATTAAATATACTGTGATATTAAACCAAAACTACTTTAAAAACATAAAAATAAGTAGGAGCGAGCAGGATTTGGGGAAGTAATGGGGAAGGCTGTGGGCCTGATCCTGCTCTTCCTCAGGACGTGGTAATGAGGAGCATTGGGTGAAGGCAGTTCCGAGGCGCGCTCCTTGATTCCAGCCTGAATGGGACATAAAGGAGATCTGGCTCCTTTCCCATATTTTAATGATCTCACAGTAGAATTTATCACGATGAAACCGGTGGAGCTGTTTCAGGAGTGAGGACTGGGTCAGCAGCAGACCTGGGAATGCAGAACATGGACACTGGGAACCAAAGCTCCCTGCCTGGGATGGACGCAGCTCCCAGCACGGCTGTGACGACAAAAGCAAACCTTCCCGGGCAGGCAAAGGCTGCCTCGACTGTCACTTTAATTGAAACCTTCTGCAGTTGTATACTTCACCTTACGTTTAATGATTCACCTCTTAAGCAGCCCACTTGTACCTTTGTAATCTTTGGGAAGGTTAACTTGTTGATCCTCGAAACTTGTCTGCAGGGAGAGAGGCAATTCGCAGGGAGGCTCGGAAGGAAAAAAGTATCGAGTTTTCTGATGAAAAGTGTTTTTATTGAGGGAGAGGGAATGAGAAATGAACTGCAAAATTCAGAAGAGCCGATGAGACTTAGGAAATAAAAAAGAAAACAAGAAGAAAAAAAAAAAAAAAGGGAAAAAAAGTCAATAAAAAATAGGAGGGGTGGGGGGAGCATCTAGGTTTAGTTCCCAGTTCCTGGGAGATGGTTTATTTCTTCTTTATAGGAATCAAAAATATATTTGTCATTTACCAAATTAAATAAAAATAATCCTAGCATTAAATTATTTTTAGTACATTAAGAGTTACGTTCTTATGGGCAATAATCTATTTGTAACACTGTAATGGAGTAACTGGCAATTTCATACAGCTTCGGGATCGATTTTTTCCTATTTGCCATGTACCTATGCAAATAAATATCCCATTTGATTCATGTCCATATAGTAGGATCTGCTGCTTCTTTCTTACTCCTTTAATATTTAATTATTTAAAACAAGGAGAAATCTCACGGGAATTTTTGTCTTAAAAAATAGCTGACTTTTTCTTGTCATCCGAGAATAACAGAAAAAAGATGTGAAAATCTAATTCTTTTTAAGTCCTAAAACTGAAACTCAAATAAGGACGAGGAGAAAAAAATCTTAAACCCCAGAAACCAAACTTCCTCCCCTCCCTTTTTACATGAATATTCTGAGTTTTTACTGTAGCTATTCATAGTCATACCTAAATGTAGTCTATAAATCTACTAATATATTATTTAACACTCTAACTACTGGTATAAAAAATTATAAAATATTCTGTTGGCAATACATTTAATTGAATTCTTTTTAGAGACAGCTTGTTACTGCCAGACATGCTTTTAGAGATAGTACGGAGAAATAAAAGAATTCCAGAAGGCAGTAAAACAAATAATCACCATTTTCACCATTACTTCCAGATACCCTCCTATCCAGCCACTAAATCCTTTAAGTCTAAATCAAAGAGTTTCCGTGAACAAAATTGCACAGATAATTTCAAAGAATATAAAAATTACGTCGATGTTTTATTTGAAGAGAGAAATTGAAATTCACACAGTACTCTACTGGCTGAGACGTCCGAGGAGTTATTAGAGGAAAAACAGAAGTAAACCAGGCTAGTTTAGCCTGAAATTTAGAGGCCTGTTTCAAAATGATCAGGGTCAATGCAAATCCTTTTCTTAATTGCAATGTGCTTGTGCCTCTAAAAGTTTGAAGCATTGTCCTTCTTCTTAGTCTCTCTGCTGATTTTTATTATCAGGTATCTGCAAGATTCTCTGAGACGTAGGAGTAATAAACAATATTATAAACCATTCAAAGCAAGCACTGCCTTTTATTATTTTTATTACTTTTTTCCCCAACAATGCAACTTACACATTGGGTTTGAACTACCTCAGCACAACTCCCTAATCAGAGAAATATCTGTAGGGGTTAGTGAGGTTTTTTTCACTGTAACATCTGAACGCTGACAGATCTGCTGAAAAGAAAAGAGGTCAGTAGTGCTGCTCAGCACAGGCCAGGGATATTCAGCTTCCACTGGTCACACACTTCAGTTTGGTGGGTGCCAGGATGACAAGATTTGGGGACAAGCAAGGGATTGGGCTGGGGATGCTGATCAGGTGAAGGCTCCCCCACCACCTCCCCTGCCCGGAGGCTTCTTGCCCGGCACAGCCCCACTGAGGCATGGAAGGCTTTGGTCCATAACTGGTTAAAAATCGACTGGGTCCAGGGTGGGGTGGGAGGTAATTATCTGCAGCTTGAAAACTTTAGGATGAAGGTTCCCTTTTAAATCTAAGATGGGGCAGAACTGGTGTGGGGCTGTGAGGGCTCAGTGGAATGAGGACAGTCCTTACCCACCTTCCGAGAGCTGCTGTTTATGCTCAGCCAGTTTGGGAGATCAGGCAGGAGACAGGCAGATATCTTGCTCCTATGTGGCAAGGAAGTAATTTTTGACAGGCAAGTCTACACTGTCTCCTGGCAGCAAGCACCAAGCAGACATGCCAGTTATTTGGGCAATTTTGCCAGAATATTATCCTGGGGGTTGATGTGCACACAGCATGGATGCACACCCCTCCATCATCAGAGCAGCTCTTCTTGCAGAGTATTCATCCGAGGCAATTCATTACCCCAAACGGGACGTCTGGACATGGCTCGGGGTTAAAATGTGTTCTCAGGCCGCGTGGGGAGCCATGGCATGGCATGGAGGCACTGAGGGCCAGCCAGTCACACAGCCCTCCACACACGGGGAGCCCCTGGCTGTTCCTCCCTCCATCCAGACCTCATCCCTCTGGTCCTGTCCTCCAGGGCACCCTGTGCTTCCCTTCCCAGTACCCATCCAGATGCTGACAGAGGCCAAGAGGTATCTGCAGCCACCTAAAGCCTCTGCACAAGATGTAAAAGGAGTAACACAGGTTGGGCCAGGGGCTTGTGGCTGGTGGGCTCAGTGGGAGCCAGACCTGTGAGGGAGAGGTACAGCCAGGTGTGCCCAGGGCGTGCTGGGACAGCCAGGTTTTACCACAACATTCAAGTTTTTCCACTTCCAGTCCCTTTCCCTTGCAGTAAAGACCGAATCAGAACACAAACACTCAAATTTACAACAAGTAAAAATAAAAAAGAAAGCAAGAGAAAGGAGCCCCGACGAGCACTGCAGCACCCCTCTCCCTGCCATTCCCATACACCCGGCTGCTGCTCCCTCTTGTCCTCCCAGCCGGAGCCCATGCCTCGTCCGATACCCAGGAAAACATTTTGTTCTGCGTTAAAGGCTAAAGCTAACACATGACCAGCGAGAGGCAGCAGTTTGTTTAGCTCTTGGAGTTTATTTTAATTGCGGCCTTGTTTTGTAATGAGGACGGCTGCAGCAGGGGGAGCCTGCTGGGATCCGGGGGGCTGTTCCAGAGGAGTTTCCTTATCAATAAAAAGAACTCTCAACTATTTAAATTAACAACAACTGCATGGCATGCATGCTCAGCTGCTTTGTTTTCTGGGAAGTTAAACTGTACCCATTTGCTTATTCAGGATCTCAGTGGCTGGCCAGGATCACAAGTCCCCTCCAAGTGCCACCTTTCACATCCCCAACCACCACCAGGGAGGAATGAAGACGAGAGAAACAGGCCCCGTGTTCATGCTGACAGACACAAAACAGCCTGGTAAACCTTAGTAGTTTGTTATGATGATGCATGAAAAAAAAGGAGGAAAAAAAATGTAAAATCATGTGATTTTTATGCAAATCAGATGAATTGGACGGTTTAAAAAAACCTTAAATGTCAGGTAGATAAGATCACATACACCTAGAGCAGTGTCATGATGTTCTCTGTACATTACATTCATACTGGAAACCAAAACGTGTTACAGAAATCAGACACCCACAAAAAGCTCTGAGATTGCACTGAGAACAGGTTCCTGCAAAGCACCGGCCTCTGACAAAAAAAAAAAAAAAGGCAAAAGAAAAAAAGTAGGTTAGATTAGAAAACAAGATAGCTGAATTCAGGCAGGGACTCGGCTGTCCCTGCGCAGCCTGGCCTCGCTGCATTCGCATTAATATGCACAAAACTCCTTTTAAGTAACGTTCATGCAGTGGCACCCTGCTCCAAAATGGGCAGGCTGCTCCTAAAACCCATCCTCGAGGGCTATGGGGAAGGGGAGAGGTTCACAGGCTCTCTTCTGTCAGGCCGAACTTTTCTCTCTTAGACACATTTTTATTTTCCCTTTAAAAGTCCTGGCAGTTATTTTCGTGTGAGGATGGGGAAGCCTTATGGCCTGAAGGAGTTAATTTCAAAAGAAAAAATTATAGTGGGGTACTGTTTATTTAAGCAGTGTTTTGTAGAACACAAGGCATTTCTTTCCAGGGGTGCGGTTCACCTGGGAAAAATACGCACTGGCCTCGATATACCATAAAAACCTGCTCTGTGTCCCCTGGAGGGAAACGACCCAAGCCCGGGGACTCCCCTCACTGCCAAGTAGCACCTCCAGCCCCGAGGCCCTTCAACATCCAACTGCAGCTCCCAGGGATGGCTGAATAATTTCACACTGCTCTGTGCCCTGCACGCCAGCACACAGGCAGAGGGGTTGTTTTTCATCCCAGGAGCTTTGCCAGGGGAGGACATGAAGAAGCTGGAGAGGGACAGTCCGTGGGAGGGTGTGAGGCACCTGTGGCAATGCCCAGCACTGCTCCTTCTCCTTGGAGCTGCTCCTGCGTGACCAAAATACCCCTGCCAGCTCCAAGGGGAACCATTTCGCAGCAGCACCAGCCCTGTTCCAGCACTGCCACCACTTTGCGGGGTGGCACTGGGGGGTTCAAACCCTTGTCTGGGTGAGGAGCTCTCTGCAGCACAGAGGGTGTTTTTGGGAGAGGGGTGCGTGGGGCTGATCCCCCAGCGGGGTTGCCACAGCCTCCCACAGGCAGGGCCGAGCTCCTCCACGTGCCACACAGGCACCTCGTGGGTGTGCAGGAGCCACGCCGAGCCCGGGGCTGCTGACAAACGTCCCACAGCCAGCATGGGGCTGCCGGTGGCTTTCCACACTCCCACCAGCGACTCTCCCCACCACGGGGTCACCATTCTCCCCCAAAGAGAAAACGCTTCCGCAGGCAGGGGAAGCTGTCCCACCGGGACGCTGCCACCCTGGCAGCCACCACCACTGCCAGCGGCTGCCGTGCTTGTCCCCAGAGCTGGGACGGGCAAAGGAAGAGCGTGTCAAGGCCGCACTCAGCAAAGATCCCCCTGGCCAATGGTGGGAGAGGGCTCCCAGGAAAATGACTCCATCCCCAGCTCCCTGGAGCCCCCAGCGAGGCAGCACAGGGACCGCTGGTGCTTTTGGGGCAGCAGGAAGCAGTGAGGAGCAGAGCCCGTGGGTAGCTGCAGCCGGGCCCTGAGTGACAGCGAGGGAGCAGGAGAAGTTATGACACCAAAGCAGAAAGGCCAAAAACTCAGCAAAGGCGCCCAGGCCGCTCAGCTCCCAGTCCGAAAGGGATGCTGCTGGCTGCTCCCTATGTCCCCGCAACGAGGCGGGTTAGGATGGAAATTCTGATGCAAGCCCGGCTTGGCTGTGGCCGGGCGGAGTGAGAAATCTTCCCCCGTAAGAGTGCTACTTGAACGGAAGCTGTGCTCGACCTCGGGTCTCCACCAAAAATCCCCCAAGCGGCAGCCCTCCCGCCGCCGCTGCCGGGCGTCCCGCGGGCGCGGGGCTCGCTGGGCTCCGGCTAAAGCGAAAGCGTCACACGCTGCAGAGAAATGACAAACAGAACAGAGCTGTCGCCCCCAACACCCCCTTCCTTTGGGTTTCAGTGCTGGGGGAAAAGGAAAAAAATGAGACCGAATCAAAATCCCGGAACGGAGTTGCTGCTCGCGGGTCTGTCCCTCCTTCGGTCACTCGCAGAGCCGGGAGCTCTCTCCCTGCCCCGGGCCGCACAAACCACACGGCTCCGGCTGCACCCGCTCCCTGGGAATCCCACACTGCGTTTTACCCACAGGGAAGCCGTCTCTCCAGCACATCTGTACCACCTCAAGTGTCTCGGGAGTACCATCCCTGTCTTGCCACCGGGCTATTTTTAATGACGAGCCGTGTTAGCACAAGGGCTTTCTTCCTAATTTATTACCCCCCCACCCCCGGGCCGCCCAACCTCCTTGCTTTAAAATGTTTCGGTTCAAGAGCTCAGCTGAGAAATCAAAATAAAGGCAGCACCCGGGCGCTCCGCGTCCGAGGCGGCCGCTCCGTGGGCTCCACAGGGCTGGAATCAGTAGCTCCGAGCAACTGCACCAGTGTGGAGCGAGGGCACCGTGACCTGCGGTGGTTATTCTCGTAAACAAATTTCTATTAATCACCAGGGCCCGGGAATGCCTTCACAGCCCGGAGCGTGCCTTCCCCCGCTCCCCACCAGCCCGGCCGGCAGCTCGCAGCCCGAAAACCCTTCCGGGAGAGCGGAATGAGCGATGTGAACCACCCCCGAAGCCAAGCCTTGCTGCAGGCCCCCAGGAAACAAACAGGCGAGGCGGGGGGACAGGGGCAGGGATCCCCAGATTTCCATCCGCGGAGCTGCGGCTGCACAGGGGAAGGCTGGGGTGACAGGTCCCCTCCTCGCCCGCCCTGCGGAGCCCACCCGCGACACCGACTGCGAGCCTTCGCATTATTCCCCCCTCCCACCAAAGGCCTCTGCCCAGCGAGACGCAAAAAAAGTGCAGAAATAAAATCCCTTTCCAGAAAAGCCGAAGCGATTTTGCATCCCCCAGCACAGTACAACAATTCCATACAAGCAGAATATTTATAGACTTACAGGTTATTTTGCAACAATAACAAAACAGCTACACAGAATTAACCCACCACTTGAGTGTCCTGGAAAGGAAAAGAGAACACGGATGGAAAAAAAAAAAATAAAAGAAGAAAAAAAATCATCAAAATGGTTTGTTTTTAAAGAAATAAAAAAAAAATTAAAAATAAAACCAAAAATTAATATGGGGAGCTCATGGGGAACCATCTTTAAGGAAAAAGCTTCTTTCCCCAAGAGTAAATCCCATTGGAGGCCCTGAGCCGAGTGTGGCTGTTTGCAAAATTTAATTTAAAAAAAAAAAAAAGCTGAATGAGTGAAAAAATAATTAAAGGAAAAAAGCAAAATTCCAGAACAATGCAGCTGGCTCCTGGCTTTGCTCGCTGGGTTGTTTGGTTGCTTTGGGATGTTTTTTAAGGGGGGGAGGGTGCTTTAGAAACGCAAAAGTGCCCCCCCGCCCCAGAGTAAATAAATAAAAAGAAGATAAATTATAATTAAAAACACATATATAGAGATATTAAAAAAATAAGCAAGAGGCGCATTTTTCCCCCAAGATCTCTTCGCTCGTTTTCGGAGAGGTTTGGGAGGGAAAAAAAAAAAAAAGAAAAAAGCCAAAAAAAAGCCAGAAGCGGAGGCTGGTGGTGGCAGGGGTGTGATGTGTGTTTGCACCGCCCGGAGCTGTGCCCGGGACCCCCCGTTTTCCTCTCCCGCCGCTGTCGCTGTCGCCGCCGCCGCTCGCTCCGGTCCGCGCCGCGCGCGCTGCTCCGCGCCCGCGCGCCCCCCACGTCACCGACAGCACCCGCCGCCACGTGACCCGCCGGCCGGGCGCGACCACTGCTGGAAGGGGGGAACGGGGAGGGGGATGAACGGGGGGCGACACCGTGAGACCCCCGCCGCCGCCGCGGCCCCCCCGGGGTGCGCGCCCCCACCGCGCCCAGCCCGGTGTCGGCCTCCCCGGGGGGGCGCGCGCACCGGGAGCGGCGCGGCGCCGCGGAAGGCGCGGAGGGGGGAGGTCCGTGGCCCTCCCCATGCCGAGCGCGATGGTAGAGTCCGCAGCTCAAATTCCGAGAATTGGGCTCTGTTGATTCTTAGAACTGGGGTTCTTAGAAGTGGTGATGCAAGGAGTTTCTAGGAAAGCCCGGAGACCAGGTGATTGCTGCTTCTATTGCCGCGGCCGATTTTACCCTTTAATTCTCTCGCTCGCTTTTTTTTTTTTTTTTTTTCTCTCCATTTTTTTTTCCCTCCTCTTTCCCTCCCTGCCCCGCTCCGGCGCTTGGCGCGGAGCCGCCTCTATATATTTCTACCCATTTTTTTTCCTCTCCCTCCTCATTCCTTCCCCCCCCTTTCCCGCTGCAGGTGCCCTTTATTTATTTTTTTTTTAATACTATTATTATTACCATCTCAATTTATTTTTTTTTCCTTATTTATTTATTTATTTATTTCACATACACATCCCCCCCCTTTTCCCTTGCCTGCTGTCAGGCGAGAAAAAAAAAAAACCCAGGGAAATAGGGGTGCCTGCATGTCTTTAACGCCGGGAGCGTGTACGAGGGGAGGGGAGCGGGGTGGGTGGGAGTGTCTCCCCTCGCCGTCCTCTCCCGGGGATTATCGGTTATCTGGGATTATTGGCTTTCCCGCACGCGTGACGGCCGGGTGGGGACGGGGGGACGGCGGCGGCTGCTCTCTGCACCTGCAGCCGCTCGGCGGGCGCAGGACGGCGGCGAGCGCCGGCGGCCGCCGGGCTTGTGGCGTGACTCGGGGTCCGCTCTCAATGGCTGGATCCTTCGCTCGGGGTGTGTTATTTTTCTTTGCCCTTTTTTTTTTCTTTTTTTATTTTTTTTCCTCCCTCTATTTTTTTTTTTTTCCCCTGGTGTTAGCGTGTTGTGTCGCTGTTGTCGTTCCGCCGCCGCACGAAGCCGCCGCGGAGCGGGGCTGGCGGCAGCGCGGGGGCTCGGCGGCACCGGGCACCGGCCTTTCCGCGCCGGCCCCCGTTTCTCTCCGTTTCTGTTATTAAAGCATCATTATTGCCATTCTGTCCCCGGCGCAACCGCGAAAGCGCTGGTGCGTTTTGCAACCTGTGGCGGGGCTGCGCCGTGATCTGTCAAGCCCCGGGCTAAGAGCGGGCGGTGATGGAGAAGACTTGCGGCATTTCCCTGCCCGGGGAAGGGGGGAGCCCGCGGGGAGGCTCGGCCGCCGCCGGCTGCCGGCCCCGGAGCCCCGCGGAGCGCCGGCCCGGGGCGGCGGGCACCGCGCTCGCCTCGGCGGTGCGCGCGGGGCGGCTGCCGGCCGGGAGCCCCGCCGCGGTGCAAAACTCGCGAAGGGGCAAAAGTGTACGAAGCGACTCCGAGTATCACGCGTAGGGCTGAAAATAATAATAATAACAATAACAACACCACCACCCGCGGGGAGGAGCGGGCGTCCCCCGCCGGGAGGAAGGCGGCGGGCGGGGGAAGCGGAGCGCAGCCGTGCGAGGGATGCGAGGGACGGGGTCCGGGGCGCGCTGCGTGCGGAGCCCCCCGCTGCCCCCGGCGCAGCCCTTGCCCTGTGTTTACTACCGCGGCGGACTTGGCGCGGGGACAGGCGCTCGTAAATCTGCCGGCGGCAGCCGCGGGGCTGGCCCCCGGCCACACGCTATTCCTGGAGCGAGCGGCCGCGGGGAGCCGCGCAAGCCCCGCGCCGCTGCGGCCCCGAAACCGCCGAGAGCGGCCGGGCAAGACAGAGCGCTGTTTGTTTTGGTCATTTGGGGTTTTTTTAATTGTTTTTATTAGGTGCGTGATCTTGTGTGCGCATTTTCTTCTTTTTTTTTTTTTTTTAAGCTCCCCCTCCCCCCCTTTTAAAAATAAAAGGCAAAACAAAACCGAAAAAGCCCAACTTTGTTATGAAAACTTTCGTGGTCGGACGGCAGCGACCTCTCCCGGCCGCCCCCCCCACCCCCCGCCGTTCCCCCCGCCTGTAGTTTGCAAAGTCACAATATGAAATGTTATGAAATCGCCTCTTGGGAAGGAGGGAAACAGAAAGCAAGGCGTTTGCTTAGAAAAATCCGCGGCAGCCTCTCAGATGTGCCTAAAAAGCTGCCTTTAACCCCCCTGTTGCATTTCCAGGGAAAAGGCAAATCTGGGCTTAAAGTCATGAGTCAAAATCAACAAAAACAAACCCATCCCCGGTTAGTTTTTTCCACTGACTTCAGTAGGCGCAGGATCAATGCGAAGGGAGGGAGGCTGGGGACAGACGGATGAGGCTCAGTGAGAAGCTGCTACTTTGGAGTATCTTGTCCAAATCTCTGTCTTGGGCCAAATTGCTGCTTGTGCCAGTGGAAGTGTCAGCAGGGCCGGGTTTGGGATCAGGCCCTTATTCGATCTGGGAATCTTATTGATTCCTCTCCCGAGTGTTTAAATGCTTTAAAAATTATTATTTGCCATGCTGTTTTAAGAAATTAAAGGATAAGAGCTTTAGGAGCAAATGCAGGCTCCTTCCTCCAGTCCTTGAGTGGGTCACAGTTCAAAATTGCTCTAAAAATGTTTTAGGGGAATCCTCTCTTTATATATGCACATAGAAGCAGAACCAAAGATTCTGTTATTTTCTCCTAAGGGTAGGATTGCAGGTTTAAAAACTTGCATTATAGATGGCAAACATTTTGCCCCATGAAACATATCACCAAGCCATTAAAATATTCAAAGGGTATCTAGAAATTTTCCAGAAGAATGGATTATTGAATTGTTCCAGTAAGAAAAGAGTTCATCTCTTGGTGTTCAGTTTTGATTGGCAAAACAGATCAAAGATCTCTTGAGATACATTTCAGTTCCAATTTCCAATCCCCCTCAGTTCTGACTGTCTGAGTCAATATTGGGAGAGGAAGTGGAGGTTAACTGGTTAGTTATTATTGCGAAGGAAGAAGTTGGAATGAGAAGTGATTCTTACAAATCCCACCCCAAAAACAAAGCAAAAAAAAAAAAAGAAATCCATCAAAAGGCTTTGTGACACTTTTTAGACATCCCTGTTTGCAGTGCAGGGAGGATTCAGCCGGCTGTTGGATGGTACAAAAATAAACCTAACAGAAACATTAAGTTTCTCAAAACAAGGCTGGAAAAGCTCATAAAAATAATGTCGCTCAGATGCGTTTTAAGAGAAACAGAATTACATCGACAAAATTATATGTTTTCCAGGTTTGGTTGGGGTGTTTTATTTTCCAAGGGGAAAAATCGCTCCTGCAGCAAAGCGAACTGGTGCCATCTAGTGTCACCTCCCGCCGCTCCGCGCGGGGCTGGCGGGGCCGAGCCTCGGGAGAGTGGGAACATGTTTATTAACTGCTCGTTAAAAAAAGAAAAAAAAAATGCTTGCCAGCTTGGAGGAAGGTGGCAGAGGAAACTCTGGATGCCACTGAACTTACTTAAGGAGCCTAATTGGAAACAACCGAGTGCTTATTAAAGTCACTGACATTTCCATATGGAGTTCTCTCTGGGTCTGGTCATGAAATCACATGTGAAAATCTTTCCGAGTTGTGGTGTTAATCTGCCCTTGAATTTTTGCCTAATTTAGGATGTATTGTAAAGCTATGCTTTTTTTCTATTTTTTTCCCCCTTGGGCAGGGAAAGCTTTCAGTGTCCAGCTGCAGCAGCCCAATATGAATTTGTAGGAATAGTGTTTGGATTTGGAGCACTTTTTTTTTTTTCTTAGTAAACAGTAATGTTATCCTCAAAACCCCATACAAATACAAGTGGTAAAACTTTGTGTGCCAGTCCTGTGTGGTAGGACTGTCCTCTCACTTTATTTCTCCATGAAAAATAAAACCTTTTTACAAAGTCTATAGATTAATAAAATGAAGCTCTAATCAGTAGATGCATTTCTCAGTGTGCAATTTGTGTACCTTCATATATTTATTGTGTTAAGGTTGAAGAAGTGTTTCATGCCTGGTTTAGTCTGTATGCTGCAATACCTGCGCTGGGAACTTCACTCAAAGAGCTTTTTTACTGGTTCAGCTGGAGCCTGAAATGTTGTTTTCATTTTTCTGAGAAGTTGGTAAAATCTAAATTTGGTGGAAGATTGCTTGTGTGCTCATAACCTCTTGCTCCATTTTATAGTAGCATGGGAGTCTATAAACGGGTGCCTTGTATGCCGAGTGCCTGTATTCTTCTCTAGATCTATTTTTAAACCATTCTTCTGTTTGGCAAAAAGTGACACTTGGTTTCCATGTTTACAGCAGGCATTGGCAAACCTCAGGAGTTCACAGTTTGCAGTTTGGTTAGATCAGTATCCAAAAGTCAGCAACTGACCAGTAAGCTCCTTCAGACTGCAAATTTAGACTGCAAATGTAGTCCTCCTTTTTCCTTCTTTTTTTCTTTTTAAAATCCAAGCTAGATCTTATTTGTTAACATCGCTGCAGGATGCTGGCAGCCAAAAGACACACACCCCTAAACTGGAGCAAGCGTGTAGTCCTTAGGACTGCTTTAAAACCCCAGTAATCTCAGTGGAGCTTCCCATTTAAACCAGAGAGAGAACTAGGAGCATTTGGGAGAGGGGTAGGAATTTTTTGATCTATATTGTTTTCCTTCCCCTCTTTCTCCTGCCTTTGGGCTGTATGCTGGGTATCCATGGGGAATGTTGGACCCCTTTTATGGAGGAGAGAGCTTGAGACAAGCGCACTGCAGGACAGGGGGCTCTGAACAGGTCCTGAAGGACTAGATACCCTTTGAAATTCACCTCCTTAAATCTGTTTGGCTAAATATAGGGGCAAGAGGGTGTCTCTACCCTGGCCAAGGCACCCCAAGCTGTGCATGTGTCTCATCCCACCCAGGCGGGATGCCAGAGCAGTTCCTTACTGCCAGAAGGAGCTGTGCCACCCTCAGCCCCAGGAGCACAGAGACAGGGAGGGTCAGGTGCCAGCTGATAATTTTCTGTCCCAGTGCAGGGTAGGGATGATCAGACACCTCCTTGGAGCCCAGCGGGGCCAGGGACCCAGCTCAGCTGTGGGGACACCCGGCTCCAGCTGCACCCTGTGCTCGGTCGGCGCCTTGGTGCAGGGCTCAGTGTTGGCAGGGCACGGAGTCCATCTTCTGTTCTCTGGAGTAGCTCCCTAGATTTCAGCCAGGACACATGGTTCCTGCCTTCCCTTGAAAAATTAATGTGCCAGATTGCTTGGGGTCGTTTGAAATGCTGAGGAAGGCTCGACTCCTTGCTTCCCAAGGGCATGCACTGCCTCTGCCTCACAGCCAGAGCTTGGCTCCATAGAGGGCAGGGGAGTCCTCTTTAGTAGGAAAACATTGGAGGCAGTTTTAGCGTGCTTATCCCCTCCCTCCTCTGCATTTTCTTCTGCAAAGACCAAAACAATGTGAGACTTGAGCTGGGCCAGCTTTCAAGGGCAATCCTTTAAACCCTCTTTTGAAGTATGAACTATAAAGTTCCCTGCGGCGCTCGAGAAAATATGCAGTTTTCCTGGTTCCAAATGCTGATAATAAACCCGTCCAGATAATGCATTGCATTTCCTAGAAACATTTGTTTGCTGGCAGGAAATTGGATCAGATTGAGACCGCTCGATAGAGCGAGTGCGATCCGCTCACGGAAGGGTACGGGTGGAAAATACGACAGGGCTTGCCCTGGTGATGCTGCTTTTGATCTGTGCTGACACCGTGGACTTCTCTCAGTCTCTTCTTGGGTTATTATTAACCCAGCCACGTTTTGGCCTAGACACTAATCAGAAGCTACTAAACTAATAAAACTGCTGTGACAACTAAAGGACGCTCAGTGCCCCTGGATTGCATGGTATCAGAAAGCTGAGCTGGGCACTCACACACCCACAGCCAAAAGCATCTTCTTCACCGTGGCATGTGGCACCCATGGCTTTGCTGGGGCAGCCACCCACACCCCACCTCATTTTCTTGGTTGTCCCCCTGATCCCTGTTCAGGAGAAAGCAGGCATTCCTTGGCAGGGTGGAGAGGCAGCTGGCAGCACGCCCTGGCAGGCAGTAGGGATGTTCCCATGGGGCTGGGACCCTGCAGGGTGCGGGGACTGGGGAGGAGGAGGGCAGGATGGAGCTTCCCCTGGGCGGGCAGTTTCAGAACACTGTGTGGGATGAGACTGTGGGGAAGGAAGATTTCACCCAGTCACCCCTGTAAGGTGATGTGAGTGAGTCGGCGCTGCAGGCTCTGGAGGGGTAGGAGATTGGGGCCCAGGGAGGGGGAGTGTTTGATGCCCTCCTCCCTGCATGTGCGACTGGGGGTGGGAGAAGGGTTAAGACCATGGGGTATCACCATGTAAAGAAGGCTGGAGGAGCAAGGAGTTCCCCCCTGTGCACAGAGTGGGAGGAGGATGAATGAAAAGGGAGAGTAGACCAATGGAGAGGCATGGCAGAAAAATGGATTGGAAGTCTCTGGTTCTCCCCTCTGCCCCAGGGTAAGTGAGCAAAGAGGGTCTCCCCTTTGCCTGGGGTTGAGCTGAAAAAGGTTCCCCCACACGAAGGTACACCCTCCCTGTGCTCACAGAGCTGCAGGGAAGGCAGAGCCAGCTCTGGGCTCCTTTCCAGGAATGGGTTTTCTCGGGGTGGTGCCGGCAGGGAAGGGCTGTTCCCTGAACCGCTGGGGCAGACCCATTGCCTTCCTGGAAGGCAGCAGCAGTGACTGTCCCGTGTGGCCACCTCTGAAATGGGCCCTGTGCCCTTTCCAGACCTTCCTCTATGGGCACAGCCAGCCCTGGCACACAGCCTCGAGCACTGCCAGAGAGCCCACACCTGCAAGGTACCGGACAGGAAAACTGGAGGGGAGGGGGCGGTGGGGTGGGGATGATGCTCTGGCCTGGCTGAGCCTGGAGGAGCCTCGTGGGATTTGAGGGGGGTTCAGATGGCAAAGACCATGCTTGGTTGCAGTGGTTTTTTTCTGCTCCCTATCGCTGGTCTCAGGTCCTTGTTGCCATCCTGTTCTCTCTGGTCTGAGAGAACCCTCCCATGCTGGGGTACAGAGCTAGTGCTGTGCAGGGACTGGAAGGGGCAGGGTTAACCCAGCTCAGCACAGCCAGAGGAAGGAAAGTCCCTTTCCCTTTGCATGCCCACATCCTGCAGCCAGGAGCTGCCTGGGATGCACCTGCCCAGCTCTTGGGGCTGTGGATGTTGCAGCAGCACTGTGCTGGGAGGGATAACTTGGAAGGGTGGGGAAGGGGGCTGTGCTGGGGTCCAGCTCCGGGAGAGAAGCTGGGTGTCCCCCTGGCAGTGCTGTGTCCTCGCCGTGGATAAGGGGATTTGGCGACATTAGCAGCTTCTCACATGATGCTCAGGGGTACAGAGTTCATCTGGCTGTTTGTAGCTTTGTTGGTTTACAAGAGGGTCACCTCCTCACCTCTGTGACACTGATGTGGCTCCCCAGAGCCTGGCAGAGTATGTCTGCCACTGTGGCTGAGGTTGGGGTGCCAACCAGCTGCCCCAAGCACACACATCTGCTCATGTGGGCACAGGGATGTGCACTGGGCTCCCTGCAGAACACTCTGAGTCCCTTGGCTTGCAATTGACAGTAGTGAGCGGCTGGCAGTGAGCGTACAGAAAGGTCAGAGTCTGCAGTATTTGGGAAATGAGTCACTTTTTGTATGTGCATAAAGTTTTAAGCTATCCAGGCTCAGAGCAGCTCTGAAGATTTGTGTTTGATGGCTGGAATAAAGCTGTAAGACACCCTCTGGGTTTTGTGCGTGATACCTTGCCTTAAATCTCATCTCTTCATCTCAGTGGCTCTGGGAATGGGAGGGGATCTTGGGCTCCAGGCCTGCACATCTCCTGCATGGGAGAGGGGAGGCAACACTTGACAATCCCTTGTCTCACAGGGATTATTGTGCTTCCTGCAGTCTTAACAGTCTAGGGGTTGGTCCTCAAAATGGTGTGATGAAGGTCTTGGGGTTTGTTGGCTCACTTCTTTATTGTGCTTCTACCTGCTGAGGCAACTCTCTGAGGACATTCTTCCTGCACTGGTGCCAAGTCAATTGGGTTTGGTTTAAGTGAATTTTGGAGGATTAGTATGAGTTCTGCAAGGCAATTAATTCCTGGGTTTCCTTGCTATTCTGTCACAGCTACATTGCTGGGTGAAGCCAGTGCCTGGAGACACAGCTTGTGGTTTAAGGGAAGGCTTTGGCAGCAGCATGGGGAAGGGACATTTGTTCTGCATCCTTATTGTCTCCACCACCGGCTTCCTATGCAGTCCTGGCCAAGTCACGTTGGTACTTACACCTATATCCTCCCAAATCTGTTGAGCAATCCCATCCCAGGGCGTTTTCACCCATGGCTGGAGCATGTGGGTTTCTGAGTAGAGTGGCAGCAGATGTTTGTGTGTATGTCATACCTGTTAACAAGGTGCTGGGAGTATGGCATGGGTCTTGAATGTGGCACCAGACTGGAATTCAGTTTTGGCAGGGGAAGAGTTATCTCCAAAAGAAGTGGTGAGAAAATTCTCGCTTGACTTCCCTTCCCCACCTGCCTTTAAGTTCCTGAGTCATGGAAATGAAAATCTCCTTGGCATCCGCCCATGGTTTGGGCTAGAGGGTGTGGAAGAAGCTATGATTGGATTCTCAAAGCCTGTGATTGTGATAAGAACGTACTGTACCGGAAGAAACAAATGTTAACCTTACTGGAGAGTAGAAGGTTTGTTATCTCTAGCTCTTATCCAACTGATACTTGAGCGAAATAGCAGCCTTGTGACCTGCCATGGCCAATTCATAATTACCAGCTAATGTGGTGTTTGTTTTCTTGTGATTTATTTGTAGGTTTGAAAGAAACTTTTGGACTGTGAATTGAGGCATTGGGTATGTAAATTTAAATTTTGTGTTTTCCCTCCTAATCTGTCTCCCCCTTTCCTTAATGCAGTGTTTCCTTAGACTCATCTGGCTTTTGGTTTTGGGAGAGCAGCTGCTCTGTAGAAACTACTGTGCCACAGGGGAAGGAGGAGTCAGGATTATGGGAGGGGATTGATCATAGGAGAATTTAACACCAAAGATGCATTTCAGCCCAAACCTCAGGGAGACACGGGCCATCCTGGGTGCTGCTTGGGAGGACACCTCTGAGATGTGTCAACAGGTGTTGTGTTGGGAGAAGGCTTCATATTCCTCGACTAACCCAAACCTTGCTCATGGGCCATGGTGTGGGTAGCAGCCCAGCAGGTTAGATGAGTTCTACTCCTCACCAGTTAATTGGGAAACTGTGGACAGGTCTTCTCCGGAGTGACCACCACTTGGGAGCAGGAAAGTAGGGTGAGGGCTGGTATTCCACTGTGGGCTGGATTTTCCAGATGTTGAAATCATTCAACTTCATTTGAGACCTTAAGGCTTGTTTTGATTCCTGTGGCTGGATTTGCAGCCAGACATCACACAGGTGAGGAGGATGGCTCCTGAGGGAGTTTGGAAGGCTAGAAGCTTCTAATGTTGGAAACATTATGGAGATGAACCTGAGTGGGCGGAGTGGACTGGGGTGGGGCTGCCATGGGTGAGGCAGGGAGAAAGAGGAGATGGTTGGCTAATCATCAGGAGGGTCTGATTGCCTTCACCCACCAGCTTGATGGGTGAGATGAGACGTGCCAGGTCTTGCTGTCAGGAGACCAGGGACCTCACTAGGCAAAAGCTTGGTGTGGTGCAGGACTGTTTGCCTTGGGACCGAGGAGCTGGTGCTGCCCCTAGCAGGAGCAATTGGCCATCTGAGCATGTTCCAGAGCAGCAGCCGTCTCTTCCCTGGGTTTAGGGCACGTGCCTGGTTGTTCTCCATTCTCATCTTGCCCTGATGCTTCTGTCTCCCAGACTCAAGATGGCCTCGCCGGCAGACAGCTGCATCCAGTTCACGCGCCACGCGAGCGACGTCCTCCTCAATCTCAACCGCCTTAGAAGCCGGGATATCTTGACCGATGTTGTCATCATCGTGAACCGAGAGCAGTTCCGAGCCCACAAAACAGTTCTGATGGCCTGCAGGTGAGAACAGGGTCCTTCCCTGGCTCCCTCCTTGCTCCTTCAGCCTTTGGCCTCCAGAAGCACTGCTGCAGTCCTGTGGGGGCTCGTGGGATTCACAGAGGCAGAGAAACAGAACTGAAAGGGGCTGCCAAGAAATTTGTACCTGTAATGGGATTAGAGCTGAGTCTGCTTCCCTCCAGTGTGCTGCCCTCACCTCTCTCCTTGTGTACCCACATCTGCCCACACACAGCCCATGGAGACCAGCAGGAGCACAGCAGCTGTGAGGCACATCCCTGAAGGCAAAGCACAAATGTGCCACAGGGACAGGAGAGGAGAGAGAGGGCTGGATGTTCACTGGGGTGAATGAGTCTTCTGTGACCAAGGTGTCCCCTGCCACTGCTATTTTTAGAGCTATTCCTCCCTGGCTTCCAGACTGCTGGCTGCACCCACCTTTGTTGATTAATTTTTTTTTTCTTTTTTAAGCCTGATGGGGTCTGAAATCCCTTTCCAGCTCCTAAGATTGCTGGAATTGCTTCCCAATGAATGCTAATTAATATCCCATCATTGCCCAGTTGAATTACAGCAAATGCCTTCCAGGTTCTCTTGCTGACATGGTGTAAAGATTTCAAAAAGCTGAGCTTTGACTATTAAAATGTCTGAAAAATGTTTTGCCAACATTTCTCCTTATTTTGTTTTTCTGGTTTAAAACTGTGTGGAAGCCCCGAGAGGCTTCTGAAAGAAATGAGTCATAGTGGAAGGGGGATGGTGGTAAGAATAACAATGGAAAAAAACCAAAAAAGCTGGGGAATTACTAAATGGAGGCAGTGGGGAGTTGTTGAGCAGGTGAGATCTAAAAGCAGGCTGTTCCAGTTGGGAAAAGTGCAGCGCAGAAGACGCTTACTAAGCTGAGAAACCAAGCTTGATAATAAGGGGGAAGCTCAGGGAATTCTGTAATTGCCTCCTCCTCCTCCCTTCCCATTCATGAACCCACTCTGTACTCAGGGATTTCCTACAAATTCTCCTTTTTTTCCTTTGAATTGTCATAACACTTGTCCTCTCTACTGTCTACCCTCTGCAGTGGCCTCTTCTACAGCATCTTCACTGACCAGCTCAAGTGCAACTTGAATGTTATCAACCTGGATCCTGAAATTAACCCTGAGGGGTTTTGCATCCTCTTGGACTTCATGTACACCTCCCGCCTGAACTTGAGGGAGAACAATATCATGGCTGTGATGGCCACAGCACTCTACCTGCAGATGGAGCACGTGGTTGACACCTGCCGAAGGTTTGTCAAGTCTAGGTGAGTGCAGTTGGTGAGGTTTGAAGAGCCTGGGACTGTGTGTTTGGTTGGGCAGGGGAAGAACTGACAAAGTGTCTGCAAATGTATCTTTAACAGCTGAAAATGACTTTCTCTCCCTCTTAAACAATTGCTTTGTTTTCCCCGATTCCAGTGAAGCAGAGATGGTGTCTGCTGTGAAGACCCCAAGGGAAGAGTTTTTGGCAGGACGGATGCTGGGCCACCCAGAGGTGATGGCTTATCGGAGCAGAGATGTCTCAGAGAATGGCATGCCTCTTCAAAACGGCTCCCTCTGCAACGGGAGGGCCTTCGCACCTGGCTTGATCAACAGTTTGTCTGGATCCCCCATTTCCTACCATGGATACAGCCCTCTCCCTCTAAATAGCTTCCTAGTGGATGATGAGTTGCGGGAGATGAGGATGCCTCTCTCTGAACTCTCAAGGGCGGGTGCCTTCCCCAAGGAGAGGATCCTGCCGTGCGACAGCTCCAGGACAATCCCCACCGAGTACGTGAGAACCATTACCGACATCTCTGCCAACATGTGCCACGCCACCATCTATGCTCCAAAAGAAGGTGCTGCTGAAGAAGCCAGGAGTGACATGCACTACAGCGTGGCTTCTGGGCCCAAACCTGTCATCCCTTCAGTCCGGAACAACCCCTACTTCCCTTGCGATAAAGTGGCCAAAGAGGAGGAGCGGACCTCTTCAGAGGATGAGATCAGCCAGCACTTTGAGCCCACCAACACACCCCTGGACCGCAAGGGACTCATCAGCCCTCAGAGCCCACAGAAGTCAGACTGCCAGCCCAACTCACCAACTGAGTCCAGCAGCAGCAAGAATGCCCGTATCGGCCAGAACTCCAGCTCCCTCTTCACCAAGAGCCCCACAGACCCCAAAGCCTGCAACTGGAAGAAGTACAAGTTCATTGTCCTCAACTCTCTCAACCAGAACACCAAGCAAGACAGCGCTGACCAGAACGAGATGGGAACCCTCTCTCCTCGCACCTACGTGCCCATGTCCACTTGCCAGCAGTCCATGGAGCCGGAGCATCTCAATGTGCAATCCCCCACCAAGATAAGCGTGAATGGTGAAGACTCTACAATCCCACAAGCGAGCAGACTCAACAATATTGTTAACAGGTGAGAAGATTTCCACCCCCCATGCCCCTCCCCTCTGAGAAAGAGGACTTCCTGCATTGTTGGTGAGGGTTTGGGAGTGTGAAATATCTGTTGCATTGGGCTGGGAAGTCCAGTCATGAGCAGATGAAATCCCCTGCATTCAGTGGAGGGCTGCCAGTGACATTGAGTGCCTGCTGTCCCGACTGTAGTGCTGCCAGTGAGGACTGGCAAAGGAACTGGGAACGTTGGGTTGTGAATCCATGGGTAACTTTAGCAGCTCTGGATGATTTCTGGAGCCTGGATTTGCCTAGTCTGTGTTTCAACCAGTCTCCCTATGCTTCAAGTTTTTTGTTGGCTGTAAGCACTAGAATGGCCAAAGCATGAGGGAACAATATGCTGTCCTCTGAACCTGGGTGTTCCTAAAGATATTTGAGGTAATTTGGTGATGGACATTTGAAGGTTTGAAGCTTAAGGACCTGTTATTGATCAGGGCTATGCTGTGCAGCTCACCACAAAAATGTCCCCATAAAACGTGTCTGTCCCTTGTGTTGGGAGGGGTGCAAACACCCTCGGTATCTGGAGCACAGCAAGGGCCTTCTCACAGCTGTTTATGCTGCTCTCCTTCCACAGGTCCCGGGATGGGTCCCCTCGGAGCAGCGAAGGGCAGTCCCCACTGTACATGCATTCATCGAAGTGCAGCTCCTGTGGCTGCCAGTCCCCACAACATACTGAGATGTGCCTTCATACCCCTGGCTCAAACTTTGGAGAAGAGATGGGGGAAACCCAGTCTGAGTACTCTGACTCCAGCTGTGGTGAGTCTTGCATCTTTGATTGTCTTTTTCATCCAGCAGCTGGGGGGCTGTGCAACGTAGGGACCATCACTGACTGCCCTGTGATCAAACACACAGTCAGATCTGTCCCAGATGCTGGTGGATCCCACAGTGCTTTACAGCCCCCTCTTAACTGTCTGCCCAGCTGTGTGCATGCATATGAGGGACACATGCACATGGGAATTGCTGCCTTCCTCCCCTTCCCCAGCACCATCCAGATACGTTGTGCAGGGAGGTAGTCACCTGCTGCAAACCTAGCAGGTAAGGACAGGAAACAAGTGCACCCCACCCCACCAGAGCCACAGGAGAACAAGCCTGACAGATGTAATGACCATAATGGGGATTGGGCAAGCTGGCATGTCTCATGCATCCGTCATGATATCTTTATTATCAGGGAGCCCAGTGTGCACATCTGGGGAAATGCAGATAATGAGCCTTGCAATCTTGTTACAAAACCCCACAAGCCCAAAGACAGGTATCTGTGCACTCATCTGCCTGTAGCTCAGGGAGGGGGAATGCAGCATTGCTACCTGTAGTGTGGGCAGAGATCCAAGGAGGGAACCTCACTGTGGTAACACTCAACACATGTAAGAGTTGGGCATCCTCCTACTGGGGGAGCCTTCCTTGTGGTTTGGGTGATGATCATCTTTCCAAGCTCAAGGCAGGAAAGGTTAAAAGACCTCTGAAGGTGCAGGAGTTGCTCCAGAGCTGAGCATCCTTCAGAGGATGCCTGATATCTTGAGAGCTTTCATGGACCTCTCTGGAAGATGTCCAGACGACATGCTGGCTTCTTGGAAGCAGCCTGTGTGTCACTAAAGGAGAGAGAAAGCTCTAAACTAGAGCTCGTGATGGCTTTGCTCTCAAGCCATGCATGTTGTCTCTGTGTGCACAAGGCCAGGAGGTAACAGCACAGTGCAAGCACAGCTGGACGTGAACACCTGCACTTGGCTGCTTGTCCAACACTTGCTCTGGCTGCCCCTCTCCTCCACCCCAAATCCATCCCATAGCCTATCAAGAAGGTGACTCATGCACTGTCCAGCTGATTGCTCCTCTCTCTGCCCTCCCAGAGAATGGAGCCTTCTTCTGCAACGAGTGCGACTGCCGGTTCTCCGAGGAGGCCTCTCTCAAGAGACATTCTCTGCAAGTGCACAGTGACAAGCCCTACAAGTGTGACCGCTGCCAGGCCTCCTTTCGCTACAAGGGGAACCTCGCCAGCCACAAAACCGTCCACACAGGTGCAGTGATGGCTCTGGGGACAGCTTTGGGGAGGCTGTGGGTTGGTGAGCATGTGGGTGTTTATGGCTTTGGGTTTGTGCCTGGTGCAGCATCCTCTACCCTGTGTCACAAGCTGTCCCTGATGGGAAGAGCAGGGTGCTTTATTTGGCACTGCCAGAGAGCCCTTGGCCAGAGCACCAAACCTGGGAATGAGGGAGATACCTGCCCTTGCAGCAGGGCTGGAACAAAACTTCCTTTGCTATAAAGCACTAGGCACCGCTGTTTTATAAAGGTGTCGTGCAAAATTCATAACTGGGAGCAAATGCATAGCCTCCAGGTAACTTTGTGGTAGACTTAAGCAAAAAAAAAAAAAAAAGAGATTAAAAATAGTTGAAAGAACATTTAGAGAGAAGTCTGAGATTTATTTTTACCTCCTAGAAATCCAGGTCACATCTAGCTTGGCATAAACTCTGCTGATAGGAAAATCTGTGAATGGATGGACTCTGTGAATCAGCACAATGAAAGCTGAGAAAGGAAGAGGATATTAAGGGTTTAGTCATTTGCTGACAAACCTAGGGCTTATTTTATTTCATGCTTTTAATACTTAACATATCAACAGCCAGTTCACAAGCTGGGGAAGGGAAGTCTGGGCTGATGACTCTCTGCTGCTGCACTGAATTAGACCCAAATTCTCACAGTCTCAGCTGAGCTCCAGGAGGGCTGTGCAGGGACCTGAGACAGCACAAGTACCAGGGCAGTGTTCAAGGGTGCTTACTGACAGCTGTAGGGAGATGTAGGTGCCAGCTGCTGTCACAGGGTCAGGAGGAATGATGCTGTTAATCCTTGCTGGCAGAGCTGCCTGACTTCCTGTCTTGCCCTGAAAGTTGCAGCTCCCTATCCAAAACAGAAAAGCTACCTCCTGAACTCACCCTGCCCTGTAGACACCTTGCCCAATGCTGCTTGTCCACAGCCATCTCCAAAAGGAACAGGAGTCAGGGCTAGTGCTTCATGCCATGGGGTCTGGCACCTGAAGGGACTCAACCCTGGGGAGCACCGTGGATCCTGGGTGCTGAGCACACCTGTAGCTAATCCCTCACCCTTTCTTTTGGGCTCTGCAGGAGAGAAGCCGTACCGCTGCAACATCTGCGGGGCGCAGTTCAACCGACCAGCCAACCTGAAAACCCACACACGCATCCACTCTGGGGAGAAACCCTACAAGTGTGAGACTTGTGGGGCCAGATTTGTCCAGGTGCGTGCAGCCTCTGGGACCCGCAGTGCCTGGGGAGGTGGGATATGGTTAGATCTGCCCAAGGCTGGCAGATCTTCACCACCCAGACTGGTGATGCCTCATGGCAGAGAGGAAGGTGATGATGGGTCAGCTTTCTACCTTGGGCAGCTCTTCCCATGGTGTTGTAGGATAAATAAGGACCTTAAAGTCCGAGGGGGACAGTTTGGCTTAGTAAGGAAGCCTGACTGCTGGTTGTGGCTATTCTGCTTCATTTTGTCTTAAGGACTGGAGGTACCAAAGCTCACACCCTGACTCCCACCTATAACCCAATAGATCAAAAAAGCTGTGTGGGCAGAACCCCTTTCCCAGAGGGATACCCTTGCTCCCAGTGGGATGCCATCCTCCCTGGGGCTGTTCTGACCCAGAGCTGCTCTCTGCAGGTGGCCCACCTGCGTGCTCACGTGCTCATTCACACCGGGGAGAAGCCGTACCCCTGTGAGATCTGCGGCACACGCTTCCGGCACCTGCAGACCCTCAAAAGTCACCTTCGAATCCACACAGGAGAGAAACCATACCATGTGAGTGGCCCTGCTTTTTTTGGTGGTGGGGAATCTCAGCTTAGGCTGGGGAACAATGCTGCCAGGGCTGGGAAGACACAAGGGCATTTGCACAGGCTGGTTGCTGCATCCCAATGCCCTTTGCCAGCCTCATGAGGCCCCACACGAAGGTCACATCCCTGCTTCTCGTGCCCCATTTCCCTCCCGGGCATTAGCTGATGCTGATGTGGTATTTTTTCAGGCGTGGCTGTGTTGGAAACACTGACATGCAGCCCAAGCTGGGTACATCTTAGTTGCTCTTTTCTTCCACCCCATCTGGAAGAAGGTCACACGTCTTCAAATAGCTGTGGCTTAAATTACAGCTGCCTGTGGTGTGTGGGGATGGGGGAAAGGAGCAGAGTGCCTGGCCTGAGCTCCCCTCTGATGGTGATAATCACACCCAGCAAGCAGTATGCCCTGCCTTGCTTGCAGCCCTATGGGCTCCCAGCTCTTTGCTGGGGCTTTCCTGGCTTCCGCCATCTGCTTTAGAAAGGGAATCCAAGAAGGGGATGATATCCAAACATCCTGGAGCCATTCAGCTCAGCAGAAGTCAAAAGCAGCTCCAGAAATAGCCCTGTAGCTGGTTTGATCACCTAGACATGGAGCTTGGTGCTATGTCCATCAAAGCCAGAGCCATCTCCTGAGGGGCTTTGCCCTTTGTGCATCCCATAAACCAATATATGCTGCTGATAGCCTGGGATGGGGTGCTGCTCCTCCCACTTTTCCCCTCGTCCACCTGTACAGTGGGTGCAGTGTCCTGGGGCCTCTGGTGGAGCGTGCCCTGAGGGGAGGACATGTCCTCTGCCACGGCGTTTGACACCCTCTCTCTTTGCCTGTCGCCCCGCAGTGTGAGAAGTGCAACCTGCATTTCCGCCACAAAAGCCAGCTGCGGCTGCACCTGCGGCAGAAGCACGGGGCCATCACCAACACCAAGGTGCAGTACCGCATCTCGGCCAGCGAGGCGCCTCCCGAGCTCCCCAAGGCCTGCTGAAGGCACCGGATTTCCCTGGAGGAGGTCGTCTGGTGGGGCATGGCGGGGAGAAGCTGTCCAAAGGATGCTTGCAACACTTTAAAAGAGAAAAAAAAAAAAAAAAAGAGAGAGAGAAAAAATATTCATCACATGATGGAGTGCCTCTAAACCCATAGTACAGATAGGTGGAAAAACATTAGAAATTTAAAAAAAAAAATTACAAATACACGGGTTTTATTTTTCCCAGTTATGTGAAACAAAAAGAAAAAATAAAATTATTCAGATCTTACTGTATATAAAACATAAAAAAAATTTAAAATAGTCATTTTAAATGTCTGTGCAGTGGAGTGTTGATAAACTCTGGAGTCTAACCTTCACAGCCTTTGCCGTTTGAAGATGAGGAATGTAATGTTGATTTATGGGAACAGATTTTTTTCTTTTGTATGCAAAATGTGTGTTCTTTTAAAGAGAAAGTATGCTATTAAAGAGAGGGCTTTAACTTTTTTAACCAAAGGTGAAGGAATCTATGGCAGAGTTGTAAATATATATAGATATAAATATATAAATATATATATAAAATAAATATATATAGACCTTTAAAAAAGCTATATTAAAAATATATAAAATGCATTAAAGGCTCAGTTGGACTCTGCAGGCAGAAGCCACTCTGAGAATCTTTATTATGATAGAGCACTTAAGGAGATATTTTAAAGTATTGCATCTGTACAAGTAAGAAAATATTTTGTCTAAATGCATCAGTGTATTTGTATTTTTTTGCAAGTGAAGGTTTACAATTTACAAAAAAGTGTGTATTAAACCAACAAAGCTGCAGAAGGAATTTAAAATAATAATAAAGTGTAATTTTTTTGTTCTAGTTCTCAGTCTGTATATATGTAAAATGTGGTTTCGCACGGTGCCTTTCTTTTCAATGGAAGTTTTCAGTGTATGGACTATATTGAGCTCAGTTTTTTCAAGGTACAGCCTGATGTTGCAAAAGGAGTTTTGGTGGAACTCTTAAGTGGGAGAATGTTTTATTTTTTTTTTGTTTTGGATTTTTTTTTTGTCTTATTTTACATGCTTGTGTTATAAACAATCTCGGGAGACAGGGTTTGGGCTGTGTCTAAACTGCATTAATGCGTTCTGTAAAATATAGCTGTACAAATAAAAGAATAAAATGAAGAAAAGTGATGTATGCTGGAGTGAGAGGTCTGTTCTTGTCTGTCCTTCTCCTTAAGCACCTTGAAGCCTGGCTGGTGCCTGGGAAGGGGCTGAGCATGCTGAGCCCGGGTGTGAGCCCTTGGCTCGGTGTGGCTCTGGCAGGGCCTCTTGCAGCCTTGAGTGAAGGCAGTCTCTGGCAGGAGCAAGACTCAACTTTGCTCAGGATCCTGGTTGCGACTGTGCCACCCCCTTGGTGCTTTCTGCATTGGCACTGAGTAGCCAGTGGGAACAGGGCAGAGCCTGGGAGAAACCTTTGCTAACCAGCCCAGGGACAGCTCCAGATGGCTGAGTAGTTATTTATATTTCCTGGAATACAGTGTAGTTGCCAGAATTGCTCAGGGAAGATGACTGCCTGCTGCTCCTCTCTTCTCAGAGCCTGGGATGGGGGGGCTGCTGTTCTGCCTGCCTTGTGGGATGATTCAGGGGAGCAGGGTCTGTAACCCCATCCAGGACCTCACTGGCCAAGAGCATCTCTGTTTCCAGCCATTGCACGCTGGCTTTGGGCCAGAGCTGAGAGAGCCCAGCCTGAGGGAGTCCCTGGGCTCGTCCTGGTGGGGAGAGGAGCTGCTTTGCTCTGTTTGGATGGCTGTGGAGTGCTGGGAGCAACTCTGAGTGCCCGGGCCCTGAGCTCTGTGCAGGCAACCCAGCAGCTCTGTGCTGCTCCACTGGTTTCAGAAAACCAAAGAGCCTCAGGCAAAAAGTTTCTCTGAATTGCACAGGCAGGACTGGCTGGAACCAGCACTGGTGTGGAGCCCAGCCATGGCTCAGCACGGCCCGGGGTGGGGTCTGAGTTTCGTTTTGAGTTTAGTTAATTCATGGATAACTTTTTCTCGGGGCTTGCCAGATGATTCACAATGGGGGCGCTTGGAAGCACCAGCAGAAAGGGGAGGGCCTGGCTGTTTGCAGGGTCAGGAGGGGCTGCACTTAGGAGGAGCTGGAGATGAAGAGAAGGATGTGGTTTTCAACAGGCCATGGGACAGAGGTGGATGTGAGATAACCAAAGCAGCTTTGTATGGGAAGAAAATGCCAAGAAGAGGGGGAGCCAATTTGCTGTTTTGCAGCATCCTTGCTGCTCTGATTTGGCCTTCTGGTGGTCACAGCAGGCTGAGACAACTATTGCTGACACCACCTGAATGTTTTTAGGACCAGGAGCTATGAAGATCCTTTTGGGCCCCATAATGGGATCAGGGTGACTGATAACAGCAATGCTATTCTTAGAGAAGTTTCACCTGATGAATCGTCTTGCTTAGCATAGCCTCTGGATCTGGACAGGCTGCTGACCTGGTTAGAGTGGCTCATCCTCATCTTTGTGGCTTTTAGGTCTGCTGTTCTTCCTTACGACATCTTTGAGCTCTGCTTTTTGTGCTCATCTAAAGACAGTGCAGTTGCCTTGTCCTGTTTGCCTCTAAATAAACACATTGTTTCATTATGAAAGTTAAAATTTTTAACTTCTACTCTGGTCTTGCCAGGTCCCTCCCTGAGTACTATGTCCAGCTCTGCGGCCCCCAGCACAAGACCTGTTGGAATGAGACCAGAGGAGAGCCACTAAGCTGGCTGCAGGGTTGGAACACGTCTTCAGTGGGGACATGCTGAGAGAATTGGGGCTGTTCAGCTTGGAGAAGGTTCCAGGGAGACCTTAGAGCACTTTACTGTACCTAAAGGGAGCCCATGAGAGAGTTGGAGAGGGACTTTCCACCAGGACATGTAGTGGGGGCACAAGGGGGAATGGTCTTAAGCTGAAGGAAGGTAGATTTAGATTAGCTGTTAGGAAAACATTCTTACCCATGGTGGTGGTGAGGCACTGGAGCAGGTTACCCAGAGAAGCTGTGGATATCAAATCCATGAAGTGTTCAAGGCCAGGCTGGATGAGGCCTTCAGTAACTGTAATCAGTGGAAGGTGTCTCTGCCCGTGGCAGGGGGTTGTAACAAGATGATCTTTAACATCCCGTCCAACACAAGCCATTCTATGATTTTGTGACCCCAAGCTCCTCTGGCTTGTCTCCCAGCAGCCCAGACCTGCTGGCATGTGAAGAAACCCCACAAAGAGGCATGAGCTGAGCAACGAGCTGGAGCCAGCCTCTCTCCCCTCCTGTTTAGTTTGGCCAGGCAGGATGACTGCAACAAGCACCTGCCTGCTGTGGGGCAGGCATTTCATGAAGTGAGGTCTTCCCAAACATCTTTCTGGGCAAGAGCCTATTTTTCACCTTGAAGGCTGAGGCCAGCATGAGCCCTCACTAACTTACCTGTGTTAGACACAGCGTGCTGGAAAAATGACCACAAATGGATCATTACCTGAGTGTTGACAACAGCAAAATCTTGCTTTCCCACCTTATTTCCTCACTTGCTTTCCCTTTCTACCTTTCTGGGGTGGGTTTTTAATGTTTAGTAAAGCTGGCTGTCCTCACAGCAGGGTTTTGACACACTGCTCTCATTTGACACACATACTTAGGTTTCTCCCCTCCCTGTCAGGACCTGCTTGCCTTTGAGCTCGCCGCCTCTCTGGTTACTGCAGTTGTCACTTTTGGAAGTGGCTGGGCTGGACTGACAGCTCCACTTGCCCCAGAAAAGCAGCTGTGCAGCCACGACCTCTATTTCCTATTGACTTGCTCAGCTGCACTTGCAAAATAAATACTGTATTTTCCCGGAGCACGGTTTCCTCCTCCTGACGGATTTTAATTTTTTTTTAAACAGTGATGTCATGGCTTTTCCGGGCAGTTCAGCTGAAGCGATAGCAATCCGCGGTCAAAGGCCTGCAGGCATCTGGCACGGATGGTGTTTGGAGAGGCGAGGGAGCCGGCACACACAGAGCTGCCCTACACCTGCTTTTTGCCCGCTTTACACCCACAAACACTCAACTGCTCAGCCCTGCTGGGCTGTTCGCCCTTGGAAAACCCCGCTTCAGAGACAGGCTGGCATTCAGAGGGAAGGTCACCACCAAGCCCATGGAATGGCTGGCTGCCAGGAAGGCCCAGCATGGAAATGGGGATTCAAACTCCAGGGGAGTGAGCAGGACAAGGGGAGGGGATGCTTTATTTCTTTTGGCAGCGTTGATGGACGACCCCCGGGGCCGGGGCCGGGGCCGGGGCCGGGGCCGGGGCCGGGGCCGGGGCCGGGGCCGGGGCCGGGGCCGGGGCCGGGGCCGGGGCCGGGGCCGGGGCCGGGGCCGGGGCCGGGGCCGGGGCCGGGGCCGGGGAGCTCCGCTGCATTCTGCCGAATCTCCACAAGAGGGCAGTGGAAGACGGAGTTTAAGCACGCAGTCCTGGCATTATGGAGCCGTTCGGGTTGGAAGGGACTCACTCTAAAGATCATTCAATTCCAACCGTGGACTGGGATGCTCTCCACAACATCGGGTTGCTCAAAGCCTCATCCAGCCTGCTCTTCCATTTGTGGAGCGTCCACAGCTTCTCTAGGTTAGCTATTCCTCAGCACCCTCACAGTAAAGAATTTCTTCCTTTTATCTAACCTAATTTGCCTCTATTTCAGTTTAAAAAAATTCCCCTTTGTCCTGTCCCTGCACATCCCTGTAAAAAGTCCATCACCGACTTTCTATAATCCTGTTTAGGTACTGGAAGGTGCTAAAAGGTCTCCCCAGGGCCTTTTCCAGGATGAAAAGAGATGGTGTTAATAGAGGAGAGTTATATACAGAGATAAAGCAGAGATAATTATTTCCTGATTTTGTGTGCTCATCCATCTGTGCCCATCATCTCTTTCCTCGTGGCAATAATTCCTCACAGCTCAGGCCAGCATCTCTCTGTATGGTCCCAAACACAGCCCTGACTCCTGGCAGCCACTGCAGTAGTACGGGTAAATAGCCTGGTATTTAACTCACCTATTATACCTGGTATATAACTCTTAGCTCAGCCTGGTCAGCTTTGTTTCTGCACGTGTTTGTGCTGGTCTTTCCCTTGTCTTTACCATGTCTTTCCCTTCCCCTTTCTCTTCTCTCTCCCCTTCCCTTTTCCCTTCAAGGCAGCTGCTATCAGCCCTATGGATGTCATGGCGGTATCCTAAGAATAAATCTCAGGTAGCAGCATCAGAAATCCTAAACACAGCTCGGGCTCTTAGACAAAGACATTTCAAAAATTAGGTAGTAGAATTCCACCTCTGTGAACCTCCACAGCCTGACTGCCTTACCTCTTTGCTACTGGAGCAGAAATCCCAAAGGTTTGTAATTAATTGATGGAGAGGCAAATTCTCTTGGATCTGTTTCTGTTTTTAAAGTTTTACTATAAAAACAGAAACCTCTCAGGGCTGTTGTAAGCCCATGTACAACACCAACATTGCTGCTGTCTCTGTGCCCCATTCCAGGGGTATGTGGTACCATTCAGCCAGAGGCTCTCTCCCTTATTGAGCTCTTGGTTTTTATTATCACTCAGGCGTGACTGACTACCCTTTCTCCACTCATCTGGATCTCCCGGGGCAGGAACCTGCTCTATTAGATTTCCAGCAAGCTGCTTAGAGCTGTGGGGCTGTAGCAGCTCCCTCACTGCCCCACAGCACCAGCTGCAGGTCCAGAGGCAGTGCGGGAATGCCACCGCCCTGGCTCCCAGATCACTGCTCAGGGCTACCAGCTTGAGGGCTACAATATGAAGAAAAAAGGTATTCCCTGCTGGCAAGGTAGTGATCCAGGGCAGAACTGTCCTGCTCGTGGAAGCAGAGCTGGGAGTGTGGAGAGTGTTTCGAGAGAGATAAGGTGCGATGGGAGCCGGGCTGGCGGCTGCGGTGACAGCAGAGGGCACGATTCGCTGCCGAGCACACAGCCTGGGCACCCAGACCCGGGCATTGCTGGACTGCCCTGGGTCCCTGGAGCAAGCTGAAGCGTGGGGGTAAGGAAGCAGTCACAGGAATTCAGAGCGATTCAATCGTCTGCAAAGCCACATGCCCTGCAGCGCTGCGGCAGAAAGAAAGGAGCAGAATTGCCTTTGCCACAGCCGAGAGGATGATGGATTTATCTGGCTGGAGAATGAATGCAAAAAAATCCAGAGCACACTGATCCCATGGAGGTGCTGGGGAAAGGGAAACTTGTAAATCAATCTGCAGCTCATTCACTGCTCCATGCCTGCACCAGAGTCATGAGGACGTCTGGGGGTCTGTCCTTACCCCCTCCCCAGGAGTCCTCTGCGGGAGACAGTCCAGACTTATATGGAGCAGATGGACTCCCTTTCTCCTCTCCCTTGTTGCTGGTTCCTTCAGGTCAGCACAAGGTAGTTTTCTGAACCAAAGCACGTGGTGTTTTTCCTTTAGATTTTCCTTGAAAAGAAACAAAACTTTTCAGAAGGAGAACATCAGAGGAATTCTCACAAACATTATACCTGAAAACTTTGGTCCATTCAACACTGTATCTGTCAACAAAGCTCAGACCCCATGGGAGTGCAGTTTCTCTCCTTTAAACAGGTTGAGATATTTCTAGGGGACCAGTTCCATCAAAGCTTTTCTCTGATCCTGCTTCACCAGCCTCACAACCTCAGCTGAATCCCAAAAAGGTAAAATCCTACAAAGGTAGATGTCAGAAACTTTCTGAGACTGCTCGGCTCAGGAGCCTTGTCGTGTCCTGATGGAGGGCATGATCATAGAGAAGAAACCAACCACACTTTCCTGAGGTGAGCTTCTGAAATTCAGTGGGACAAATCCAAGACACTTCCCTGAGGTCACCATTCCCCTGTTGCTGGGGAACACTGATGTAATTCCTCCAGCGTCCCTCAGGCAGAGGGGGGAGCAGAGGGACAGCACCCAGCTCCAGTGCTGCACACAGAGATGGAGTCAGAGCCAACCTCTTCTTCCAAGCCTTGTCCCCACGTGTCTGGAAAAGCCATAGTAGCCTGTGAACATCCAAGCCAGGAATTTCCAGTGTGACTGACAGTCTGTCCTTGCCTGGTACTGGACTGGACTGTAGGGAACCCAACAACTCCAACATTTTTCCAACCCAAAGTCCCACTGGTCATTTTTGCTCTGTGGCTGGATGCCCTGCACTGCCAGCTGGCCAGGGAGGGCTGGCAGAGCAGGATTGGGCTGGGTAAATGCAAAAATGAAAAACAAGGTGTGGGTGAAGACAGGGCAGGAACAGTTCTGAACATCTTTAATAGAGCTGGGTTCATGCACACAGAGGTGCTGTGGGTAGCTGGGGGAAAAGCAAGGTGCTGAGCAGCTTGGGTTTGGGAAGGACATCAAGAACGGCCTCTCAAAATCCCTTAGGAATCAAGTCTGGTATCTTCCCCCATTTGATGGCAGCAGGACCATACCAGCTTCCTGAAACCATCCCTGCCAGTGCATCTGGAACCCATCCATCTCCAACTGAGCTATGCAACTCTGCAAAATCCCATTAGGTGTGTCTAAGTCCTGCTGGCCCCACAGGAAGTTATCAGGAAATGAGAAAGAGGGGAACTCATCAATGAGGTTGCTCCTGCACTGTGCCAGCTCCTACAGTTCTCATCTCCATGTTGGTGTCCAGATGGGTCCAAAGGGTGATGAAATGTAGCACAGCTCTCCAACCTATCCAGTAGTCCAAGGCTGCTCTCCCGCCCATTGCAGTGCTCTAAGAAATACAGGTGCTGAACTGATCCCTCTGGCACTTCAGAGAAGATCCATCACTGTGGAAGCCAAAGGAGGATGGCAGCTCTGGCATGATGGGGGTTCCCAGTGTCCCCATCCCCTTGGGGTGACATGCTGAACAACAGAAGGAGTGCCAGCCTGGAGAGTTGCCTGCTGTGTCATGGCAGGAGATGTTAGATAACAGCTTCCAGTACGCCACAGGGGAGTCTGAAATAACCCAGTGTTGTCTCCCGTTCCCAACTCTGCTCCTCTCTAATGTGGAACCCAAGCAGGCTGCACTGCCCTGGGCTGTGGGAGCTGGGATGAGCTGGTGGGCAGCTGGAGCCTTCTGCAAAGCTGGCCCAGGCTTGCACTGCAGCATGGCACAGCTGAGCTGGACTGGGCTGTGCCAAACAGGAGAGCCTGGGGGCTACAAAACAATTCTATTCTCAGTGCAAGTAGAATGAGAGAGCCCAGCTTGTTGCTATTGGTGCATTTAGAAAAGTGGCAAATTTTTTGCTGCTGAGAGAATTCTTTCCTAGGAATCCTCTCTTGACAGCAGGCAAGAGTTCCAGGATAGGTTTGGTGCCCTGGCATCTGCTGCCTTGGCCATTTGCTACACCCAGGACTGGCTCTGCTTCTTTGCCCACAGGAGGAGAGAGATGCTGGTCCAGCTGCTAACACAGGATCTTAGTGGAGAGAAAAGCTCTGACAGTCACAGCCCTTAGAGACAATCTGCTCTTTTGGGTCCAGTCATTTATTTTGGCCTTTGTAGGAGACTGTGTCCTGTGCCCAAAGCAAGGAAATTTGTCTAAGCCAGAGCAGGGGCTGATTCTTCTCCACCTGTTTCCCCAGAGCAAGACCAGTGCTAGAAGGCAGACAGGGTCCCAGGAACACAGAGCTTGGCCTTGCTCACGTCAGGTAGATGGGGGAAAACTGGCTATAAATGCAGCACAAGTAAACCCAACCCTCAGGGTCTCATGGGCTACAAATGAAAGCTTATTATCTCATGATTTTCATTAATTTTGCTCCACAATTTGGGAAAGATGAAGAGGATGAAAGCTATGTGAGGCTGCAGAGCTGCACTGCACAAAGGAAGGGAGGCACCATCCAGGGAGGGCAGTAGCAGTGCAGCCCAAAGCTCTGCCTGGTCTGGAACCAGCAACCAGCTCCAATTCATCATGTTGGACTGTGATACAGAGCAGGAACACTTTGTTTCATGCTTCACACTCCCTGGTCAGATTCAACAAACCCAGACAGCAGCACCAGGGTTGAAAGCGGGACAGGGGATGCACATTAATTCATCATAAAACAAAATGTCATTTTGAAGGCTTCTGGAGACATTTTCGCAGTACTTGAATTCTTGTCCCCTCAAGTCTTTGACTTTCCTCAGCTGGAAATTGAGATAGGAAAGATTCTTATAGCCCTTTTTTGACAACAGAGGCCCTTTCCAGCACATCCTCCTCTGCTCCTGCCAGCTGGGAGACAGATGAGGAGGCTGATCCTTCAGGGGGTTTGAAGCAGCTTTTCCCGTTGTGGGCACCAGCCAGCTCACATGAGAGGCTGGAGGAGTGGGAGAGACTGTCCCACCACCCCAGTGCAATAGGTGAATGCTAAGGGACCAGCAAGTCCAGCGACCCTGAGATGGAGACAAGGGTCCAGCACGCCCCGACCCAGGCACAGATTTGTCATCGCTTCCCGGAGCTGCAGAGCCACGGCAAGAGCCGGGGCACTGTCCCCGGAGGCTCCCGCTGCCTCCGGAGCTGCCCGCGGGAAGGAGCCTGGGAACACCCCGGCGCCGGAGAGACCCACAGGGACAGGGGCGGCAAAAGGACCCCCAAGGGCACCTCAGCACCCCCACCCTCTGCAGGAGCCGGAGGCAATCGCCCTTCAGGAGACCCTTTGCAGCTCCCCGGGTTCTGGAGCCGTTCCTCACCGACGGGGCGAGACCCGGCTCCAGGGCGAGGGGCTTTGGCAGAGCGGCTGCTGGGGGGCTTCACCCTCCGGCACTGGGTCAGAGCCGCGGGTGGGCGGTGACAGCCGGGACCCCCACGGCCCCTCCGGTGAGCTCCGGGGAGGAGGGAGCGGACGGGCAGGGTCGGGAGCTCTGGAAAGGCGGTGATTTGGGGACGGGGACTGGGGGCGGACAGAGGGGAGGGGAGCTCAGGGGGAACCGCGGAGGCTTGGCCGGCGCCGGGCAGAGCGGAGCATCCCCGGACCCGTTCCCCCCCCGTCCCAGAGACCCACCCCCGGCGGCGTGGGGCGAGGGGGGCGCCCCCGCCTTGACGTCAGGAGAAGGGTTTATAAAGGCGGCGGGCGGCGAGGAGATCCCCAACGCCGGAGCCGAGCCGCAGCGGAGCCGCCAGCGCCTCCCGCCGCCGCCTCCCGCGCCCGACCCGCCGGCGAGATGCTGTCGTGCCGCCTCCAGTGCGCCCTGGCCCTGCTCTCCATCGCCCTGGCCCTCGGCACCGTCTCGGCCGCCCCCTCGGACCCGCGGCTCCGGCAGTTCCTGCAGAAGTCGCTGGCCGCCGCCGCCGGGAAGCAGGTGAGAGCCCCGCGACGGCGCGGGCACCGCGGGTACCCCTCGGGCGCCCCGACGGCCGCGCTGCAGGCTCCCGCTCCTACAGACACCCCGATCCCCCGCTGCAGAACCTCCGCTCCCTGTCACAGCCCCTGCACCCCTGCTGCAGACCCCTCCCGTTCCCCGCCAGCCTTCCCCAATGTCCCTGTTTCAGACGCCTTGCTGCAGACCCCCCTTTCCCCGCAGAGACCCCGGCTCCCCGCCGGGGCTGAGCCATCGACAGGTTGGACAGCTGGTGCTGGGAGGTGAGACAGTCCAGCTGGGTGCTGGTGGGCAGTAAGGAGCAGGCACTGCTGGAGCACAGGGCAGAGCTCCTGGAGAAGCTCCCAAGGCTTTCTCCGGGTCGCAGATTGAAGGCAGCTTCCCCAGAGCACAGAACAATGGCCTCATCCATGCTGGGTGACAGCCGAGGCTTGGAGGGACTAGAAGAAAAATTAGTCCCAATGAGATGGTGACCAATTCAACCTCCCCTGCCAGCTCCCCCAAAGACCTTTCCCGTGTCACTTTAGCAGCAGGCTCATGGCATCCTCGCTGAGTGCTGGAGCCGTGGGAAGAGGAGGTAAAGACGAGTTCATTCCCTGTCATGGACAGGACAGCAGTCTGTTCCCCACACCAGGTAGATGCCGTAGACACAACTGCTGCATAGCAGTCATCAGGCTGGGCTCTTTGGAAAGCCAGGGCTCCTCTTCTCCTCCTGCATCCTGAATGTCTGTAATCTGGTCATGGAGAAGTCTTAGACGAACAGAGTGGTGAGCCCACAAAAATCAAGGAGTAATTGTGGTCTCTCTATCTCTTTTTCCCTTTCTGTCTTTTGTCCCCAAGGAACTGGCCAAGTACTTTTTGGCAGAACTGCTTTCAGAGCCAAGTCAGACAGAAAATGAAGCCCTGGAGTCTGAGGACTTGTCCCGAGGGGCTGAGCAGGATGAAGTGAGACTGGAGCTGGAGCGCTCGGCTAACTCAAATCCCGCTCTGGCACCCCGGGAACGCAAAGCAGGCTGCAAGAACTTCTTCTGGAAAACTTTCACATCCTGTTAGCTTTTGAAACCCACCTCTCCTCCCCATCCATCCCTGCCCTGCCCTGAGCAGAACCTTCACCACAAGAGGCGAAGACTGTAAATACACAATCCACAGTTATGGTGAAATTAAACAAAGAAGGAAAATTTGAGTTTGATTTCCACTTGTTTTAATAAAACTTTCTGTTCCAATTGTACATGATTTGCTTGAGTTGTGATTTCTGACTAGTTCTTTGATGACATGCACTCTGCAACTCTTTCAAATGTACTATTTTTAATTCTCTGTTGCAATAAAATTTATGTTTCAAACGGTGATGCTGAGGCTCGGTGGTCAATGAGAAAACTGAGGTTACCTCTCAGGCTGCCCATCTTCAGAACGCTGCCTGTCTCAGGGCAGCCAACACCATCCACATCCACATGTACGCACACGCACACGGTGTGTCATAATGTGATATTTTTTCTGTGGTCTTATAAAAGAACTAGAGCCATGGTGATATTTTAGATATCAAATCCCTGCAGTTGTGTCTGAATCAAGCCCACAGTGCTTGGCACTTCAAGCCAGTCCGGAGGATTTACGCCCGTCACCAGAGGGATCAGTAAAAATCTCAGCTGTGTATTTCAAGTGATGGGGATGATAAAAGTAGTTCATGGTACAAGTTTACACCACACATCTCATTCCCTCCTCAGCCACAGGCACTAAAAGGTTTCCTCACCTGACATATTTTACTCCTTGCAACATTCCTGACAAACACTGTTCCTGGGATTCCTTCAGAAAGTTTTCCTTTGTTCTGCTGTGCAGGGGGTGGTTTCGCATCCCCATGAAGCTGAGATGTTAACCCCATGACACCAGCTCCTCTCCAGCTAATGAACTGGTCACAGCAGTTTTTCTACCCACCTCATCATCTCGAAAGGCAATATCGAAGGGTTCAGCAGGGTAGGAGATAGCATTGTGAGAAAAACATTATTTTCTCAATGGAAGACAAATTTTTCATGCTTTTGCAAAGTCTCAGCTTTCTGGCCGGGCTGGTTTGTGCCACACACTCGCAGATAAATTGGAGCTGTAGAGCAAACATGCTGCACAGGGGATAGGTGCTGCTTTGATGAGAAATTCATCATTCAGGATTAAAAATAAGTATTTTGTAGACATCATATGTGAAAGAAGGGTGAAAAGCAGGGGATTTCGGAGATGTTCATGGGCAGAGAGCTCAGCATGACTCCAGTGAAGGTGGATTCCCCAGCTGAAGGCTTGTTAAGCTGCCTCTGGTCTGTGCTGAGCGTAGCTCTCTGTGGGGCATCATTCATGATGGCTCATGGACCATTGCTTTCATTCTTGCTCTGCGCCTCCTTTCCCTGTAGGCAGGGGGCTGTTGGATACGGGCTGAGGGGAAGGTGAATCCCTTGTCATTGCCAAGTGTGAAATCCCAGCCCTGCTACAGAGCTCACTGGGCTCCTCCACAAACAAAGGCAACAGGCAAAGGCAGCAGGGACATGCCCGGGGAGGGGAGCTGCTGATATCAGCCCCTCTGAGGGGGCCAGAGGCAGGGCTGGATTCTGCCCTCCCTCCCTGGAGCAGGGCAGTCGTGGCTTAGCCTGTGCTGCAGGCAGGGCTAAGGACTGCTGCTGGCCCAGCTGGATCCTGCACCTGCTGCAGCAGCCTTGCTGCGACATGATCCTGTGTGCCCCCAGCTCCTCTCCTCCTTCTTTGGAAGTGGGATAGGTTTTGTGGGGTGGTCTGGGGAAATGCTTGCTCCACATGCAGTGCCTTGGGGTTAGGGGCTCTGCCCTCTTTCCCACAGCTGGGTGCAGTGCAGCCTGGGCAGGGCACAGTGGTTCTCACAGCACTTTGTGGGGACAGGGAGACAGCCTCACCCTCTTTGAGCCCTGGATTTCTGCAGCTGGTGCAGCTGTGGAGGGTGCAGGATTAACCCACTGCTGTGGGGTGGACAGGGCTGCACTGCAGGGAAAAGCCTCCAAAAAGGCATTTGAGAAGTGCAGGTAATTTAGATCAGTAATCAGCCTCAAAAAACAGGCAGGGTAAGAAGAGGACCCTGCTTGAAAATGTGGAGACAGACTCTGTGAGGAGGCAGTAAATGTCCCAGCTCACATCTGATTTCTTCACTGCTGTGTAGCATCAACAGAGCAGATTTAAGGGGATTCAGTAAAGCAGAGACCTCCCCACCCCTGCCTGTTCACTCTTGTGTTGACTGAGGTTCCTTTTAGCTTTCAAGAAGAAACTAATTTTTTAGTGCTGAGCCTCAAGAGAGCAGCTAGAGGAACAGGAGGGGGGCGGAGGGGCCAGGAGCTTGAGTATTCTTATGCACAGAGTCCATCTTTCATGGGATATAAATAGACCACTACTCACCTGGGACTTTTCCCCTTGTTCATAATGCTCAACCCATGCTTCTGAAGGGAGTTTAATCCTGCCAATTGCTGGAGTGAAACTCATCCCAAAAAGGGTTGAGGATGATCCCCAGTCACAAGCAGGAATTAAAGACAGTGATTCATAAGCTACACCAGCCTGTTTCAATACAGCTGATGGCATGACATGGCAGCTTCTGGGAAGCTTAATGAAGATGTACTGGTGAAGGCATGTCCCCAGTTCAGAGACAGAAAGACAAACTGCTCCTTGTGTCAGCTCAGGAGTTCCTGGAGTCTGGGGAGCTGACTTCCAAGGCATTAAATGCAGTATCACCACATGTAATTGCACTGTGGCAGTGCCAGCAATCCCAGGTGCTGGGAGCTATACAAGCACAATGCAGGAGATGGTTTTGCCATGCTGAGCTAAAAAGACTAGAAAGAAAACGAAATATTTATTTTTCCCTTTTGATATGTGGGAGTTATGGGCTAAGGAGACTAAATAAGTATATTCAATCCCTAGACACGGAGCATGGAACAGTGCTCCATGCTGGGAACACTCCTGCTGGGCAAGGCTGAATCTGGATGAGCACACAGGTACAGCACACAGGCCAGAGCTGCCAAGAGCAGAGCAGCTCTGGGACAGGTTCTCAAGCCACTTTCTCTGCAGGTCAGAGAGGAGGCTCCATGGAGGGACAGCCTCAGCATGGGTCTGGGAGAGGTTAGGGGCTGTGGTGATCCACACTCAGATGGATCCCCTCTTGCATTTGTTGCCACAGGCAGACCCCAGTAGTGCCCCTTCAGCAGGTGCCTTCAGCAGGTGATTCATCTGAGGCAATGCAGAGAAATGTCCCTAAGGAACAACATAAAAGGGCTTGAAACTGCTGCCTGAAGAGCTGCCCTTAATGAAAACCAGAGAAATTGTATAAGGCCTGGAAACACACATCACCTGTGGGAAGTCAGTGAGGAGCTTCTCAACCATCCCCAAAGGCAAAGTCTCCAATGATGCCGGGGTGTGTCTCTTGATCTAGCAAGCAGGCCAAGATTATTTTTTAGGTGCAGTTCTAAATGGTAAAAAAGAGAAGTCTTCTTTGGTCCAGAAGGCTCGTTGGGGACATATAGCTTGAAGTGATCCTAGCTGTGCTGCAGAGGAAGAACCTGTGGGACCCAGATTTCACACCCTGAGTCCACTCTGGCACCATCTAACTCCTTTTAGCTCTGCAGAAAAGACCAAGAACTTGGACCCATGGGCACAAGTCTTCTCCCCCCAGAGGAGCCCATAAGATGCTCTGTGGTGCCTTTGCCTTTACTCTGCCTCTGGGGCTGCTCACAGGAATTGCACCAGCTGATTGCAGCTACCGGGAGCATCTCTGATTCCCAGAGCTCTTCTTGCACCACAGGAAAGTTTCCTTTCATCCCACCCAACTCCCAGCATCTCTGAGGAGCACCAGATCTGCCCCCAGCCCCCACATGGCTGAGCACCAGGTGCTTGGAGAGAAGCACTCACTGCTGCAAGAGTCCGAATTCTCAGCAGGAGGGCTGTTGAGCAGGGTGAGAGAAGATATACCTAGGCAATAAAAGTTATTATGATAAAGGAACAGACTGTACTCTTTGCTCACTGAACACCTTCTGACTCTTTGTTAGCTTATCACCAGAATAATGCAATAAAAACACTTTTATTCCTTTTTTCTTCACCTTTGTCTTTATTTTATTAGGGAGTTCTTTGTTGGGTTTTTTTTTCAAAACCCAATTACACTTCTGAGAATAGCTGTTTGGCCAGACACTGGGTATCTCAGAAAACTTTTTGTATCCCAGTCTTAGAAAACTTACCCCATAAACAACTTGTAAAATATAAGAAAAAAAAATTAAAAGTCACCAAAAAACACCCACAAGTTCAGTTTTCTTCATATGTATAGTAAAAATGCCAGTTTGTGCCATGAACCATCACTCCCAGCATCATTGATAAAGAAACAAACCTGGTCATTCAATTAAGAAAATTAATTTAATGAAGGTCCCTAGTATTTTGTACAAAGATATTCCCAGAGAAAACATGAAATAATGCAAACCCAGGCTTTGTTTATCACCTAGACTGGCTGCTGGACAAGGGAGAGAGAGAATTGGTCTCACATACAGCAACAGAGCATCCCTCCTGATGCTCTCCACTGCTTGCCTCCCTCTCCCTTGCAGCTGGCTCTTGCAGGCAGCAGCCTGCTGTGCTCTGTTGTGCAGAAGGATGAAGTGTTCTGGCCTCCAGCCCTGGAAAGGCATTCCCAGGAGGAGAGCTCAGAGATGCTCCGGGCCCTCCATACTCATCCCACAACCCCTGTTAGGAGATGTCCCAGGCACAGAGCCCAAGGCAGTGATTCCCTCCCAGCCCGGCAATCAGCCTGGTGCTGCTCTCCCGAGGTAGATCATTTGCTCCCTTACACAGAGCTCTGTACTCTGCCTTCAAGGAAAACCTCTCCTTTTGCTCGTGACTGAGGAAGAAAAAGGATCCCTCTGGAAACTGGCTGTCACATTTGCAAAGCTCTTTTGTAATTCTTTTCTGGCAGCTCTTTTTTCCTGCTTTACTTCTTGTGCCTGGCAGAGTTTGTGGTTCTTCCAACACAATATTCCTCACCCCCTGTGTCTGCTCCCCACAGCAGCGTGCTCCCCAGAGGGTGCCATTGGGGGGACAGTGCCGAGCACAAGCCCAGGATTGGGGTGCTCTGCAGCCAGCAGAGAGAGCCAAAGAGCACAGAGAGCCCTGCTCAAGGTCCGTGTGTGCCCAGATGCTGAGGATGAGGGACTCTGAGCCAGGAGCTGTTCCACCTCTGGCTACAACCTCACCACAGGCAGACGGGCTGCAGTCAGAGGTCCTGAAAGAGGGGCTTTCCACGGAGCAGCATCTTTGGGGTCTAGAGCTGTGTCAGGATGCAGGCAGTGCTGTTACACTGGCAAGGATTTTTCTTTCCCAAACTAAGTGCCTGCTTCTCATTTCTAAAGGGCATTTCTCATGCCACAGTTGCCAGGTTTTAATGTGCCAGAATAAAGTTAAATAACGTGATAATAACTTAAGTGTTCTACCTAGGGTAAAATGCAGTGGGTTTTGTCCTAATGGCAAATTTGAAGAAACTGCTTCCATGTAAATCTTCCTCCCTTGGCATTTTTTGTTTTTCATCCTCTCATTATTCACTCAGATCTTCTGAAACGTCACAGTCTAAGCAGCAGTGGTGGGAGCAGAGGAAGGAATTAGCCTGTTCAAAACAGCTGGGGATCTTCCTGAAGAACATATGAGGATGCTGGGTCATATTGCAAAACAGGAACCTGGCAGGTCAAGAGTTTCTTCAACAATGTGTTTCAATGAGAAACCTCAGCATGGTTCAGACACAAGATGTGAAGTCTCCTGTCAGCATTCAGAGATGCACCCTTGAAACCAGAGCCCACCTGCTCTCAAGGAGGAAATTTCAGTTGTGGATATGGCTCCCCAGACATTACCTCCACATGCAAGTAAGCAAGTGAGCAGGCTGGTCTGCAGAAAACACAATCTCTTTAGACTGAAAGATATAATCCTGTTAGATATGAACCCTGAATTCCAAACCCTGCTTATCTCCTCAGACAGTGATGACACACATCATAACATCACCTCCACCATCAATTCCCTTATTTGTCACATTAGCAGTGGTGATACTGACACCAGCAACAAGGCAAAGAAAAAAATTGAGGAGATCCTGAGACAGAGGAACAAAGTAGAAGCCATGTCTGGGCACATTAATGAGTTCCTTGTAGCCAGCTTTCAATCAATCAAGTTTATCAACCAGCGGCAGGAAGAAGATAAGAAACAAGGGAAGGAACAAATCATTCTGTGATGTAATTGTGTCATCCTGTAACTCTCTCTTCCAGGAGAAGAAACTGGCTCTGTAGGCCTTAGTGGAAATGCTTAAGGATGCAATGAACAACCTCTCTACCTTAGTGCTAGAATTCCTGAATGGAGACATAGAGGAAAATCAGAAACTAACACAGCCATTAATGTCCTCATGAAGGGGGTGCTGGAAAAATCTGACCACATGCTGATCTTTTGTGCTCCAAGGCAGCCTGATTGCTGAGGGCAAGCCAGATAAGTTTTCTGAGCTGATGGCCAAGTGGCTGTGAAAGATCACATGGCTCCTGCCAGGTGCCATCAGCAGCAGCCTGGATGCAATCCTGCTGGATGCCCACACACTCAGGAAGACTTTCCAAAGGAAACACTGAGGCAGCACACGAACAACCTCCCACTGCAGACCCTGAAAAGTGTTGCATAACTTGTGCAAGCTGACAAAAGTGAGGATGCTGGACCACCTCACCCTGACTCAGGATGCAGCTGGCTCTGAGGTGGAAGCTTCCCTACAGTCCTACTGCCAAGCACAGGGCAAGTGGAACAACTGTAGGAGCAGAAGGGGAGGTGCCCAGGGCAGCTCACAGGACTGCAAAGCACAAAGCAGGTGATATTTCAGAAATCATTTTCTAGAAAGTTTTTTTCCAAATAGAGTTTGAAGGTCTAGAGGGGTTATATATATGAATGTAAGAAAAAGTGTCCTGGGGGAAGTTGGAGTTTTTCATAGAAAACCTCTCCCTGTTCTTGCAGAGCTGTGTGAAGCAAAGCCTGGCCATCATCCAGGCAGAACAGGACACCAGAGAAGCTTCTTCCTCCTCCTCCTCCCTTGGGGAATACCCTGAGGTGGAAACATCTCCTCTTAGATCCACAGAGATCACAGGAGGTTCCAGGAAGGGGAAGGTATTGATGCCATCCTGCCTCCTGGAAGACTGCAGCAACAGCCATTACCCTGCAGAAGCAACACAACCTTGCAAGCTGAACAGCCCACAAGAGATTCCCTGCCAGTCAGGTCCTCTCAAAGGATGCCATTATCATGTTTCTCCCCGGGGTGATGTTCCTGAGGGCAGGAAGAACTACAAGCAGAAAAAGCACTGGGACCTCAGAATTATCCAGGTCTCCTCCACGCACACATCAGCAGGCAGATGGTGAGAATCACAAACAAATAAAGAATAAACACCAGCATGAATAACCATGTGAATTATCTCTTTTTGCCATTTAAAAAAAGTAAGGTGGGTAACACCGATACCTCGGGTCAAAATTGAGCACAGGGCACAGAAATCTGGCCAGGGCAGAGAACCAGCTGTGTGCTGACCCTTCCTGGACAGCCTTCACAGGAGCCCTGCCATGGGATTTTCCAGCATTCTAACATTCCTAGTTAGCAAAGTATCAGACCAACTGTGCCATGGATCCCAGATGAGGGAGAGATCAGGGCATCCAAACAGTATCTCTACCCTCCTGAACATTGACCACCAGTTGCCCAGGGAGCCTGCCAAAGACAAAGGTTGCAAGAGGAAGATCATAGTGATTTGTAAAAGTTGCGGGTTTCTCTTAGGTAAAATCAATACATTGACTTTCAAACCCACTTTCACTTGTCAGACTGAAAGAGTTTGAGAGAGCAGAGCTGTTGTGGACGACTGCAGAATGCCAATGCCTCACCCTGACCATCCATCAGCTCTACTTTTCTGAGTACATGCTATTCTCATGTAAAATCGCCTTAATTTGTCTTTAACACCACTCTTGTCTCTAAGTTCTTAAGGTGGGAGTCCTTAGCTTTGTGTCAGGTATAACAGTAAGCACTTCAATGATGCTCACTAAATTACAAGGCTTTTTTACTCATAGACAATTCAGTCAATTACAAAATGCTATTAAGCATTTGTGCTCAGGCAGAGCGAGCTAGGTGCCTGGTGAACATGGCAAACCAATATTTTTAATTAAAATAAGAAAAAAGGAACACACAGGCTGATTACCAGCCAACAAGAAAATTACCTCCCAGAGATCTCAAAGTGTAATTACCCTTTCTGAATGACCAAAATGACTGGTTTGCTTCAGACTATAATTCTCTCTAATGCTGCTACAAAATCATGGCCACCCTCTCACCTATCCCATTCATCCAGCGCTGTACCTGCCCAGGGGCTGCTCAAGTACTCATGCAATCATGCTTTGGTGCTCATGTGTGGTTTCTGCCTAATTTTCTGGCTGTGTAGCTGGAGGATTCACAATGAGGACATGGCTGATGCCTGCAGAGGTTCTGTTCTTTTGTTCCTTGCTGCTCTGTCCTTGTGACACCCCCTGTTTTTGTGCTAAAGGACATACCTGGAGTGGAGCTGTGTCACTTACATGTAACATAATTGGCTGCCCTGTATGTGGTCCTCTAAGAGCAAATTCATATCCGTGTTGAACTCTGAGGTCAGGCAACTGGATGTGCTGCTCCAGGAGGCTTCCTCCAGTGCTGTGCTCCCTTTTTCCTAGTAGCAAGAGCCCCACGAGCATTCATTCCTGGAAATGCTCTCTACAGATGCCCAGACACCATTCCAGTATAGTTACCTGATAATTCTGTCCATCCACTGCCTTGTGACTCAGTCCACACTGAAATTTGCCCAGTAGGAATGTTCCCTTGCAAAAGCCTCCCCGGCCATGGGCTCTCACCAGGCTTCCCCCTGCCCCACACAGCAGCTGCAGTGCTGCATCTGGCTCAGTGCTCGAGGAAAAGCCATTAAAAATCTGACAGAACTAATATGGTGAGGCCACACACTATGTGCAGCCAGGGGACACGTGCAGACTCCTTTTCTATTATGCCTGAAGGCCTGATCCATTCCTTAAGGGTTCCAGAGACCGTAGGAAACGGGGGAAAGTCAAATGCTTGGAAGTTTTGCAATATTTGCCTGGCAGACAAACTATGCATTCATGTTATCAGAGTGCCTCAGAGCCCTTGCCAGCCATCAGAAGCCTCCTGTAGTGGGTGCAGAACAAAGTCAGAGCAGTGACAGTCCCTGTCCTGCAGATGCTGCATGTGATGGGAGATAAACACATCAGCAGAGATGCCCTGGTGTCCTACAGGAGCAAGCAGCCTTTCAAATATTCTCAGCAGCAGTGTTCTCTCAGCACAGCCCCAGAGCAGCTCTCAGGAGTGCCCTGAGCATCCAGATCATGATCTCTGCAAGTCATTCTTGCTTGCAGCTCCTTCCCCCAGGCAGACAACAACATGCAATGGGGTATCATGGGTCTAAGTGCTGATTCTGGAACTTACACCACAGCAGCAGGTTCCTGCCTGTGAAGCAGTGGTTAAGGAATGGGTCCTAACACACAGGATGATGCTCTTGCCAGCTCCACAGGCTGAGCTTTGCTGGATAACAATTCAATTTTCCCCTCTCCTGCCTCCCAGCCAGACAGTCCTCCAGGCTGTTCATCTTCCCCCACAGCCCTGGGGAAGACAAAAGAGCAGAAGAGCACCTGAGTCGCGAGACAAAGAGGGAGAGCTGCAAAGATCTCATAAGGGAAAGCTGACCTGATACCTTTTGCTCTTTCCTGGTTCAGTCCTCTTCCATTTGCTGGAATCACAATCAAACTGTGTTCTCAGGAGGTTGCAGGGTCAGGGAGATCAAGGAATTATAAATAAATACAGTATAAACAAATCAATCAGAGGGATAAAAACATTCGACAGAGACACACTAATTAAAAATATAATAATCCAGATAGTGGACATTTATTTTAAATGGTGCAATTACAGCTTTTAATCATCCTGGTTTAAATTAACAGCAGCAGTGAAGTGGCTGCGCAAATGTGTTCTCTGTAATGAACTGATATTAGAAAGCCAGCCTGGTGATCTCTCCCTCTCTCGGGCTAATTCTCCCTCCTCTCATTGTAAAATAACCTTTTGGTGTCATTTTCTTGTAGAGTCTTGAAGATGAAGACACAATATTGGAGCTAAATTAAATCCCCTTCACATATTTCTCTTCTTTCAAGCTGTAAAAATTGCTGGTATCAGTCATTCAATCTCTAGTGCTGACGCAACCACACTTGAGGAGAACATCTGGGGGCCCCAAGAGTCATTATAGGCAAAATAAAATCCTATATTACAATCAGTCAGCAATTAAAAGGCAGGATGCAGGAGGGCAAATCCTGCAAGATGCTGAGCAGGCTTGATGGGGAAATCAAATGTTAGACCTGTGATGCTCTGGGGCTCTTTTCTTCTCAACCAAGTCATTTGAGAGGAGATTAGAACATTTCTACATCTGCTCCTGCCCAGCACAAATGGTCTTGGAAATAGCTTTGTTATCTGAGTCAGTACTTACCCAGAGGCCACAGGTTTCATACCAACTGGCCCCGTCTGCAGGGCTGTGGGGCCAATCTTGCCTTGGCTTGGCAGGTCCCAGCCAGGCTTGGGATTCAGACAGCCATGGTGTGATGAAGGCAACACTCAGCTTGCCACGGTTACATGGGGTTACACATGGTTACAATGGGCTTGACTCAGGCACAGGAAAGTCAGAGACAGGAAAGCTCTCTGCCCCTGGTATGGTTCTGACTTGGGAACACGATGGGTCTGATCTGCCTGGGCAGCTGCCATGGCCTTTCTCCCACATGTGGATCTCCACTCCCCTGTTGATGCACCTTTCCTACAGAAAGCCCTGTGTCCACCAGACAAGATGCTGAGGATCTCACTGCACTGGAGGAATGGAGCAGAACTACAGACACGTGGCAAGTAAAACTGTTGGAGGAGAATCCTTCAGACATGGCTGTCCTGAGATGGATTCAAACTCACAGCCAAGGAGAGACAATTCTGCAGTGCCTGCTAAAGCTCTGCTGCTCTGCAACCCCTGCTCTGCCAGCCAGCAAGAGCAGCTCTGCCCTGGCCCTGCCTTCACTGTGTCATGCTCTGCACAGGGAGAGTCACAGCAAGCCAGAAACCAACCTAAAAGTTCCTGAACTCAAGATTCAGCCTCCAGCAGTGTCCCACAATTCGTGCTGGTGACAGCACAGGGCTGGTCCTGCTCACAGTGTTAGGATGCTTCACACCTCAGCTGGATGTGCTTCAAGACTGCAAGAAAAGGGACAAGAATTAAAAAAAAAAAAAAAAAAAAAAAATTGACTACCATGCAGGAGAGTAGACGTGTGACTCTGCGTGTGTGGATGACATAGCTTCTCGCAGAGCTGCTCACCCCCTCCTGGATTCTGACCATGGTCACCAAACACCATTACCTACCTGCATCCCTTAGTCCTGGGTGCATGATTAAAATCAGGAGCCCTTTGGAAAGAGAATTTCATCTCATTAGCACCAAACCTTCCTCTCCTTCCTGTTTACCCGAAGGGTGTGCAAACATACAGCAAGAGAGCAAGAGTCACGCAGCCCTCACTGCTGTGGTGGGCACTGCAATTACCTGGCATGCACATTAAGATTAATAAATATTAACTTTACTTGTGTTTATACTGTCCACTTAAAATGGAAACAACACGCTTTGCTACTTAATCAAATTAGAGCTATAAAATTATTTCCCTTTTAAAAGGTTCATTTCTGTTTGGTTGGCAATTAATGCTGATGATTTGAGTCCCATCTTTAAAGCATTTTGAAATACAGAAAAATGGCAGAAGTGCAACAGAGCTTTAATGGAGTCATAGCACACATCAGGTAATAAAGCATAACAGACCATTTACTTTGAGTACTCTAATTATTTGAGAGCTTTTTTAAAAACAGAAAACCGACATATGAAAACTGTAATTTCACTTGAATTAATTTTTTAAAAGAAGCTGGAAAAACCAAACAAATCAAAAAACAGAAAACCTGTTTCTAAAATGTTTCTTTCCAATTTTCTGCAGCCAGGCCAAGTTCCAGGCTGACACTGAGGAGCAAATTTTCTCTTTTGTTTTTCTCTAGCTTTTCTCTCTTCAGGGTGTGCAGGACAGGGATGACCAGTTACACACTGGGTCCTCACACAACTCCTCCTACACCATCACTGAAAACATCTCAAGGAATCAATACTCCTTCGAGTAGGTGAAGGTGCATTGTGCCACCCCTCTCTGAGCTGCAGGGGCAGAGCCACTGTCATTTCCTCATCTGAGACACAAAAACCCCTTCAAGATGTTTAGCACAACCAACAAAGTATTTATCAGCTGTACCTCAGTCTGGGACACAACCCTCTGGTGAGGCAGAGTGCACCTCCCACAGCTTTCTTGCCTCTGCAGGACTAGCAAGGTTTAATTGCTCTTCTTTTCCAGCCACCACCAAAGCAGCAACACAACTGAGGCAGGATGGGACCTCTGGAGGTCTCTGGCCCTCTCCTCTGCACAAAAGGTCCAGATTTACAGTTAGGCTGTGTTGCTCTGGTTTCATCATGCTGAGTTTTTAATATCTCCAAAGACAGAGATTCTCACAGTCACCATTTACTACAGCCACAGAGAAGACAAAATTACGTGGAAGGCAAAATTACAGGAAGAAAGGCTGGTTCCAGCAAGAGGAAGCAAGACCACACAAAGAAGAGGGGGGTGCAGAATCTGGCCCCAGATCTGGTGGCCTGGTTTCCTGCAGCACAGCTGTTCCCCCATTGCAGTACATGGGTTGCTTCACAACTAAATCTATTTGCAAGGCAGTACAAGCCAAGACAAATTTGCCCCCAAAGTAATAACTTTTCAATTACCTTCGTTATGCCTTGCTCAACACAACAGCACAGCACCTCTTGAGGGAGCAGCTGAGTATTTCTCTCCAGGGTGCACATTTATTATTTTAAGAATCATTTAATTTTCCATCTGAACAAAAGGGGCAAATGTAGGTCCTGAATGACTCCAGGGCCCTGTTCAATACAGTACTGTGTTATCCATCACAGCAATTACATGTGGTAATTCATCTCTGAGAAACTTCAGTGCGCAGATCTGAGAGCATTTGACATATCTGGCATGGCTCAAAGGTCTGGGAGCCCATGGGGAAAAAGGGATCATGACTGGGAATGTGCCATTATGCCCAAGAAACTCAGGCAAAAGTTTCAGTAGTAGGACTTCTGGCACACCAGCAGCCTGCAGCCTGGCTCCCAGTAACTTTCCCAAACTCTGGCTTCCCATAGCACACACTCATCCCTGCAAGCCCATTTACAGTATTTGTGTGGTGATGTTCTTCACAACAGGTTCCCTGTTGGCTCTGATAGTGAGAGAAATGTGACTAAACACCACCACAGCAAATAGTCCATCAGAGGCACCATTCACTCTCTGAGGTCTGTGTGTCTGTTATTCTCTGAGTGTCCATAATTCACTGGCTCTTCATCAGGGACCAAAACACACCAAGGGACAAAAAGAAAAGTTACCATTTCCATACCTAAAGGAATTACCAAGACAGCTCTGATCTTATAGCTGAGATCTCTCCATGCTTCCAACCACCCTCTGCCATCTTTATTTGCTTCCCAGGATCCATTTAGAAAAGGCTGCCTGGGACAGAGGTGCTACTGTGGCTTGTTTTTGGCACAGATCTAGCCAGGATCAGATATTCAGGATATTCTCCAGATCCTCCTTACCTGGCTGCCTGTCAGTGGTGAGAGCACAGTCCTGGTCTCTAAGGCTGGGCCCTGAGCACTGCACACAACTTCAGGGGGCTTATTCAGAAACTCCCCCTGCCAGCTGGGAGTGGGTGGGCTCCTGCCAGCTCCTCAGAAACAGAAGGAACAGTCTCAAAGGAGGCAACAGAGTTGTGGCCAGGCTCAAAAAATAATGAGAACCTCAGCTTGCTTCAAAATGCTTCAGCTACAGGTACATGCTGCAAACTGGGCACACGAGTGGTGTCCTGACTCTGTGATCACACATCTAAGGAATATCCCCTCTCCAGAGCCCTGAGCCCATCACACAGGCTGGGGTCACCAGGCACAAGAAACTGCTGCTTCATTGGAAAGTTAAAGGTAATTTTCATTGGGTCACATTTGGCTCCTGATGGTTTTTCGTTGTCCTGTCCTGCCCAGGCAGGTCACCAGAGTGAGCATCGTACAGATCCCAAGGAAAGGGTGGTTTGAGTCCTTAGTAAAGGAAAAGGTGAAAGTCAGCCCCTGGGATTCAATTTCCCTAAGTCCCAGGAAGATTAAAGATAGTGAGTAGAAAGTCTGGTTTCGTGTTGGTCTTTGATCAGGGAAAGCCAAACAACAGAGAAGCAGTGGGTTTTAGTAAAGTCTTAAGTTTAGAAACATTAATCTGACCCTTTATTTTGACATTGTGGACTACACAGTTTAGAAAGCTCCACCCAGATATCCAATGAGCCCTCATGATTGAATGGACCATATATTTTCTGGAAGGTTTCCCATCAGTGTTCAGGCTATTGAACCCCTGCAAACCTGAAAAGTCCTGGTGCTGCTGCAATTTCAATTATAATTCAGAACAGCCTGTATGGAGACTTCAATCCCCTCAGCCAGGGAACTCTGGCAGACACAGAATGTCCTGCAGGCTGTATTGGAAAGGCCACGTGAAAGCCTCTGAGATGCAGACTCAGAGAAGAAAACGCATTAAATAAGATGGTACTCACAGCCCAGGTCTGCTCAAAGCAAGATCCACCCATGAGGCTGTGGCAATTTGCATCCAAGGAATTGCTGCTGTGAGGCGGTGGATTTCTTCCATTTTCACCTGGACAGGCAGGTCTCTCTGTAGCTCTGCAGGAGCTGATGGAGTTCAGTGGGTGCTTGAGGACCAGCAGATCCTCTCCCTGAGCCCAACCCTTTTGCTACAGAGATCCCTGAGACTGGCATTGATCCTGTAGCATTTGCAGGAGTCCAACACTCAGGACAAACCCCAGAGAGAGCAGTAGAGCTCCCTTTGCCTTCATTTCTTCCTCATTGCTACGACTGTTGTGAAGCAGATCTCTGGCATTTTCCTGGATATTGAACATATTCAGGTATGAACCTGTTCCTGACTCTCTTAGTTTTTGAAGAGCAGAAATCAAAGGGTAGAAATGACAAGCAGATCTGCATAATGCATTGGTGAGTTCTCCACAGATCTCTCATGAGGTGACCTGTTAGTTTGGCTAATTGGAAAATAATCTCTGCCAGGTAAAGGGCTGCTCCTGAATTATCATTTCTCACAGTATCATTACTAGCAGGGGAGCAGAGAACAGATACCTCAAGTGTTTGCATTCCTGGTTGCTCACCTTTCTCTATCCAGCTGGTAAACAATTTATTTCTTTACAATTCCCCAAATTATCACAAGCCTGGAAATGCCTGGCTGCTGTGTCATTTAGCAAACAGTCTCTCACAGTGCCAGAAAAGCATGTGTCACTCGGCTCAGTGAGGAGAGAAGCATGGCAATGCTCAGATGTTGTTATTATTCCCAGTATCATGCCCTATCAAATTGTCCAAGGAATGTGGCTTTTCCATAGCCCACCCGAGGTGGCTTTTGCTGGATGTGTGTGCAACTGGGAGCCATCTCCTCTGCCTGCAGGAACAGGAGCAATTCCCTGCTCTCTGCCTGGTGTGACTGTGTTTGTGCCTAGAAGGGCAAGAACAGGTCTGAAACAGGGTTTAATTTGTAATGTCCATCTTTTCTGCCAATGATGAGGTTCCACATCTTCTGAAAGTGCCATGTACCAAGCAATTATGTCCTGTATGCACAGTTCCTCCCACTGCTGAGGGTTTTGCTCTGTGTAGCAAAATATTTGGCTGGGGTTTTTAAGCCAACACCTTGTCGTCTGATACAAACCAGGTTATCACATTCAAGTGAAGATTTCCCAAACTCTTTTTAGATTTACAAGTGGATTTCTTCTCCTCTTACCACCTTGGTGCACTTCTGCCACACGCAATTCATCGATGGCTCAGTGAGGCAGAGTCAGGACACAAGTGCCTTTGCCAACAGGGTCCTTCAGAGTGGCCATAAGAGCCTCTTTGCTGCTCTACTTAAACCTCTGCAAGGGCTAAATCAGGATGAGTGCAAATACAAAACAGGAGGCATGTGTAGCTCTCACCTGCCTCCATCTCCCTCTTGAAAAACAAAGCACTTAAGTCTAATTGTGTGGACTGGCTGTCAGCTACAGGGATGGCAGCAGGGTGAGTTGCAGAGCAAGGAGCTTAGCAGATTTTTTTAGCAGTGTGGGGTAGGCATTATCCAGGAATATCAGAGCATGTGAGCACTGCCAGACACATGAAACAGGGAGAACCACTGTATTCTGTTAGCACTGACAGGCCAAGGAGCTCTGCAGAGATGCTGATCTCCTGGAGTCTTGCACAGATTAAGATGTGGTAGAATGAACTTTCTTCCAGCATCATGTTTAGAGGATGCTCTTTGTTTCCTTTTGCTGATGATTGGAGTATAGCGACTATAAACATTTGATACCATGCAGGGTACACAGAAATAACAAGAAAATAACATGCCTAATTAGCCTCGTGGATTACTTTAACCAGCTCCCTCTGGAATACCCTCATTGAGCAGGGTTAGATTTCTTCCCTTCCCCCTACAACAGATCCTCACATTTAATTAAACTGGAAACCTGGCTGTGCCTGGCTCAGATGGAGTGTTTTACCACTTATATCATCTTCACAGACAAGAGACACTGCTACTATGGCACAAGTGGAGATGTGGCTGCTTTGTACATTTCCTCTGGGAGGCTGCAGCTCCAGCCACCTCAAACAGTGGCAGATGAAAGCAGAAATCCAAGATTAGAAGCACTAATTTCCATGCCTTCTATAGGCAAAACAATGCTGTTATTGATCCTTGATCCATTCACCTAATTGGAGGGGCTAAAAAAAAAAGTCAGGTGAATGGGACAGAAGAGCTGGGTCCAAGCTCAGACCTCACAAGGTCTGTGAGCTTCTCCAATAGCTTACTCCCAGAATGATGTCAGGCAGTTTTGGAGCAAACAGGATGGTCATCCCTTCCAGACAAGGGTACTCCAGGCAATGAAATCTGTATAATTAACAGCCAAGGTGAAATTGCACGATACAAAATCCTCTCTCCCACTGCCTGATCAACACATTTTCAAAGAACACACAATCAAGTCCCTCCAGAGAGGAAGGGATCATCCCACGAATAAGACAAGATACTGGGCTGAAAACTCAGCATGTCATCTGGGCTAGCCCCTGATAAGACCTTAAAAAGGGAACAACACAATTTTTTGTTCCCAAAAAATATTTGTTTATTTAGATCATAAATTCTTTAATGTCCAGACCTAGACCTTATCCTTTTTTCCATGCTGTCACCATTTGTCACCCCATTATATGTTGTGTCCACCCACAGCCAGAGACTCTGCCCCAAGGCAAGACTTGCAGAGGGCTGAGTGGCATCCTGGAGCTCTTTCTGCTACAGTTGGATTTGGTTTCGTTTTAGACTAGCAATAATTATGTTTGAATCACATAACTGTACAAAATTTTTGTCTTCTCAAAAGTCATTTTCTTCTGACAGGCTGAATTCCTCCCCTGCGTCTCTTCTTACACTAATGTGGAGCTTTTCAGACAAAGACTTCAAACTAATTGTGAACAGCAGCAGGTTAATATGATCAAAGGAGCTAATAGGCTTTCATATGTATTTACATGATTTAAGCTCCTAGATTCAAAAACTGGATCAAGAGATTTGAGATAAATTGCATGAGGATTATTTGTCTGCCTGTTGTGCAGCAGAGAACTTGTTTCTGCTCTGTTGGAAAAGTCAATGGAGTATTTGCCTGGGCTGGGAAATTGAAGCTTTCTCAATAACACCACCCAACTTTCCTCATCCATCATAAACACAGGGAAAGCTGGGTAGTGGCATTACCCTGACCAAGGTCCTTGTGCAACAGAAAAGAGAAACAGCCAGGCTTGGGAAGGGGGTTGGGAAGGTGCTCACAGGCAGAGTCTTTCTGCTGAGCAAGGAACACTGAGGGAAACACAAGAGGAGAAATGGGCAGAGGCTGGAGACATGCCAAGAAATGTGAGGGGGTTTAATTGGAGGACTGGGCAAATTTCACCTAATGAAAGCAATGGCTTCCTCTGGCTTCCTCAGACCAAGGAAGAGGAAAACACCCAGATGGAGGGACGCTGCTCTAAGTAGGGTCTAGGCAAAGCCTAACAGGTCTGTTCAATTTATCTTGTAGAAAAGTGAAACAGTTTGAATAGGACAAAATGAGAGAAGCCCATGACAGAAAAATTAAGCATTTGTTTTGGTTTTTAATAAGAGGCATCCAAATCTGTAAAGTATGCAGGTGAGGGATGTGAACTCTGGTTTCCTTCTTCCATCATGCCAGTCCATCAATAGAAGAGCAGTGTGGGAACCCCATATTTTTTAATTGAAATTCCACAAGTCTTTCTCTTGTTCCCCCCACCCCCAGTTCTGAAGTAGAAAACCATGAAGTTTTAAACTCTTCCAATGTTCTCAGCTAGTAAAAGCTGTTTTAATTGTAATGTCTAGTTTTAGTAAATTCAAGCTGCTTTTTGGTTTGACCTTTAAAGCTATATGAGAGGTACACACATTATAAACTGTGAATTTGTTTTTGAATCAAAACAGATGAAAAATGAAAATCATCCAATGCCAGCATATGAATACAGGATAATTTGAGCCTCTTTTCCCTAGACAATATTGTGCTGAAATGGATATGTTTTAGATTTTCATTTAAATCAAATAGCCTTTTTTTCAACCAAAACTGTAAAGATTTTCTGGCCAACTCTATTAGGGGCACAGCTGATTATCATCTCCCCTCTCTGGGTATCACTTTACTGAACATAGTGGAACCCACACCTGCAGCAGGGAGCTGTGCCTTTCAGCAATGCTGGTGCAGCAAAGGGGGACAGTGGGATTGAGGAGGGAGGAAAATGTCCCAGTGCCAGCAATGTGGCTTTGTAATGCCCCCTGTGTCTCAGTTTTTGACCAGTTTCTATGTACCAGTAACCAGTACACTGTTACTATTGTGACCTTATGGATCTGCAGAGCTTTGCAAAGCTCTGCAAGATCTCCCCAGGAAACATGCTGCTTAACAAAGCCTTTGCATGGCCTTTTTATTTCACCATCAGATTTGTGGTTTGGTTCCAGAATAGCACTGTCTCAAATGAGAAAGATAGTCTGAAATTTGTCATCTACTTTAAAAACAGAGAGAAGAAGAAAAGAGAGAAGGAAGGGAAGATGTGCTTTTCTGACATCCACACCGCATGGAGAACAGTGCTCAACAGTCCAGCCCCAAGACCTCCCAGCATCCTGCATGGGCAGAGGGTATTAGGCAATGAATTCCTCTTCTAACATAATTGTTAATTCTTTATAGAGATACATAACCTTTGGAGATGAAAGCCCATTTCCCATTGCTTTCCTGGGAGCACATTAAACGTGCTGATCCTTTTTGGAGAAAGAGATAGAAGGGACATGTCCTGGGAGATAGGGAAGAGGCCAAAGCCAGTGAGATGGGAGCTTTGGTGTCAAGCAGTGTCTAAAATATCCTCCTTGCATCATATTGGTTCTTTAATTGTCACCAACCACGGAGGAACTGATTGAGCCCAGCAAGGGTCCAGAAAAATAGATAATTTCTCTTAGGCATCTAAAATTCATGAACGCGGTGGTGGTCCTGTCACACCATTGCTATGTTGTTCCACGGCCCAGAGTCTCCCTTGAAGGGCAAAAATATCCAGGGTAATTTTTTTTCCCTGAGAGTGGAATACATTTGGGTTGTTAATGCAGGGCTCACACTTCAGGCAGATCCTCAGCGAAGGGCCGAGAGCTCGCCTCAAACCGCGTGTCGTAAATTAACTCTTAATGTGATGAATGCATTAAAGGGCTGTAAGGCCTGAAGGATGTGCTCGGAAACCCGACGTCCTGATTAAGGCCTTGATTCATAAAAGCTTTACGCACCATTTGCGCAGGTTTCCTTATTGGAATTGTTACTTGGAAAGAGCTCTTGAGTGGCTCCTTCCAGAGAAATGGGGTTAGGAGTCCGGACACGCAGGCTCACACGTGTGCTGGCAAGCACATGTACCTGCAGAGGCAAGGACAAGGAGTGGACACATGCAGAGACCCACAGGCACTCCTCACACACTCCTGTCACACGTGGCTGCTGGCCCTGAGCTTTGTGGAGTGGCCCAAGGTCCTGCTCCAGGCTCAGAGCCAGGCACTGCTCAGCCCACAACTTCAGTCCTGCTCAGGGATGTGTCCATGCATGGCTACTTCAGGCTGTGACTGGGCTAGAGACTCCCCAGCCACAGGGCTGCCTCCTCTCCTGGGCCTGTGGGGCACAGAGCTCCCCTGGTGCTCAGGGTTGGGGCAGCAAATCCTGCTGGGCTGGGCTGGGCTGGGCTGGGGTTAAGAGAGTTAACTCTCTTCACAGTGGCTGGTCTGGGGCTGTGTTTTGGATTTGCGTTGGATGCAGGGCTGAAATACAGAGATGTTTTTGTTATTGATTGGCAGGACTTAAGCAAACCCAAGGCCTTTTCTGCTTTTTGTACTGCCACGATGAAGTGGAGGGTGGGGGAGAGGCTGGGAGGAGATAACAGCCAGGCCAGCCGACACAAACTGACCAAAGGGGTGTTCCAGACCTTGTGACATCATGTTCAATATATAAAATTGTGAGAAGAAGGAGGAAGAGTAGGAGATTTGGAGTGATGGTGTTTGTCTTCCCAAGTCACAGTATGTGTGATGAGGCCCTGCTCTTCTGAGATGGCTGAACACTTGCCAGCCCATGGGCAGCAGTGATTTAAGTCCCTGATTTGCTTTCCTCATTTTACCACTTTTTGCTTTCCCTATTGAACTGTCTTTATCTCCACCCATGAGTTTCCTGGCTTTTACCCTTCTGATTCTCCCCTTGATCCTGCTGGTGGGGAAATGAGCAAATGGCTGTGAGGGTCTTGGATGCTGGCTGGGGTTAAACCACAACACCTCAGAGAGGGAAACCTCAGTGGGATGAATGAGGTGGTGCTGAGCCAGGGTGGATTTGAAGGGAAAAACCCAGAGAAATTCTGGAAAACACTTCCAAGAGGAAAAGCTCTGAGAAATGACCCATGCTGTGTGGGGCTGGGAAGTGTGGATGGGATCCCTTTGCTTATGTCTCATCTATACAAATTTGGGGCCTTCACATTTACAAAAAGATTCAGGCATCTCATGATGCAAGAATTGCACCGGAGCCTCCCTGGCAGGATTTTATCTCTTTCCTGTCTTTTCCTGGCATGAAAGAGAGGTGGAAGCCTGCTGCAGTGGTGCAGGGGTGCTACCTGGGCTGTGGGGCACAAACAGCATGTGTCCCCAAGGGGCTGTGACCAAGGCTGTGTCTCTGAAACCAGAAGGGACAAAGCAGCTCTGCTACCTGGGCTCCTGCTCGGGGGAAAATCTGTCCCTTGAGGAGGTAAGATGTTTAATTTCTACACTGGCTGCATGAAAGGAGCTATATGGCATTTTCTATATCTCACAGATCTATAGAGAGGAGCAGTCAGAAAATTGCTGGAGGAAAAAAGATAATTCATATTAAACATGTCATTCCAGGGGGATCTGGATGAATCAGGTTTTAAGTGACACCCCACGCTGCTCATGACAAACATCCCACATGCAAAGCAGCCTCAGGAATTGTACAGCCTTTACTTGAATATCTTACACTGGGAAAGAAGGAGAGTTTGCTTAGCTCTGAGCAGTGGGGTGGTGCTGTGCTCCTTGCTGCTTCTGCCCCGTGCTATGGATTGAAGGACAGCCTCAATAACAGCTGCTCTTGCACCAGCCCTGCTGACACTGTCAGAGTCCACAATCTCCAGGCAGCATGTTCAGGACATGTTCTGCCTCTGTGCAAATCCTTCTACTTGTTTTAAATTGGTGTCCTGCTAGTTTCAGTGAGGATGCTGTGGGGTGCAGTTAACAAATCACCTTACCTAAAACCTTCATGCTTACATCCTTCTCAAGCCCTCTCCTCTCCCTGCTAAAAATCCCAGCTTTTTTGTTGTCTATGGCAGCTCTCCCATCTTCTCCACTACTTCAGTCTTCTCTGTAACTCCTCTAAATATTCCACATCAGCTCCAAGACCAAGGCTGTCCACGGTGCTCAAGTGCATCCCCAAACCCACAGCAGGGCTTGGACTCAGGGTCTCACCCCCCAACTCCTGTGCCAGCTTCTATGAACCCAGACCATGGCAGGTGTTATTGCTCTGGGCAATAGGAACAGGTCTCATCTAATCCTTCAAGTTCTGAATTATTTTATGTTTTATGCCCTAAAATCTCTAATCCACCACTGCAATGTGTTCCCTTGTGCTGAAGGGAAAGGAACTGGAGGAAACTGCAGAGTCTGTCCTCTGCATTTCACCCAACATGCCTGCATGTGCACAAAGCCAGCAGCTCTTTTCATCAAAATTTAGTGATGACATTTATCCTGATTTTAATTATAACATGCTTCTGTGAGTCTGCTGTTAGCAGGATAGAATAATGGCCCGTTCAATCCAAGCAGTCTGCTTGATCCCAGAGATGTTTAATCAGGCAGCAGCAACTGTACCTGAAATCATCACATTAGCTATATGGCAACATCCCTCCTCTCAAGATGCTGCAATAATAAGTCCCTGTTCAACAGGAGGAGAGTTTTATTTGAAGGGCATAAGGAAAATGATGGATTTTTCTGGGTTTAATCTCAGTATTTTTTCTTATCAGCATCTGCTTGGGTCTCACAGCCAGTGTCTGCTCCAGAGCCCTGGCACAGCAAAGGGGCAGCTGTAGGTGGCTCATGTGCTGCACCCACTGCAGTCATGTCTGACCCCAAGTGCCAAGAAGTGAAAATGAAGAGGAAAAAGCAGTCAAAGGATAGGGAAAAAAAAAAAAAAGTGATTGCTCTTTATGACATTTAGGAGTGCCTAATTTTCAAATGTTCTGTTAGAAATTTGCTCAGCAGGCAAATACAGGGATGCGGCAGCCAGGAGTGGAGAATTGGCTGTGTCCAGGCTGTAATTCCATGTGCCAGGAAGGATAACCACATAGCCCTGCTATTCCTTAGCACCTTACTAGGTCTGTCCAAGGCAGCTCCCATTTGGGGTACAGAGTGTCTGAGCAGCCAAGAGAGCAGGACTGAGCCAGCAGAGGGGTTTGCCTGGACAAGGAGTGATCCCCACACCTTTGTCCTGTGCAGCCAGGGCTCAAGGTCCCTGTCTTGCTCTCCTCTCCTCTGCCCATGCAGCTCAGAGTCAAGCTGAAAAAATAAGAACCTGAACAATGGCAAAATGAAAAAAACAAATTTGTTTCCCAACATTGATTGTATTAACAACAAAATATTTTTTTTAAAAAATTAGTCTGGCAATTTTAAAGTAAACCTCAGAACTTTGAAGATGGAGGAGTATGTTCACTTTGAGAAGGTACAAGGTGATCAGGACAAACTGGAGGGCTTGTCCTGAGAGCTTGTTTACAAAGCTACTTTTTTCCATCTTTTTTCTTTTTTTTTTTTTCTGGCAGCATAAAGCAGTTTAATCACTGTTTGCCGAGGAACAGCCACAGGAAGCTCTGCTCCCAAGAGCAACAACCAGAGACATTCAATTTTGAAGCTGCCAGTCAACAAAAGGGCATGAAGTTATTAGCTCTGAAGGCTCCATTACCTGTCGGTTCAGACCCCAGATACCATCTTTCATAGATTTTTCTGGGGATTCCCATTTTGATTACAGCTAGAGGCCAGATTACTGCTAGGCAGTTTCCAAAACGCCTCCAGAGGGGTAGTAAACACAATTTAATGTTCAGTTAGTGCATTTTGATAAAAACAAGCATATTAACAAAGTAAATGTGCACAAGGATGTTTCCTTCCAGATATGTGAGTGCTTTTAGGACAAGCAGATGAAATGCATAATGATGGGAAATTTTGTGGGCAGATGGGGCTGTCTTGCTTCCTGCATCCCCTGTGGTTCCCAGACATCCCCCAGAGCATTCCATGCTCAGTCAGGGGATTCTCCTCAATTCCCAGGGCAGGTTGATGCCAGAACTGCCCTTCAGCAGAGGATGGGTCTGCAGGGGCAGGATGAGCTACACCTCAAAGGAACAGCAGGAAAAGTCTGATTTGAGCATTGAGGAGAAAATAAATGAGGGTTTGCTGCTTAATCCCTGCTCCAGCCAGGACTATTTCACATTTTTCAGCTGAACTGCGGGAGGATTTATCTCTCAAAGAATAACTTTGAACACCTTTAAAAAATGCAGGCAGAGGCCACAAAATGATGGTGTCAGACAGAGGGAAGTCAGCAGATAACAGGGTGAGGAGTGAGAGAGGGGTCAGTCCCTGTCCATCTGCCTGTCTGCCTATAAAAGTAAGTGGATTAAATCAGGAAAGTGAGCAAAATCCCCTAGAGTGGTAAATAAGGTTTAAACTGAGCAGCTTCAGTACACCCTCCAGGTTTTGTGGCTAATAGACTGGGGGGGGCTTTTTAGTACATTCCTCTTGGAGTATTTCCCATTATTTTTATCTTGAATAATCACATGTTCCCTGGTCTCCAACCCTTCCTTTCACAGCACAGCATTAATAAGGGTTTCTGAGCTGCAGAAGCTGCTCAAAGCACAGCCTTCCAGCTGAAGTACAGGGCTATCATTTTACAATTTGCCTGTGGGTAATGGAGTAAATAGAATGGAGTTCAGATAGTCACGATTTAAAAGGAAAAATATCTGTATTTATGGGCAGAAAGGAACGTGCTCACAGCTACCCTCTGCTGTGAATCTCTGCATATCAGGGCCGGGTGATGCTGAGCAGCTGGATGCAAAGATGCTGTAGCTAACAAGTGGTGGTGGCATCTGGACAAGATCAGAGAGGAGGTTGAGGATCACAGGGAATTGTAGAAGCACCAAGCAGGCTCGCCCACACTGGAGGCAGCTCGCTGCCTCTCAGGACTTCAAACAGGATAAATTCACAGGGGGTCCTTCCTTTGCTTTTCATGCAGCAGAGGAGGAGGAACAATGGCTCCAGGGAGCAATTTGGAGATGGCACCAGGCCTGAAGTCCTCCTCATGCTCTGACAGACCCCTTTCTCTTTCCAGTGCCCATGGAGTAATTAGGGGAACAGACAGCTGGTACAGCCAGACAAGGACAAGGCAGCATCTGGGTACAGAACAGCCTGAAACCACCACCATGAAACTCAGCACTGGAACTGCTGCTCCCCTCTGGCCCCTGTGCTCTGGGCAGAGTCTCACAAAAGCCTCCTTCAGCACCTAGGAGGAACCTCTGACAGCACTACCAAGCATTACAAAGCACCTGAGAGCTGTAATCTAGCCTTGCTGACACTTTAGGCAGAGCTGCTATCCAATTTATCTCTACTAATCCGCTCTTACACAGGTCTGTAAGATAGAAATCTCCAAAATGAAGGGAGAGCTGCCAGAAAGCTTTTGAATTGACTGTGGGTTGTTCAACTGTTTTAGCAGACTATCATCCTAAATTGCCTGCTGCTCAGTGCCTGTGCTGGCTGCCCTAATGGCACTCCTGTACGACACAGAACTGGAGGCTGCATTCTCCTGTGCTTATGAGAAACCAGGACATTACGTGAAGGGGGAATAAAACATCTCCAAGATCAGTTGTTAGCACCAAGGATGTTTGATTTGTTGGTCCATGGGAAAAACTTTGGAAGAGCAGTAGGGATGCCCCAGGGGCTGAGCAGTCAGACACACAGTCATCACCAAGGGCCAGGAGCGAGCCCTGCATCATGAATTCATGGAGCTGATAAAGCACTGTTGGCAGCAGAAGGAGGCTCATTTAATGGGGTTTGGCCATGGCTTGGAAGGATCAGCCCCAGCATAGCCTTTAACTGCCAATAATTTGCTTTTTTGTTTTCCAGTTCAGGGAAGAATACATTCCCCACACCTGCATGGGGTCTCTCCAATGGCCCTGCAATAGTCAGAGCTCACAAAAACCATCCTGAGCATTGGCTTTATCAGAGAGAAACACTGCTAAGACCTGGGTATGTAGTAGCTTCCAGGAACCTCCCTCAAACCAGTTTCTTTGAAACCTTTTTATTAGGAGACAAGTTGGAGCCTGGCTTCTGGAAGCTTGTTTGCAGGCAGTGATATAAACAAAGCTGTTGAGTCAGAGAACTGTTGCCTTGAGGAAGGGTTTTTCTCTGAAACTGGCATAAATGAACTGCAAAAATTCTTGTTTTGAAATACATCTGTGATGAAGGGGGCAGTGAGGAAGGGAAAACCATGCAGGCCCTTCTTGCATGGGGAGTAACAGGTCTTCACTCAGACTGAGTGGAGGGCACTGTGGGTCTGCTTGGAGCAGGGTCAGAGTGACTCTGAAGCCTTCTGCAGAGGACCAGCCTCTCACTCTTCCATATCTGTCTGTTCCAGACAGCCCCAGGCACAGTTTTGGGGCAAGCAAGACATTTCCAGCATGCTCCTTACACAGAATGGGCACAGCTACACAGGGTACAAGGCAGCTGCCAGACACTCACAGGCATTAGAGACAAAGCTCCAAAAGAGCTCAGAAAGGAATGAAAGCACCCTGGTCCCGAGATGCTCAGTGGACAGCTCAAGACAGCCAAATCCCTGTGGCAGGATGAGCATGCTCTGCAGACATGGCTCCTCAAGCCTCATTCAGTCTGTGTGGTTGTCACCCTCTTCCCTGCTGAGCCTGGCCAGACCATGCAGAAGGTTAAAACAGGGGCTCTTGGAGGCAGAGCAGTACTCCTGTCTTGCTGCACTAAAGGCATCGTGTCACAGCTGTGGGTGGGAAGGGGTGGTCTCCCAAGTCATGAGCAGGAAGAACACAAATCTGTGTTGCACCCCATCGCCTGATGTGCTGGGCTACAAAGGCATCCCACATCCTGATTGTGAGTTGCCAGATTTTTGTTTCCTGCAGCCCTCAGCCTTCCTCTAATTCCTGTCTTAGTTAAGCCAGAGCACTTTTTAACAGGAAGCCACATGGGAAAGCTGCAGTAGCTACAAGGAGCGAGCCAATGCCTTCATATATCTCCCTGAGATCCCTCCTTCTGTCGGAGGGAACAACCTTATTCACAGCTCCAACTTACACATATCCATAATTCCCAAGCCTCTGCTGCCTGGTCAAAACATGGGGCCTGGGGACAGCAGCAGAGACAGCTGCAGCTCACGGAATATTTCATGAAGCTGATGCCACAGAAGGATGGTGCCTCTTGCTGCAGGGATCGCTCGGCGCCAGCGTGTGAGAGCCACAGAGCGCCCAGCCCCGTGTGCTGCTGCACTGAACTGATGAATTATGTGCATTATGTTATTTCAGAGGCTGTTGTAGTGAGGAGGAAACAAGAGTGTCACATTAGCAGCAAAGGCGGGTCATCAGTGTAATAATTGAGTACAAGATCTATCCAGTGGGGGGGTAATAGAATAACAAGCAATCAACAGCAATACAGGAAGAATAAATTAAGCAGCGTGTGTCTGCTTTCATCCAGGCACAATTAATGTCATTAGTCCTGAGAGATCATCTGGCTTTTCTGCAGAGAACTTGTGAGACAGGTAACTGTGCCTGCACCCAGAATGCAGCTCCAGCCCCAGCCAGCCCCTGGGGCAGATGGGTGCAACAGGGACACGGCTGCATTCCCCTGGGTGTGCCTTCCCCCTGAATGTTCCCCTCCCCACCTGAGCACAACGACCCAGCAGAACCTCTCACTGCAGCAATTCCCAGGGGATGCTGTGACCTTCAGGCCACACAGAGATATGAATGTCCATCAGGTGTAAAAGACTGTCCACAAGACCAGTAAAGCTATGGCAAAAAGCTCTGGGTCAGATATGAAAACCCAAGATATCCAGAGCTCTGAATTTTACCCCCAGCTTGAAAGCAGATATATTGTTCACAGGGTGAAACAACCTGTTTACAGCCTCTTTGCTCCCAGCCAAACAGTCAAATTGCCTCTTGCCTGCAAGTTATATTTGTCACCTTATAAATTAATCACTTTTAGCCTGTTCCTCAGCTAAAGCTGTTAAGATCTGGAGAGTCTAGGGCAGTTTAATCTAGAGTAAACAACTCTGCAGGAGCTCTTCTTATTTCTGCCTTGGCTTTCTTTTTTACCTCTAGCACAGAAAAAAAAATTGGTTGTATTAATACTTAGGAAAGATGTTTCCTCTCAGGAGCAAAACTTCAAAGTGATTTCACAGTCTAGCTCACTCCTGAAAAGAAATAAATCACGAAGTCAAAGAGGCTGGTGGTGGAGTGGTGGCAGGGATTGTTAAAAAACCTGTTTCCAGCCTTCTCATTCCTACCTCACTGATTAATGCAACAAAGGAGGGAAAAGGCTGCAAACCAGCACACAGAGCACATGGGCACAAGGGACAGAGGGGCTGGGACATTGCTGAAAACAGACAACAGAGGGACTTCTGACAGCAACACAAATCATCCCTTCCTCCCACAAAATAAGGAAAGAGGACCTGAGTTTTTAAATTTTTTCAATCTCTAACAAAGAAAGATGCTTTGAGCAAAGTGGCTCAATAAATATTTGCACCACATGACTTGGAAAAAAGAGACTTAATGAGGCTGCAATTTGGACAGTGGATGTAGGATGCATCTGGTGGATGTGGAAGCAGCCCCCCTTTGGTCACAGGTGATCTTGTAAGTAGGATGCTCTGAAGAAGACCAAAGGTTTCCTTTTGTTGTGAGCCAGAACCGCCGAAGGGGTGGGCTATGAGAAAGCTTTGTGATAAGAGCTCAGCTAATGGGTTGAGCAATAGCAGGGCTGAGGCAGAGGCTGTACTGATTAGTGTACTGCCAGTGCTGAGGCCTCCCACACAGACAGCTCTGTCTGCCTTCCCTTCCTTCACACACTCAAGGATGCCACATTCATTAGCGTGTGTCTGAGCTCAGCGCCCTCCATCCCTCACCCGGTGTCCTCTGCCTGTTTATTCAAGCTTAATGCCAAGGCAAATAATCCTCCTACGAGGCACTTTTTCACACTCCTAGCTAGAAGCTCTGTACTCTGGGTTAAAAGAAGAAACCCCCATCACTAGCTCATCCTCGAGAGGGCTGGGGATGGCAGAGTCAGAGCTGGCTGCCATGCCTGTCCCGCACTGGGGGACGTGTGACTTCAAGTGCTTCAAAGAAACATCACCACCACCTCCAGGCAATGCTGAGATGCCTGCAGGGAAACTTTCCTCCCATCTTATAGCTGACTGACTTTGAAAAGATTGAGTGTGGTCCTCCATCCTGCTAGAATTTGGACTAAACAAGGGGTTTGAGCCAAGGCAGTGAGGGGTCATTGCTTAATGCAGAACTACTAATGCTTTTAAAGGGATCATGAAATTAAATTCCCATCTCTGCCCAGCATAGCCTGGGGAGTTTTACGAGCTGCATAAATGGTGGCTGCTTAGAAGATACCCTGCCCCAACAAGAAAAAAGGCAAGGGGACGTGTGCAGCTGGCCATGGGGTGCAGAGACACCGGGCTGGAGGCAGCAGGGCAGTCTGGGTGCTGCTCACCTGTAGTGTGCACACTGAAGAGCATTGTTAGTGCTCAGCAGAGCTCAGGGAGCCTGTAAAGCTCCCTGTAGACCAAGATCTTCTGCTCACCTCCAGCCTCCTTTTACTCAAGTAATATCCAGAAAGTGTAAAATATCTGTCTCACTTCCATCACTGCCCCAGCGCATCATCTCCCACCTGGGAACGGTGTGAATGCGGCTGCTGACATGTCATTTCACAGAAAATCCTGAAAAACATCCGCCCCTGGAGTTCTGAGATGGATTTGGGTCAGTCCCAGGGAGATTTTTACTAGGGGAGCTTCAGAGTCCCCTGCACCAGTCCTCATTAACGGAGGCTGCAGCAAGCCACCGCCGCAGCGCCAGGGAAGCCGAGGCAGGGGGGACCCAGGGAAGCCAAGGCAGCTGCTTCCCTTGTGCAAATCCAAGGTTTTTGGTACAGGCAGGACAGCATTTTAAAGACAAGATGGTGCAGGGGCTTTGGGGCAGCAGGGAAAGACGGGGATAGAGAGAAGCTGGACAGAGAACAAATGTCACTGGGGCGGTTCAGACAAGGTCCTGGAGAGACATGCAGGGGGGGACCAGGAGCCAGGGCATGATGGATTCAGGAAGGAACATGCTCAGAGGATGCTCTGGCTTTGTTTCAGCATCCCAGGCTCCTAGAAAAGATCTGCAATAGCATCCCAATGGTTAAACAGCAGCCAGGCTCATTTCCTCGCTCTGATGTGTCTTTATGTAAGGCAGCCCAGGATGCACAGCATGTGCTGGGGATCTGGAGGTGGGAGCCCCTCGGAAATGAACCGTGCTTTCCTCTGATTGCCACCTTCAGCAAGAAAATTGTCCTTTCAGTTCTAATTAAAATTTTTTCAAAAAGAAGATCAATATATGTGTGTGCATAGATATAGAAAGCAATTGCAGCCCCCACAGAGTGAAAGGAATAAATAAAGAAGTGGGAGAATGATTCAGTAGCAAAGGCTGGTTATGTGTGTGCCCATTAGCAAAACTTGGAGAGGAACAGGGCTAATGACATTGAAATAATAAAGTCATTAAAGTGAACAGCCAGAGCCGGTGCTTACACCTGTAAGTGCTGCTGAGTCTTTGAGTAGATTAAGTTCATTTTAGTGACCAGGCTGCCTCTTCTAAAGTAATTATTGACAGATCCATGAGCTGTTTGCTTTGCATTTAGTGATCAATTAGTATGCAAACACTCTCGCCTTCTCAGCCAGGCCTGTGGGATGTTTCTGTAGTTAATTATTTAAATACTTAGGTGACAGGATAACGGATTTCAGGAATTTTGTTGTATTTAAAGCCTGGCTGTGCCTTGTGATGTGGAAACAATCTGACTCTCATTTTAAAATTTCCATCCCAGCAAGAATTTGCTCAGTTAGAGAGGGGAAGTATCTGCAGATGCGTCATTAAGAGCATGCAATAAAATGGAGCATTAATGCAGTGCTCTGAGCTGGGAATGTGGAGATGGGGAGGGCTGGTTTGAGGGGGAGGAAGAAAGGGGATGCCAGGAAAACCAGGAACTTTCTGACTCAGTGCTGGAGTTAGTAAGGATTTTGAGGAAGCACTCGTGGTGGTTGTAAGAAAAGGATCCTGAGCAGGGTCAAATACAAGCATTAAGTAGAAATACAGAAAAACTTAACTCTTTTATTGCCTGCTTGCTACCCCAGTGTGAGAGTCTTTGAGGGGCTTTGAGCATGACCAATGTGTATTCCTGAGATTGTTCCAGGCACTGGAGGACAGCAGTGACATTCTGGTGCTATCCCAGCATCAAACACCGTGGGTGTGACAACAGCCAGGACCATCTTGTTAGGCAGGGATAAAGTTGCCCTGACCCAGAACTGTTCCTCTCAGACTGCCTTGCCTGGCAAAATCTCAGTTTCAAAAGAAAACCTCTGCCCCTTTATTTGTGGTTGAAAAGGAAGAACCAACCAACACAGCCCAGCAGCACTCAATGTAAAGCTGAGGCTGCACTGCAAGCCTTGGTCAGGGATTCACAGGTGCCTTGGGCAGCCCTGAGAGATAACCCTTGCCAGGGTGGCTGTCTGCAGGAATCTGCTCTTTGGGAAAGAAGGTGCTGCCATCCTGGGGAATGATGTCTCATGACACCACCCTGGGTGGAGCTGCTGCTGCCAAAGGTGGAACTCAGCCTTAAATGCCTGTCAAGGAGAGACCTCAGAGAGCAGCTGAAAGAAGCCTGATGCTGAGCCACCACCTGCAGCCCCATGTGCTTGGCCATTTCCCTGCCCATGTGGAGCTGGTATTCATGCAGAGGCACCTGCAGGTCTGTCCTCCCCATCTCTTCTGGAGTGGGCATTCAGAGAGTCCAGGCTGGCAAATTGGCTCTGGCCCTTACTAATGAACGCTGTGGCCCCTAGTCTCTTCCCTGGTGCACAGGTGTGGGTTTCTCACCCACACACCAGTAGAGAACTGCCATCAGCCACCCCTGGATCCTGGCAAATTACTGGATCCAGACAGTGCTGTGGCTGGCAGGGGTTCCCCTGTGCCAAACGACGTGGCAGCATGAGCCAGTTTGGCCTGAGCTGCAGGTTAGCCAGCTCCTGCTGCAAGCCTTACTGTGCCCATCACCTGGATGAAGGCACCTGGCAGGGGACAGACCCACTCTGACCATGCCAGAGCAAGGTGGGGCCATGCAGCCCCACACCACAGCCCTCATCAGCCACATCCCAGACAGCTGCAGAGCCCCTCTCCCCCACAGATGGATTAACGTGGCAAATCACAACCAAGCAAACTCTCTCTATCCCATTATCCATCTCCTCAACCATCCTGTCCTCCAGTGCAGCATTCTTTGCAAAGCAAAACAGCATTGATTTCAGTGCCAGCTCTCCAGCCCTGTTATTTATTTAGCATGAAAAGGCTAGTTTGCACGCTTCTTCCCTCTCTGCTTATCAGTCAAGGGATGTTTACACTGTGAAAAGCATCTGTTAAGACAACAGCAGCTTTCTCCATAGTAATTTATTGTCCTCAAAAAAAGAGTGGGGCAGTTTAGTATCTTGTTAATGAGTCTGTCAAACTGACTGTGATGGCTGGGGAAAAATACAAAATAAAAAATGGAGTTTATATTGAAATCAATGGGAGTCTAACTACTTTTTAAAATGACATTTTTCCCATTGGGTGTCGATTAAGCTGTCAGACTTAATAGGCCTGTCCCAGAAAAAAAAATATATCTTCAATAAATAAACGGCCTAGATAAATACATTAATAACTGGTATGTACTGAAGACTCCTCTGCTGGTACTTATTATCTTTTTTTCCTCCTCTCTGAAGTTTACATAACTGTCTGAGAGCTAAAAAGCATTTAATTCTCTCCTAGCATATGGCTATTAAGTAGGATTTACTGTAAAAAGTGCTTTCTGACATGTGGCTAATGAAGTCTGTGTATGTCTCGGCTCTTTAATAGGCTCTTGAACTGCAGCCACACTTCCATGCTGCTGAGGACTGAGCAACAGTCTGCCTCTGCCATCTCCCAGCTCCAGACTAATTTGGCAAGTTTGAGGAGCTCCTCATCACTTCTTCCTCCCTGGTCACAGCTCCCCATCCCTGCCTTTGGAGGGGACCTGGACCAGAGTTCCCAATCAAGCAAGAGCTCATGGGCTGGCTGCCAGGAGGAGAAAGCACATGGAGGATTTTAGGCACCTATGGGACCTCCTGAGTCCCCCACAGTCATATCAAGGCCAGGACATAAAGAAGGAAGTCATCAGGATGCATAAAATAAATGGTTTTGTCCTGACTTTTTATCCCATGATTTCACCTTCTTTAATTTTCCTGTCCAAAGACTCCATGGGAAGAGGATATCAAGACACAGAGATGTAAAACCAAATCAAAGGCTTTACCTTCTCTGGATTTAAGTAGCAGCAGACATCTCTGAATTTGCTGGAATTACCTTGGGTGTACAGTCACGGCTGAGCCTTGAATTTTGCAGACTCTGTGTCCATGCCAGTACACAGCTGTTGGTGCAAGAGGCTCGGGACACAGCCTGCTCATCCTTCAGGGCTCATAGTCCCTCCATTCTGGGTGTTTGGGACTGCCCCATTCACAGGTGGATCTGTGGTGCTCACTACCAAGATGTCCTTCCAGATAAGAACGTTTTCCCAGGCTCTGTACAATTGAAACAAGCCGCTTACTGAGCAATGACCTGCTAGAGCTGTGCTGCCAAAAGCCCTGTGCCTGCTGAGCCCTCTCTCCCAGGACTTCAGGTTCTCAGGCAAGAACCTTCATGGACTCTTCCTACAAAAGGCAAGTACCCTTTCCTACAGAGAGCCACTCCTTGCTCCTCTCAGCAGCAGATTTTTCAGCAAATAACTCTTCTGGATGAAGTAAATGTCCCTGTCAATTCTCCTGTCTGAGTGACACACAAGGTCCTGCTGAGGCCCATCAGCCACTTCTGGGGGTGACAAGGCCGGATGGGGCTCCTGAATCCTGCTGCCCAGAACAGCCAGCCAAGACACCCCGTCCAGGGATGCTCGTTAACACCCGGCCATTCCCATTAGAGCAGGGATGACTGCGAGTCACGGCAAAAACAGAAACTCCCATGGAGCAGGGAGCATCTCTCCCTGGCAGGGCTGATTGGCTCCCTGAGATGAATCGCTTGCCGTGGGGCATTGGGGGTCCCATGTCGCAGGGCTCGGAGAGGTGGCAGTCCCTCCCCCTCCCTCCTCCCTGCCGGGGCCAAGCTGCCGTTGATACAACTAAGTAGAGTTACTTAAATATTCAGACTCTTTCCCCCATGGTGTTTATTAGGAATTTACATTGCCACAAGTACTTTGATTTCACCACATTTCCTTTCATTCTTCCCCCAGGGAAAGGCCACCAGGGGAGGTTTCTTCTCCTTTGCTTTTCAGCAAAGCTTCAAGCCCTCCCAGTTTCAATTTGGTGTGTTTCCTTTTTCCTTTCCTCTCTTCACTTTTCTTCAAAGAAAGAAAGCAAAGAGACAACAGAGGGGAGATGAAGGAGACCACCAAAGTCCTCCCCCACCCCAAAAAACACCACATAAAAACCCCCCAGCACTCCCAAGCATCCCAGACTGATGAAAGAGAAGGTCTGCAAAACTTCCAGAGCTAAACCCGTCGCTTGAAAACACTCGTTCCTGTTTTACACCCAGCTTTGCCAGGCACCGCTGCTCTCCAGAGGGATGCGTCCCTTCCCGGTGCTCCCTGAGTGCCACCTTCCCTGGCAGGCAGCAGGCAGCGTTTGCAGGCAGGAGAGCTCCCACTCGCAGCCTGGCACGGTGTGTTGGCTGCCAAGGGGAGCTCCTGCTGCTCGGGCAGCTGCCAGGCTGTGGCTCCCAGGCTGGCCGGGCAGGAGGGGCTCTCTCCGGCTCTGCAGGCAGCCTGCGGCCAGATGCTGCGTAGGTCTGCGCTGCAGTAATGACCGTAATTAATAACAATAACATGCCTGCAAAGCATGATGACAGCAGGCACTAATCTTTCATAATACTTTTAAGACAGGAAGGGGAGAATCCTGCCATACAAGTCCTGCTCTATATCCGTTTGGAGCCAATGCTTAGAGGAAGCAGAAGACCTCTTAAATGGCATGCAAATTTGTTTTTCACTGAGCCAGGTTCTATCAAAACCTTCTGTCTTTACGCTGTCACTGAATTTACTTTGTCCCAGCCTGTGTCTATGGCATTAGGCAGCAAACATGGTCCTTGCAGGCAGAAAAATATTCAGGAAAATGGCAATTTTATATGGTTACAGCTGCTTCACTAAGGTGGGAATCAGAGAGGACTTACTGCTGTGCTGACTATGAGGCAGTTTAGTGCTGCTGCCTCTTCTTCAGTAAGGTGTTTGACTTGATCAGCTGGGAGCAGGGTGGCAATGCTGCTACCTGAACCCAGGCTGCTGAAGCAGTGTGCGGGACACCAGCTCCCAGGAGCACAGCAGCTCCCAGGGATCAGGAGGTCAGGGCTCGGTTTCCCCAGCCCTGCCGTGTGTCAGTGTAGAGGGCAGAGCTGTCCCCTCTCCACTCCACAGCCCCCCGTGCTGCTGTCTCACACCTCCCCATGCTGCTGTCTCATTTCTTTCAGGGTCATCAGCCAACTCTCATCCAGGAAAACCTTTGGTGTGTTAAATTCCCTGCACATGAAAGGATAGAGCACAGGCAGCTTCGCTAGCTCACCTCACCCCCTGCCTCCCCCAGCCTTTCCCTCCAGTGCCAGCTCCATTAAAACCTGTTTTGCCCCCACTGTGAGCCAGAAGTTTCTTGCCCCACGGCATAGTTGGTGTGGCAGATGTGGTAGAAGGTGGACAGCCATACCCAGACTGTCCCAGGAAGAAAGGACACCTTAGAGAACCCACACCATGAAGCTGCTGCTCCCTTCCCCTGGCTCTTTGGAAACAGCTTTGGAGGGAGGTTTTCTGAGGCAGAACTCTCCACATCCACCTTTTCTAGCCCCACAGTCCTCCAGGGGCAGAGAGGAGACAGCACTGTTCCTCTTCTAATTCACACCCTTCTGCCTCAGTTTCCCTATCTGTGACACAGGGGTTGAATAACTACCTCCCAGTCCCTGAGGATAAATTGGAGCTTTTCATAACTGTAGACAACCTGTGGGATCCTAGATACAGTGGCAAGCATTTATGAAGAGAGTGTAGCTCCAGGGGCAGAGGCGTTGCAACACAGGCATCACAGAAACAACAGACGCTATTTCAAAAGTGCTGTTGCAATGTTTGCAGAGCCCTGCAAGGAGTGGGTGCAGAAGGTTCCCGTGAGGTGTCAGAGCTGATGGTCTCTCTCACCCTGCTGTGTCTCAAGTTACAGGACTGGCTGCCTCAACAGCCGGGTGGTTCAGCGGCTGGGTGGGCTCTGCTAGAGTGGAAACATCTCCCAATTACACTAATGAGGTGCAAGTTCCCCATAGGGATCTGGAGATGAGGCACATCATTTTAAGAGGATTTTAATTGGCCTGGGAGTCTGAGGGCTACTGGAGGTGCACAGCAGCCAGTGGAGGCTCTCCAGGGTCCTGCTCCTCTCTTGTGCTGGAGGCAGACAGGAGACTCTGCACACTGGCCACTGTCATGGCTGGGGTGGACACTGGGCAACCCCAGCGAGGACACAGAGTGGTTTACAGCCACCTTGTGCAGCAGGACTCTCCGAGGCACCTGGGTTGGGTTCTCTGTTGCCCTGAGGACTGCAGCTCTCTGTTCTCCCACATGCAAAGCATCAACTCCAAGCACCCACAGAAAATGGAGCCTTGCTCTTCAGAGGGTCCTCTCAGCATGTTTGCTCCACAGAAGCTGCCAGGAGAGCTGCTTTAGCTGCTGTCACCCACAGAAGGGGAAATCCAGTGTTTTATCCTGCAGAGCCCTCCCGGGCTGATGAAGGCTGCCTGCTGCTGTGCATTGCAGGGGCAGGACTGAGGGACCAGACACAGGTGATGGAGCAAGCCTTGGTCATGCAGGGCTGGGACTGCCCTGTGCAGTCTCTGAACTCCCAAGAAGGAGAAGTGGAGCTCTTGCAGGGGTGATAATGTGGCAGTGTCACAGGGAAACATCTCTCATGGACAACTACAAAAGCCTCCCCTGCTGCTTGCTGCGGGGGGTAGATGCTTGCTCAGCATCTTCCCTCCTGGGCTGGTGCCTCTGCAGGGGTGTAGATTCTTATCCCTGCCCTCTGTATGCCAGGGATCAGCTGTCCCAGCGTCTTCCTCCTCTCTCTCATGCTGTCCCTCTCCCTCATCCCATGCCTCCCTGCTTCTTCTTCCCCAAGGAGAGACAGTGAGGATGGGGACAGCATCACTCCCCCTGCAGGGAGCAGAGACGAGAGTAGTGGAGAGATGAGATGGGAGCAGGACAAGTGAGATGTGCAGGGGTAGACAACAAATGCAGGGCAGAAGATCCTGGCCCTGCCATGCCCTGCCTGCTACACCTGTGCTCCCAAACACTCTTCTGGAAGCTGGATCAGCTGCACATCTGGATATGAAAATTCCCAGGGAACTTCTTTCATTCACAGTGTGACAGCTCTTGCCATGCTGGGACACGGGAGTCTATTGAGAGGCTGTGAGATATCATCCAAGGCAACCCTTTAGTGTTTGATTTATCAGAAAAGTGACCTTGGGAGGACCAGTGTAAAATTTGCTGGAGAAAAGATGGTTTTCCTTGACTAGCACCACAAGGTGCCAGTCTGGGAGCTCCTGCTGCACTACCAGCCCCAGTACAATATGAGGTGGATGGGTGGGCTGGTGTGTTTGTGCAAAAATAATGGCTGTACTTCAGTGCATAGATAACTGCGGGGTTCACTGCAGATGGATGGATGCATGGATGGATGGATCCACTAAATAGCAAAATAATGCAGATCCTCAGAAACAAGATATTTGAAAAGTCTTGGTAATGTCTGCTGTGAACTCACTGTGACTGTCTGCTTTGTCAGTCTCAAATTCAGAGAAATGGAAAAGCTTTTATAAATCTCCTTCATATGCCAAAGGGGTAAACAAAAAGGATTGCCTGCTTCTGTAACTTGGGGTGAACTTGTCCATCAGGTGATTGGAAATCTGAAAGTAATAGAACCTTTAGAAAGAAATGCCATTATCTATCAGCTTTGCATTTGTACTCTGTGTTAATCCTTTTTGTTTTAAGTCAGAGAAAAGCAGCCCTTCATTTTGGAGTGATTTTCGATGTATGAGAGATATTTTATAACACTGCAGAAAGTGACCAATCTGAAGTGGAGGATGAATATTATTCTTCCTGCTGGGAAAATTATTAATAGAGCTGTGGGATTTGTTCACCTTATCTTTATTTCAGGTACAGAACTACTGCATCATGCATCAAGTTTAGTATCCGTATCTGCAATACTAACACAAGCTTTCTCCAAAAGAGCTGTAGGTAGGATCAGGAAAGCTTAGGTATAAAAATACATATATATATATATAAATATATATATTTATATAAATGTGTAAGTGTATAAAATTGTCTATACTTTAAACGTAGGTAGAATTTACTCATTCTCTCTGAGTAGAAGCACTGAAAAAAACTCACAGAGCATGACAAGCTCATCATCATAATTAACATTTTCTACAACAGTTTAAAGGAAATAAATTCAGTTTGGTTTCTTTGGGTTTTTGTTCTTACTTTCAAAAGTAACTACTTGTTGTCTTAAGAAAAGCCTACAGATGAAGCAGAGACAGAAACTGCTTATTTAGAATGCTCCTTATTATGGAAATGTTTGACTACCCTTTTGGGATTGTTTCAGAGGAATTAGGCACACAAGACTGGAAAGGAAGAAAAGGGACTTCAAGCCACATCCCCGGCAACTGCAGCCCCGGGGCAGCCACATGATGCAGGAGAGTCCCCAGAGCATCTCATCCACATCCCGTGTACACAGCACGTCAACATCCCCTTGGGATGCTGCAGCTCTGGCAGAAAACAACCACAGCTCCCCGGTGGCACAGGGAGGGGGAACAAGAGGTAGCAAGTGTGTCTGAAAATGCAGTGGGTTTGCCTGGGGAAGTTCAGAGATGCACAGCTCAGGAGATAAAACGCTGGAGCTCTGTACCCACAGCTAGCACAGCCCAGGTTTTGCCCAGCTGCTCTGTGCTGAGCCCACCTGTGTGTGACAGGGGTTGTGCTGCAGCAGGACCTGCAGCCTGGGGCAGCAAGCACTGGGAGAAGAACAGGCAGCATGCTCCTCTTCCAGGTAGAAGCCACTTTGTTAAAAACGCCTGACTCATGGAACAATCTGTCTTCAGCCCCCAGCTGCTTGCTCCTCAGTTGCTCCTCTCCACCTGGCCACAAAACTTTCCAGTATTTGGTGCTGCTCCCCTTTGCCCTGCCATCAGCTCACTCTCCAGGCTGCCAGGTGAGGAGATGTGCAGAGGTCTTGCCGAAATATGGCTTTTGCCATCTGTGCCATCCACACAACAGATGGACATGCTAAATAGAGGTCCTTAGCAAAGGCCCGTTTGAGCCCTGGATTTTGATGAGCTGTCTATCAAGCCCATTAGCAGCACCAGCTCTGTGCACAAAATTAAGTCATTGGTAAGCCAACACAGTGATGAGAATGATACAGGGGCTGAGGACCCATTTCTTCCTCTGGCAAGAGCAATATTTCACAGAGTCAGATTGACTGTGACTGCTGCCAGGACATGGGTCAGAATGTGGAGCCTGTGGTGGCTTCATCCACAGGGCAGAAGTGGATCTATGCAGCAGCTGCAGGCAGGACAAGTTGTGGTGTCCTGCCTCTCCTCATGGCTCTTTCCTTTGTGCATCCCTTCCCACTCCCACGGCAAGAGTAGCCCAACCCCAGTTTGTCATCAAGAGCCATGATTTGGTCTTAGCCTACAAATGCAAGGCTTGAAAGGAGCTTGATTCAGCAGAGACAGGAGGAGCTCGATTAGCAGACACAGATCCTCCTTCAATGAGGAGGATCTGTGGCATCAATATCAGTGATTGTAACATCAGTCAATACCAGTATGGCCTCAGCTCTGGGAGTGTGTCACAGACCTATAAATACAACTGTGTGATCCAAACTCCTGACTACAGGAATAGTCACAAGGGCTGCAGGAGCCTGCTGTAAAATCCCAGCCCACAGAACAGGAAGCTTTCAAGCAAGGGGACATGGCCCTTTCACTCACCCTTTGTGCAAGGAGACTGACTCATGAGTGACTTCATCCCCCACGACATTCATCAGCCTCATCTCATCTGCTCATCCTGCAGCCAGGGACATCCTTCTGGTGTTACTCCCCCTACTCAGACCCCTGCATCTCCCTCCTGCAGTCATGCCCCACCTGAAAACGTGCATTTTTCTGCTCTTGACTCAACAGAGCCAGTAGCAGGGTGAAGGAGCAAATAAGCTTCTGTTCTGCCTTGCGCATTAGCAACAAAACATGACTGAATGCATCCCGATTGCAAACACTTTATTCTTGGTGACAGCAAGGCAGAGGCACAAAAGATACAGTTGGATTTGCAGAGCCCAAGATGAGCTCTGCAGAACTGATAATTAGAAGAAATCATCTTTTTGACTTGTGAGCTGAGCACATTTGAACTGAGATCAGTGAGGGGGAATAAATATGAAAACCAATTATGTCATTTGAACCAAGTCACTTCCCTGATTATAATCACCTCCCTGTATGGACATAAAAAAGGTGAAAAAATGCCCATGTCAAATTATTAAGGAATTAGGGTGACCAGACTGCACTTAATGACTCTGTTGCTCGTAGAATTTAAGTGAAGTTGTCTGATGGGATTCTGAAGTCAGATGTGCTCTGAGAGGGATAATTGGAGCATTGGAGTGAGGATTTATGGCACCGTTGTGGTGGAAGTCTCAGCTCAGGTTGTACCGTGCTGCACTGCTACAGCAGGAAATCTCCCTGCTGGCACAGGCTGGAGAAACAGCAGCAAAGTGTTCCACAGAGTTCCTGCCATATGGCAGAGCTCCTGCCATAAGGTTTGACTGTGGTGAAAAACACAGAGTAACACAGCCTGATGGTCCAGCACCACTCCTGGCATCCCAGCAAATACTCCTGACTGCAGCAAATGGAAGAAGTGGGGACTTAGCTCAGAAAAACGTGAGAGGTCAGGTGAATGCTGCATGAAACAATCAGTTGCAATCTTCTTGTGAATGTGGCTGAGATCCAGCAGGGTCAAAGGTCCACAGTCACAATCCCTAAAAGTGGAGATGATCCCAAAGGATGCATTTCAAACCCACTTATTGCCAGTCTAAGGCTGGACCTCAATGATGCTGAGCATCCATGAAGAGGTACCCAGTTTCCTCCCTAGAAACACATCCACATTGCTCATCTCTCTGGTCCCAATTCACCAATATTATGTCAAGAATATTGCTATATACAGCTGTGCTGCAAGCAAAGGAGAAACCCTGCCAGCAGCATGCAGCCCTTTCACCAAGCTCCAGCACCCATTTCACCATCATAACCCTCTGGAAAGCCTTGAGATGAGATAAAAACTTAAGAACTGTTCACTTTTTCTTGCTGTTCTGCACGAACCAAGGCTGTGCTGAGGAGCTTTCTGAGCAGTGTTTACACACTTACATCCTCTAAGCCTCAGCAGCTTTGCTATCTCTCAGTGGAGATGTTTTAAGAAGTACATTTTTGATCCTTTGTTAGCTATCCACTGGAGGTCTTGTGGAATCTAAATTAAATACCATTAGGAGACCTTTAATCTGCAGTGCTTCCAGTAAAACCAGATGGTCTCTCCTGAGCACACAGACTCTCCCGGCACGCTCACCCTCCCCACTGCAGCTCGGAAAGCCAGCCAGGAGCTCAGCAGGCTGGAATTGGCTGGGTTCCCCTGCCGTCAGAGGGGAAAAGCCAGTCTGTGCCAGCCAACAGTCTGAACCAGTATTCCCTCACAGGAAGGAAATCAAGGAATTTGGACAGCTCTTCCCAGTGGACTGCCAGGATCATCTAAGAACCTGCGTTTCTTTGTTTTGCTCACACAACAATTGAGGAGGACAGAAATACTTACGTCTGTCAAACTGTTTAATCTCCCTGGCTTAAGCTGCCTGTCCAAATTTGAAACCTGGCTAGATTTTCCCCAGACTGCTTGTAACTGTGTCTTATCCTTTTATTAAGATGAGGAGGATTATTTGAAGCTTTTGTTCTTTACAAATTCCCCTGTGCAAAGGCAAGGTGGCGCTTTAGATGAAATCTTCATTCCGGGCTGCTCAGAGGAGAGATGCAGTGCTTTCCCACAAAGGATTTAGTGACATTGGATGCTGAAAACTGGTACAGCATTGTTGGGGGGTGGTGTGTGATGCTCTAGTCTCCATGATTGCTGCTTTCTTCCTTAGAGCCTAAGAAGCTGCGTTACTTCAACCCCGCAGAATGAGTCAGAAATCCTCATTTTTGGTGCTAGAAGCATAAAAATAGGCAAATTTTCATGTTAAATGGAGGACAGGAAGAGAGTTCCCTCTGACATCTTACAAACCTGTCTCCTCTGAAAGCCTTTTCTTAGCTGCATCACTTGCTCATATTTCAACTTGCCTTAGTGATTTGCAGTCATTAAATCACTTAGCTAAAACATGTATAAGTCTTAGTGTTGAATCCCTGCAAGCTAAACATCTCTGGGGAAAGTCTGATCAGGTCCCCCCGAGAGGGATCTAAAGGATATTTGCTCACTGGTTCACAGACATACAGGCCTGCTGAAAATGGGCAGCAGTGACATTGGCTGGGCAATTTTATCCTCAACAAAAAGGATAAATCTGGGAGGTGGGTCCCTCCCAGACCAAGGGCTTTAGAAAGCACCCAGATTCACTCGTGTGTTCTGTCCAAGGAGCAGGGCACAGCCATGATACACATGCCTATCTCATGCCTCCTTGAATCCTGTAAGAGGCAGGGACTGACTGTTCTGGTTGGAAAGGTAGATAAGGATTTGCATCTGCAAAACTGTCAACAACTAGCAAAACTGCAGGTGTGGAATGGGGGAGCAGGACCTCTACAGAGACACACACAGACCCAGTGCAAGGCACAAAGCCCCGTTCCTGCAGAGCAGGTACTGTGATGAATCACTTCCTCAACCAGTTTTTCCCAAGCATTTATCAAAAAAAAAAAAAAAGGCAAAAAAAGCGCCCCCTTTTTGGTGGGATACCCATCTGGGAGGTGTGCCAATTTTGCCTTGGCCTCCAGGGATTTTCTGAGCATTGGTGAGCATTTGAGGTTCTTAGACACCTTTTTGAAGTTGGGTCTTCATTTCTCTGGGTTTCCAGCCTCTCTCCTTTGTGTAGCCCTTTCAGACTGTAACTGCCTCAGAGCAGGAAGTCTCTTTTATTATGTACAGCACCTAGCACCGCAGAGCCCACTTGATGATGCCATCAAAAGCCTGCTACATACCAGCAAGGGCAAAGAGGGATGCTGAATCAAAGGAGCCCTCATTAGCAAGCCAGGCAGGGAATGCTGGAGGAACTGCCACACTTCGTGACACTCTGCATATGCACCCAAGAAGTCAAGAGCTCCTTTCAAAGCTGCCTGACATCCCCCTGTGATCTGCCTGCAGGATGCTAACAGGGCCAGCAGGGAAGCCATGTCTGACAGACAGAGTTTCTGATTGCTGTCGTAACCTAGAGTGCATCAGTAGGATTGGGTGCTGGGTCCATCCCTCGATGCTTTTCCATGCTCAGTATTCTCATGCTGCTGTGGCAGAGCCTCCCCTCCTAGGTAATCTTCTTGGGAAGTTGTGGTGACTTTGGCTTACTCTTTGGGAAGTCGTTCTGGGGAGCGTAAAGGGAAGAATTCCGTGAGCAATTAGCAGGAGGAACACGTGCATTGCAGATGGTTAATCTGCCTGCTTTCATGTGAACAAAGGAGAAGTCCCTTGAATGAAAGGAAACGGGTAACTTTAATGCAGGCTACAGTAAATGCAAATTAACTCCACAAATAAAGAAGCTTTTCTTCTTGGAGCCAAGAAAACATTTCTCAAAGTCTGTATTTTAAATATACAATAATCTCTTTTATACCTCAGAAAGCTGTCCCTGCCGTGAGCAGTCTGATATCTTCCTTGCAGACAGTAATCAGTCCATCACCAGTGCTCAAGGATGAATATTAATATTTGATTGTTCTCTTTGTATCCTGGCACATCCAGTTGCAGGGCTGGAACCAGACTGACTTCCCTGCAGCCTGCAACCTGCCTGGCCTCAGGTTTTGGCTGGAGTCCAGGGAGGTGTCTCACATCAAGCTCTGGAGCATCCAAAGACCTTGATATGGGCCAACTGCCCTCCTAAGCACTAGGGTGTATCAAAGTTTTGATCCGTGATGCTGTAAAGACCCCATATCAATTCAGCAGGTGCAGGGGAAGAGAGTGGAGCCAGATGGACACAACAGGCTGAGCTAGGCGGCCCAAGAGTCTGGGGAAGCTTTGCTAGAAGATATGACCAAGAGCAAAAGCTCCCAGAGGAGTAACCCTGGCCCCACTCAGCACCCTTAATACTGAGTCACACTCCAGGCCAGTGTGACACAGAAAACAGGCACTTCAGACAGTGCAGGAGGGGTTATGGAATACCAGACTCCAGCAGTGGCTAAGGCAGTCCCAGCACTGGCTCCTTCCAGCTGAAGTTTGAAAGGGACATGAAGTCCAAAGCAGTGTCAGGGTTCTTAGCCCACTCAAGCACAACAGATTTGTAAGTCAGTGAAGCTGGTGGTGCTTGTGAGGATTTGGTTGCAGACAGATCAAAGAAAAACCATCCCAGGAGAGAACATTTGCAATGAGAAGTGGAGTGTGTGTGAGACAGGGAGGAGGGAGCACAGTGGGGGTAGAGGAAAGGCCACAATGCAGAAGATTACTTTAATTTCCTTCTCCTTCAGGCTCTTTATTAACACCCAGCCAGATCTCTCTCCCTGGCTGTTGCAGCAGTGGTAGGGGCCAGGCTAAATGTGATGGCAGGGCGTGCAAAGCATCTACACATCCTGCTTCTCTCACAGCAGCCATGGGATCAGATGGGGCTGGAGGGGACATGGGAATAAAGGACCAGTGACAAGCTTTTGCTTTTCGTGACCAATCCAAGTGACCTGCTGCAAACACAGCTCTGAGAGGTGCTAATATGCGAAGATGTAATTTCCTGGCCAGTCCACACCTGCTCAAGCCTGCACATCACCTACTGCCAGCACAGCTGTGCCAGTCCAGCAGCCACTTGCCTCCAAGGCTTGGCTGCAAGGTGGCACTCATGGCCTGATCCTAAGCAGGACACACAGGCAGGGAAGGAGGAGAAAGCCTACAGAAGCTCTGGCTGGTTCTGGGGTTAAAGTCCATCCTGAGGCTGTAGAAAAGGGGATCTTGTGCAGAAAACAGCAGCCAGTTTCAGCCCCCAGGTACAGAGCTGCTGCCCCAGTGCTGCCAGAGCTGCTACCTCTCCCTTGGCTTCCTGGAGAGGTGAGCCTCATAGGGACCTGCTGAACCTTGGAGCACCATGCTGCCAAAGGGCTGCCAGTCCCTCCACTGATGCTTTACACCCTCAGGCCATTTCCAGAGAGGAAGACATCCTAGAGAAGTGAAGTCCCCACAAATGTTGCAAGCTAGCAGGTGTGACTAAGCTGAGGAGGGGCTCCTGCTATTTTTTCCACCAAGGCAGAGCAGCTGGAGCTCAGCCTCTCGGTCCAGCACAGAGAATATACACATATACCCACAGAGACAAGCACACAGGCACAGAGCCAAGCTGGGATGCACTTTCACATCTTCTGGATGCCAGAGAGTGCAATTGTGAGAGATGGAGGCACAGGAAAGATGGCTTGATATAGCTCAAAGATAGCTCTATTTCCGAAATAAGAACACATATAAGTAAAATAAAGCCAGGGCTGAGGGAGATGATAAGGAGAGGGAGCACTTTCCAACTCTCCTTGAGGTGCCTCAGCGGGTGGGCAACTGAGCAAGTGCCTGGAAGCCTCCACTCCGTCAGAGGCAAGGGAAGTTAAAGCACCACCAGCGAGGCAAGCCCTGGAGTATTAGTGCTAATAGCCATCCCAGCCAAATTAATTCCAATTGCGTTCAGCCGACCATGAAAGCGTTGTTGGTGGCAGCGCTTCCCCATCCGCTCACATTTTCGTGAAGTAATTAAAGCCATTAGAATGTAAACCAGCTCTTTTGGCTTGGGAAGGAAAGAAAGCAGGAAGGGAAAAGGGAAACTGAATGACAGCTTAGCTAATTCAGCTAATATTCCCACTATTTCCGTATATACTGATTAGTTCCCATTCTCCAGCCGTTTCCATACCGATGCAGAGGCTCGGCTCCTCTGCAGAGGTTCCAACACCTCCACGCAGCAGCACCCCCTGACCCCAGCTCAGCATCCCCTCCACGCAGGATCCTGGCAATTGGGCTTTCTTTCTGCCAGCCCTCACCCCGTAAGCATTCACATCCCAGGATGCAACTCAGTTCTCTCCCCCACCAGGAATACGTGGAAGGAGGAGAGATAGCAAACAGGCTTTGTGCTCAAAGGAAAGAAACCCCACCACGAACCTCGAAACAAATGGACATAAGCAGCAGATCCGAGGCAACCACAGTGCTCTGGAAAGTCACTTCATGTCTGAAAAATCCTGCACATGGCATTCAGCTGCCTCATGAATCACCTCAAGTGATGGAGCTACTTCTTCAGTGTTTTTATTTATTGGGCAGGCAAAGGGAAGCAGCCTTGTGGATGGCAGATGGCCAGAGCTGGTACCTGGGGCTTGCTTCTTTGCCTGGTGCTGCCCTGCATGCCAGAGGGCAGGCAAAGGTCAGGGCCAGCAGGACCTGCAGTGAGGGTGGTCTTGTGGCAAGTCCAGGTTAGAGGGAAATGAGCTTGAAAGCAGAGAGGCAAAAGAAGGAGATGCCAAGCAAGGTGCAGAGGGGTGCAGGGGAGAGATAAAAATGGCAATGCCAGGAGGAGGAAATCCTGCTGGACCCCAAGGCCAGATGTCACCTGTATCTAAGCTGGTCTTCACTAGTGCCACTGTGCTGGGCCAGTGCCCAGGACCCTGTGATCCTCCCTGGACAGTAGCTGGGAACTGCTGTCTCCATGTGCATCCCGGGCAGATGCTGCCTGCAGGGCTGGCTCTGCCTAGGGACACTTCCTTACACTATCCTGGTTAGACAGAGGTGGAAAAGCTCTGGTTACAGCAGCAACTGTCCTGCTCATACAGCTTTTTCCTGCCTTCCACCCACTTTGTCCCTGCTGTGCCAGGGCAGGTGTCTCAGGCTGCAGTGAGGACCTGGGCAGCACAAGCTGTCAGTGAAGCCTGAAAAGCAGGACTAGCCCCAAGTGCTTTCTGTGTGGGCTGGAGCCAAGCACAAAGTGCTGTGATGGACAAAGAGAGCACAATACAGTCATTCAAATACCTGCAGAGAAGTTCTTTGTGGAGGTGCTCTGCCTGCCTCTGGCTCTGTATCCTTCCCTCATCAGCCTGCCTCTGCTCCATGCAGGCCATGGGGGGCTGTGGGTATTCTGACATTTCTTTTCAAGGCAGAAGAGTTCAAGAGCATCAGAAGGACATATTTTGTCTGTGAACAGCAGTAATTCCCTCTTTGGGAAGACCTTGTAGGAGACCAAGGGGCAAGTTATATTGGATGCAGCAGCTACCTGGGGGCTCTTCTGTGCTCAGCCTGTGCTTTATTGCACATCTCTCCCTTGGTGGACTTCTCTCAACACTTCAGAGCTAAAGGCCTGGCAGCATCATGCAGTCTGCAGGACCCAGAATGGTTTAACCAGCTGGCCAGTTGTGTCTCTCACACTGGCAGGCTGGAGCATTAGACTGAGAGTTCAACTTTCCCAAGGGGTCAGTCTACCTGGAGGACGATTTCCCCACAAACCAGCTGGGCTAGGAGGCTTGTGAGCACTGCTGCAACCAGCTCAGCTGGTTTATTTTGCACAGGACTGACCTAGGAGCACAACATGGATTGTCCTGTGTGCCTGCACTGGGACACAGCAATGGGGAGCTGTGGAGGGCTCCTGGGACCGAGTGCATGCAGGTCAGTGACAGGATCTGGACTGAGAAAGGTGCTCTTTATCTGTATACTTGGACAGCAAAGAAAAACTCCAGTCAGGAAGCTAAGGAGCAGCTTTACCTCTAGGATTACTGAGATAGCAGGTACTAGTGCAAAATCAAAGGGGTTTGCCCAAGAAATACAATATTATTGATCCCAGTGGAGCAAGCAGTGCAATCTTCACACTGAGATTCCCACCAGTAGCTGCTCATTCACACATGCCCCAGAGACCTTGGAGTAAGAAGCATGGGGAAACAGCAGGAGGAGGAAGGAGCTGCATTTAACTGGCAGATCTTTGTAGTGGGATTCCACTCCCAACTCCCCCCAGTGCAATCCCACCACTGCTGTCACAAAGTGTGCCTCGAGGAGCACAGCACAATGCATCCATCACCCAGGCATTCATCCCACCTGGGCCTCCTGGCGCAATGTGGCGAGCAGCTCTTTCAATCAGGCAACATTAAAATGAGAGAGATTCACTTTTTCATTGACATCAGCAAAAAAAAATAAAAATAAGAAGAAGAAGATGACACCAATTGAACCCAATGGGCTAAATAACATCTTTCACTCAATTTTCTATGGGCTCCCAAAACTATGGGAGAAAATTGAAATCTGTCTCTTTCTGTCTCCTTTTCTTCCTTTTTTTGTAATAATTCCTGGTATGCACGGCCTTGTGCCAGGGCTGGTATTGTGGGTGATGAATCCTGAGTCAGGCGGCGGGGAGGTTTCTGTCCTATCAGAGCACGCTTGCCATGGTTTGGGATAATGTGCCTGCGGCTTGTCAGGTGCTGATGGGGAGCAGGAGGGGTGGGGGGATGAATGCATTTTTGATTGCTATAATTGCCACAGATTGGATGCTTGAGAGGAGCTAATTAACAAGGAGGCTATGGGCGGATTATACTTGCAGAACAGAATCCCATGCAGATCCTTTCCCTTTGTGCCACATGTATGAGATCATTGGTAGGTGATTATGGCTGTGAATACGGTGCTAATTTACTTTGCACGTCTGACGAAAATCCTGTACATAATAAAACGCGGAGGCAACTTAAAGTAGCCCGGTTCAGAGGGGAAGGACAGCCCTGCTGCTAAAACACTGAACCCAGATCTCAGCTCCTGAGGTCTCCTACTTTCCCTGAGTAACCGTGGCTGTGTGACAGCTCTTCCCCCTGCCTCAGTTTCCCTCTCCACCAAAGGGAGAAGGCAAGCTCATAAGTGTGGATGTTTGCAAGGCGCTGTGCACCCTGTCAGGGAAGATGCTGTAAAGGATAGAACAGAAATATCATCACGCCACGGGAGCAGATCAAACAGCGCAGCAAAAATAGCATCCAGAAAGCTGTGCACATGGAAAAAATACCCGTCTTTGTGAGGGCTCTGGGTCTCTGAAGAAAGGAGTGTAAGCAGTAGCTCCAGCTGTTTCTGCAGCCTCGGGATTAGAAAGAACTGACAGGCAGGAATAGCTCTGTCATGCTGGTCTTGCTTCTCCAATCTTGTTTTACCAGCATATCTCCTACATTCTCACAGGCTTCCTGGGGCCCTGAGGGAAAAAGGAGCAAAGGTTTCTCCTTAAACGTAGCCCTCATCCAGCTGGAGATGTTTGGACTAGGGTTTAACCAGGCTCTGACTTCAGGGCAAGGCTACACTTGTTTTCCTCTCTCGTATCTGGGCATTCATAGTGCCTGAAAATGGGGAATTATCCTGTAGATTCTGTGCCAACACACAGCTGGAACATCACCAGCCAAGCAGGGAAAAGAGTTACTGGTGGGGGATGATGAGCATCCATCCATCCATCCATCCATCCATCCATCCATCCATCCATCCATCCATCCATCCACCCATCCATCCTTCTCTCCTTCCCTGCAGATTTTAAGAGTAGTTTGAACTACAATTCCCATTTTTATTTGGAGAGCTGGTGAAGAGTTTGCCCAGGGTCCTTTCACTGCTGTCTGTGCTGGTGGGAGTTAGGCTGGGCAAGCCTGCAGGGCTTTAGTTTTTCCATGCAGGAGCACTTTGCTGGGAGTCAGGCAGCTTGATGAAGCACTGGTAGACTTTTTTAGGAAGTTGCAGTGTTCCTCACAAATAAATCACATCTTTACATTCAAAAATGGAAATGATATTTATAGTATTGGATAATTTTCACTTGAAATATTTTCTGCATTTTTCAATGGAATTTTTTTGAGGGGGGGAGCATTAAAGTCAGCATTTTCAGAGGAAAAGAAACAAAACCATATTCCAACCTTTTTTCCTTTAAAGTCAGCATTTTGGATTCCAAATTATATACAGGGATTTAGACCTTTTCTTTCCACAGATCATTTTACCACAGTAATTTTTTATTAAGGTTACTGTTTCCATAATAATGGCTACTCATTGATTCCAAAATGAAAATATCACTTGCAGATCTCCTAATAAGAATACTCTGATTCATAATATTCCCTTAGTTTTATTTCATTTTGTGCTTATTTACTATGCTCTGGATGATGACTCCTAGAAAACAAAACTCCACAGCCAGCCTTCTACAGTCAAGAACTGCTCACCTAAATTTTACATTTAAATTAATCAAGACCAAGAGAGAAAGCAATCTGTCTGCAGGTTTAAAAAGACTTTCAATGTTGAACTCATTTCAACAACAGGAAAGGGTTTTCTTCCAGACAAAAAGCCCACGAGGTGTAAAAATGGATTTCCACTTCTGTCATGACTGAATTTGAGGAGAACAATCCATGAATGAGAAAGAATTGTTCTGCTGAGGGAAGAGGCTGCTGCCTATTAGCAATCTGGGCTGCTGGAGTCCAGGGAGATAAACTGGAGAGGAAATACTTCATTTATTGAGAGACAGGATTGACTGTCTGTGAATGCTTTTAGACAAGATAAGAATTGAACCTTGCCTCTGTGCAGCTCCTCTGTTCCTACAGAGATGGGCACAGAACATCCATGGACTGTCTCACTGCAGAAAGGAAGAGTTGCCTAAAACATGAAACAATATAGAGAAAGGAAAAGGCAGCCAGGATAAAACCTTCTTCCAAGAAAGAACTCCAGTTTCTTGCCAAAGCAACCATTTGTGACACTCTGGTTCAGGTCCCAGTTTTACTGCTGGCAATTTTCTGACAATGTCTGAATCCCAGGTTTTCCTTTGGACCATTTCAAACAATGTCCCTCACCGTGCTGAAGTTTCTCTCTTTGAACAAACCCTCCATTCTTCTTCTCCTCCCCTTAGGAAAATATTTTCCATCCCTACAAGTCAAACTCTGGATATTTGCCTTTGGAAAGTTGGAGAGAGGAGCAGATGGAAGGCAGGGATCAAACTCAAAACCATGGAGTCACTTCCAAAGAGACAATGTGGTGGGAAGCTCAGCGGGGTGAGGGTGATGGGTGGAAAGAAAGAGGACACGTAAGAGCATGGAGTAAGGGTGTTGGCCTTTTTTAATCACTCATTTTGAAACATTGGCATGATTTGCCCTAATTTCTGTGCAAAATATGTATCTCTGGTACTGAGGAGAGACAGGTTGTCACAGATGTGGAACCAGCAAGGTAGAGATGCTGGCAGAGAACACTGCTAAAGGACCAGCATTAGCATATTGGCATTTGGGCTGACTTATCTTGGGCTGACTTCTGAATGAAAAGTAATTCCAGGTATTCTCCTTCTCCTGGAGTGGTCTGTTACTTTATTATTGAGATTGACTTTTGTCCTGTTGAGCTCTGCCTTCCCCCACTGAGTGACCAGAGAGGCCAAGTGCTGCCCTGGGGAGAGGAGGGGTGGTGGTGGGGGCACAGCCTTGTCTCCTGACAGCACTGGTGGGTACAGAAGCACGGGGCTGGCTGATAAGGGACACAAGGGGAGCAGAAGAAAGGCCCAGTGATGAATTTGGCACAGGCAGAAGTGCTATCCAGGCATGCAGGCTGGCAGTGCTGGAGTGCCCAGCCCAGATAACAAAGCACCGTCCTGGTGCAGAGCCTGTGACTGCCTCCCCTGCCATGCCAGGGTGCTGCTGTCCCCTCTGTCACTGCCCAGCATCCCCAGCCTCACACATGGCTGGATGAGGTCCAGCTGCTGCTCCAGCTCTGACTCCCTCTCTCCAGCCCCCCTGATGTGTAGACAACGTTCCTCCCTGCTGACAGCTCTCCCCGTGAGATTCTGCTTCCACAAAGGGCTCTTGTCCCTCCCATCTTTAAATAAAGAAGAGTCCCATTAAATACTATAAAGTATTTATTGGCCAATGGGTAAAATGAGCAGGTTTCTTTATGGCTGCAATGATCATTAATGAAACTTCAGGGTCCCTGTTGGGACCACGGAGCAGAATAAATGACCTCTTGCTAGTCATCTCCCTGGTTTCTAGGACTCTGCACCAGAAATGATCCAACTTCATTTAAGGAAAATCAAATTAAAAACAGATTAAAGTAAAAGCACCTCATGCCCCTGTTCTGATTTAACTGTGATGAAAAACAGACCATGGAGTAACTTTATAATGGGAGGAAGCTCATTTAAATATTCCCCTCCCAACAGAAAGAGATTTAAGAATTAAATGAATGAGGAGATTTTCCTTTTAATGAGATTAGCCTTTTATAATTGCTCATTATGGACCACTCCAGAGATTTGGAAGAAAAAAAGTTATACAACATACCTGGAAAACACTGAATTAGAAACCAGCCAACCCTGCCCCTTCACCGTCAGTTCCAAAAAGTGAAATTCAAACTAGTTTCTACTTACAAGTCACTCATCTCAAGTGGCTCCAGCTCCTCCAGATCCTCTCTGCAATTACTGGCTTTGTAAAGAAAGTGAAACAGAGGTTTGAGATTAGCAAGCCTTAATACATTTGCTAAAAATTCTCCCCTTTTCCCATGGAAACACATTTATTTTTGACTGTCAGCTGTCTGGCAAAGCCATGTGATTTCATTTCATCTTTCCAAATTTCAGTCCTACCTAAAATAAAGGCTGGACAGAGCCACCCCTTCTGGCTTGGAAATGCTGGCCTGATTCAGGGGCACTATGGGGAGGTTAGACCAGAATTTTTTGTCTGAACTCGAAGCATTTGGCTCTGAAGTCCCAGCTTTGTCTGTACAATAATAGCAGAGTAAGGACACATACACATGTATAATTTCATTCATCTCTGTCTGTGATTTATGTTTAGTGTTAGGCTCTTTTGGATGACCTGAAACTAATACTCAGGGCAGGATTTTCTGACAAAGTGGGACTGAGCAGCTCTTTGCTCCATTCCTGTTGGCAGCACTGAGCAGTAAAAGAGATCAATGTCTCTGTTTCCTCCGTGTGCTGGGTATTCACAGCAACCAAAGTCTTGCTCCTTCTCCTTATCTCTTCACCTGCAGTGGCTGCAATGGATGAGCATTTGGCCATGCTGGTATGCAGGGCTGCAGGATGGATTTGCACCTTTCCCACTGGGGCCCCTAGATGCCTTTCCCATCTGTTCCACTGGGGTGTGAAAAGCTACTAAATGCAGGAAAATACTCCATTCCCTGCAATCTGGCTGCCTTGGAACTGGCCATGTCTGCTCTCCCTGCAGTCAGAGGGGAGATGGGCACTCCCAGAGGATGTTTTGCTCCACTCCAGGAAGGGGTTTCAAGGCAGATGGGATGATGATGTGGCAGGACACCACCTTCTCTTGCCCTCTCCTGCAGGACAGCTCAGAGCAGACTCCTCATTGTCAGGGCCTGAAGTCCAGAGAGCTGGATCCTGGTCCAGGATCTGCTTGGTTTTGAGCAGGCACAGTTGAGTGCAGCCACACAGGCCCACTGGCTGTGACACTGGGAGCTCAGGCTGGGTGACCACAGCCATGCCCTGGGATGCTCACACTCACAGGGAATGGCCAAGCCAGCTCACCAAGGCCATCAGCCATCTGGCACTCAGCACTGGTCAATGTGTCAGTGGCTGCCAGAGCTGCTCAGCCCTTTTCTGTCAAATCATTTGGCTCTTAAGGCAATATTTCATTCCAGTGTAATTTTGTTATCAGAAGTCAAGTCCATTTCTAGAGCTGTCAGTATTAGTTTACTTTGATTTATACTTCCTTTCCATATTTGCAAAGGCAAACAGAGTCAGTTTTCCAAGCATCTCTGCTACCCACTGACTGCATTCCTTTGCAAATCTGTGCTGGTACCAGAACCAGGCAGAAAGGGAAAAGTGTCATTAATGAATCCAACCTCTCATTCCCATCCACCCACCATCAGATACTGTCTGCTCCCTCCCATCTCATCAGGGCTTTGGAGATAAGAGGAACTCAGCCTAACTTTGGCCTTTAATGCATACAAATAGGCTTTTTGTTAATGTTTGCAAATAGCTTCTCAGAGGAGCAAGCTTCCCATCTTCTGGGGTTCTCCAGGCAATGGAGTGGGACAGATGAAGTCATCAGCACAGCCCAAGGATGAGGTCAGAGACAGAATCACAGAAATTCTGCCTAAATCACCCAGCTGATGGGGAATTTAGAAGCCCTGTGAGGTCTTGGCACTCCAGAGCACTCTGTGAGCAGCCTCCTGAGTGGTCCTGGGCAACTTTATCTGGTGAATCAAGAGGGGTGTTTTTGTTGAAAACCAGACCTTCAGGAGGGCCAGAGCTATTTGAGAATTCAGGTCAAATGCAGCAAAGAGTCTTGGTGGAGACAAAAGGATGGTGTTTGGAGACAGAATGTCAAAACATATTCTCTGTCTTTCTCCCCCCCCTTAAAAAGTGGGTTTTTTTTCTTCAAAAATTGCCCTAATTTTCTGGAGACACTAAAACAAAACACAGACAAAGAAATCCATCTGCACAGGATAGAGTGAAGATGGGGGCTGACTGGAACCCACATTTTCCTATCTTTTCTTTCACATGGGGAGCACAGAGGGCTCAGTGAGAAAGGGCTGCTGTCGTAAAGAAGAAAAATAACCCCTTTTATCTCACCCAGATCATTCTCCACAGACAGACACTGACCTTCCCTTGCTGTTAGTGAGACAGCTCCTCCCCTGGAGCAGGTAAGGATGGAGTAGCTGGGACAACATCCTGCCAAAGACCCCTGTAGCTAAGGCTCCAGGGTGTCCATACAGGCTGAGTTTGGAGGCTCCAGATCACTTTTTTTTCAGGCAAAGAGAAGGAATTGTCATGTTCATTGCTGGGTTGGCAGTGTCCCAGCCCTGCCCTGCTCCCTTAGGTGGCTGCCTGGGGACTGATACCTGTGGCCCCAGCCCCAGTGCATGGCAAAGGAGAGCCTTTAACTCCTCCCATGCTGTCACCCTGGCACCGTCTACGCCTGCCAGAGACGTGGAAATTAAAATAATAAACAAAGCAAGCAACACTGCATGTGGAGGCTAATGTACCATAATGCTCTGAAACTCAGGCAGCTGCTGCCTCACGCTGAGCACAGAGGATGTGTTTGAAAAATGTATCTTCCTCCGACAGCAGTTATTTCAACAATATCTTTCTCTTTTTTTACTTCAAATAAGACATTTACTTTCCCCCAGCTCATAATCTCCATATGGAGAAGAGCAGAGGGCAGTGGGGAAAGGCAGAGAAATTACACTTTTTAACACAGTGGGATTTAAATCATAGGAAAACAAATGGAATTTAACTGCCTGGCTGAAGTCACATTCGTGTTGTGGGTATTTATGGCAATCATCACTAACAACAGGAAGAGATTAGATATTGCTGAGAGCCTGAGTGCTGGCTGGGGAGCAGGGACTGACTCTGTCAATGTGTGTGATCTCAAAAGCAAGGACAGGATGTGTGCCTGTACACACATCCCTGCAAGTGGGGGGGATTGTGCTTGGTCCCTGTGCTCAGTGGCCATTCCAGAAAGGCCTTTACTGCACAACATCAATTTCACACTTTAATCTCAACTTCCACCTGAGATTTGATGAAGAAAGGGGAGCTCATTTTATTGGAACTGGCAGAGAGTGACTACAAGATTAACTCCAAATGTAGATGTGGGTGTACCTTGAAGTCTCCACCAGCAGAGATGTGTACTCATTTTCTAGCTAAGAGTGAATCTAAATAGGAACTGTAATGGATATGGAGAGCCTTCTGAGATTGGAAAGGTGGTTTATCTCAGATCTGAGAGCAAGCTGTTTGTCTAGCTGATGCATGCAAACACTGCTTACACTGCAATGCAAACAGTGCAATGTGTTGTACAGAGAACCTCACCTCCAGCAACTGCCCCAGGAGCCAGGTGAGCACACAGCATCCCTCACCTTGTCCCCATGCTTGGAATGGGTCAGGACCCAGATTACCCTTTCCCTGCAATGTAGATTTGACCAGGGGTGCAGCAGCACCTAAATACTGACTGCTGGTGTTTTACTAACCTGAGCATGTCCCCCCAGCCAGCTGAGCAGAACCCCACGGGTCAGTTCCCCAGCAAAACCATCTCATTCTTACTCTAGGAAAATAAACCACAAACAGCCAGAACCACTGCATTGTTTCAGAGGATAAAATTCACTCAGAAATCCTCTTTTCCAATTCCCAAGCAAACATGTCCATATTAATAAAGCAAAGTGCTCTCACCCAGAACAGCTCTGGCAGGGAAAAGCATTTTAATGGACTGACTGGGAGGGAAAATTGACTTGCAAGAAGAAGAGTCCTGGCTGGGTCCCCTGAGCCTGAGCAGGGGCACGGTTTAGAGACCTGTTTTAATCAAATTGCTTTTAAAAAGCAGAAAGGGAAAAGCTCTCTGACAAATGTGACCTTTGGGCACCTCAAAGATGAGGGCATAAAATGTATTATACACTGGCTCAGGGGAAATAAAATAAGGTGGGAATAGATGGAGTCTCATCTTGGGAGTGGAAAGTAAAGGAGGGAACAGGACAGACAGATCATCTGCTGGCTGGTGGTGTTGGATTCAAACCCACCTCAAGGTTCTAAATGGGACCCATAAGTCATCCCCAGTGGGAGCAGCATCAGCATCCTCTTGGTCAGCTCCCTCCTATGATCTTACTCCATGCTTGGGTTTATTTGTGTTGGAGGCTCTGCAAGGAAAGACAGCCATGAGAACTCACTGCACCTGGGGGGAACCAAACAAAATAATTAGCAAAAACATAATAAAAAATAAAATAAACATGCACCAAAGGAATGGGAAATCTGCACTGCCCACCTCTGCCCCCTGAACAGCACTCCACAATGGAGAGGTTGGAGACAGTGGCTGATGTAAAACTCTCTGGTGCAATGTGGATATTGAAATCCCAGAGGCACCAAGCACATCTGGCCAGATGGGAAAATCAGAAGTTACAGCACTTGGGTGGTATGATAAGTCTTTTCTTTTGCACCCTGAAAAACAACTCAATGTGGGAGGAATGTGTCAATTGTAATTTTGCAACTTAATGAAATAAATCAACCAGATGGAAAGACGAGATGAAGATGAGCCCACACAGTCTTGTGGGAACACAAAGGCCACATGGAGCCAGCTGCTGGGAAACCAAGAGCTTGTCAGGAAGTTTTGGGAGCCCCCTTTGTGGTGATGACAATGAATTTCCCAAGTGAGGAAGCATCTTTGAACTTTCTCCAGCCAGTGGGGATGAGGCTTCAGGAACACTTGGTCACTGAGCCACAAGAGGGCAAGAGCTTGCTCAGCTGAGCAGTGATATCAGGGGACTGTAGAGTCCTGCTCCTCCTCACCTGCCAGGGTGTCTCCTAAGGGGAGCAAAACCTGAAAACTAGGAGGCTGAAATCTGTAGGATGAGCAGGGAGCAGCAGCAGGAAGAGCCAGAGCCATGAAGAAAGGTTGGGACAAATGGCACGGCTTGACCCTGCAAAGCTGAGGAGACTCTGCTGGCACCTCCTGGACCCAAGTCAACTGAGTAAACCCAGACCTGAAGAGTCAGAGCAAGGCCTGACCAACGCTTGTCACTTGAAGGAGGCAGAAAATGCATGGCAGTTAAATAAGGAGCATCTTTCCACAGCAAAAGCCTAAGACAGAACATCCTTTGGCCAAGAATATGGAATGCTGCCATCCTAAAATAAACCCCAAAGGCCCACAGCACCCAGCTCTGCAGAAAGGAGACTTTACAGCAGCAAATTGATTTCTAGAGGCTCCCTCATTAATTTTCATGGCACCCAGAATGTGGTTTTAGAACAAGCAGAATTATTAATGTTTAAAGTTGCCCAAGCACTGTCGGGAGCACAAGGCCCTCTGAGAGTCAAAGCAGGGCTGACAAACTGAGGAACAAAAAGGCAGAATTGGGAAAGTGCATTCTTCAGGGTTCAGCCAGGCTTGTCCTTGGAGGCAGGCAGAAGGAGAAGAGCAAGAACCTTGGAGAAAAGGTCCTGTGACCCCTTGATGGCTCTGCTATTTGGAAGGAATAAAATATAGCAGACACTTAGCTTTTAAAAGGATATAAAATTGTCTAATTGCACTAATTCAGAGCTGCCCTGCTTCTGAGCCAGTCCTGACTTTCAGGGAGTGGGACAGCAGGCAATTAGGAAGGGCAAAATATTCACAAGGGGTAGAGCTCACCACTGGCTGGCAACACTGCTCATGCCCTCAAAATCACATCTGAGCTTTAGTGACATTTCAGCTAATTAATGAGAAAGCCAGCCCAAGTCTCCCTGATTGAAGAATTGGTCCTGGACAGACATAAGTCAGTATCCCAAAACCATCCTGGATGATCTCCTGGCTCACCTGGGAGGGAGGATAGGAGCCTTATAGCTGCAAAAGTATCTCTGTCTAGCTTTCCTCCTCCTGTTTTTGCACCCAGAGCCTCATTCCCAAGCACCTCGGTGCTGCTGGGCTGCCCCATGCCCACAGCCTCCTCCTGGCTGCCCCCAGCTATTCCTGATCCCAGCCACTTCTTTGCATCTCCAAACACAAGACCCAGCCATGGCAAGCTGAAGGGTTTTGCTGTGCCAGGGGATACTCTCTGCCTGGCACCACATCCCTCTGATCTCGCCCCGTCGGAGCAAGAGAAAATAAGTGCCATTTGTTAACATGCCAATCGTTCTTTACACTGGCTGATTAAAAAATAATTACCCACAGCCATTATTGAGCACTCTTGCAAATGAGCTGTGGGAAGCTGTGACCGTGTGCTTAGCACACAGTGTGTCTTGCTTGTTTCAATATTATTTTAATTAAGTATCTGGGTAAAAGGCCTTTCTAATGTAACTTTCTTTTCACAAGCAGAGAGCCGGGCTGTGAGCTGGGCTGAGCGCTGACGGACTGCTGGAGCCCGGCATTGCTCCAGGCTGCTCCCACTCTGGTGACACAGTGGGACACGCTGCTCATTGGAATTCAACAGGACTAATCTTAGGCAGAGCCATGATGGGAAGAGAGCTCTCTTTACCCAAAGGACACGGCCTCAGCACGAGCTGTGATAGCTCTGGCAGCCCATCACCCTGAGACCGACCAGCTGGGACCACCTGGTTTGGTCTGGGATGTGGACAGGATGGAGAAGGTGGCCCAGGACATCATTTGTGGGTGAGGGACTTTGGGCCACCTCTTCTGCTGGCACATGGGAGCAGAGGAGAGCTGGCCCTCTCAGCCAGGTGAAGGAGAGGATCTCAGGAGAGCTCTGCGGGAGCTTCATCCCACAACAGGAGCACAAACCCCAGCACAGCTTCACTTGCCAGGGACTTCTTTCTATTCTTTCCACAAAAGATTTTGCAAAGGAAAAAACAGAAGAGGTGGAGGAAAACCCACGTGTTCTGGTCGCCCATCCACCTCCTGTAGCTGCCTTTGTGCATGACTCAAAGCAGTCACATCAGACAATCCCACCTCTTTCTTATTTACGTGTTTTCCACTTTCTGCATCCCAGCTGGAGCTGTATTTAGCAGAGCACGTGGCCACCATCCATTATTTTGGGGGGGTGTTGCTTTTTCACATCAGCTTACATTCTCTCACGTAGCATTTAAGCTGCAGCACTGGTGTCAATTGTCTGTTGTTTGCAAGCAAATTAACCTGGCAAACAGATTTCAGATCCTCAGCTGGTGTAGGATGAACATGGCACTGGAGAAATTGAATTACTGCACAGGTTCAAGCAGCACAAAACAGCCCCAGAACTTGTTCTTGATCTTTCTCTTATCAGATGAAATTTCCTCTCCAGATATTTCTAGCAGGATAAAAAGAAAGCCCCGAGCAGGTGCACAGTGAATTCCCTCTCAAACCTGGAAACAGGGAATTGAAGTTGTTGCTGAGGCCTGGGTTGGGTCCTGGTGACAGATTCTGTTTTGGGGGATGCAAAACCTGAGGATAAATAAGATTATTGGACACAAAAGGAAATCTTTTCACTATGATAATAATTAGCCATTGGAATAATCTTCCCAGTGGCAATTCCCCATCGCTGGGCACTTCGAACATTCAGCTGGAGACAGTTCCAGGCCATCTTGTCTGGACCATGCTTTTGCCAAGAATGTTGAACCAGATAATCCCTGAGGTCCCTTCCAGCCTGGTATTCTCTGATTCTAAATAGGAAGGTGTGGAGAAGGGTGCAGCCATAACAGACTATCATCACCTGATGAGTTTGCAGCAGGGTGGATAAATTATCTGACTGATTTTTGGGCAGAGTCAGACCCTGTCGTGTTCTACTCCTGGAGCAACACACAAATAAAACAGCTTTTTGATCAAATGGACACTTAACATTTCCCCAGACAATTCCTCTCTGTGAGTTGAGAAGTGCAGTAATTCCAACAGACACTCCAGCAACCTGAAACCCTGAGCTTCAGCTTTTGAATAGACTAAATAAAAATCAGAGGGCTTTTCTCTTGCTTCAACAAAAACATATGTTCTCACCAGACGTTTTTGATGGGAAAAAAATAACACATTTCCCAAACAGCTCTAGTTACTGCAGACAACTTCATTTCCCATCTCAGACACTGCTGTGGCAGGAATGTAAAAAGCAGAATTGATTAGACCAGATTAGGTTAGATAGGGAGCCTGGTGATGAAAAGCTGCTGCTGCTCTCCTTGCACCCATCCAGGGCCATTAGCAGCCTCCATCCTTCTCACTCAGGGATGCTGCCCCATTGCTGAATTCTGTTCTAAGCAGCTATTCCATGTCTCTCAATTTCTCACTGCAGTCTCTGTTTTCAAGCACAATTTTCCCCCATGTGTTCTTCCCCCCCTGGAGGTGGAGCTCCAGAAAAATGGCAAGGAATTTCTGTACACACAATTTGACAACACACTTTGGGCTCCCTTGGGATAAAGGTTGCTAGATTGGTCCACTTTACTATCACAAGGATGATGATGACTATCCATTTTCCCCTGAAAGCCTTTTTTTTGTTTGTTTTTCTTTTTTCCTTTTCTTTTAATGCAGCAACACTTCCTTGTAGCTTCCCCCAGGAAATTGATCTTTCCTAGCTTCACACTAGGTCACCCAAATAAGCTGGAAAGAGCCATTTTACCAGCCCCTCCTGTCTTCAGCATAAAACCACTATATCTTATTTGCCAGTGCATTAAGCTGGCTGAGAGTGGAGCAGGTTGTGGATGCAGTGCAGTTTGCTCTAACTCTCTCCTTCTTTTTTCTTTCCTCGGATAATTTCACGGTCCATTAGTTTCCTGTAGCTGCTTGCCACAAACGCACAGGCATCACTGTGGTGTATGAGCTTCCCTCTCACCACCACAGGCACTGGGCAGGATACCCATGTAGCTGCCACACTGCTCCAGGGCACAGGGAGAGCAGCTGAGCCGTGCCCAGAGCAGGATCCCCAGGGATGCTGATGGCCAGAACAGCCAGCACATGCTACCTGGAGCTGTGGAAATGCTGAGCTGAACCACTGGGGGAGGATTGGTCCCCACTGACACTGTCCCAGCACAGTGTGGTTTAATGAGACTCATCTGGCACCCACTGCATAGAAAATACAGCAGGGAGAAGGATTAGAGGGGGTTTTCCCACCATCCAGCCCTTCAGCTGCAGCAGGAGCTGGAGCATCCCAACAATCCCTGGCCAGAGCAACCTCTGGGCTGCCCCAGCTCACCCTGAGAAGGCAACAGGTCCAGTGCCCACAGCACCCTGCCCTTGCAAAGAGAGCAGCTGAAGCCTCATTAAGACTCTTGCTCTGGAAGACACAATTTTGTGTCTCTTATTTTTAAATCACCTGGAGGGAAAAAAAGAAACAAAACAAACCTGTGCATGAGGATTTTGCAGCTGCATTTCACCGCTCAGTTCTGAAACGTGCAGATTTGGGGAACCACTTGCCAACGGAGAAATCTGTGCTCAGTAGATGTGAGACTGAATTTTCAGGGAGAGGCTTCCCCGTCCCTCAAGGAAAGGCTGGGGGCAGCCCCCTGGACAGGCATGGTGTGGGTGGAGGGGACTGATGAGATTGGTGTCTCTCCAAAACAACAGCTTTTACTTGGAGTACAGTTTTTACTTGGAAACTACAGTTTCATCCTCTGACAACTGAACTTTGGGAAGGAAAAAAAAAAAAAAAAAAAAAAGAGGCCAGAGCAGAATGTGAATCCTGCAGGGAAAGGATAAAAATAAACAAAAAAAACCTCTCCAAACAACCCTCAACAAAACAAAGGAAGGTGGGGGTGGGGGAGAGAGCTGATGGGTCTAACACACAAAGAAATGTTATTCACAGGCATTATTGATTAAGTTTTCCTCACCAACACATACATAAATACTTATCTCTCAAATGAATAAGAGGCTCTGTAATGCTGGAGGGAAGGAGGAAAAATATTATTGAAAACATGAGGGTCAGAGAAGCATCCGGCTGCAACAGATGCACTGAGAAGATAAACGAAGACGTCTTTGTCAACACGTTGGTCTGCCAAAGACCAAATGTGGTAGAAGGCAACGACTTTCAGCACTGGAAACCATGCTTGGACTTTGATAACAATGAAATAGAGACTATGGAGCAGATCCTCACCTGGGCTAATTCAATGCCAGAACCCTCATCACAGGGCAGTCACATCAGTTTACACCACCTGAGGATCCTGCAGCCCATTAGCAGCAGGGCAGGAGCAGAGATTTATGACAACCTCTGCAGGGCACAGGAGAAAAGAGAAGAGCAGCGATGAATGAGATCAAAGGAGAAACAGAGGAGTGGTGGCTCTGACCCATGAGCACTCCCATGACCCCAAACCTGCCTGACTCCCTGGGAACCATCCCTCCCCAGCTCCGCCTTGCCTGCTGCCACACGGTGGAGCACACAGCTCTTTCTGGGATGGCTGGGACATCAGGAACTGTGCCAGATCCAGTGACACTAGACCTGGCCCATGAGCCAGCCCAGTGTCACCTGTGGCACCTTGCAAACCAGGGCTGGGACCCACACCCACCCCTGAAATGAAAGGGAGCAGAGAGGAAGGTTTGGTGCTGAGCATTTGGTGATATCAGCCCAGAAGTTTTTGAGCCATCTGAAGGCTATGAGGGACCATCAGGATAATCTGTTCAGCACCCCCATGGGATCACCTCATGCACCCTGCCTGGAATTCACATCTCCATCACCATGGCTTTCTCTCAGGGCAGCAGGATTGTCTCAGGGATTTCCAACCCACTCAGCACAGCTCAGGTCTTACCTTTCTACAGCTACATCTCTGCGTCTGCCACCATGCAGGGCAGAAATTCCTGCATCATGCAGGCAGGATTTTTGTCAAATAGAACATTGCAGTAGGTGTGTTGACAATGAAGTTAAGAAGTGAGCTTCCCCCAGCACAGTGGCTTAACAAAAGGGGTGTTGGGCTTGCACAGGACTGAGGGTGCATCTGCAGCTGGAGACACTACAGCTCTCCCAGAGAAGCTCTGGTGTTTCAGGTCCCAGCCATCAGGTTTGCCCAGCTGTTCCCAGAATTGGGTCCCCCCAAGCTCTCCCAGCATGTCTGAGAATTTTGCTGTTATTACACACACACAGACAGACACACAGAGACAGAGACACATACAGGGTGTGCTCCTGCCCCACAGGCACTGGGCTCTGTCTGTGACAACATCCCCCATGCAGCTTTCCTCTGCCTGTGAGCAGGGACACAAGGTACATCCCTGAGGTCACAGATTTGCTGCGACACCTGCCAGTAGAAGAAAGGAGAAAAAAAACAACTTCAGGTCTTCTCCTGATTCCGCCAGCACAGGCAGCGAAGCTGCAGCTATCCCAAGGAGTGGAAGCTCAGGAGCTGGAGCAGGGCAGCCTCTAGTGGCAGCAAGCCAGGAAATGTGGTCCCCAAACCCGTGCAGAGGGATGTTTGCTCCCCACAGCACCCACCTGAAGAAGCCACAGCCTGTGCTGCTGGACTGCCCCACAGCCCAGAAATATGGGTCCTTGCACTCCCCCTCCCTCTTTTACATCCCTGCCTCCCTGCTGCTGCAGCCACCTCTCAGATGCCCCTTCCTGCTCCTCCAAACTCCTCTGACCCCCTGCTCTGCCCAGAGGTACCAAGAGACACATCCCAGACCTCACGGATGTGCCCCCCATGCCCACAGCACCTGCAGCATGCCTGGAGGCAGCTCCATCCCCAGCACAGATTTGGCCACGCAGCTGATTGTGGGCAGCTGTTGGATCTGCAGCTGTCCAAGTGCTGGAGCTGGCTGTGACAGTAAATCCATCCAAATTCTTTCATGTTCCATCTGGAGAAGCCTGGCCTTCTCTACTGCAGGATGCTCTGGCCTAGGGATGCCCAGGGGCCTACAGTGCATGGGGAAGTTTTCCCCAGGAACTCTTCTGACCAGTCCTAGTCACAACATCTCATTTATGGCCAGAATTACAAATGCCTCCTTTGCTGTCTTGAACTCCCTCTGCCAACAAAATTTTGTCTACCAGGTCAAAGATTCATGCTCTGGAGCCATCCCACAGCTTCATCCCAAGCCTTCAGCTTCCCCTCCCACAGGACACAAAAATGAGTAGAACAACCAAGCAGGACAAAATTCCTCCTGGCTGCCTCCAAGAGCCTTTTGGCTTCTCCTCAGCATAACCCCACTCCCTGCCTCATCCCAGTTCTACTGGTGAGTCAGAGCTCCCATTTGGTGTCTGAGCACTGGGGCAGGAATCAGGAAGGCAAACAGGAATCAGGGTGTTTGTGGGACACATCAAAGGACAGACACCCAGACAGATGAACATAAATCTGCAGATAAGGCAGAAGGGGTTATTTACACACCAGTGGGGAATGGTTTCTTGCCATGAGTTGGACAAAACATTTTCCTGCCCCATGTTTCAGGGAGTGACTGGTACCAGAGCACAGCACCAGTGTAAGAGGCTGCCTGACTGCTGGCTGTCAACCCTGCAAGCAATTTAAACACAGTTTATGTCAACAGTACAAGCCTAAAGTGAAAAAGGGGTGGGGAGGGAAACCAAGCAAAGAGCTTGATGACTAAGATCTGTGTACCTGCTCCCACTGCAGCTGCTGAGGAACCCACATCTGCCAACAACCTGCCCCACCACACTTCCATTGAGAGGAGAGCTCAGTCTGTGGCATAGGATTCAGCAGCATGGCAAGGGTATGTCAAAAGCAGAAATAGCACTGGAAATACTGGCAGGTAAATCACTTTCATGAGTGCAAGAGGGTTTTCCTCCCCAACTCCTTTAGCTTTGACCATTTCACTAGGAGATGCAGACTCCTAGCTAAGCAGCACAGGCAGCCATGCAGAGCATCAGAGACTTTGCTGCTGCTCTGGATATCAATGGAAAGCACTGAACTGCAGCAGAGCCAGGCTTTGTAGCTCCCAGAGGCTCAATATTTAAGCTAAGGGATGAACACTCCTAGCCTACACATGTTGTTTATGCATATTGTCATTTCCTAATGAGAAGATGCTCACTAATGGGTCTCTGCAGATGAGACCCTAATCCTGCACAGTGTCTTCTAGTTAGGAACAAAAGTCAGCCAAACTGTTTTGAAATACTGAAAAGAGAGTGAAGCTGATTATTGGTTGGGACTAGATTGTCACAGGGCTGAGAGCATCCTTGTGACAGCCTTGGAGTCTAGACAAGCTGGGCTACATCCATGGGACAGGAATCACTTTGCCAGAACCAGTCAGGGAGCATTGACATATCAGACAAATTTTTGCTTCTTCCTGCTGAATATCACCTTGTTTCTTTTGACTGTTTCTCCCTTTTCTTTGGGCAAAAGAATAGCTAGAATTCCCCCCCCCCCCCAACCAAAAAAAAAAAAAAAAACCCAGCTCCTTCTTGTTGCTACTTCATAACTACTCTGTTCTGAAATAATCTCTGCTCTCAAAGGTGTAACACCTTGGAGTGACAGGTGACAGCCACCCACCTCAGAAAATGCATCACAGGCAAGTTAAGGCAGGACAATGCCCAAAACAGCACTGAACAAGTTGTGAGGGAGGCAATGAAAGCAGGACAGGGACAAGATAGAACCTTTAATCCCCTGCATTCACCAGGACATTTGTCCCTCCTTCACTGAAGCTTCTCAGCAGCACCTGCACCCAAGGACCTGAGTCCAGCTACTCCTGGACAGTGTGGATGAGGACAGCAGCTGAGTGGAGTGGGAGGTGTTTTCAGCCAGACTTTTGCCTCCAGGAACATTCAACATTGGCTCCTCAGTGCCAAGGCAATGGCAAAATTAATGGCCGTGCCTCTGAACGGGATTTAAACATCAATAATGGAGAGGGTGGACAGCTCTGCAAGGCACATTAGCAGCCATCCAGGGCTTCACTTGGCTCAGATGGTTGTGAAATGGTGTGTGCAACACCAGGGTCCTCTTGTGATGGGCGTCCATCTGTTGAGAGTGGGATGGAAATGTGAGGGAGCCTGGCATAATCTTACCTCAGCTGTACCCCACTGATCCTGTCTCCCCTTCACTCCCTTCCCTTAAAGACATAGTGGGTCAGGGTACTTGGTTTCTCAAGAGCATGGAAAGATTGTGTCAGATCCGAATCTCCCCTGATGTTGCACTGCTTTCCATCTCACACACAGATTACCTGATATGTCCCCAAAGTTTACTGTCCTTCTGAGGCTGTGTGTTTGGTTGTTTGAAAGCACTGAAACATTTGTCTTGATCAAAACAGGAGAGGGGCCAATGCAGTTTTGTTTCCATCAAAGCAGCTGTCAAAGCTGTTCTGAGAAGGAGCAGGAGTTGCATCCATCTCACTCCATTCATCTGACGACAGCATTGGGGCACAATAAAATCAGAAATTCAGTGGTCAGAGGGTCTGGCAGCTCCCACAACATCTTCCCTGACATCAGCACCAAGTCCTTCCCCCATCCAGTGAGACAAATAACCCACGTACCCCGTTCCCCTGTTCCCTGTAAGTTCAAGCTGCAGAGATGCTGCAGACAAATGAGCTCCCCAGGAGGCTGGTTTGGTCACAGTCAGCTCACACATCCAACCCCTCAGTGTCCCCAGACATCGAGACACATTCATTATCTGTACTGCAGTGTGGCAGAGGTGTGCAAAGGCAAGGCCTCCTGGCCTGAATCTGACAAAGTGTCCTCTGAGCTCTCCTTACTCATTTTCTGGTTGCTGAGCTTCTGAAGTCAATATCAGGCCACAATTTTCAAGCTGTGTTCTATGATTATGAGGCATAAAACATCTTTTTTTTAACTAAAAGCTTAGAGTAACAAGAATGTCTGAATCCAGATTCCAAAGCTTTGGAACAAATGCCCATTCTTGCAAACATCACAATAAAATTATGTGAGCAAGCAATACTTGAAATAACACCCAATTTATCTTCCTATTTCCCCTGTGTGATTATGGCTTTCATTTTGCTGGGGTAAAGAACCTTGAAAACAAATGAGTCAGTTTGATTTTTGTTTCATGGAGGAGTTCATTTCCTGACTCCTCTGCTCGCTTGCGATGTTCAGCTGACGATCTGCAGTTCTCTGAAAAACTGAAAGACTTTGGAAACTTTGGGCTTTGTGGGACAGGAGGGTGAGTTCCCAGAAACCACTCACCACCCTCCAGTTCTGCAGTGGCATTCCAGTGCCTGTGGCACCTGAGGCAGAGGAGCACTGCCCTCCCACCTTTCCTTCCCGAAACATTCCCACCACTGAACTCAACACTGAAGACGACTGCGAGCCTCAAAGTCTGGCAAGATTTACCTGACACTTTTAAAGTGTAAATAGCAAATAAACCACCTCAGCATCACAGGGTGTGCTATGGGGTGGCAGTGGAAGCTTACAAGCCCTTACTCCTGCTGTGTAACCCTGACCACTGCCAGGACACAAGCACAGAACATCATTTACCTTCTGGAAATTAAAGAGGATAGAGTCTTTCACCTCATCCTGAGGAACAGCCTTGCACCCTTGGTCTCAAGCTTCTTGACTTGCTTTTCAAGGTGACTCCACCAGGTGATAGAGCAGTCCAAAGACTGTGCAATCATTCCCTTCTCCAGACCTTTGGCTGTTTTCCTCCCTCCACTAGGTTTGTACTGCAAACAGGAGCCCATCACCCTTGCCAAGAGGTTAATTGTATCTCAGAGCCAAAACTGGCACTGAGCACTGCTCCCCATACCTGCAGGAGCAGCCCCCCATATCTCCAGCCAAAGAGGCACTTGGAAACCTCATTCTCCTCTCCCAAGTCCTCAGCACTTCTTTTCACCCTTGCAGCACAGCCACACACTCACACAGTCTTGCCCAGTCCCATGAGATGTGGCCAATTTTGCATCAAAATGAATGCACGTACAAAGAAGTTCTGATTCAAACACTTCCATTAGATTTAGTCACTGGCTTCCAAATACAAAATGATGGTGACACCAATTCCTCCTCAGCCCGAGTGACTAATTGTCACACAGATGCAATTAGGCTTAGTTAAATGATCCATGTCCCTTCAAAATAATGGTCTGTCGAACTGCATTTGCCAAAAATAACCTGGGATTGACTTGACAATCAAAATATCTATTTCTTCAAAATTAATACAAACCCAGAGTTCCTTGTTTCTCCACAGTGCAGCTGCAAGATGAAAGGGCTTCCTCACTGTGCTTGGGGGAGGGTGGGCCACACCAGAGGTGTGAACAGGCAGTACAAGGCAAGAAAAAAGAGCTATCACAAACTGCTTGCTGCAGGCAGAACACAGCTGGAATAGAGCTGGAAAGACTGCTCTGGCCTTTGGAAAACCTCCTTCCAAAGTCTCCAGCCTAAAAAATAGCTGGAATGCGGGAAGATGGAACAGACAGGCATCTCTGGTTACCTCCACCAGATTGTTCCAGAGCCCCCAAGCCACCAACATGATCTTTCCTGGTTGCACTCTGGGGGTAACATTTCAGTTTGGGGAGTTTCCCTCTAAAGAAGGCCTGCAGACAACAAAAAAAAAATCTGTGGCCCTTGACGTGATCCTGCAAAATCTAGAGCCCCTTCAGTCCTGGGAAGAGCCACCTCATGGAAACACCTTGCAGAGAATACAAAGCTACAGGGACTGTATGACACTGCCTGCCTTGGGGACAGGGACACTCAGGAGATGGGAGCAGAGCTTCTCCAGGATTCAGACAGCAAATTCCAGAGCAACCTGCACTTCCCCACCCAATATCCTAACCCAGAGTTAATAAGGACCAACCCTCAAGCTTGTTACCTGTCAGCCTCCATAGGGAGCTCCTACTAATTAAGTGTAATGGTTTAATTGGAAACCCACACAAACCTCCCGAAGAAGCAAGCCCCAGGAATGAGCTCCCCCCATCCCTGTGACCCCATACCACCCCATAAGATGGCTTTTTAGCACACCCACTGCAGTGGAGTCACCCACCTCCATGGGACCCCAGTGAAGGATGTCCTGGCAGTTTTGCTAATTTCTACATCACCCCCAAATTGTGCCAGTGCAATTTCCATCCGCTCTGCACAGCTCACTGCACCCAGCTCTGAAAAGGGAATGACAAAGTAATTACCCATGTTAATGGAAGCAAATATTCCATCCTGCCTGTCTTACTCCCTCTCCCCACCCCTGAGGGCTGATGGCAGAAGGTGCCAGGAGCCATCTAAGTACAGCTTTTAACTTGTCTGCCTCTGCATCCCACTCGCTCACACTGTCTTCCACAGACAGCAGATAGATGAAAGTGGCTTTTCAGGGACTTTCCCAAGTGGATTCTCACCTCTGAGGCTGTCACCCCTTGAAGACACCAATTTGGGTCTTCCACCTGTCATTGAACTGAAGAGGAATTTAACATCTTTGAGACTATCAGTTGGCTAAAGGTGCCCAGTGCTGGGGTGAGAGACAGGAGGCCAAGCCCCTTGGCTCATTCCTGGGACATGAAGCTGCAAATGAGAGATTTCACATTCAGAGCAAATTACCGCCTGGGAGGTAAGAAGAGTCACTGCCTCCTCCTGAAACATTGGTCCATCCCACACAATTTCCTTAAATCAGTGCAGACTGAGGACAGATATCCTGGGGGAGACTGACCCTTGTGTTTGTGTGCTGGATGGGCCCCTGCCAGCAGCAGAAGGTGGGGGAGGGATCCCTGAAGTCTGTGACAGAAGGGAGTCAGACCTGATGATGCCATAGGTCTCCAACTCCTGTTCTTTACTGTGAACTCAAGCAGCACAGTCAGTAATGCACAGAAATAGCAACTTACTACTGGGAGAGATTTTTCACCAAACTGTCATTTCATCTGTGACTGTCTGGGCTGATCTGCAAATTATGAGTGTAAAGTACCTCTGAAGAGATGTGGGAATAGAAACAGTTCTCTACAGTGAAACTAAAACGCTCTGACCTTTGAAGGGATAGTGAGTTATTCATGCTAGTGCTCGTAGCATGTTATAATCACTCTCCCCCAGCACCCCCTCCATGTCACAAGGAGATTAATTACTTGTATTCCTCATTTTTCAATGGAGAAAACTGGCCAATTACTTCTGCTCTAGCTAAGCCTCTTTGCTCCACAGGTACCAGCAGCTTTAGCTCTTAGGCTAAATGGATCAACATGCCCACTTAAACTCAGGATGGTTTCTTTCAATTTACTCCTAAATCCAAGGCTTTCTTAAAACACACACAGTGACTCAGCCAGGCCTCCTGGCTCTGGGTCTCCAGCCCGTGACACCCTGGGGCTCCTACAAGTTCCCAGATCTCAGCAAGGAGAAGAACCACAGCTCCCAGCACCGATGGAGGTGGGCAGGAAGGTGTTAAATCGGGAGCTGCACGAGCTCTCCCCCTCCTGCAGTGGAGACTTCATCCTTTATTTATGGGCCAGCCTTCTCTGGATACAAGACATTTAAATTTTTCAGCAAGGTCTATGTCCCATCACCCAGGGCAGTTTAAATTTTCACTCATCATGCACAGACATCCAGCAGGGGGATAGTAATTACAGCAGGAAAAGGATGAAAATAAGAGTCGGTTCTGCAGACATTATCCCCTATGTAATGTGGAATGATGTACATTTTACAGGGTGGAAATGATCAGCCTGTTGCACTCAGCCCTGCCTGAACAGAGCAGAGACTTTAAAGGAGCTCCTCATTAAGGTGTTGTCTCAGCCAAAGGACACTGCTGCTGGAAAGAACCACAGAACAGGAGAGAGCCCCAGGTAGCAATCAGCTGGTTGTGAGCAGGATGTGACCAACACCTGATTCCTCACCAAAAGGCAGCCCAAGAACAGAAAGTTCTTTGGCACAGGGGTCAAACAGGGCTGTAACATGGGATGTTTCCACGTAGGGTGTTGGCATTTAACTCTTAAGGGCTCAAATTTTCAAAGACTTGTGAAAAGCCAGCTCTGAGACAGCAGGAGAGTTGTTACAGTCCACAGGTCTCAGGCTTGCTGCCTCCTGTCACCAGCCACACCAAGAGCAGAAGCCACCACTGGCCCAGCTGCCAAAAGAGATGCTGACCACCAGACCATGTCTGAACATTAGGCACGCTCAGACAGATTGGCTTTATGTGTCAGAAAGGGTTCAGGCTCCCAGCAGAAGCTCCTGGGCAATTTGCACAGCTCAATATAACAATTTGCTCATGGATAAGGTAATGGGAGAGAGGAGAAATGCTGTCTGAGTGCTAAAGAGGAGAGCTGCTCATTGCCTTGCCGTCAAGGCATCACTCCATGGTCATTTTCCCAGATTTTATTTAAGTGGCTGCTATTGCTGGGGGAGAAGAGGCAGATTCTGAGCTGCACAAGGACACATGCCCAGCCAGGAGGGAGGGCAGAGAGCACAGGGGCTCCAATTCCCCCCATCCGAGCCCAAGGGCTCCAATCACCCCCACAGCAGGGCTGCTGCAAGGACAGGAATGGAACTCCCACAACACAACCTCCCCCTCAGGAAACCCCAGCTGCTTTTGCTTGCATCCACAGCCTCCTCCCCCCATCCAATGGAGCTGCACTTTTGCCCCTTTCCCATCTCTCCCAGACACTGCCCCACATCAGAGGGCTGCACAGGGTCACCAAGTGCTGTGGATTCCCTAAGACACAGCCCAGAGGAGCCCTACACAGAAAGGGCTCACAGGCCACCACAGCAGAGGGAAAGGGGATGCCCCTGGGAACCCCACTTGGCACTTCCGGAAGGCAAAAACTTTGTTTATTTTTCTTTCATGCACTGGAAGGCCTCTAATTGCACTAGACTGCTTCTATAAGAAGGATGTAATTAAAAGTGAATGGCTCCAAGTCTTTTATCATCATGAATATTAAATAAAGATAAACACTACATCAATATTAATTTAAGCAGAAACAGAAAATGAAAGGCAGGACTTGATCCCAGCTGACACTTCAGCATTTTATAGATGAAATTACACAGCTGGGGGGTGAAAAAATGACTCCAAAAACCAACAAAAAAAAACCCACAAAACATTTCTGACCTTGGCACAAAGCAGATGGGACGGGCTGGAAGTGACAGCCACTCTATGCTGTGCCCTCTTTCATCACCAGTTCCCAAAGTTAGTTGCTCCAGAGAAAGGTACAGGACATTCCCAGGCTGCCAGCTCCAGCAGTAAGTGGCCCAGGAGCTGGGATCCAGCTCAGCTTTGCTGCCAGCACTGGTGCACAAGTGTCTGCTGGAGTCACTGCACGGATGCACAGTCCAAACTGGATGCTCTCATTGACTTCACCAAGAGCCCATCGTGCTCCAGTGCTGCTGTGGGGTGATCCAAACCCTGTGGAGTGGGCAACCCCTCCCCTTGCAGTCTTCTAATATGTTAAAGATTTTTCTCACTTGGAAATGGATCTGAAGTCACATTTTCCATCCAGCTTCTCCTTCTCCAGCCCTGCTCACACCTTTTGTTTCTCTTGTCAGCGCTTCCCCAGCACTGATGAGACATGAAGCATATCTCACCACCAGCACCTGCTGGATGGTTCCTCAGTCTCTTGTTAAGGCTGCTGGTGTCTCATCAGTGACTGTCTGTGTGGGTTTGGTATCTTTTTTACTGTTTATAGCATGGCAGCACACAGAACCTTCACCCACCTACGCTAGCTATCGACACAGCTTATCCCCTGCACATTGTGCCCTCTGGCCTCCACCATCACAGACTGCCTTTCCCCAGGGAGCCCAGACTGACAGCTGAAAAAAGGTTTGTGAGTCCCAGATCAAGTCCCCCCCCAAGTCCTAAAAGACACCATTAAAGAGAAATTGGACATAGCTGGCTTGTAAGGAAGTCCTGCTGGGCAAGCCAAGCCTACATCCTTCTCCTGCAGGAGGTCACAGGTGCCCCCACCCAAATCACCAAGCTTTCCTAGGACCAGGCACACCACACCTCACCCAAACTGCATCCCTCAGCTTTCTGGGCAGCTGCTCACACTCCTGTGTGCCCCAAGCCTGATGGAACAGCAGAGGAGGGAGACAGAGAAAAGGAATCATGGGGAAAGTCTTCCCAAGGTCTAGGATAACAAAATGACACTCAGCTTCTCTGTAGCTATTTCTGCAGTTTCTGACTGGTCTGAAGGCAAAACCAGTGCAGCTGTGTCAGACCAGCAAGAACCATTAACCCCCAGCTTCCAGCCACACTCAGCACCTGCTCTGACAGGGGAGCACAGCCCAAGCAGAGCTTTCCCTGAGGTGTAAAACTTATGTTTAAATTTCTTCTTTCTATAAGCAAGGGCACAGAGTGTCTGGGTCACTGCCTGGCAGTGGCTCAGGCAGACACTGGTTTCAAACTTCTCCCTTGCCCAGTCTGCCCCTGCCTTTCCCTGCACTGGTAACGTGTCCTGACAGCAACTGAAATCACCTGTGTGCAGTCAATTTGTGATGCTACAAATGTTCAATATCATTTTTCTGCGCTCAAATACACTCCCAAAGAGCTCACTCATGAATGAATAATGCAGAAATTGCTCTTCACAAATTCAGCCCAGGGCACCATCCCTCTCTGCCCACTGCTGCCCTCAGGACTAACAACCTTCTGCTTTTCCCAAAGCCATGGCTCATCATCAGCTGAATTTTTATGTCTTGGAGGGGTCGGTTGGAGCATGAGTAAGAACTAAGATGTGATTTGAAAGACTTTGCAAATGTGGTTGTCCCAAAAAGCACAAGGCACAGCAGATGTTGAAGACAACTGAGGGCCCATTGCTGGGTCTCATAATCCAGGTGAGCTGTTGAAATCAGCACCCACCCCCCCCATACTCCTGTCTCCAGCTATGTGATCTATAGGCTGTGCTCACCTCCAGCCCACAGAGGGGATTATGCATTTCCTGCCGTTCTGCAGCCCCTAACGAGGGCGGTGGGTGATTAACGGGTTGTAATGAGGGCAGAGCTGCTGCTTGTCCATAATCCTCCACAGCAAGACTCACAGAGCCCTCATGAAGAACGACAGCTCCCGAGCTGGTTCAGAGCAGTGCACAGAGGCAGGCAAACAGCTCACAGCCCTCCCCAGCATCCCTCAATCCCTGAGTCCTCTTCTGCACCCCTGTGTGCCCATAGCCACGAGTTTCCAGTCTTCCTATTGCTGCTCCAAGGGATGGCCAGTGGAAGGCTGAATATCCAAACCTTCCCTGGGGGAATGGGACAGCTGGCCTTTGAGTTGGCCACATGAGAGGCAGCAGTTTGGGAGTTAGTGGCACGATGGCCTCAACATTTTTATTGTCATTGTGTCCAATGGCACCGTGAGGGATCGATGGGGGGACATCATGCCTCTGCCATGGATGTTGCACTGTGTGAAAGGGGCAAGGCACACACCCAGCTGTGGCTGTGGGGCCCGGGGGTCTCCACAGCAGTAACACAGTGTGCACCAGTGCCAAAGGATGTGTATGAGACACCTTCTGCTCCTTGCAACACCCCCATACTCCTGCCTCGCCGTCCAGCCTCAGCAACTCCTCAGCAGCCCAGCTGCCACGTCCCACCCCAGAAATGGGAAGCAAGAGGGATGATCCCTGGAGTGACTGAAAGGCCCTACAAACATGTGGGTTTCCATGCTGGCAGCAGCAGTTTCCCCTTGTGGCCAGGAGGAAATGAGTCACTTGGCACAGATGTCTGTACCAGCTGCCTCATCTCTGAAGCAGCCCCAGCACCAGGGCTTTCCCAACAGTTTTGGCCTCACCAAATCCAGAAGCAGTGGATGTCACCACAACATTTCTCTGTACACCAGACCTCCTTTAGGTCATTTTCTTTCCAGGCCGTGTTGTTTGAGATAGACAACACTGTGAGGACATCACCAACCTTAAAAATGCTTCCTACCACAGGCACAGATGGGGGCCTCAAGCAAAAATTTGCCTGAAGCAAATTGCCTGCCTACCCCTGTTCCACCAAGGACCAAATGGCAGCCCCAGGAGCCACCACTCATGACAAATAGCTCCCCAGTCACCATTCTACTTGGTGCCGCTTTAACCTAGACCCCATGGAGCAGGTGGACCCAACACAACACTCTCAGGGATGGGATTGTTCATTGCTGCAGCTAACAAAGACCTGCAGCTTCCACGCCCATCACACCCTCACCACCATGTCTAGAAGTAACTACAGCCAGCCAGGGCGGAGGGCTTCCCCTCTGGGGAGCTTCAGGAGGTCTGCTGGTCCTGAGGAAAAAAGCACATTGCGCAGCAGGAAGCTTTGAGTTCCCAGGGCATTTATTCCCAGGCTTCCCAAGAGGAGAAAGAGGCTGCATTTAGGGTAGAGAGTGGCACACCTGGAGCAGGGGCTGCAGACCTGAATGCTGGGAGCTGTGAGCTACAGGGACTGCAGTGAACCCTGGGCATGTGAGCAGGGGCTGGTGCTATCAGGACCAGCAATGACTCACATCATGGTCCAACACCCACCAGCTTCAGCAGGGCCAAGCTTTTGGAAATGAAAAAAAAAAGAGAGAAGAAAACAATGTTCTGGGATTTTTCTGGATATTTTTTTTCCTAGTAAAGCAAGATCCTGCAAACAAACAGTTGAGTGAGCTCAGCTAGCTCACGTTATCTGTGCTTGGGAGCACAGCTCAGCCCCCTCCAGCACCATGGATTTGCTATCATCCCCTGCCACCCACATAATCTGTCACACCACGCTCTGTCCCACTGCAATTTCACAGCTGCTCCGTCAGGGGGAAATCACAGCAATTTGGGCTTGTCTGAAAGCATTACAACTGCGCTCTGCCTCTTAAGAGGACGCTGGTTTGCACAGAGGGATTGGTCATGGTGTGACCCTTACAGGCTGCAGAGATCCCCAGTGACTCACTTGTCACCAAGAAAAGTGCTTGGACAAACAAAGGATGCTGAGTCTGGGGGTGGAAAACTGAGCCCTTCTCATGCCAAGTGCTCCTCTGAACTGGGGAGGTGTGGGACATCAGGTTATGAGGCAGGACCAGGTTTCAAAGCCTTTCCCTACCCCAGGTTTTTCCTGGATTGTTCAAAATAAATTTCAGAGGTCTTTTTCTCTCAAAGGTGTGCAAGAGATGCTCTGCTGCTTCCCTCTGTGGGTACTAAGTGCCTCAGCCCTTCACAAGTCTCGTGCCTTCCTTCAGCAGTGGGGTAGGCTCAGCCAAGCCTGCATCCTGCCAGGTGCATGATGCCTCAGCACCTCAGGTCTCACACTCTCCAAAGCACTCATGGGCTTCCCTTCCAGTGGAATACAAAGGGGAGCAATGACAAAACATCCATCAAAGTCAGGCCCAGCACACATGGTTACACAGCAGCACAAAGTCTCAGAGCTGGCAGCTGTCAGGAGCCAGTGATGCAGTGGCTGGGATCCAGAGGACACGAGATATGTTTGACTTGGCCAATATATGACACACTTCTCTGGTTTTATTTCAATGTTATATGCATTTTTTATCCTCTGTGCACGCTTTTGGGGTCACCCAAGCATCCCTCAGTTTCAGCAGAGAGGGGAATGTCTGGCTGCTGAAACAATCCTGATCATCTCATGCCAATCCTGAACGTGCTGTGACAGTCAGGGTGCCTCCCATGACCTCAGAGTGTGCATGTAGAGGCAGAGGATGGGACAGAAAATGACAAAAAGTGCTCAATATTTCCATCCACAGCATTATGGATCTGATTTTCTCTCACAGCCGAACAAAGCATCGATTTATAGAATAACCACTGGGCTGTGCTGAGAGTGCACTGGATTATTTTAAGGTACCTTCCAGTGGAAGCTGTGTGGTACCTCAGCAGGTCACCTCTGCAAGGGACTGTGGCATGAGCCTCTCCGCATGCAAGTGCCGGGGGAGGGCCAGCACAGCCCGGGGACAGGAGGGAAGCAGCTGTCCCAAAAGCCTCTACGTTGTCTCCTCACCCAGTCCCCAGGGCAGGATCACCCCTGGGAGCTGCTCCAGGAGCATTTTGGGAGCCCGCGCATCCCGGGCGCCGCGTGTGGCTCCGCGCTGTCTCCCGCCAGCGGTTCAAGTGCCATCTAGTGGCACTGGGGCCCGTGGGACACACGGACATCCGTCCCCAGCCCCCAGAGCGAGCCTTGCCCTGCCCACCGCACGCCGCTTCTCCACAGAGACCCTTTGCCACCACCCCACAGCCCCTTCCCCACCTTTGTGTCGCCTCCTCCCCCGATCTCCTCCTCCCTTTTCTTCCCCCATTGTCTCGCATCCTCCCTTTCCCGTACATCCTCCCTTTCCCGTACATCCTCCCTTTCCTCCACGCCGGATCTGGGCCCTGGCCGCCTCCCCTGGGGCTGTCACGTCGAGCAGCAGGCTCCAAGGGCAGGCACCGCAAAGCCACTGAAGGATTCAGCCCCTGCCAGGCTCACAAAGCAGGGAAATGGCTTTGGCGTGAGACTGTCTGCCCTGTTCACTCTCCTGAGTGTCTCTGCTGTCACCCCCGTGCCCTGTCCCCCCTGTGACATCCCCAAGGTGCCTCCCCAGCACTGGAGCTGCACAGGAGCTGCAGCAGAGGTGCTGCAGCCCCCAGCAGCTCCCCAAGGGTGGCTTTGGTGGGACCTTGTCAGTGGCAGAGCCACGAGGGGGCTCCAGGAGCCCATCGGAGACGGGGGAGAACCGCCAGGAGCAGAGCCTGCATCTCCTGCGGGACTGAGGAAAGGTGCTGAGAGCAGAGCTCACACCTCCCGGAGAATGTCTTCTCCAGCATCATAGGTGAAACAGAGCAGAGGAGACGCCACAGCTCAGACCAGGAGCAGGATCTGCCAGCATTTTGTCCCTGTCACATACATCATGACAAGCAGCAGTGCACAGGTTGCAGTGTGCCCTGAGACAGACTGGTGTGGGCTGTGCTGGCCTGACCCAGAGAGCAGCAGGATCACAAACATTTGCAAGATATTGGTGTTCAGTGTATGACCATTTTTACCAGCAATAGATTCACCCCACAGTTGTATTCCTGTGGGTCCACACTTATCCCTCACATCTATTTTATCCCTGTCTAACTCCACTCAGTGTTGGGGTATTATTTCAAGGAGGTGAATTTATCCTCAGCATTAAAGAAATGCTTTGGACAACTGTTCTGAGCTCAGTCCTTGATGAGCATCATGGACATGCAGAAGTAATTCCAGAAATGATCTCTCCAAGAATGGGAGACATCGGTGAGAAAGCAGGTCCAAGCCTGTTTGCTGACCTGTCCCAAACTCCACTGTTCCACCAGCACCTGGGGAAGAAAACACTCCTTCCTAAAAACTCAGCATGCCCACTCCAGTCACTGCATGGTGAGACCTCAGGTAACACTTTTGCAAGGTGGGACATGGCCCCACAGCCCTGGCATCACTGGTAGCTTGAGTCAGCTGGATATTTCAGGTAACAGCACACATGAGACCTTGCCTGAATAGCACCAGATCTCTTCTGCTGACCTTTTTTGCCTTTACCCTTCATGGACACTTCACACAGCCGTGTCAGTGGCCAGGCCTGGCTATGATGAGCCCTCCTCTCTATCAGATGGGAATAACAGTGGAGAAGGCATTGCAGCCAGAACAGCATCTGCACCACCTTCCCTTTGCAGGTCCCCATCTGCCTCCCCACCAGCTGCACTGCAGCACAGGGTTTATCTGCTACAGAGGGCAGTCAGGGCTGACCTGCTGTAACCCAGGGAGGCAGTGCAATTAGCCAGGCCAGCTCATTAGGGCTCCAACAGGACTCATTTGGAGATCAGACTCAGCAATGTAGGCATTGGGGCTGGAGCTTGGAGCAGGGGGAAGTGGGGATGCAGGACCTGCAGGTAATTTTAAGCACTTGGCAGAATTGAAGCTGTGGCCATGCAGCCACTGCCCCTCAACTTTCTTTAGGAGCCCACAATGTCTCAGGTAAGATTTGGCTAGGAAAAAAAACTGAGACCTGAGCTGGTCAGCATGAGCTTTCAGGGAGATGTGATTCTGCACACCAAGGGGGCTGAGGAGTGGGGACAAGCACTGGACCAAGGAAAACCTGTAGGATTCAGCAGCCTAGCAGGGAAATCAGCTCAGAGGGCTGCTGTTGGGATCTGCCCCTTGGGCATCCTCTCCTGCCTCCCAGAGCCTACACAGTCAGCATGGATGCTCTAAGCCCATGCTGCATCCACCAGCATGGTCCAAAAACCTGCAGAGCTTCTGTTACCACTTTACACTTCCCAGTCCAGCCTTCAAGTGTAAACACTGACTTGGACCCAAGGTGATCTGTCTTGAAAGAAGTATCAGCAGGCAAAGAAAATCTCACTTCAGAATTAATATTGCCCCTGAATTAGAGCAGCCATTCCCAAAAGCTATAGAAGACTGCCGTGATGGAAAAATTAATGCATAAAGGACCCACCCTGCAGAAGAGGCAGGGAAAAAATAGATCACAGTTTATTCAGGGCTCAGACAGGACCACACTTGCCTGCAAAAATAAATCCTTGCATTTGACACATTGCTTACATATTAATTAGTTTGATCAGCTTGCCTGAGTGTGTTAGCATGAGTGAGAGCTTGTGTCTGTTTAGTGATAAGCTGTTAAAACTTCCCAAATAGAGCTAGAAATTATGGCAGACTGAGATCTTCCCTTTACTCAAGTCTTTCTCCTGTTTTTCTAATGCTTTTCCACCCATATTTTTCTATTTTCTTTCACTGTGTCTCTTAGGTACCATTTCTTTCTCAGTGCAGAACCAGAGACTCACAGGAATGAGAGAAGCAGCTTCTCTACAGGAAACCAAGGAACCATAACCCTCCAAAATACAAAGACAAGAAATGGGAAAAGAAAATTTTACTTTTTTCACTCTATCCCCTTCCCTTCCAGCTTCTCTAGGACTGCTGGAGGGGCAAAGCCTGTGCAGGGGCTGGAGGTACCATCGCCCCTTTAACTGCAGTGCCACAGCCTGACATCAGCGAGCTGTGGAGCCCGGGAGGGCTGGGAGCCGCTGCTCCAGGAGTGGTGCCAGCACATCCCTGTTTCCCTGCCTCTTCCCGGCTCTTGTTTTTGTGTGCCTTTCAACATGCCGCACGTGTATCCGTGCCTGCCAGTGGATATCTGCGGGGTTTACATTAACCAGCTCAAGATGAACTTGGTAAACAGCTATTAAAGTTTTGCTCCTGATGCGTCCAAGGAGATTTCTGAATGAGGGAGTCGCTTGCATCCTTTGACGTCCTACGTGCTGTTCCCTTATTTGCAGCCCAGATAGATCTTCTTCCCACTTAGCTATGCAGACAGGGGAGTTTGGGTTGGTTTGTGCCTGGCACAGGGAGGGGAGATCAATCTCCCGTGGCTGAGCGGGGAGTGTTCGTGTTTTTACCTGTTTCCTGAACAGGAGGGAGTCAGGCTCAGAACACTGAAACTTTAGTGTTTAAAGTTTTCACTCCTGAGCAGAGTCCACTTCTAAAGCTGCTCTTTTGCCCTGGGACAAAATACTGAATCTGGCAGTTCCTCGGTTTTACAGGAGGATGCAAATTAGGGCTTGATTTTATTCAGACTGTCACAACTCCAAAGTTTCTTGGAAGCCAGATCCCCATCCCAAACGCTGCTCGGCACTAAGCAGAGATGCTGAAAGCAATTCCCGAGAGCCGATCCCAGCGGCAGCACCACCACTAAAGCTATTTATCCCCGCGCAGGACTTTTTTTTTTATTCACACATTCCTGCCTTCTGTTTTTGCTGGAGCCTCAGACCCTATTGAGAGGCAAATTTTAGCCATCTGGCAAAGCAGGCTGTGAGGGGGAAGGAAAAAAAAGAGAGAGAGAAAACACAATGTGCATGGGCACACACACATACACAAAACTCTGGAGATTAGGGAAGACAAAAACTCCGCTGAATGCTGGAGCGCAGGGCAGCCCCGCGGCGGAGAGGAGGGAGAGGCGGGCGGGGAGGAGGGCTGGGATGCGGGCAGGTCTGCCTGCCTGCCTGCCTGGATGTGGGGAACGGCTGCAGGCACGGGAAGGCGTGACCTGCATGGAAAATGCCAGACAGCTCCAGACGCGCACTCACATAGGCGCACACACGCTCGCAAATCTCCGCGCGGAGATAAGGCGGACAGCGGAGCGTCGGGAAAGAGGCGAAGCCGGGCCCCGCAGGAGAGCCATCGACCCTGCGCACCAAACCCGCCGGGAAACGCTGCCAGCAGCACGATGAGGTGAGTACCCGGCACGGGCTGGGCTCCCGCACCCCGCGGGGCAGCGGGGCTCGTCCTGCTCGGGGAGGTTTCGCGGTGATGAGCGCGGCTCCGGCTCCTCATCCCCGAGCGAACACGGCAACGCTTCGTGCCGCAGCCCAGCCTGCACGCCGGCACCCCGGCACAGGCAAAGGGACATCCCGGCACAGGCAAAGGGACATCCCGGCACAGGCAAAGGGACATCCCGGCACAAGCAAAGGGACATCCCGGCACAGGCAAAGGGACATCCCGGCACAGCCAAAGGGACATCCCGGCACAGCCAAAGGGACATCCCGGCTCTGCAGCGGCCGAGGGGAGTGGGACCTGCTGCGCGGGCTTCAGGTTTCTGTGCACACCGCGGTCATCTGTCGCCTTCCCATGAGGTTAAGGCTTTGCTGTCACGAGGAAGAAGTTTGATGCTGTTCTGCCTCCCCTGTTTGGGGGAAAGCAAACAGCCTGTTGAAATGGAGGGGGTGATGCCCTTTACACCAGCTCAGCGTCCAGCCCCGTGCATGTACTCTGACCAGAGGAGTAACAGTTTTTCCCTTCGCACATTTTTGTGGTTTCAGAACAGCTGTCAGAAAAGGGCATGTTCAACCTCACTCTGCTTGAAAGAAAAATCAATCCAAATTTCTCAGCTCCCATTTACTTTTCTTTGTGAAGAAGAGCTGAGAAAAGTGATGGCACTACACAAATGAACCCTAGAGATGTACTGCCCTGGCTTTGAAAGAACACAGACAGGTTAAAAATAATCCACTAATGCAGCTTCAATTTCCTCACCAGCATACCTAAATCAAGCCTTGATTTTGAAACCAGGTGTACATGTGAGTAGTTCCAATGTCTGTTGTACATACCTACAAGCCTTTGCCAGGCCTCAGTGCCTATTTTAGAAATTTTAATGTCTAATGGCTCTTATTTCCTGCATGTTTCTTTTCCTTTGTATGCTCCACTATGTGTAAAGAGCCTGAGGTCTGCTCCTCTTTCTGGGTCCTATGCACTAGCACAGGCTTTTGTGTTCACACCTCCAGCACGGGTGGTGTTCTCTCCTTGTGCAGAGGAATACTCAGCTCATGCTCCTTTCGTGTCAAATGAAGCTCGAGGCTGGTGTGAAGTCAGCTGGGGCACCACAGATTTACCTGTTCTCTCTGCCCTCCTCTGGGATAAATAAGTTGGTAACAACTTGGGACAAACTCTTCAGACTGAGATTTTTTAAAAGATGGGTTTGATGTCAAAATATCTTTATGAATCTCAGCCTCTGTGTGGAGGAAGAGAAGAGAGAAGAGAAGAGAAGAGAAGAGAAGAGAAGAGAAGAGAAGAGAAGAGAAGAGAAGAGAAGAGAAGAGAAGAGAAGAGAAGAGAAGAGAAGAGAAGAGAAGAGAAGAGAAGAGAAGAGAAGAGAAGAGAAGAGAAGAGAAGAGAAGAGAAGAGAAGAGAAGAGAAGAGAAGAGAAGAGAAGAGAAGAGAAGAGAAAACATGCAGGGTTGCAAAGCTGAGGCCTGGTTGCATCTTTGCCCAGCTGCAAAGATGTGTGCTATTTACTGAGAGTTAATGATCCCAATTTGGCAGGATGAGGCTCAGCAGTAATAGTGATAATAATAATAATAATGATACTTAGCAGTTATTGCCATGATGCTTTCACTAAATCGATTTAGAAAGCATCATTATTTCATTAAGCATGCTTATGTTTATTCTTCCATTAAATGAAGATTTGCCCACCAGAGCTCCATCAGTTAACGGATGTGTTTCCAATAGCTGCTGCTCCCAGAAGCATGGGAGACACTGAGCTCCTGATGGCACTTCAGGCTGGCTGGGAGCTGTGGAGGTGCCTTTGCATCACTTGCAGCACCTGTGGCACCCACAGGGTCTTTCCCCTCATGGGAGCCTCATGCAGATCCCACCTGCACCTCCCAGGGGCTGCTCATGATTCCATGGTGCTGCACCTCCTCTTTCACAATCCACTGGGGAAAAGAGATGAGCCTTCCACAGCTGTTGTCACTGCCAGAGTTTCATTTCATCCCCTCACATGTGTGTTGCAGGTACCCCCTGGCCTGGCCCTTCTGTGCCTTGCTGCTCTGCGTGGCAGATGCCGTGGAGCTGACCGACATGTTCGGGGAGATCCAGTCCCCCAACTTCCCCGACTCCTATCCCAGTGACTCGGAAATGACATGGAACATCTCTGTGCCTGATGGATTTAAAATCAAGCTGTACTTCATGCATTTTGACTTGGAGTCATCCTACCTCTGTGAATACGACTACGTGAAGGTGAGCTGTGACATCTCAGGGCAGATGCTGGGATAGACAGCAGAGCTGCTTGGCCAGCTGGGAAAGGGTAGTGCTGGAAAAGCTGGGAACAAGACAGTTTTCCCCATTTTATTTGGCTCAGGAGTTGTCAGTCCAGTGGATCACAGGGAGAACACAGGTAAGCTGGCAACATCCGCTGGACCAACAGTGAGTGGGACAGCAGAGTCAGAGCTTACCCAGGGAAAAACAAATTTCTGAAAGGATTTGGGCACCTAATTCTTACTGCACCCAGTGGGATTTTCACACCTATGGGCTGATAAAACACCTGTGGCTAAACACCAGTTTGTGCCACTCTGATGCCAGCAAGGAGAACCCCTGAGCTGGGCACACTTTGTCAGGCCATGGCTGTGGGTGCCTCTTGCATCCAGCCTGGATCCCTGGCCACACCTTGCAGACTCCTGGGACAACCTGTCCAGCCCCATGAGAAGAAAAAGGGAAAGGTTAGACCTGAGCTTGAGGCTGCTATGGAGGTTTCCAGGGAGCTGTCATGGCCAAAACCTGCAATTATTTCAGTCTGCTTCTCTGCTGGATGATAACCCACCCAAAAACTGTGGTGGCCACACACTGCAGTGCCTCAGAGCAGCCTTGCCCTTACACCACAGGTTTCTCCAAGCAGGGCTCTCCTTCACATCCAGGACAAGGGTGGCTCTCCACATCTTTGAAAATGTTCCAGTGTGCTGCTTCTGGCAGATCAGCAGTAGCAAGCGGGTGCTTTCTAGGTTGCCTGGCTGAACACACCTTACATCATCACCCAGGACAAGCTCCACCCTGCTGCTTCACACGGAGGCAGGTGGAGCTGGCTCCCAGGTCTGGAACTACACAACTTTGCCCTGGTGCTAGTTGCCAGATAATTGAAATTATTGTTTTATTCTTGCCCTAAGAAAACAAAGCAAACATTTGTGTGTTTTTTCCTCTAGGATCTGTTGCTCCTTGCTTTAATTTCCCCTTTGTGCTGGCACTCACCCTGCTACTAACAGCTCTCATTGAGGTTTGATTAGCTCTTTCTGCTTCTCCTGGATCTTCTCCAAGCACAAGGGCCCAGGGACATATATAGAGATATATTGCTTTAAAACCCCAGTAAGCTCAAGGAACAGATTTCTTGGAAACTTTCCCCATTCCAAGCTTTACCCCTCCTCCTGCCCTTCACCCCCTGCTCTTTTTTCCTTTTTCATAAGGCTCCTGTTATTTGGCCGTGGTGCCAAGTTGGCACCACAGCTCTCCCTGCCTCTGGATTTCCATAAGAAGGAGGTATTTTTCACAGGGATTTCAATCTCAGCTGTGTAAATTTGCTCGGGGCTGTAACTCAGCTTGCAAAGCCTCCACCACAGAATTACATTTGGAAAGTGATGAAAATGGATGGATTACAGGAGATCCAGAGGTTACTCTGCTGGGTAAGGGTGCAATCTTGATGCTACTAAACCAGTGGCTTAGAAAACATTAAGGAGAGCAGTGAATGACTCCGTGGCTGTTTTCCTCCTTGGGTTTGTGTGTCCAGCTCTGTCTCCACCAATGCAAGCTGTAAAACCAGCATCAATCAGCCCCCTCTTTGACAGAGGCCACAGTGCATGGCTATGGAATATAACTATAGACCTAGCACATACAGGTGCTACTCTGCAATATTCTGCTGGTGACAGTGAGGAAGCTCAGAAACACAGGCAGAGCTCTGTGTTCCATGGTGCTCAATGGGTTCCCCATCTATGAACTTGTACCACTGCTTTCTGAGCTCATGGGTAACTTTACTCTCTGCAGCACCACATGCCAGAGAGTTGGACAGGTTAAATGTATGATTATGTGCCTCTGAGTGTGTGAAGAAACACCTTCTTGTTTGTTCAGGGTCTTCATCACCTTGACTGCCATAAGAAGGGGGTCAAAAAGGGACTGAGCAGGTGGGGACTCAGTTCAGGACAGGTAAAAAGCCCCTCTGCCCTGGGCTTTGCTTCCTTCACTCCCTGGCTGCCCACACACCCAAGCTCTTAAGCAATGTAGAAGCTCATCCCAAGTGGCACCTCAGGGTGATCTGAGCTGTAAACCCACACAGACCTCTGCCTTCGGGGTGGTCTGCAGAAGGGAACAGTTTCCAGAGCTCTGAAACAATGGCTAATTAAAACAATAGCTGTTTATTTATATATATGCACATGCACGCGTGCTCGTGTATATATATGTAAAAAATGAACGTGGCTCCTAAAGAAATGCTCACAGCATGGGAGGCTTGTTTGTGCAAATGGGCATGGCAGAGAAGGGGAGTTGCACTTCAGTAAGGAAGTGAGCCAGCAGGAATGGGAGGAACAGCCATCCCCAAAATACCTGGAGAAGCCCCCCATGCAGGTAGAAAATTCCAGTCACATGCTGGAGAGCCTGGCTCCGAGCCTCAGCACACTGGATACAGCCTCTCCTCAGGTTTTGGGTGGCTGCTGTCAGCCTCCTGCCAGGTGCATGTGGACAGGGATGGAGCAGCCACCCACCCTCTTCCTGCTCCTCCCTTTGCTGTGCTGCTCAGCAGGCTCTGCCCAGCTCATCACCAGCCACAGGGAACCACTCTGGGGGTTCCTCATTTGCAGAGGTTTCACCATGGTTTGCAAGCCTGCAGCACTGGCCCAGGGCACCCAAAAAGCCACAGCCCTGACTAGAAGATCAGGTTAAATGACTTGAACAGTGTCACTGAGGAGCACAGTGACAGGGAAATGGGCAATGAGATTCTGGCTTCTAAGGGACCATCATGAGTAAATCCCCAAGCTTATTATAGAGATCTGAGCCTGGGGAGCTGTCAATGAGGTTTTGCACATTGCTCAGTCAAGCCCTGGAATGAAATCAGCCCCCAAGAGCTTGGCAGCCAGCTCCTTGATCGGAATGAAGATGGGGGACACCCCGTCAATGACTGATGAGGCACTGGTGGGGCACATGCAGGACCAGGGAACAGGCTTGGCTTTTCATTCAGGGCAGTGCATGCCCAGCCTGGCGCTGCAAGAAGGGTGCACAGCACCCATGTACACCTTTCTCTATTCAAATGAAGGAGAAAAAGCACAAATTAAGGTTTGGCATGAACTGGGGGTTCAGGAGGAGAGCATCCTCTTTGGTCCTGTCAGCCAGCCCCAGCCAGGGGGTCATTCATTCCCTGGGAGTGCAGGGTCCCAAAAGGAGCACTTTGAACCCCAGGAGGAGCTGGGAGTAGGGAGAGCCCAGGGCTTTGCTGCTTCTGTTTCCCATCCTGATGGTTCTCTGCAGAGGTGTCTGGTGGCTCTGGCCATTCCCCTGGGAACAGTGCAGGGGGAGGAGAAACACCAGGCATGGGAGCACGTCATCAGCTCTTACAGGAGCGCAGCATCCTGCCTGGATCTCTTTTCACCCCCAGCCCCTCCAGGGAACAAATCTTGCCCAGAAACAGGGCACGTGGGTGCAGCTGCCATGCAGGAGGGGATGGTCTCTGGAGCCAAGCCAAATCCACAGCACAGGAAACCAGCTATCCTCCTTCGTCACCCATAGCAGGGCTGCCACCTTTGTTCCCGTGGAAATTCAGGGCAATTTCACGTTTGCAGCATATGAAAGGACCCTAGATGTATCTTGGGGAGAAGATCTCCAGGAGACTTAGATGGAGGCTTTTGCAGGGGCCGTCCCTGCTTCGTTCCCAGCAGTCAGTAGCAGCAGCATTGTGGAAAAAAAGCCCTGTTGCTCTGGGTGTTGCCTTCTTGCCACACTCTGCGGGGCCGCTCGGCGGGGGCCGCTTCATGCCCTGCCCTGGCTCCGAGCATCTCCTCCCCATGTCATGTTCCCAGTGTCTTCAGCCCAGCACTGCGATTTCTCTGCCTAATGAGCCATTTATATATATTACAAGTGGTATGTTTGGCCTTCATCAGTCCAATTAGTGCATTCCTGGAGGGCTGGAGGGGGGGCTGGTGGCGGCTGTGTTTCCGTGTTGCCGACTGCCTGCTCCTCTCCAGCAGCAGACACCAAACTGCCCGGCCAAATTCCCCTCGGTGCTTCTGGCATTTCATTAACCCCCTGGCTGCAGGAGGCACCTCCAGAGAGAGCATGAGTGCTCCCAGGCATCCCCAACAGCCCATGCCCTGGGACAGCACTTTTTTCCTGCCAGCCAGGGCATCCCAATTCCTTCACCCAAGAGGGGAATCACTGTGGGGCAGAGAGGGACCCCACAGCTTGGGACACCCATTAGCCACAACACCAGCCAAAATGCAAAGGGATAGAGCCACAGCCAAAGAGGGACCCCAGTCTGCCTCCATCCAGAAGGGCAGAAGCCTTAATGAGAGACTGAGGATGCAAGAAAAAACAGGGAAGACAGCAGGAGGCATTGGCAATGGTAAATTTAATGCACAAGGGTGTCGCTGTATTTTATTTTTCAAAGGAAGATTCTTTCAGCGTATTTTTATAGGGAATTTCTCTGTGGCAATTGATATTTCCCTCAGGGACACATCTTCTCTAGTGAAAACGTCGACATCGTGACCCGAGAGGGAGAAACTCCAAACAAACAACCAGGATTTAATTACCAGCCTGCTCGCTGGATGTAAATGATCTACAAAAAAGTATACAGTCCCCAGCAGAAGCAGCAAATATTAACCAGGGATGATGACCTCTCTGTTTAGTTTACTGCTGAAGGGCTGCCTCTGCTCCCTGTGGCTCGGGGCATGGGACCCGTCTCAGATAAGGGGCTGTGATACCTCCAGTGAGGAGAGCACAGCCCTCCCGGGGCCCATCCTGCTGCTCCAGGGCTGTATCCAGGGATGCTGGGGGCAGTGCTGGGGCTGGCCCCACGGCTGGAGCATCCTCGAGCAGAGGCACAGGGCACTGGGAAGATTTTTCCAGCGCTTTGGGAATGCTGTGCTGCAGGTCCTGCACTCCCTGGGGCTGAAGGCAAGGAATGGGAGCCCACACGGTGGCTCTTGAGTCCTGGCAGAGGTGACAGCCACCAGCCCCACACAGAGCAGCTGGCTGGAAATTCCTCCTTCCCACAGATTTCCTTAAGAAAAAGCATTTTCTGTGGAAGAGGCTGTGTTCCACGTGCTGGAACAGCCTGTGCATCAGGGCTGAAATGCCTTTTTCCTTTGCTTCTGGTGATGGCACTCCTGTTTTTCAGTCTGAAACACTATTTCATTTCAAAACAATCTTTCAGATTTAAAAGCAATTCTAAAGCACCACAGTATATTTCAAAGGGATTGAAACCAGATGGAGCCCAAATTAGTTGTTTTCTTTTTTTGCCCCAGAATGCTGTTACAAAAAAAAAAAAAATTCAATTGGGTTTTTGTCCCCAAAGCAGGGTGCGTGTTTTTTTTCGAAATTCCCAAAATTTATCATCGGAAAGTGTCTCTCTTTTCTGGCCAGCTCCAGCTTGTATGAGAGGATGGAAAATATCTGGAGGCAATGTCAAGGCATGCTGAGTTGCCATTTCCATGTTGGCTTTCCCTGGTGTGAACGAGTTTCCTCCTGTTTGTTCAGCTCTGGGAAATTTCCCTTTCAGCCCCAGACCCTCCCCAGCAGGCACATCCTGGGGGTCTCTCGGTGACAGGGACGGAATCAGAGAAGGGTCTCTTCTTGCTGAGGCCAAGCAAGCCAGGGACAGCATTCCAACACCTCTGGACCCCATGGGCCCCCGAGCAGATGACTGTTTTCCCCAGGCATGTGCTGGGGGGCCGTGGACTTCATCACAGCCTCAACAGCAGTGGCTTGGCTCGAGCAGTGGTGGCTGCCTGGTGGTGTTCATCACATTCCTCTGCCGAGGCTTATTCATATTCAAATCCCTGGGGGAAAGCAGGCAGGGTGCTGGGAACTGCCTGGGAGAGGTCGTGGTTGAGACAGGGCTTGGGGATGGGGTGTGTAGGAGAAGGAGGTGGATCAATGCTGGAGAAAATGGCAAGGAAAAAGGAAAGAAGAGGGTTTCCAGGGAAAACTGAAGGGCTTTCTGCAGGGATTACAGTGCTTTAAGGCACAGATATGGCTGTGTTTTAAAGGGATGCACTGAACATGCTGATATGACAACAGGGCACCCTGGCTCATCATTCCCCTTCCTCAGCCCTCTGGGTGCATGGTCAGAGTCCCAGCAGTGCCTGGAACCACAGCTCTGGAGCCAGACAGAGAGCCTGGGTGGGAGGGACAGAGCCAAGCTTGTCCAGGGCAGCCCAAGGGACAGGAATTACAGCTGCTGCTTTGAGCTGATGCAAAACCAATAGGCAGGGACTCCTCCAGACCCCTCACACAGATGCTTGCTGTCTGGATCAGTGTTTGAGCCGTGGGAAGAGGTGAGGGGAAGCTTACAGCTACCACCAACTCTGAGTGGGAATGACACAGCCCAGGGCTGATTTTCACATCCCTTCTTCTGCACTGCCGCCCCATGACCTCATCCCATGTCCTAAATGGGCTCCCACCCTGCATCCTCCCCTTACACCCCCCAGCTCCTCCCCACACCCTGGATGCCACCTGCTCTTGGCGTGTGCCTCAGAGGCTCCTCCAGGCAGAGCAGGCAGACCTGAGTCCCTGTGCCCCTTGGAGACTCTGGTGAGTGCTGGCAGGGGACAGCCTGGGCGAGCACAGGCAGAGGTGTGAGCTCCTGGACAGAGAGGGTGATTCCAGTCCCAGCCTGACCTCCCCAGGGAACACACAGCAGGCTCTCCAGGCTCACCCCTTCTTTCTGCTAACAGATTGAAACTGAGGACCAGGAGCTGGCAACCTTCTGTGGCAGGGAGACAACGGACACAGAGCAGGCTCCAGGACAGCAAGTGATCCTGTCCCCAGGGCCCTACATGGGGCTCACCTTCAGGTCTGACTTCTCCAACGAGGAACGCTTCACTGGCTTTGATGCCCATTACACGGCTGTGGGTAAGCAGCATTGAGCCTGCAGGGCCAGCTTGCTAGGCTAGGGAACCAGGTTTGCAGGGATCACATCTCAGGTCAGCCTTGGGTTCCCTGGCAAGAGCAGAACTCGTGTGCAGCCCTTGGGCTGTGTGGGATTCACTGGGTGCTCGTGTGGCCCACTGTTGGGAACTCTCCATGTGTGGAGACGCGAGGCTTGACTCTATGTTTTCAAAAGGCTGATTTATTATATTATGATATATGTTATATTAAAATACTACATTAAAACTATACTAAAAGAACAGAGAGAAAAGAATGATCTGAAGGCTACAAAGAACAGGAATAGAATAGAATGCATAACAAAATCTTGTGACTCTCAGAGTCCGATGCATCTGCATCTGTGATTGGCTCTTAATTAAAAACAACTAACATGCACCAATCACAGATGCACCTGTTGCATTCCACAGCAGCAGATAGTTATTGTTTACATTTCTTTCCTGAGGCCCTTAGCTTCTCAGGAGGGAAAAATCCTAGCAAAGGATTTTTCATAAAATATCATGACTACAACCCATGGGATAATGGATTTTTCAGTGTAGTGACAAATGTCCCCACAAAGAGTGACATGTGGAGAGCTTCAGGGTGACCTCCCTTCCTTGTTAACTCCATTCTAGATGTGGATGAGTGCCAGGAGAAGAGCGATGAGGAGCTGGCTTGTGACCACTACTGCCACAACTACATTGGCGGGTACTACTGCTCCTGCAGGTTTGGCTACATCCTCCACTCCGACAACAGGACCTGCAAAGGTACCACAGGCACAGCCCAGGCACAGGCATGGGCACACAGAGGGTCCCTGGGTAGGCATCACACCTTCCAAGCACAAGCAAAACAGCCCTTTTTTTGCTGCCAGGAGGGATGAGGTGCTTCTTCCCCTACAAACCAGTAGCCTGGAACTTCTTGTCCCAGGAGCTGTGCTCCTCAGATAAGCTCTATAGATCTCCTCAAGTCAGAAAAATGAAAAGCTTTAGTTCCTGTTCTGAATCTGCATCATGTGGATTAGCTGGGACTAGCTCTCAGCCCAGGGCTTCTGTGCCATGGGCATATTTGGAAGTTGGTTGTGTGAGATTCCCCTTGCATGGACACATATTTGGGATCCATGGATCCACCCAACAGACCCCACACCACTGGGAGTATTCCTGAGTATGGGCAGGGCTGGGACATGACTGTCAGGGCCCTGATGGAGCCACGACTGTGTTTCAGTGGAGTGCAGTGACAACCTCTACACCCAGAGGAGCGGGGTGATCACCAGCGCCGACTTCCCCAGCCCCTACCCCAAGAGCTCGGACTGCCTGTACCGCATCGAGCTGGAGGAGGGTTTCTTCATCACCCTGAATTTTGAGGACAGCTTTGATGTGGAAGACCACCCCGAGGTGACCTGTCCATATGACCACATCAAGGTGAGCTGGGCTCTGCACTCTCCTCTCGTGCTCACATTTTGTGTCCCCAGTGCTCTGGTGATGGGATCAGAATCACCCAGTCTAAACAGGGCTGATAGAATCAGCAGGACCCTTGTGCTCTGTTCACCCCGTGTCTCTTACCACATCTGCTTGTGACCCTTCCAGCCAACAGTGGCCCTCTTTCTGTTCACATCCCCCCAGCACATGGTGCTTAAGCCCCACTCCAGCCCCATCCATTGGGCTCAGTGATCAAAGAGCCCCTTCAAATCACCCACTCGTGTTTGCCTGGCAGATCAAAGCAGGCCAAAAGGAGTTTGGACCTTTCTGTGGAGAGAAGTCCCCAGGACGCATTGAAACCCAAACCAACAGCGTGCAGATCCGCTTCCACAGCGACAACTCCGGAGAGAACAGGGGCTGGAAGCTGTCATACACAGCAATTGGTAACTCCTGCTGCTTTCCTGTTTGCTGAGCTTGAGAATGGGAAGGTCTGTATAAAGGTGGACAGCATGAATTTGGTAGTCCATGATCCTGTCTCCAGAAAGGATCTGTTCCAAAAATCACAATAGGAGAGGCATAAAATAGCACGGAGCCCTCCCTCCTAAGGATTCTTTCTTTCCCTACAACAACTGGGCTCTGAAACAAGACCATATTGCAGAGCAGAGCAATTTTGGGCAGGATAATTGCACAAGCTACTGTTATTAGCTCCCAGATTTGTAATGCTCAAAGACAGAGAATTACAGACTGAAGGAAATACATGGGGCTTCCATGCCTTCTAACAGAGCCTGGCTGAGCCATGCCAGTGTAGACTAAGGGTAAAAGCAGGGCAGAGATGCTCAAATTCTGCTGCATGGGCTGGGTGGAAGAGCTGGGACTTTACATCTGCTCCATTTATTCCTCTGTTTAGCCTCATTTGCTTTCCATTCAAAGGAAACCCATGCCCACTGGTGCAACCACCAATCAATGGGAAAATTGAGCCTTCTCAAGCCAAGTACACCTTCAAAGACCAGGTTGTCATCAGCTGCAACACTGGATACAAAGTGCTGAAGGTATGGGCTGACAACATGGAGCTGGGAGTGTGGGTAGGAAGAAAAGGATACTTCCTCTCCAAACCATTGCATCTCTGGGAGAGTGAACACAATCACACATCATCCTCATCTCCTTCCCAGGGGCAAGGAAAACACCTGCTCTGAGAGCCAACACCTTTCCTTTCCAAAGATGCAGAGGGAAAGAGGAGATAGCACTTCCCTGAGCCACCTTCTCAGCATCCCTCCAGAGCCAGCAACCTCATAGAATGTCAGGCCTGGCACCCCTGCCAGAAAAAAAGTCATCAAAAACTCTGAGGCAGCTGCCAGGGCTCTGCCTGCCCCCCACCTGAGTGGGCACTGCCTCAGCAGCCCTGCAGAGGCCAGCCTCCACTGCCTGGGAGGTCCTTGGGGACCAGGGGACAGCTTTAGTGAGTCAAGGGGGGCAGGACTTTTGGCAGGCTCTCTCTGGGAAACAGCTGAGAACCACAGAGGGCATGGCTGACTCATGGGGTGGCTGTCTTCCTTCCAAGCCAGTAGCCCACTTTGACTTCCAGCATGGACTTGGGTATTTCTCTGATCTCCTCCCAGTCCCATCCTTCATGCAGAGCTGCCTCCTTACTCATTTCATCATTTACAACAGGAATAAGTGACTCCAGTTCTCTGGCTTTCAGTGTGCCACAGAGTTGCTGGCAGCAAGAAAACTCCTCAAGTTTTTCATTACGATTTTATTGCAATTTTTAACTTAAAAGGTCCTCTTCCAGGGGACACTAGCTATAACCTGACTAAATCACCAAGAAATTCCCTTTTTATTGAGAGATTTATTTCTTTGCCTTGAACACTGATAGGTTGGTTTTTTTTTTTTGTTGGTACCTTCTGCACAGGATAATGTGGAAAGTGACTCCTTCCAGATCGAGTGTCTGAAGGATGGCACATGGAGTAACAAGATCCCTATCTGCAAAAGTAAGGACACCCTTCCCTACCCTGCCAATGTCCTTTTCCTGCTAAAATCATTTCATGCTAATGGGAGCTGCCCTGCCAGAGTGGAGTTCCTTACTCAGAGACACAAACCCAGCCAGAGAGGCTACGTAACCCTGCAAAGCTCTTCTGGCTTGTTCTTGGATAACTTAACGGGGCTCAGGCCAAATGCCACAAGCAGGAGATTGGTGCTTTCATTTACATTACTCATATAACTTGGTTTGTGAGCCACTTTGCTGCCTCCCTGTCAAGGAAAGAGCAAGCCTGGCTCTTGAGAACTGGCTCAGGTAAGCCTGGGACAATGTGAGATAATCTAGTTCCTGGTCCAAATTTCCTTCCAAATGGAGACTATTAAAATGCAGGGCATTAGAGAGGTCCCAGGTACTAAACAGAGCACTGCTCAGGTAAGTGAGAGGGGAGAGAAAAATGTCCAAATATTTACAAACCTTAAAATGGGAGAAAAGGAGAGAAGAAAAGAAATGCCATTTGAAAGGACAGGTGATAATTTGAATCATCTCTTGTTTCATCTAACCCAGCTCTTCTCTCAGCTCAGGTGTGAGATATGTACCTGATCACACCTTTTCCTTTTCCCCAAAACCTCTCAGAGCTCAGGGAGGCTCTCACTGCTGCTCAGGGCTGTAAGGCTGGCCCAGAGAGGAGAAAAGCAGCAAACATGGTGAGAGATTGTCCCAGGTCCTTCCAGGAGGGGCAAGGGGGGGATGCTTTCTAGGGGGCTTGGGGTCCAGGTTCTTCTGATCTGGGCAGACTCTTCTAATAATTGTGCATCTTGCCTTGGAAGAAAGAGTATTTCTGGAGTTCTAATTCATGTTTTCTCAGGCCAAATGGAAATTGGGAGGCTCTCAGACCACTAAATAGATTAATAACTGAAAGGGCTCCTTAAAAGCTGTGGGGTGAGTGATGCCTCTGCCCTACTGAGGAACTCCCCACTCCTGCACTCTCACTACCACAAATTCCCAGTGATTTTATCCAGCTTGAAGAATGATTGGAGAAAATTTTGCATTGTCTGAAACTTAGAACAAAAACTAGGTAAATATTTTTAACACCAAAAATTATTAATTTTTTGAGAAAATTGAAATTATGACCTGCATTGTTCCAGCTGGGCTGGAACTAATCCCTTCTTGTGTAATATGACTCACTCCAGTAAATTTCTAAGACCTCTTTGGAAAGCCAAGAAGCCCCTAAATGGGCAAAGACTCCCACCTCCCTGGGATGTCTGTGCGAGGCAGGGCACAAACAATGCAGAAAATAGAAAACTTCTCAGCAAAGTGGATAAAATCCAGCTCCATAGCCTGGAGAGGCTAAACAGAAACCTGTGACAGCTTCTCCCAGCCACTGCCCCCAGGTTGCCCTGGCTGAGCAGAGTGAGGGGGTCCCCAGCAGGGCCGTGGCTCCGCTGGCATCCACGGCACCCTGGCACAGCTCACTGGGAGCTCATTAACGATTTCTGGTGTTTTGGGGGCTGGGTTTCCTGCATGTCTCTCTCTGCTCATCTACTAATTGGGCTTTCTCTCTCTGCTCTCCTCCTTCCCCTGTGCTTTCGGTGCAGCTGCAGATAGAGCCGACAACCAGACAGAGGGAAGAGCCGGCTCGGAGCAAGTGGCCGCGTGAGGCTGGCACCAGCCGTGCCCCCGACGGGCAGCCTGCCTCCATGCCCCTCTGATCTGTCCAGTGCCCAGGGCAGGTTCCCTTTCCACTGGCCTGGCTGCCAAATCCATCTCTGTGGCTTGTCTAACCGGCATGGCACTCTTAACCCCCACGCCTGGTGCTTTCTTAACTGCGTCTCGAGAAGGGTGGAGGAAATGGGTGTCGAGCCCCCCTTTCCCACTGACACACTGCCCCAGGGGGAGGGGGCCCGCCTGGCCCCAGCACCGCTGCCTGGGCACCACGTGCTGCTGCTGCTGCTGGCTCCCAGCATTTCTGCATCCCTCCCTCTCCACTCGGACTCCTGGGCCGCCCTGCTCCCCTCCAAGGCAGCCGTGCAAGGACGGTGGTACGGCCACTCACTTGGGGGGTTGGTGGGTTGGATTCAGTCTCCTCTGTCCTTCCTCACTGGCCCAGCGTTGCAAATAAGAAACACTCCTTCCCCTCCTCTCTCCGAGAGTCCTGGTGCCTTTCAGACCCTCTGGACAAGGAGGCTGGAGGATGGGTTGGCATCCCCAGCCCTTTTCTGCAGGCACCGAGCCCTGGCGCCAAGACAGGGGGATGGATGTTCCTGCACTTCCCCTTTGGTCCCTTGGCAGAGGTGAGGACAGACTGGCCTCAGGCTGACTGCAGCTGAAGGAGGTCAGAGCCTGGTATCTGGCCCCATTCACACCCTCAGGAACCATGGGCACACACGCTGGGCTCCCTGGGGCGTTGGAGGCTCCACTAGGAGGATGCTGGGATGTGCTCCAGAGGCTGGGAGAGGAGGAGGAGGAGGAGGAGGAGGAGGAGGTGTGTGTTTGGGACATCAGTCCACTTCTGATCCTACAAAGACAGAGATGTTAAATGGCCCCTTTCCTGAGGCAAAACCCTAGAAAAGCTCACAGAAGGAATGCCCTCCCCTCACCCTTCCAGCACAGCCTGGGACACTGGTGCAGCAACACCTCTCTGCAGGAGCCCATTCTCCAGGGATCAGGCCTGCCCAGGTCTGAGGGGCACACAGGGATGAGATGGGCTGTGCAGGCCAGTGAATGCTGCCCTGCAGCCATGAACAATCCCAGAGCAGAGATGGTCAGGAAGTCCCCTGACATTCATTCCTTCTTTCCTGCAAGGAAACAGGTACCCTGAGTCTCCACCCAGCCTGTCTGCCCCTACACATTTATCCCATCACTAGACATACAGTCAAGGGGACCCTGATGAATTGTGAGATACAGTATTTTGCCATAAATCAGGCTTTTTTCACCCAAGGAATTAGGCAATCCTGAGTGGCACACATCCCTGGTTCCAGCTATTATGTCTAGTGAATTGTCTCTTTGTTAACCTGGATCAGTCAGGACTGCTGTCCAGCTTCCCTTCACATCCTGGAGCACATGGGAACCAACAGACCTCACATCATCCCTGATCCACAGGACCTGCTTACTGCAAACTCACTGTTTCCCTACTCAACCCCTCACCCTAAGCATAGCAGAACGCAGCTGCACAGCCCTGCATTTCCTGCAGGATAAGACCCTGGTTCCTGCCTTTCACTGGGGCAGATCACCCAGGGTGGGGTAGGGGAAGGCTGCACAGCACCACCTGAATGTGCTGTGGACTTCCCACGTGGGAGGGAGGCTCAGCACCAAGGAGGTGACTCCTGGGTTTGGCAGATGAACCTTCCCACAGCCTGGGGTCCTCCCTGGAGTGTTTGGCACAAACCTAATATGGGGACAAGCCGTGGGGAGAGGCTGGGCAGAGCACTCAGGGATCATGGGGAGAAAGGGAACCATGGATAGGCCAGGGGGAAGGGCAATGCTACCCCAAAATTCTCCCTCCATCCCACCCTGAGTCAACACCAGGGACTGGTAAAGCAGAGCCAACCCTGCTGATGTCTTGGGGATGGAGCAGGTTTGGCCTCACCCCTGCCTGCAGACCAGCCAAGCCACACTCAATGTCCTTCATCTCCTGCTGTCACAGGACAGCCAGGACCAAGGGCTGCTCCACCTGATCTGTAAATGCTCATCAGCACTGTTTGGTGAGCAAGACCAGAGCAGGAAGGACAGGGCTGTGCTCTCAGCAGAGCCTTGTGCATGAGGAGCATCCCTGCTGCACAGCTGGTGAATCACTGCCTGCCTCTCCCTGCACCCTTCTACAATGCAAAGACACACTCTGGGACCATCTCACAACAGACCTCACCTGCCAGGACAGGCTTCTTCCCCTCCCACTGGTGCAGCAGAGAGATCTTGATCCCTCATGGAGGGGCTCCCAGGCCTGAGGTCTCCACCAGTGTTGAGAGCTGGTCACACAGCCTGTGGGTGGGCCACGCTGCTGGTGTTCCATGGTGGCACTCACGTGCTCTGTCTGTGCAGGGTGGCCATGGGAGGGTTTCACAGAGCCAGGCTGCCCTGCCAGGACAGGGCCTCCTGCAGTGCCATAGAGAAAAGGGACACAGCATCACACAGGCCCTTGGTCTGCCCCACGAGACCACCATCCCATGCCAGAGCCCAGCACCACCTGCCTGCTGGCTGGCTGAGCCCCCCAAGACACAGCACAGGGCTCAACCCCCCTTCTGTGTTGGCTTTCAGTTGCTGACTGCAAAGCGCCGCCGGAGCTGGAGCACGGCTTTGTCACCTTCTCCACCAGGAACAACCTGACCACCTACCAAGCGGCCATCCAGTACCACTGCCAGCACCCCTACTACCACATGGCCCCCAACAGCACCGGTGAGCAGGGGCCAGGCCACGTCCCCACGGCACAGCGAGGGTGGGCACATGGGATGCAGCTGGGGGAGCTTGGCATGGCAGCTCCGGGGTGTTCTGCAAACAGCAGGCTGTGGATGTAGCCTACACATACCAAACCCTGCGTCTGCCCTGCCTGACTGGACAAATCCTGCTCCACAACGAGGTAGGATGGAGTTGGCCCTGCCGGCTGCTTTGCCTGAGTGTTTCACAGCCTCGGCAGAGCAGTGTGGGTGTTTGTTTTGCATTCTGCCTTCTTACCCTGCCATCTGCTCCCTGCAGTCTACAAAATTTTCTGTGTCTCTGTGGAAGGAGCTGCTGCTGGAGAGAGCACCAGGTCCAGCAGCTTCTGGAAGGGCTCTGCAAGGCTTCTCATCCCAAGTGTTCAGCACAGACAAAGCTGAACAGATAGCGGTGGGATCATATCAGACTGAGTTTTTCCTGCCATCCACCTTGATCTACAACCACAGAAAAAACATAAGTTGGTTTATCAAGCATCACAGTTCTCTGTACCCTCCAGACCCAGTTCTGGACAGTAGAAAGGGTGCATACACAGCCCAGCCTTTCTCCCTTCTCCTCCCTCAGCAAGCAAAGCCAAAAGAATTCCTCACATTCTTGTCTTCCTTCTTTTATCTCCCTGCATATGGTCCCAGCATCACATATGAATTAGAAGAATGGGCATTGGCAGCATTTTTACATGGAGGCAGCTGCCAGCAGAGGCTGAGGCTATAGCACAGCTCTCCAGACAGCTCCAGGCAATGAAACCAAGGATGGAGATATGTCCCTGCATGGGGGCAGGGCTACCATGGCCCCCCAGAACAGAGCAAGGAGGGCATTAAAAGGGAGATCACTTCTTGCTTGAAAAAGGGTTCAAAGGGCCCTGACAGCTGGGCAAGGTCTCCTCACTGGAAAGGACAATCCCTCGTGCCAGGAACAGAGCCCAGCTAATACTTTGCTCTCTTGCAGCCACCTACACGTGCGACGCCTCGGGGCAGTGGAGGAGTGAGGAGCTGGGGACCAAGCTGCCATCCTGCAGACCAGGTACTGTGCTGGGCTGGCTTCACCACAGCCTGGGGGCAGAGCAGGGACACGCAGGGAGGGGATGCTGCCCTGCAGGAACCCTGCTCCTGGTGACAGTGCCAGCTATACATACCCAAGTGCCACAATGCATGGCCAGGAGGGTGGTGGGCACAGAGGCTCCCTGCCACCCCAGCAGGCCCAGATGGTCAGGGTGCAGTGGTGGCACTGGGGTCACAGCCATCCCAGCTGTCAGGGCTCCCCAGGCTCCCCACTCCAGCACAGAAGGAAACCAGCAGCTCACTGCCCATGTTCAGCTGCCAGCATCCCTGGAGATGGTTTTAGCCAAGAGCAGAGCATTACCTGGCTGTCAGCTCCTGTTGGCAGTGTGTACACATCCAGTAGCAATTATCACCTCTTCAAGCCTTCCAGAAGAAAAAAACCAAGCTGTTTTACAGGGAAGGAAAAGTCCCAAGTCTTTGAGCAGTGGCAGAAATGTTTGCAGCCAGCAAGTTTCCAGGCCAGACACCTGCTCAGGATTAAACAAAAGTCTCTGGGAGCTTCTGGCCATAGCCAAGCATGGGGCCAGGCTGGCTGGCACGTCAGGGGCCTGGAGGCAGCTTGGGGATGGATTGTAGCGGGATGTGCAGGGATGGCTCTCCAGAGAGGTGCAGGGATCCGGCTGCCGTGCAGCATCTGCAGCTGCAACCACCCTGGGGTTCAGACACTGGCCCAGCCCCGTGGAGGGTATCTGCCCTCCAGCCACGCTGAGACACTGCAAGGCTAGAGGAAGGACTCCTAAGATTCCCTGCATCCCACAAAACTCCAAGACCAGGGCTGTGGCTGCTCTTGTTGTGGCAGCTGCTCTCTGCATCTCTGCTTGATGTTTCAGCCTGAACTAATTTGAGCTGGGAGCATACGGGGACAGCTTTGGGGCCATAGCTGCTTTCATGGGCCACTTCCAGGCCTTGTGATTAGTGACAGGAGTCAGAGAGACTTCAGGAAAATGGAAAATCCCACAGAGAGGGTGATGCTCTCCTGAGATCGGCATCTGCCGGCAGCAGCTGGCCAGCTGCTCTTCAGATCTTCCCGTGTCTCACGCACCTCCCCGTCAACAGGAACCTCTCTTCCAGGAACCTCTGCTCCATGCCTGCCTCTGCCATTAGTGGGAGCATTTGCAGCCTGGTCAGCATTTTGGATATGTAATTTAATAGAATAAATATTTGGCTGGATGCACTTCCTCTAGCAGCATCTCCCTGGGACAGCCATCGGCTTCGGTGCAGCAGAGCAGCTGGGCTGGGACACAGGAATTCTTTTCCTGAGCGTGTTTTTTATTCCTTCCAGCGCTGGGAATGACAGGGGTGTGGAGCACATGCAGAGACACATTCACCATGTTCCCTCCCTGCTCGAGTTACATTTTTCCTAGAGACAGACCCCAGCCTCAACAAATCCACAGTAGCAGCTTCCAGTGCTCCTGCCCTGGTTCCAAGACTGATTCTTGCCCTGAGCCCACCACCCTGAGGGGTCAGAGCCTCTGTTTGTGAGGCTTTGCACCCTCCCCTCACAGCACAGGTGGCATTGAGGCAGAGTTCCAGCATTTCCATGGAGGATCTAGGGGTTTTTTGCAGACTGAGAGGTATGAGACCAGCACCTGAGTTGCTGTGATTCAGGACTCTTTCATATATAGGACAAGGCCAAATAGGCTCCCACAACCTCCCAGTGACATGAGCATTCCCAAGCCACCTGAGAGTCCTGTTCCACAGTGCTGCCACAGGCAGGAATCAGCACCCCCACCACCAGCCACATCCCAAGGCTTAAATTCTCTAGGGACAGGATTGTCCCTCTCCACCCTGTGCAACCTGTCAGAGCCAGCTTCAGCATCCTGATTCCCTCATCTTCCTAACACTGTGCTTAAATAAAGCTTCTGGAAGCAAACAGGCACCATGTCAGGGCTCTTCAAGCTTTAATTCAGGGTCTGTTGAAGAGCTGAGCAGAGAGCTTCTGGTTTGGCTGCCAGAATTGTGGCTGATGAGACGCAGGAGTAAAGCCCATGGTGCTAGGCAACATCCCATGGCTAAGCCTTCTCCAGCCACAGCAGCTCCAGGAGGGCAAATGCCATGGCTGTGAGAACACAGACCTCGTGACAGGTCTCAGAGTGAGGGGTGAGACTGGGTTGATGTCAAGCTCTAGTCCTCCCACCATCATTCCCCTGGGTCTCTTGGCACACTGAGCAGGAGCCAGGCAAGTGCCTGAAAGGTCTGGGAAGGGCTGGGTGAGCTCACAGGTCACAGTGAGGCTGTAAGATTACTCTTTTGGCCTTTCTGCTTCTGAAGTGGTGTGAATCTAGCCAAATCCCTCCAGAAAATGAACATGGGGAAAAAAAAAAACCAACAGAAACAAAAAGGACAAAAGAGAATATTTGGTTTGAAGATAACCAGCCACACAGCCCTTTTAATTTGTTCCCTAGATAAATAAGGTGGAAGTAACTGTCCTGTCCCTTCTGTCCCCAGTGTGTGGCCGGCCGGCTCGTCCTCTGCCTGGCATCATCAAGCGCATCATCGGCGGGCGGAACGCGGAGCCCGGCTTCTTCCCCTGGCAGGCCCTGATTGTGGTGGAGGACATGTCCCGGGTGCCCAACGACAAATGGTTCGGCAGCGGGGCCCTGCTCTCAGAGTCCTGGGTGCTGACGGCCGCCCACGTGCTCCGGTCCCAGCGGCGGGACAAGACCGTCATCCCCGTCTCCAAGGAGCACGTCACCGTCTATCTGGCCCTTCACGACGTGAGGAACAAGATGGAAGCTGTCAACAGGACAGTGGAGAGGATCATCCTCCATGAGGAGTTTGACATCCAGAACTACAACCACGACATCGCGCTGGTGAAGCTGAAGGAAAAGGTGACCATGGGGAAGTACGTCATGCCTGTCTGCCTGCCCCAGTTTGAGCACGAGCTGGAGGGGCCTCACCCCAACACGCTGGGGCTGGTGGCTGGCTGGGGGATCTCCAACCCCAACATCACGGTGGACGAGATCATCAGCTCAGGCATGAGGACCCTGTCTGACATCCTGCAGTACGTCAAACTGCCCGTGGTGCTGCACGCCGAGTGCAAGACCAGCTACGAGTCGCGCTCAGGCAACTACAGCGTGACCGAGAACATGTTCTGCGCCGGCTACTACGAGGGGGGGAAGGACACTTGTTTGGGAGACAGCGGGGGAGCCTTCGTCATCCAGGACCCAGGAACGCGCAGGTGGGTGGCCCAAGGGCTGGTCTCATGGGGTGGCCCGGAGGAGTGCGGCAGCAAGCAGGTGTACGGTGTGTACACCAAGGTCTCAAACTACGTGGACTGGGTGGAGCAGAAAACAGGCTCCTCGGAGAGATGGACATTTCTGGACCCAGAGCTGGAGAGATGAGTGACTAAGCAGCCTGCTGCCACCGCGGCTCCCTTTCTTCTTGTTGTTATTGTTTAATGTGCTCCAGACTCGGGTCTTTCGCAAGCAATAGCCACGATACTCCGCGCATGCCAAGCCCCTGCCAGGTCATTTGTTTCGCTTGGTCCCGCATCCCTTCGCTTGCATTCTTAGGAAATGCTTGCTAGGGAGCTGGAAGGAGGGGGCGAAGGACAAGATCTCAGCTGGTGTCCTCTGCATGTGCTGCCCATCTGCAAACCTCACCCACACTCCAGGGAACTTTCCGCCAAGCCTGGAAAAAGGCACAGCAATTGAGGCAGCGTTTCCCTGACACCAAAGCTTTGTGCTGTGTACAGCGAATTGTCCCCACCCCCAGGACTCTCTGGCCAGATCCCTCTGTCAGAAGATGCAACTACAGAATTTCAGAGCCTATGGACAGTGCAGGTAACCCATGTGGGCAGGCCTGCACCTCACAGGTTCCCCACGCTGGTGAAGCCTTTTTCTGTGCAAGGAGTAGTGAGAGGGTCCTGGGAGTTTGCCATTATTTTTATATGCAAATAAGCATCCTTTCCTGGTAGCATCTCAGGTGACGTCCACCTGGCCCCAAAGATGTGAGGATACATCCACATTTAGCCCTAAACTTCAGCCATGGCTGCCAAGACAGCACCAGCCCAAATGGGATACCTGTATCCCACCTCTGTGGGATGAGTACCCCACAGAGAACATAAGGACACAGAGCAGGGTTTATACTCAGCATCACCCTGACCTCCAGCCACAAAAATTTCTCCAGTCTTCTATCACTTGAAGCCCTCTCCAGTCCCACCCCAAGATTAGTTCTGTGGTTTCCAGCCACAGCAGACCTCACAAGGAAAGTGTTTTCCATTACAAGACAGCTTCACATCAGCTGTATCTAAACGATACTTATTTTCAGCAGAATCATTTCATATAAAACACCCTTTCTTGGCTTTCATTTCTTTCTCAGAGGCCTGGTTAGTCCTGCACGACAGTTTATTCATTCTTGCAAGAACCTAGTCCCTTTTCACTACTTTTGAGGCCATTGATTTAGCTGATTTACAGGTTACCAGTGGTGTTCAGTGTTTGTTCATGGCACTTGTGGCCTATTGCAGGTGTCCAAGTCCTTCTAGACTGACTCAAACCCACCTAACACACCAGAAGTATTCATATCCCCCCAGCTTCCCTCCATGGCCCATGCAGACAAGTCCCAACAAGGAACAAGGTCAGGTGAGCTGTCCTTCCTTCAGCAGGACCTTCTCCTTCATTTGCCAGCATAGCTGTAAGCAACATGCAAAAACTGCCTGCTGTGCTCTCTGCGTGCCTGTAGCCTCCTTCAGGCCTCTCTTTCTCCTCCTCCTGCTTTGGTTTTTCCATGAAAGGAAGAAGCCAACAGTGGATGAGACACTGACATTTTGCTATCATCCAAAAAGCCATTTGTAGAACTTGTAGAGGAGCAGAAGGCCTAAGGAAGGTTGAACTTGCAGATACACTATGAACTGTACTCTTGGCTATGTCATGTAACTGCAAGGTATTTTTTAATATATATGTATTTCTTTTTTTTATATATATTACATTCTGTAAAATACCTGATGTCAGGTAAGGATGGTTCTCTTAGTCTTCGTCCTGAGAACAAAATAAAACTTTTATATGTACTGAGCTTGTGCCCTGTGGCTTTTATTCCCAGAGGAACATGGTTGGGGCTGGTTGCTGATGTCTGCCATGCATGCCTGCACTCCCAGGAGAATCTTCACACCATCCCTCACTCTGACAGCTGCTCAGCCTTGGCCTGTACAGCTTCTTGGGCAGAGACAGACCCTGAGCAGCCCCTGAATACAAATCACAAAAGAAGGGCGACAGAGGAGATCCTGCCTTCAATTATTTATAGCCTTAGCACATCACTGGAGATGGGGGTAGTGGCAGGAGCAGAGGGCAGCAACCTGTTTGCTGAGAATAGCAATTAAGTCTGAGTTCAATTGACATGAGGAAAAAAAAAATGAGGTGACTTTTGCTTTAAAAAGTGCGAAAAATCAGCCTATTCCCACTAGTCGTTGGACTGAGAGAGCAGAGGACCTGCAGTGAGCTCAGATGTGAGCTGAGGCAGGGACAAAACTCTGCCGGACATCTCTGCATCAGAGACTGTGAGAATCTCCACTCTGGAGAGAGCTTAAAATAATGGGGGCTGTTTCCTCCCATGTGCCTGTATCCAGGGCTGGGATCTGGGTTATTGATCCCTATTTTCCTATGGCACAGAACAGAAAAACAGCACCAGGCTCCTCTGTGTTGATGACAGGGAGGAGGGCGGTGGGTCTGGCTGGCTCATGGGTCTGCTAACCCTTCCAGAGACATCACGGGAGTAAAGGAGAGGAGAGAGAAGAAGCAAAATAAAAGCCTGGTCCCCTGAGCATTAAACCATCATCTGCAGGATCTGAGCCTAGACAGCCCTGGGGCACATGATAAAATATTGCTGCCCTTTAACAGATCACTGGCGAGCACAGACTCTCCCCCGCCTCCCGTCAATAGCTTTGCCGAGAAATCCCGGACCCGGCGCAGCCCTCGCCCCCCGCTCACGGAGCTGCCGAGTGCCAGCCCCGGGTGACCCACGGGCACCGCGGTGGCTGCAGCAGCGGCTGGGAACGGGCAGCCGAGGAGAAAAGTGAGAACAACAATGGGCTTTGCATTTCTGGCACCTCGCAACCTGCCAGAGTGGTGAGAGCTTCTCTCCAGGGAGACGGGCGTGGAGACAGCTATTTATCAGTCTGGCTGTGGTGAAAAGCCAGCAAAACATCCCTGGGTGAAGTTTTGCTGTCCCTGGCTGCGAGTGAGATGAGAGCTGGCTGTAGCAGAGCCCAGTCTCAAACAGACTGGGGGGACACACAGGACCTGCACAGAACCCCCAGAGAGAGCATCCTTCTTCCTTCATCCCCTGGGATGGGCTCGCTGCTCCCGTGACAGATGGGGGCCTGGCCAGGCCAGGAGTTCTTGCTCTGAACCCCAAAAGTGCCAGGAGCCACAGAAAGCAGAATGTTGAAGGCAGTTTGCTAAGAAACTAGTAACAGGCACAACTGCGTGTTGGAAAGGGGTATCCTGGAAAGGACCCCAAAAATGAGGCCATGGCTGAGAAGCTCATGCATGCACAGGTGGCTCTGAGTAGTGGGGAGGAGATGAAGGGGCTGCATGAGGGAGGGGACATGCTTGCACTGGGTGAGGACACAGGCAGGCAAGAAGGCAGCAGCGAGGAGAAGCTAGTCACAGGCATCCCCCTCGTGGGGGCTGCTGTCCCGTCCCAGCGCTGGCGGGTCACTGGTCCCAGTGGTTCCCAGTGCGGTGCCGGAGACCTGCAGCTCCATCTGGTGGCTCCGTGGCCAGGGCTGCTGAGGCTGCGGAGAGAAGGCGCTGGTGAAGAGAAGGGCTGGTGGCATAAAAGCAGGTTAGAGAACTTACGAAACCAAATCCACACGGCGTCTGGACCACACAGCGTTTTCTTGTTGTATTCATTTTTTTTTAACCAATAGCCTGCAGGTTGTCTAGCTGAGAATAAAGACGAACCTTACAGCAGTAGAAAAAGCAACATAAAGGACCCTTCAAGATAGAGCAGGGGGGACAGGACAGCAACTGGGAATCTGCACGGCCAGGCATTGATGCTGTGTGAGCCACACTGAGTTTGGTTATTTTTTTTTTTCCTTCAGCCTATCATTCTTCCACTAATTCAGCCATGAAATCTTTGATATCATCTTCAGCATCAAATCATTTGCAAAGCCAGGAGAGGGCTGTTTCGGCTGCTTCAGTGGTTCTGCAGGTCTTCTCCTTGTTGGACTAATTTGACAGACAGGCCTAAAATCAATTTCAGTACCCGAAGTTGTTTGGGGGTTGTTCAATTCAGCTCTTGCTACTCAGGTAAGCAGCATGTCCCCTGGTGTCTGTGTTTCAGCCCCTCCACCACACAGGCAATGAATGAATCACAGATGAAACAGCAAAGAAGAGGGAGCCATGAAAGTGTTAGAAACCCCACTTAGCCCCAGCCATCAGCATCCTAGCACAGCAGGTGCCTGGGGCCACTGAAGCAGAGTAAGCCAGGAAGTTGATGGAGTTAATAGAAGTCATTCAGCAGCCAGGATCACTACCCAGCCTCTCTGTGAGAGGTATCAAATGAAAACAAAAGCTGTGATGAGAATGGTGCTAGCACACCAAGGGGTGCTGCCTCTTAAATTGCTCCTAAACCCATCCAGGGCTCAGCAGCGAGCTGGTGACTGAGTGCTTGTCACTGGCACCTCGCTTCCCCAGGGAATGGCTGCATCTCCTGATTCTCCTGTGCCCCATGGAGATGGATTTCCCATGGCATCCCTAGTGTCCCCAGTGCACCCCCCAGAGCACTCCCAAGTGACAGCCCTCACAATGCTCTCTCTCACAGGGCACACCGTGCCCCCCCCACCACCACTTTCTCACCCCAGGATCCCAGAGAAGACAGACCTTGGTAACCATGGTTGTGTTTGAGGCTTGTGATGCACAGGCTACAGGCTATTTCAAAAGTTTATTGAAGTTGCTGTGGCTTAAGCTCAGCCAGTAACTAAGTACAGCACAGCCTCCCACTCAGTCAAACCACCCTGCCCCAGTAGCATGGGAGGAGAATTGGAAAAGGGTAAAGTCTGTGAGTTGAGATAAGAACAGTTCAATAAATGGAACAAAGTAAATATGAATAATAATTAATAATAATAACAATCATGAACAGAGAGATAAAGAGAGAGACATAATAAAGGCAAGAGACACACACTGCTGTTGTTTACCACCCTCTGACCGATGTCCAGCCCATCCCCCAGAGCAATCAGCCCATCCTGGCCAACTCCTCCAGTTTATCCACTGAGCAGGATGATCTGTGGTGTGCAAAGTCCCTTGGGCCAGTTCTGGTCAGCTGTGCTGGCCCTGCTCCCTCCCAGCTCCTTGTACACCTGCTCCAGTGGCAGAGCACAGGAAACGGAAAAGTTTTTGACTTAGAGTAAGCACTACTTGCACCTACTAAAACATCAGTGTGCTATCAACATTATTAATCCCCAGTGTAGTAACAGCTACAAAGAGGAAAATTATCTCCATCCCAGCTGAAATCAGCTGTGGTCACAGGACATGCTGTGCCCACGGGTAAGTTTTGCAGGAGCCCAGCTGCCCTGCAGGGAAGGTAAGAGTCATGGGGACAGCACGTTTCCTCCCAACCTTATGACACCCACCAGGTCCCTAAAGCCCTGAAGGGTGAAGTAGCAGAAGGCAAGAATCTGCATCTTCCCCTTTGCCCTGACCCTGCAGCCCAATATTTGCAATTTCTGCATAACTGGGGAATACTTTGGACTTGCTGCCACAGTCTTCTTGCACTAGCCAAGTTTGGCACCCTTTGCTCCCCCTGCAGGGTACCCAGACAGCTGGCCAAAGGCAGGGCAGACTGGGCATGTGCCTCTCTGGAAGCAGAGCACTGCTGGGAGATAAAAACAGCCCCAAGCTTCCCTCCAAGATGCCCACACACACATAGAAAAGGCTTTTGAGACATTAAAAAGCACAAGTGCATTCCTGGGCTGAGGAGAAGGGGGTTGTTTTATTCTTGAAAGTAAGAAACCTCATCCTGTGCATGGGGTAGCTGAGAAGTTCATCCTCACACAGAATATGTCCCATAAGAATCCATCAGACCCATGAGTCTTCCAGAGATTGTTGGACAAGGTGCCTGAATGAGGCATCCCAGCGTGATCCCATGCCACCAGGAGCTGGGGAGCTTGCTGAACCAAGAGCAAGGGCTGACCTTGGGTCTCCAAGTTTCCAGGCAGTTCATCACATCGCCCCAGCTCCTCTTTGTGATCCCCAGGTCCCTCTACATCTTGGTCAAATAAAGCACAAGGAAGATGATGACTGAAACACAGACCAAGGAGCTGCCGATGCAGCAGCACCATTTCCAGGAGAAGTTGCTGTTGGAGGGTGAGGGGTGGTGAGTCGAGGCTTCACGGGGTCTTAAGCCCTGGTGTTTCAGGGTCTGAGAGGTCCAGGATTGGTATGTATTCCAGGAAACCCGTGCTGGGGCTGGCTGCAGCTTAGTGTGATGGGTCCTGGCCTTACCCACACCAATCAAGGGCTCGCAGACATCTGATCCCCGGGACCACCATGACTCCGTGTGATGGGTTCCGGCCTCCCCCCTATTTGTTAAGGACTTCCAGACATTTGATGTCCAGGCCAGCCATGGCTCACTGCTGTGCATCCTGGCCTTGTTCTCATCCGTCAAGGGCTTCCAGGCATCCAGTGCCAGGGCCTTCTGTGACCTGTTGCAAATGCCAAGCTCGCAGGCCTCGCAGTGGGCACGGTCGTGTGGCCCCGTCACCAGTGCATCCACCACGACTTCCAGGAGGTCAGAGGGCTGGACAGGCTTCTTGTAGAAATACTGGAGGATCTTTATCACTAAGTTGTGCAGAATTGTCTCCACAGTGTCCAGGCTGAACTCAGGATCCTCCAGCCGGGAGTTAGGGCAGCGCCTGCACTTCTGGCGAAAGATTCGCATCCACACGGTGCCCCAGCCCTGGCAGTGGTACACGTGGAACAGGATGTGCACTTTGGCAGAAGACCACTTGTGAAAGCACTGGGAGCACTGAAACCTGCCAGGGCAAAGAGGGGACCAGCTCATCCCAGGTGCCCCATGCTGAGCTAGAGGCTTTTGGCACAGTCAGTAGGGACGAGGGTTAACACAGACTATGGACTAACTACACTCATGCAAGCTTTACACCAAACTGTCCTCCCCCTTCCCAGCCTGGGAAGTTCACTACAGATGTGAGCTGAGGGCTGGCCCCAGCATTAAAGATTTCAGAAGCCAGGCTGTCTTTTGGGATCCTGGCCCCACCGCCAAAAGCAGAGGCCCTTGGGGTGAGAAACATCAGGTCCCTGTTTGGGACTCCAGCCCCTCACCCATGCTGGCTCATCACAGCTCAGCGGAAAGCCAGCATCATGCCCGAGACTGGGTAAGACAATAAAAGCAAAACAGAAGGAAGGTGTGGGTGGAGGGTGCAGGGCAGGTGAAGAGATATCTTGAGGAGCCAAAAGGTGTGCAACCCACAGCTCTTCATCTTGCACAATCTGCATGGGGACTGGCAACCAAAGTCTCCATTTGCTGCCACCCAGGCAGGGTGTCTGAACAATGCCCAGGGTGGAAATGTTTGGGGGGCTTCTCATGAGCAATGCAGAGCCACAGCCTCCCTCTTCCCAAGGCCCTGCAGCCTGGTGCAGGTACAGGGGCTGCTGAGACATCACTCCATGTCCCAGAACACAGTGGTTCTCCCTCTCCTTACCCTGTGAGTGCAAGCCCAGAAGATTCTAGTGAGGTATAAGCCCCCCTACTTGCTGAAGGAGCTCTTTTCATTTTAACAAAGACATGGAGAAATTCTGGCCAAATAGCAGCTGCCCTTTGGACCTGCTGAACTATTCTCCCCTCCAAATATCATGTTTTCCAGTTTGGCAATAACCCACCAAGATTCAAACAAAAATGAAGAAACCCTTCACAGTCTCACCCACCTCCAAACTCCCCGTTTTGCTGAAAAACCTGTTTCCTGCAAGCAAATTTTGAAAAAGGCAAAGGTCCACATGGCAACCCATCAACCCTGATCCCCCTGCAACAGGGACTGTCAGCAGCCCTACCTCCCAAGAGCACGGCGCTGCACAAACTCCTTCCAGCCAGGCCTGCAGGCCTGCACCTGCAGGGCATCATCCTCCAGAAGTGTCCACGGATCTGTTATGCCCATTTCTCTAGTCTTCACTGCAAAAGTGTCCTGCCACTGTCGCATAGCTCCACTTTGTCCTGGGTTGATAAGGAAGTGAGATTTTCAGGAAGTTGTGGTCAAACCAATCTGTGCTCAGATTTGAATATTGGCACCTGGTGTGGCCACTGGAGACATGGATACGCCTCTGAGAACACAGCAGGTTAAAAGCAGAGAACACCCAGGGAAACTCTCTCTTTGTTCGGTTGTGAAAGAGGTCAGACCTGCCCTGCCCAGCCAGAGTTCTGGGAGGGCAGAGTCCAAGATTTTAACCCTTTTCTTGGACAATGAAAACTTTGAACATTAAACTCTCCTAGAAGAGAGACAGACATGAAGTGGAAGGAAATGGGCAAGAGTGGTGAAGGTCTGAGCAAGTGAGAGATGTCAGCAGAAGGTGAGAAGAATCCTAGGTGGGAGGAGATGATGGCGTGGCCTTGGGCTGGACTCTTTTCTTGTATAGCCATGGACAGACCCATTTTTCCTGTGACACAGAGACTGCATTTAGGGGGAGGCAATGCCTTGGAGCCAGGAGAGTGCGGTGATGTTGTGTGAAGCAGTGGCATGAACAGAGACGGCTGAGGAGGGTGTGGTGATGCCCTCTGACTTCAGTGAAGAAGAAGAACTCTGTTCTTGAGACCTCACGGCCCCAGGGGGTGAATTTGGGGGGGACTGGTGTCCCAAGAGTGAGGGACTGTTGCTCTTTTGGACCTGGGCAAAGCATCCTTAAAAGGGGAACCCTAAAAGCAGCTCTGGTCCATGTGCAGTGGTGAGAGCACTGGACATGGAAGGAAGAGGTCAGAAGGGCAGATGTTCTCCAAGCGGTGCCACAAGTGACATGGAAACACAAGAGGTTTCAGCTGTGTTTCCTGGGGAAGCCTATGGTACAAGAGGGACTCCTCTCTCCTTGATGAACTGAGAGTTGATTATCTGAAGAGTGGTGATGAACTGAAAGTTGACTATCTGAGGGGTGGTGACTGGATTGAGAATCTAAGGTTTTATCTCATTGTGCTGTGGTGGAAATTGCAGGGAGGAGAAGGAGTGTTTTGGAAGGTTTTCATTCTGAGTTCTGTGTGTCTTCCTTTTTATATATTGTAACTCAATAAAGTTTTTTCCTTTATTCCTAAGCTGAAGCCTGCTTTGCTCTATTTCTGGTCACATCTCACAGCAGCCACTGGGAGAATATATTTTCATGGGGGCACTGGAATTGCACCAGGGTCAAACCGTGACACATTTGAAGCTGGGGAAGGGGTAGCGACCAAGATTGCAAGTCAAGCTTGGCAACTGCCTTCTCCCTATACTTTTTCTCTTTTTACAATGTTTTTGTGCTCGGAGAGGGGAACCTTTGCTCCTGCATGAGCAGCATCCCCCCATCCCAATCTCTGGGTCAACAGTCTCTGCTGACACTGCACCAGGTCTTGGCCAGGTGAAATGTCCCCTAAAGTAAGGACAAGGTGGGTTTCCTCAATATATGTACATGAACGCCTGACCTTGGAAAGCCACGATGCTGCTCTGTCCATAGGCAGAAAGACTGGAAACAAAACCCCCTGCCAGGCTGCCCACGCCCATCATATTCATAGCAGTGGGGAGAACTTAGAGAGATTTGCCCGGTTTAGGAATAATGAAAGTGAAACCCATTGAAAATGCAGGACTCAGCAGCTGATAAAGCTACAGATAACCTTATCTATCTCAATAGCTGCCACCAACCATGGGCTATTTTTACCTATTTTCGGCCAATTTGAGCAGAAAAACACCTAACATGAAACTTCAGGGTGGAAAATTGGGGACGACAGCATAGTACATAAAACCAAAAGAGATGAGGTGTGCTCTGAGCTGAGAGCACCCAGGCAAGGTATAAACAGCAGGGCTGGGGCTACCTGCAGCCCTTGCCTCCCAGCTCACCCCTCTCAGGGTGCAGAGGTTCCCCAGGAATTCCCATGGAGAGCAATGCAGGATGGAAAGCAGGTTAGATAAGATGCCAAATGATAACAGGTCTTTTAGTTTGAGAAAGATCTTGATAAGGCAGGTTTAGCTCCAGGCACTCCATGCAGGTAAATCCCAGGAACCACAGTCTGGCAGGGAGGCTCTGACCTTTGCTGCTGGAAGGGAAAAGGCAGTAAGTACTTTGTACCAAGAGCCCTATAACACCTTCCCAAGGTGCACTGCCCCTCCCGTGACAGCGGAGGCAGGAGGCTCCAGGAGATCCCAGCACAGAGCAAAACTTCAACTTCCACATGTTCCTTCTTTGTGGTTTCTTCCACTCCAATTACACCTTGATACCATCATCTGGAGCAGGACTGGAAGGACAGAAAGTGCTTGGAAGCAGAGAAGCCAAGACAAGATCTTCAGGAGGCTTATGAAGAAAGCCCTAACCTATGGATAGACCCTGAGTTGCCCCCTTTACCAAGACCCTTGTCATGGGTTCATTGTGTCCTGCTTGGGCAGTGAACTACAAGCAGGACAGTGAAGGAGGGATCATCCCACCAGTGTTGTCAATGTTCACAGAAGGGAGGTGGGGAACATCCCTGGCTCAGGGCTGGTGCATGAGGAAGAAGAGACAAAACAGCAGATCTTTATGGCCTCCTCTCATTCCTTTCCCTGGGGCTCCCATGTCTGTAGGTTCATTATAGAAGACCCCTTCATGTATCCTGCCACAGAGGGGTCTTCAGGGCTGCAGATCTCATGGTGCAGAAGGTGGGAGCTAAGTAGGGAAAGGGTTGGCCTCACAGCTGGCACCATGGCCAAGCATGGCATGGGGACCCAGCCAACGGCAGGTGACCAGGATGGAGCCCCCACCCTGCAGCATCTGTCTGTCCACTTGACCCCTTCTGTGTTATTGTCCAAGATTTACCCTGGGGGACGGTTGAATGCAGGAAAGACCTAAAGGTTTTGACACCTTCCCTTTACATCTAGGGCATGCCTATGTTAAACATCTCCACCTATTTTGAGGAGGAGAAGCCCCCTGGGGACACAGCCCTAGCTCCTGACACTCTCATATTCACCCAAACAAGGATCTGTAGTTTCAGCCCAGCTCTTCCTCCTCAAGGCTGCTGACACAAGGCATTCTCCCCACAGGACGGGCACCACTCCACACACTTCCCATCCCAGGGGCCAAAACTCAGCCCCTCTGGCACACTGCTCAGTGGGGATACAGTGGCATACCTGGTTCCTGGTGTGGGAACAGGTCCCTGCCTTCAAAACCTGGCTGTGATGGAAACCAGTGCCCTGTTACGTCATGGCAACACAAGTCAAATCATGACCCACAGTGTGCTGAGCCCTCACAGTCATCTCTGAGGCAGCCGAGTGCTGGTCCCTCTATTAAAGCTTTTGAGTTGCTTTTACTAAGGGGACTTTCCTAGAACAGCCCACAGAGACGAAATTGCTTCGACATCCTGTTCCATTTCACACACACCTCCTGGCTCTGTCCAAGCACCTTGCTGCTTATCAGTACCTGCCTGGAAACAAAAGCTGCTCCTACAGGATCTCCCCACAGCCTGGCCTCAGCAGGGAGCGGGGACAAGCTCTGTCCTGCACACAGCATGACCTCGTTGGGCTGGCAGCCCTTGCCAGGCTCAGACCCTGCCAATCCTCTTCACTCCAGCATGCTGGCCATGGCTTCTCCGTGGGATGCGTGAAGGAAGCACACAAGGTGCAGCCTGGGTGGTAATTTCCCTGCTGTTTTTGCACAGCACGAAATTATTTTTGACTTGAGCTCCCACCCCTGTGTGAGCCGCCTCTGTGTTCACAGGAAGATTTCCCAAAGTTCTTTCTCCTCCTCTTCATCTCTCACTATGTGTCAGCCTCCACATTCTCCACTCTTCCAGCCAAGGGAAAAAGTGCCCGCATTGCCCATAAGGACTTTCCCTGGCCCACATGTACCCCATTCCTGCTGGGACATCCATCCCTTCCTTTGGCATGGGTCACCCCATTCCCTGGTGGCTCCATCCTGCCAGCAGTCCCTGGAAGGGGCAGGAAGGGGCAGAAAGGGTCATTCAGCCCCAGACCCCCTGCAGGACTGCAGAAAGGAACATCCCCTCAGCAGTGGGGATGCTGTGTCCATGGGCACATCAAGGTTTACAGGACAGATGAACTGACATCTAAGCAACAGGGCAGAACCCTAAACACTTCTCACTGCTTGCTTCATGCTGAGGCTTTTTCTATTCTGAAGACTTCCCTCATTTTTTCCTGTGTTGAACACACCCCATTCTTTTCCATCAGTCATTCTTTCAATAAATTTTTGCTCTTTCTCCAGGTCATCAGGGAGAATTCAGTTTCTAACCCCCCACTCAAACAGCCCCTACACCCTCTTTCAATAGCATCTTGCTTTCATATGAGCCTGGGTTCTCCAGAAAATCTCTGTTGGATGTGTCTGCTGCATGAGCTATTGATAACTGCTCATGGGAGGGAGCTTCTTGAGAATCCATCCACCCACAGTGGCAGAATTTCCCATTTCTTCATTTGCTTGTAAGAATGTCATGTAAGGCAGCACAAAGATAGCATCACTTCTGCTTTCCCTGTGGTACCCGGTCTGTCACCCTAATGAAGAGAAAATGAGGAAGGTTTGACACAAGTTCCTGCTAAATCTGTGTTCTCAGCCCCAGCACTGCCCCATCAGTGTTTGCCACTTGGTGGTAATTTGTTCCAGCAGTTTTCTGGGTACTGAAACAGGTTGACTCATCTAGAATTTCCTGGATCCTCTTTTTTCTTCTTCCAAGAAGCAGATGGTGAATTGGACATCCATATCCCCCTGGGACATGACTCCATGACAGCTCTCTGTGCCTCAGTCCCCCTCCAACCTTGATGCATTTGACAATTAATGGTTGTCACTCCGTCATGGTGGAGCCAACCAGCTATAGGGATGAGCAGTGGCTACAGGTTCCCTTCCATGCTGGACTGTCTGCACAGCTGAACCCTTGGAGCAGAAGGGTCCACCTGTCTAAGGGTGGATTTGAGGAAAGAAGGATCAGTTCCTCAGGAAATAGGGCTATGCCCAAGCTGGACTGTAGAGAGGGCACACTGCCCTCTGCCATCCTGGATTTCTGGGGTGGAGAGGGATGCTGAGCAATGGAGAGACATTTAAGGGGCCAAATGGATGTGAAGACATGGGCAGGTATCACCCCACATGGGTTTAGGCTCCTTGTTCAGTGATGGTGCTTCCAGGCGTGAGGAGCGAGCTCGACCCCCTCCAACAAGGCTCTGTGCCTGTGCCATGGGCAGAGGGTTTGGTCTTGGGACAGAGGAGCAGGCAGGCACAGGGCTCCTGCCTGCCCCTCCAAGCCCCATGCACCTGGATCTGGACTGTCAGCTCCCTCACTGAGCATCACATCCTACCAAAGGGAAGAAGAGAGAGGAGACAAAACTCTGGAGGCAACTCAAAGCAAAACTAGAGAAAGCAGAATGAGGGAGGGAGGAGGAAACACAGATACTGCGTAAGCTACAGCAGCTCAGTGACAGGTAGGGTGAGACTCTTGGTGGGACGGGATGGAGGAGATGTTTTGGGCCCAGACCCCTCAGCACACACGAGCTGTGCAGCCTGGCCATGGTTAGGGGTCCAGGCTGCCTGTGCAGCAGCCACCCCTCCCACCACCAAACACAGCACCCACCAGCTCCCTCCAGCCTTTCTCCTCCGGGAACAACAGTCACTTTCCCAGATAGTCAAGGCCATGGCAATGCTCCCACACCACAGTTCCTGACAGACCAGTCCCACCCACAAGCCATCTCATTACCTGGTGGACAAATAACCCACACACCTGGAGGTGATGCATCACCTCCAGTCCAACTTCTCCTAACCAAAATCTTCTGAGACCTCCCAGTGACCAGGACAGTGCTCATTTGAAATTGACCCTGCTGTCCTACAGCCTGACCACCCCTTCTCCCTTCAACATCTGCAATGCCCTGGTGTTCAGGAATAGTGATTTGCTGCTTCATGGCATGGCTCGCCTCAAAGACACAGCTGCAAAGTGCAGGAGAGGATTTCCTTTCCATCTTCATCTGCCTGTCCAGTTTTCCCAAGACATGGCTTATGAGTTCAGGTTTCTTGGAGAGATGCTTGCTCACATGTTGTTTCCAACCACCTTTAATGAAGACTGGGGTGTATAAGGAGCCAGGCTGGCTCTCAAGCATCATGTAGAAGCTTTTGCTTGCTTAGGTATAGCCCAGGCACACTGCCACACATCCAGCTTTCTGCAGATGCTGACAGGGACCTGTCCCAGCTCTCTGAGGTCTCCCAGAGGGCTCTGGCCATTCCTCATCATCAAGCCCTAGTGTGGGAGCAGGGTGAGGCTCTCCAGAGGTCTCAGCAGGTGTGTGGTCTCAGGGGCTGACGCAGCATTTTGGCACTGAGGTGGTGGCAGCCACTCCTCGGGGGAGCGCTGGGTGCCCGCGGTCGGAAGCAGCTGCTTTAACTGCCAGACCAGACTGCACAGGAAATGCCTCGGCTCCAGCAGCCACAGCCTCCCCCCTGGCTGGTCCGGGGTCCCAGCACAGCAGAAGCTGTGGCACAGGGATGGGGGGCCTGAGGGGATGTGTGTCTGTGGCAGGGGGTGTTTCAAATCTGGGGGTGTGCACACAAATTTTTCTGGTGACATGTTTGGACATCTGTGTGTTCATGAACATTTGTGTGTGCTTGCACATGTGAGCACACTTGATTCCCCATTCCCAAAAAGGATATTGGGGTGTGGGGCCTGACACCCACCTCAGGGCACTGCTTGGTCTGGGGATGCTCAGCCAGCACAGCCAGTGCCATGCCAGGTGCAGGGGAGTTTAGCTCACATCTGTGAGTGCTGAGCATCCTGTGCTCCAGGCAGGGATGGGAGATTGGCAGCCTGGAGCATCCCCAGCACTCAGCCCATGCATCTTGAGGCCCCAGCCTTCCTCCCTGCAATGGGCAGGATTGCAGCCAGGCTGATGGGGGTTGGAGGGGCACAGGCACTGTGGTAGGCTGGATGCTCTCCCATCCCAAATGGCAGTGGGAGATGCTTTTGCTACACCTCCAATCCCACTGGATGGCTTGGGAGACTCTGGTCACTCTGGTCAGCTGCAGACCACCATCCAACCAGAGACAAAAAGACTCAGCCCCATCTGCAAGTGTAGAAGTCATAGCTGCAGCCAGGGAGTGCAGGAAGTGCTGAAGATCTGGCACCTCTGCTGCCGGAGAGGTAGGATGGAAAATATGAAGCAGGGTCCAACCCTCTCAGCTATGTCAGTGTCGTGTCTGACGGGAAAGCAAAACGCAGAAGTGCTGACTGAGCTCCCACTTTCCCACTGCAGCTGCCTCCTGCCTCGTTTTCTGGGCCCTCCTGGCCACAGCAGGTCTCTGTCAGAGCTGCTGGGGCAAGGAGCAGGGCTGCTGCTGGCAAAAATCCCCAGTGGGCTGAACCATGAACTGGCGTGAGTTATGTGAGTTATGGGCAGTTATGGCACTGCCTGTGGAGGCTACTGGGAGCCTTCAGCAGCACTGGAGACCAAAGGGGACACCACATCCACCGTCCTACCCTGAAGAAAGGTGTAAGCTATCCCAAATGGATATTCATCCCATCTAGTCCCCTCTGGAAGTTTCTCATGGACTTTTCAGCCCCCACAGAGTACAAGATATGGTGCCTGGCTTGCCTCACCCCTTCCCCCAGAGCCCAGGTTGGCTCCCACAAGGCTGTGCTGGTTTTGCTGGGGGTAAGGGAGGAAGAAACCTGCTGACAGTGCTGCCAAAGTGTGAGATGCAAGTGACTCTTCTCAGTTTTCACTGAGTTTCACACTCTCCTGGCAAGCCTCTGCTGCCTCCAAAGCCACTCCTTACTGGGGTTTCTCCTCTCTCAAGCAGCTGTCACTTCTTTCCGCTCTGGTTTCTGGCAGGTAGCACATCTCTTTCAAGAGAGAAAGTGGAAGTTTGAAGCAAAAAAAGCTGCACTGAGCACCACGGCATGAGCTTTGCCCTGACTAATGGCAGCCAGACCCCTGGCACAGCAGGGATGCTCCTCCCCATGGAGTGGGTGAGTGCCCCGAGACAAGCCTGGTTAAGGGCGAATGTTGGCTTGCAGCCATGCCTGGGTGACAAGCTCAGACAGGGCCAAGGAGAAAATTAAAATCGACTTCTCTAAATTCTTAAGAGCAGCTTTGTGGAAGAGCAGCTTGCATATGTCACAGAGAGGCCCAGGAACCACAAGGGATGCTGCCACCTCCCAGCTCTGCCCTGCACTGCAAGAGCCGTTATTTGCCTGCCCACGCACTTGCCATCACGAGCCAACAAACTCCTCGATACAAAACTCTTTATTCACCCCCATGGCTATATCTGACTCCCACCTGGGGAGGGAGGGACACAGGGGTAGATTACCCCTCATGCAGAAGAGGAAAATGCCTGGAGGCAGGCAGAAGACCAGCTTCCTGCTTCCCAGGGATTTCTGAGTAGCGGTACATAGGGCAGCCTCTGCTCCGAGCAAGAAGCTTGCAAGAAGCCTTGGGCTCCCGTGAGCAGCATCACACAAGATTCACTCCAGTTCTGACCTCCAGCACTTCCTTCAAGAGTCATGCTTTGATAGTTGGTTGAGACCTGGGTCAGGGAAGCAGCATGGCCACTCCACAGAGCACAGGGTGGAGGTAGAATACCGAGGCATGCTGTAAGTCACGTTTGGGACAGACCTGTTGGCATCACTGCTCTGCCTCAGCCCATCCTCCCTGCCCTGACTGAAGAGGCAGCACATGGAGCACAGCAGGGACCTTCCTCGTCCTGTGGTACCCACCCCATGGCCACAATAACACTGTGGCCAGGACTGTTCGATATCGACTCCAGCAGCAGCATCTCTGTTGCTTTAGTCCTGATACGCTGGATTATCCCACAGTGAGGGGCTGGGGCAGCCCACACCCTGGTGAGGAGGGACTCTGACCCTCAGCAGGGCTGTGATGGCAGCTGTCGAGTCCTCTCATCCAGGTGTTTCTTGCCACGCTCTGGTGTGACAGGTTTCTCCTCAGGGAAGATGATGGTGGCATATTCAGTCTGCTCAACCAGCTGAGTCTTGGGGGGCACTGGGCTGCGCTGGTCCCTCTGAAACTCCAGCACACCATAGTCCACAGTGGATACGAACACCACAGGGGGCTTCTCTTCCTTCTGCAAGGTAACCCATCATGGTGGTTCAGCATCCAGAGGCACCCACCATCCCCAGCACAAGCCCATTCTTACAGCAAGTGCCAAAATCAGCTCTGAAGCGTCATGGGAGAGTGAGAGTGATACAGGAGAAAGGTGCACAGACCTGGGGTAGAACATGCACAGAGGAACCACAGCATGAGCCTTGGGGTATCAGCTCTCTGCCTCTGCAGGCAGGCTGGACTCTCTGCCTGCCTGGCCATGGAAGGCAGGGCTGTGCTAGGAGTCCCTTTCCATGGGGCTCCAAGGTGGCATGGTGTGCTGGACAAGAGCCTAGGGCTGAGTTTGCTCAGCCCAGAGAGGAGAGAGCAAAGGGCAACCTACTCACTGCCTTCAGCCACCTAATGAATGGGGTTGGAGAGAAGATGGAAACAGATCCCTCCTAGAGGTGCCTGGCTAAAGAGAGAGGAAAACAGGCACCAGCTGCAGCAAAATAAATTTTAGCTTGATATATTTGAGAGAAACATCCTCCCATTTTCTACAGCAACACAATCCACTGTCACAGATAAGCCTACTTTGAAGAAGAATTGTATTAGAGAGTCACATCCTATGTTGGGTAGTTTTATTTTGATTTTGTGATGAGGCTGTGCTGCTGCAGGTGCAGAAAAGCAGTTGTAGCTGTGCAGAAAAGATCAAGGAGCAGTAGAGAAGACAGCAGCAGAGAAGGCAGCAGCAGAGAAGAAGTGAGATGCTTGTGAAGAGCTGATAAAGGAAGGCCCAGCACCCTCCTCAGGCCAGCAATGCCACGGTGCTCTCCAGCAGCACAGCAGGGTGACAGAGGCGGAAAACTCACCACTGGCATGTTTTCACTCGGTGGTTTCTGCACATCTGCAAAGTAACACACTTGGTTAGAGGAGGTTTGTGTGCCATCTAAGCTGGCTCAGCTCCACCAAAGAGCACACCACAATCTTTTCACCACACATCCTCCTTGTCCATAGGGTGGAACACCCTGAGCATTACAAGGACAAGCAAGATACCAGCCCACAGTCTAGGGTTTAATTTGGGATTAGTGGAGTGCAGCAGAATTTTCTGTGAGTCCTTGGGTGCCTGTGGCATGTCTGAGGTGATGCCCTCTGCTGCAGCAGGCTGAGGTGCTCCAAAGGTACCTGGGCAAGGTGCATAGGAGGGATTCAAGTGCCCCATTAAGGCACAACACTCACGAGTGGTGTAGAGCCCCTGCACATGGTCTGGGGGCTCAACGAAAGGCAAGCAGGGCTCAAAGCACCCCTCTCCCCCCAGTATGGAGTTATCTGTCCCACAGAGGTATGCCACAGCTGAGTTTGGCACATTGAACCAGTCCATGTACCCCAGGCAGCTGCAGACATCTGGCTGACCCCAGGTCCCAAAATGGATTTGCATGGCCTCCAGGGGAATCATACCTCCTTTCCTGTATGTGAAGGTGAGGTAGCCAAAGATCAGCAGCACAATCACTCCAGCCAGCAGGAGGATGCCCAGGAGCATGGCCTTGATGTCCTCTGAGGGGCTGCCTTCCTCCATCTCCGGCTCATCGGTAGCATTCACCTGGGGGGCTGCTGCAATAGGCATTCAAAAAAGGGGGAACAAAACAGCAGGTCAGGAGTGTAACGTGGACTCTACAGTCCTTGTGAAAGGCAGCAGGGGAACATGGGGGTGTCCTCAGAAAGGGCTCAGTGCCAGGTAGGCTGTCATAGTCCCATTTGTCCTCCAGGGTGCAAAGGAGACAGGACAGGGCAGGGCTGTGCTCTCCTGACCCAGGTCAGGTCCCCTCCCTGCCTTAACCCCTGGTGCTACAACAGGCTTGGGACCCGTCCCCATCAGCTCAGCCCCCAGGCTGACCTGTGACGATCAGCTGGGACTGGTTGCTCTCCATCACTTTATCAGGATCATAGAAGGTGATCAATCCACAGTAGTAGGAGCCTGAGTCATTCTGGTGCAGGTTCAAGATCTCAATCTCAAAGACAGAAGTGTGGTTGATGAGCTGGTACTTTTCTGTCACTGTCATGGGCTTGTTGCGGCTGATCTCAGCAATTTTTTGGGCTTGGCTGTGGTTGGTCTCCTTGTACCAGTTGAGGATGTACTCTGAACCAGAGTCATTCTCCATGGAGATATTGCAGAAGAAAGTGGCTTTGTCACCTTCAGGGAGAGTTAACACTTCTGGGAAGATGGTCACTGTTTGGAGAGAGGATACAAGGAGCAGACATGGTTACAGCAGGCACAGGTCTCAGACACAGCCATACCCCTGTGTGGGAGCCAGCAATGCAAGCCCAGTCCACATCATCACTCTGGGACACGGGCAGGTACATCAATCCTTGTCTCTCCCATTCCAAATGTATGCCTGCTGGCTGGAGAGGGACTCTCAGAGGTAGCATCTGTACTGTGAAATGGTTTCAGCAGACTAAATTGTGCTCTGGGCTACCTAAAATTAACACTGAACACCTGTACCGGGGAAAACAGACTTTGGGGGTTGTACTATTTTTAAATATATGCTGTATGTTCATGTCTGAGTCATCATCTCTCCAGCTGAGGCTGACTCTGAAAGTGAGCAGAAGGACAGAGTCCCAGGCTGGGGCAGTGTCCTGTGGTGCCTGCTGGGATGCTCTGGTTCTCTCCACTACACCATGCTGGGAGCTCAGAGCAGGCAGGGCCACCCATGGCACAGTATTTGTCAATTCCAGCCTGAGACCACCTGACAGGACAGAACAACCTGGAGCTTACAGTGCCATCCCTTTCCAGGGGCTGTCCTCTCCTTATGTGCGTGTGGGCAGCCAGGTCCTGGGGTTCCAGCTGGGCTTGCCAGGCTGTTCCCAACACAGAATCCAGCCAGTCACAGCCACAGGCTCCTCTGCTTTAGCACCAGCCCTGCTGCTTCACCTCATTTCCCTGCCCATTATCCTGGTGGGATCATCCATCCTGCATGGTGGGAATGCTGCAAACACGGGCCAGGCACACAATGTCCTGCTCCAGCCAGTCCCACACAGCAGAACAACTGTTGTATTAATTTCTGTTCAGAGCAATGAAAAAATGGGAAGAAGCATTTTTCACATGGGTCACTCAACCAAGCTATTCAAACCACCATGGCTTTGAAAAGTGTCTGTCAAAGGAAATTTGCCTTCCCTTTCCAGAAATCACCACCAATAGCAGCCCCAAGCCTTGCACGCAGAGTCAGAAAGTCCCTCCCGTCCCTCCAACTCTGGCCTGAGGCCATAGGACCATAACGTCAGCATCACCAACCAGAAAAGGAACCTGGAAATTCTGTGATTAAATACAAGATCAGATGGAAAACTGTGCTGAGAAACGAGGGTTGAGACTAAACAGGAGGAGTGAAGAAGTGCCCCAATTCCCACAGGCGGCACTGGCTGTGGCAGTGTCCACACCAAGAGATGGAATTTCTGCCATGTTTTGGATTTCTTGTGTTTAACAGGAAATATTTGACAGGTTCAGGGCTTTATTTCCTACTAGTGCCGCTGCCAACAATGAATGAAGCGTTCGGAGGACTTCTGAAAGTAGAAGTTGGGTTTACATGTTTTCCTGTATCTTCCCAGCTCCAGAGGTAACATCTGCTCCAAGGGACACCCAGCCCTCTGCCCACCCTCAAGGCAAAAAATACATGAATCCACCAAAGAAACAGTGAGCTGGAAGGAAAGGGAGACACAGCTTCATCAGAGCTCTCACTCACCCTGCCGAGACTCACACCTTCCCTTCAACCTCTCCTTCTCCCACAAAGTTCACCCAGAGAAAGGATCCTGGATCCCAGAGGATCAAGTCCAAACCAGGAGCTGCAGCCCGAGGGCACAGACTGAAGCCATGAGAGCTAGAAAGAAAACCCTACTACACCCCACTGGCAAACCCATAAGCTCAACACTAAATTCTAACCACCATCACTGTGTCACAACACAGCTCTGGTGTCAGCACTGTGAGCTGGGGACTGTCCCCTTCCCCATCCTTTAATCCCATTTATGCCCAAGCATCCCCAAGTCCTTTGCTTCAGCTGCACATACCCAAAAGCTTTGGGGTTTCTGCCTTCTTGATGCCAGAGTTAATTTTTAACTACAAAGCCCCCAGCCCTTAGACATTTTCCACCAGCTCCACACAACATGCCCGTGCCAGCGAGCCCGTCACACTCCTGTACCTACCGTGGCGGCAGCAGGTCAGCATGGGCCCACAGCAGAGCAGGATGACACAGAGGTCCACCAGGGCCACCTCCACGCTGCTCCACGACTTCTTTGAGGCACCTGGAGCCATGTGAGCCGCTGTGTGCCCTGCCCAGGCAGGCGGGAGGTGCTGTGCTGTGTGTGCTGTGCCGCTCCTGGCTCTCTCCGTGCTTCCTTCCCCGCAGCGGCAGCTCGTTCTCTGTCGTACACAGCAAGGGCTGGGTGGAAATGAAACGTACCCATCTCTGCCCCAGAGGGAAACCCGGGGCTTCCTCCCACCCCTAGCTTCCTCCCCACACAGGCAAGGATCAGCTGAGCCTGATCTGGCCCCTTTTCCCCTCCCTGCGTGCTCCTGGCATGTTCCCACACAGGTACGCAGCTGCCAAGCAGTGGGGACAGGCACCTCTGAGCCTGCACCCTTTTTGGGGAGAGCTTCCAGGGATGGAGGACACAGGGAGCACAAGGGACAAGTCCTCAGTTCTGAGCCTGGCCCATAAGTAAAGGCAGTCTTGGGTTCCCAGGCACCCACAGGTGCTCCCACTGGATGCCCAAGGCAGTGGGGTTGTGGGATGTGTGACACTGGGTAGACAGGTCTGAGAAGCCATGGGACACCTACTGGTAGGCTGCTCCCTCCAGGATGGGATGGGATGGGAGATGAGGAGGAGGGGGAGGAGGACAAGTTTTGCCTCCTTAGGTGTGTTTCTTTTCAGATTTGAAGAGAGCAAGGGCAGGTGCCCAGAGCCAGGGTACTGTTATTGAGGCAGAAGACTTATGTAATTTTTTTGCCATCCATGCTCTCCTCTCACCACACTGACTAATACTGGCATAGGAAATAACCAGCAGTGAAAGCATGCTCCTCCACTTCTCTAAAACACAGCCTCGGTGCCCCACAATTTTGGAAAGTTTCAGGGGAAAATTAGTAACTGAAAATTAATAAGAAGGGTGTGATTCTAATGATGACTTCATTATTTTTCCGAGCTTCCACAAACAAGCTGTGGGGCTGGGGCTTGCTCACTTCTCACTTTCAAACGTGTCCCTGGCAGGCGAGTGGGCTGGGGCAGCCACCCCTAATTTCATAGAATCATGAAATCATAGAATCATTAAAATTGGAAAAGACCTCTAGGACCATCGGGTTCAGCCATAAACACCATACCACAAGGATGGCCAAGGAGGGGGTTCTGAGCTGGGGCAGACAGGGCTCACCCTGGGAGGGTGGCTCAGTCCAGCCTGTCTTGGTTCTCTTTTCCAGTCTCCTCCTGACATTGCAGCATCATTCCTTTCTCATGAGCTGCTGTCACTGCTGAGCTGCAGAGCCAGGCTGGGCACCGTGCCCACCTTGTCACCTCTCTATGCCACCTGGCCAGAGACCATTATGCTGCCTGGATGGTTGGCAAAGGGAGTGCTCTCCACCATGTGCAAGAGTGCATGTGGGTTTTGACTTGGACATCACCTCTTCCTTTATAACATCCTGGATTCCCACTAAAAAAAGCCCTGACTAAACTAAACTAAACTAAACTAAACTAAACTGAACTCCAGGGAAAAAAAGAAACTGACAGCAAGGAGGCTTTTCCACCCTGACGCTTTATGTCCCCAAATGGTGACACCAGGCACTCGAGCCAGGTGTGGGGAAGCCTGTTTGGCACTTGCCACATGTTTTGGTTTCTAGAGGTGGAAGATGTGATGGGTATCACCACCAAGATCACAACACAGCAAGCCAGGGATAGGCAGGAAAAACTGGCTCATCCTCCCCACCCCATGCAGCAGCAGTGAAGGGCTGATTAGAATCACAGCACAAATTGCTCAAACTTTCCAATGCACACTTGAAATAGGTATGAACTGGTACCCAGGGTGGGGAGGCTGCCATGTCCACAAGAAACCAACAACGGCAAGATGCCTTTTCTCTGAAATAAAACCCCATGGTGATGAAAAGAATAAAAGAAAAGATCAAGCTGCTAGGAAGCTGCTGTGGAGGAAAGTGAGGTGAGCAGCAGTTCTAGTCTCAGGTGTCAGCATTGCAGAGGAGCATAGCCCCAGCCCCACAGCAGCCCTGGGGTTTCAGGCAGGCTTAAAAAAAACATAAATTCTTTCTGTGAGTTGGAGCATGGCAAATTGCATAGGACAGTCCTTTTCTATTTGGCCACCAACAGATGAAAATTAAGTCTAAAAAGTAAGGACAAGCAGAAATAAGTGAGAAGACAGTTTGTTCTTTAAAACTAAGAAACAGCAACTTCATCAAGCACATGTCACACCAGTTCATTGGAGCACAAATGTCATAGTTTTTCTCCAGCCAGAAGCTAGTGAGTTCCATCAACACAGCTGCGACCCAGAGGAGGACCTGGTCTTCTGCAGCCATCACTGCTGGGGCACACAGCTGTCACCTGAGGACTCATATCAAAGGGTAGAGAGTCAGCCCCAAAATGGTTTAAAAGCATCTGGGGTATTTAAGGAGCACTGAAAAATTGGAAGAGGAAAAATAAATCTGTGATCACACATCTCTGATGGAGCTGACTGAAGCCCAGAGCTGCGTGACTTTGAAGTCCAGGGAAAGCAGAACTTCCCAGGTGAAAGAGGAAACACAAACTGCCACAAAATGATGCTGAGGAAGAGAAGCCCACACGTTCCAAAGATGCTTCCCGGAACGGTTTAACTGAATTCACATCTGTGGGTCTGACCCAGGCGGGAGCCGAGTGGCTGGGGTGAGAAGAGGAAACGGTTAATAGTGTTTGCAAATAAACACAGAATCTTGAGGTCTTTCAGATACTTCTCAGAAATTATGAAGGTCTTGGCATGATTTGCATGAGCAGCAACATCTGTAGGAACAGGCAGCGTCCTGTGGTTGTGAGTAAGCAGCGGTAAGCAGTGAGTAAGTACAGGGATGGAACAGAGACACAAAACTGTTCCTTTAACAAGCAGAAACCTGCAGAGCCTGGGCAGAACAATGGTAACTGTGATGGGAAGGTGCCACATGGGTATGGCAAGGAACCAATGTCACCTCCAGCATGGCAGTGAGTGCTCCTGCTGGCGGGCAGAGGTGACACCCAGCCCAGTGGTACTAAGGACTTCGATGGTCCACCTATAGCAGGAGGTGCTGGTAGAGTCTGTGGAAACTAGGAGCTGCTGCTGCTCAGGGTCTCAGCAACCCATCCATGCTCAGAGCAGCTTGGGGCAGGATCTGGCACCAGCTGGGATATGCCTGCACATCCCAAACAAAACTCTGGTAGTGGTACCCCTTTCCCCCTGGGGCAACCTCACACCTCCTGTACCCGAGGGGCACCTCCAGGCACAGCTGGAGGTTCATGTCACGGTTCATGGCCCCGTCCAGCCTCTCGTCTGTGGCAGCAGCACCACGCCACAGCAGCACTGGCTGTGCCCTCACGCTGTTTCCATTCGGAGCTGGGTGAGGCACACGGGGACCTTTCTCAGCCGTGTCATCCGCTGCACGTGGGAAGCACAATCGATCACAAAGATCGCTGCTTCGAGATAACCTGCAGAGGAAACAGCATGTCAGCTTCTCAGCAGGGGCTGCAGCACACACAGTGACACACAGCAGCTATGGGCAGGGAAAAGGGCACCGGGGGTAGGATTCTGGGGAGCAAGAATTGTAGGCTTTTATGGAGGATTTAAGAAGGAAGGGAGCAAGGCTGGGATCTCCTCCCTGACATCTGGGATGTGTTGTACAGAGGCAGGAAGGGAGCCTCCAAGCCCTGGGCAAGGCTGAGTGCAGGGGCTGTGCCTGCTGGCTGGTTTGGGGCAGAAGGGGGGCACCGGGGAAGCACCCAGTGAGGCCAGGCTGTCTTAGCCCACTCTCTCCCCATCATACTTCCAGCCACCCCAGGCAGCAACCTCTTCAAACCCTTTACTTACAGAATCACAGAATGAATCAGGCTGGGGAAGACCTCTGAGATCGTCACAGCCAACCTATGACTCAACACCACCATGACAACTACAGCATGGCACTAAATCCCACATTCAGTCTTTATTTAAACACCTCCAGGGGCAGTGACTCCACCACCTCCCTAGGCAGTCCATTCCAATATTAACCACCCTTTCTATGACTAAGAAATCCTCCTAATGTCGAACCTAAACCTCCCCTGGAACAAGTATGGCCTCTTATCCTGTTGCTGGTTGTCTGGGGGAAGGGGCTGACCCCTGCCTGGCTACACCCTCCTTTCAGGGAGCTGGAGAGAGGGATAAGGTCCCCCCTGAGCCTCCTTTTCTCCAGACTGAACACCCCCAGCTCCCCCAGCTGCTCCTGGCAGGATCTGTGCTCCAGACCCTTCCCCAGCTCCACCGCTCTTCTCTCGACTTGCTCCAGCGCCTCGGCGTCTTCTACAAACCATCGCAAAATTTTGCAGTTATTACAGTTATTAAAACAGCCCGCAATTATTTAACACTTATTTACCAACTACTTCATTGTACAAGTCTTCCTATATTAAAAAAAAAACAAAAAACAAAAAACAAACAAAAAAAAAGAAAAGAAAAAAATTTATTTTATTTTTTCTTTCTTTCTTTTTTTTTTTTTTTTTCCTTTTTTTAACACAAGCTAGTACCACCGGCTGCAGGAACACGGGCTCCGGCAGCACGCAGCCGCAGCGCCGGCGGCGGAAGCGGCGGAAGCGGCCGCGGTTGTCCCGGTAACCAACGCCGGGGCCTGCGGGGCCATGGGCGAGCTGGGCCCGGACGAAGGGGCCGAGAACACGTACAGCCTGCGGCCCGGCCTGCAGCACCGGTGAGGCCGCCGGGGAGAGAGGGGCCAGCGGGGTGGGAACTTGGGATCGGGGCGTGTGGGCCCCGGGAGTGTGGAGCTGCGGTGGGAATGGGGGGAGCGCGTCCCTGGGCATGAGGGACATGAGGGACATGAGGGACATGAGGGGCATGAGGGGCATGAGGGACATGAGGGGCATGAGGCACTGGGGTGTTGGGAATGGGCAGCACCAAGGGTTTGGGGGGCACCGGGCTCCCAGGCCAGCTGTGACACCCACCCGAGCAGGGGATGCTGCTGGAGGGGCAACATCCAGTGGGGCTGGTTTCGCCCGTGTTTGCTTTTGGCATTATCTCCATTTTAGCGGGGCTTTTTTTTCCCCATGGCTTGTCATTTGCTGTTTTTCTCTAATACATGAAAGCTACATTTTCCCAGGTGGCATTTGGCATTGCGTATGTTTCTACGCATTGTGTGAACTTTCTGTTGCACTTTTTTTTTCTTTTTGTGTTGCCATGATAGGTTTAAGTCGTCCACAGTAAAAGAATGCATCCGTGCAATACTGAAGGAGAAGCTGGCCGATGTACAGTACATCCCAGAAGAAATGCCTGAGCTTACAAAGTCTTTATCAGACACAATAAAAGACAGACTGAAAGGTAAGGAGGTTTGCTGCGGATGTAATTTCTTTTCTTGCCATGTCCTCTCCCTTTTGATAAGATCCCTCTTTCTTCCTTTATACTTGAAATGTATTCCTTCCCCGTTGACTGACTCGGGTCTGCTGGTATGAAGTAATCTGCCCTATATATGTACATTGCTTGCCTGTGGAACTGGAGACCTAATTCAAGCAGACAAGATTTGTTTTTGTATAGCTTGGCAGGTGTGAGATGTCAAACATGGAGGGTCTGCAGGGGGAAAGAAGCTGCATTAGAGAGAAGAAAGAAGTGATGTTTCATTGCTTCTTGCTTCCATAGACAGAACCATTCCTGCTCTTCTTCTGCTGTGAGTTAGATCAGAGCTGGAAAGGCACTGGAGATCAGAACAAGGCTCGGGGAGCACAGGGAAGGGGGAGAGAGGAGCAGTCAGCCAAGGAGGGGTGTGACTGCAGCCTCACAGCTCTGGAAAAAGGTTGTGCTGCTGCACAGGATGCCCTCCAGCATTTTTGAGTTCGAGAAGAAAAGTGCAGGCACCAGCAGCTGTTTCCTGAGTTTTGTGCTGGAATAAGTATACGTATGAGTGTGCTGGCACGGACAGTTTTTTCCCCTTCTCCCTGGGGACACGTTGGTGCTCCACCTGCTGGGCTGGCCTGACGTGGTGGCACAGCCACATGGTCACCCTCGGCAGGGCCACGGGTTTGTGCTTCTCCCTGAATTACACATCTCCTTTAAAGCCAGCAGCAGCTGTAGTCCCTGCATGTGTTCATGCTGAGCTCCTGTACAGGGCTTGGCTTCAGTAATGTGTAACCACAGTGGCAGCAGCCTGAGGCGAGGCTGGCCCGGGTGGCCACTCTTGTCAGCTGGCATCTCTGATAAGCATTGATAAGTGTTGGATGTTAGCAGAGCCAGCGTGCTGTGTTCAGTCCTCCCATGGAAACAGGGTGCTGGAGTCGTCCCAGGACACTGCTTTGTTGAAGACAGGCATGGGGATCTATATTTGATTTCAAACATGCTTGTTCTGATTTGGCTTCTGGAACGTGTCCATGGCCTGATTAGATCTGGCCTGTGCCCCAGAGGTACTTCTTTACTGTCGTGAAACAATAGCATGTCTCTGAAGACACATAAATAACACAGCTATTTTGTGGTCTTTTATACCAAGCAGGAGCAAAGGAAACACCTGTGTGGCAGAAGAATCTCACAGTACCTTTGCATCAAAACAGTTTTAAAATAAGACATTTCAAATTGCATTTGTCCACCAGCAGCCTTATTTAAGTTCTTTCCATGTTGCCAGTTCTTGAAAGTTGTCAAAGCAGGATGCTGACACACAGTGTGGCTCCTCAGGGGTGTCTTGTGCCTTAAGATGCATCTTTTGATGGATGCCAACTACCCTGTTCACCCTTCAACTCCAGCAAAACCATGGTACTCCATACTAGGAAAATGAAGCTTTGCAAGGCACTCTGTCCACTTGGCTACTTGCATAGGCTTGTACAGCCACTTGCTTTGTAGCCAGAAATCTTTAGCTTTCAGGGTCATGTTTTAGGCTTATATTTCTAAAAAGTTGTTGCTCTCACTAATATTTTTTTTCTCTCTCCAGAGGAGGGATTTGACAGGTACAAGATGGTGGTGCAGGTTGTTATTGGAGAGCAGAGAGGAGAAGGAGTGAAGTAAGTTTTGCATCTTCTAATTGTATTCCTAGCATGTTTTTTGGGTTTAGGTGTGTTTTTTTTTTCCTTTGGAAGCTTCTTCCAACTTCCCTTGATAGAAAGGCCTGTCTGCAAATGAAGTGTAAATCACTTTCTTTTCTCTTTTGGTGGCAACTTGAGTGTTTAGGTTGTGACTGGTTGAATTAGCTAGTGATAATTTGCTCTGTGGTGGTTCTTAGCAAGCTGAAATGATGAAAATAATTTTTGAGAAGTGTGGTAGAAGCATTTTATGTTGTATTCATGATGAATTAGGGTACACCCCCAGTCCATTCCCAAGGCCCTGCTACAGCACAAAAGCCATGATAACTCACTTCTGTCTAAAGCCAGAAATCTTCCATAAGCACTTCATTTACATTTTTCAGAAGTTTCAATTTCTAAAATCCCACTGCAATACTGCCATGGGAACCAAGCCTAGATTCCCATGTGGGTGCTGAGCACTTGCAGTCAGCTCCAGATGCCTGTAGTCAGATGAAAGAATTCCTCTTGGCTGCAACAGTGGGCTGTAGCTTTCCATTACTCATGGGTAGGGAGAAGACAAAAGGGAACAGCTCACAAGGTTTATGTGCTTTATCTGCTGGGCTTATCTTTATTATTGTGCCTGGTACTCCAGCAGGAGATAAGTGCAGCAGAGCTGTAATCAGATCTGCTGCCTCCCTGTTTTGGAGGTCAGAGAGGAATACCTGTACCTGCTGCTGAGGCTTTTGTTAGGAATGTCTGTCTGCAGGCAGGCTGCTCCACAAGCCCCCTACCAGGGTGAACAGTTCAGTGTTCAGGTGGTCTGATCAGAAGTGTGAAGTCCAGCCACACAGGCTGACACAGCAGTTGGGGAAAATTTCCAGTTTGCAACAGACAGGAGGCAAAGCTGAAACACAATCACTGACATCCTTAATGCAAAATACACCTTAGTACATTCATTCATACATTATGGGACTGTGCCCCAAAAGGAATCCTGTCAGTTGAGGCTGACTGGGGCAGGCAGGGAGTGGGAGCCTTGCAGCAGAGAAAAGGGAATGTCAGTGCCTTTATACAAGGCAGCAGCAAGGTCTCTCATGCAATATCCTGTTATGGTCTGGTTGTTTGTGCTCAGGATAGGGCTTGGGTGTAGAAGTCCATCAGGATAGTCAGGGAGCAGAGGGTATAGATATAAAAGACTTGAAGAGGTCATGGTCTCGTAGCATGGCATCTGCCAAGGAATACGATAGCTCCCTATAAATAAATTGGGAGTATGTACCATGAGGGTGCAGGAGGTGAAGGATGAGAACAAATAAGCTAAATTAGCCACTGATATGCATAGGCCAGAAGTCAAAGATTCTTAAGCACCATAGCAATGAGGTTTCAAGCCCTGCTTGAAGGTGGCTGGTTGAGAGCTGATGAGTTTGAAGGTGGAGCACATACAGAGGGGATTACAGCACATGGTAGAATTCAGCAGTAGAAAACTGGGCTTGGCATTCAGGAGCATGCTTCCCAATTCCATTACCTTTAAAGCAAGCTCCGTTTGGTTTTCAAGGGAAGTATCTGTGATCACTTAGGTCACTACACATGAACTTTGGGTAATATCCCTGTCTGGCTCCTTTGTCTAGCATGGCTGCGCGATGCTTCTGGGATGCTGACACTGACAGCTGTGCTCACGACGTGTTCATGAACGTAAGTATGGGCTGGCTTCTCACGGGAAGTGCAAGGCTACTGGCTTTTGTGTGAGAGGCAGAGTGACCTTAAATATGGAGCAGAAAAGAAACAAGGAAGGATTCAAGGTTGTTGAAACAGCCTAATTTACATCCATGTTCACAAAACATACTTAGCTGTAACAGCCAACACATTAAAAGTTCTCCCCTGAGTAGGTGACACAGTACAGTACAAAAGTCATTGTAGTCACACCACACTGGTAGGGAGAGAAAGCACAGGAGACAAAGTCTTTTCTTAGATACTTTGCTGAACTGCAGACGTGGAGCATGGCTGATATCCACAACTGAGATAAGTCAAGGTTTTACTTAATTATTATTTTATTTTAAACTGCCACCTAGATACCTGTGGGTGTGTGGATGAAGGAAGTTGAGATGCTTCTGGTATTCAGATGCACTGACCTGGGTTGCACCACAAGTGAGGTGAATAAGAAACTTCAATAAAAGACAGAAAATTGCTATATATTACCATACAGTTATGATCTGGTCTAAATGTTCCCTAATGTTTGCCTGTTCCACTAGACTAGCAAAAAGCTTGCCTTGACTAACACAGAGTCTTTTTCTATTTTCCCCAGGACAGCTTGTTTTGTGTTGTGGCTGCATTTGGCTGCTTCTACTATTGAAGCTGACAAACATTGCACAGGAGGATGGATGTTGGGGAGAATGCTTTGGAGTATTTTTTATTTAAGTGCACAAAAGCATCATATTCTTCCTTTAGTACATAACACAATTAACAGCTCTACAAAGTACGTCCTACATCTGTTCTACACACTACAACATTCCCTCTTCCTTGTGGATATTGATATAGCTTTAAGCACAATATTAATATTATTATTATTATTATGTCCTTTATTTAAATGACACTTTGTTTTTTATATAGTGTTGGTTTTGTCCTAAAAGTGTATTGCCAATAGCCATTGCTTCTAAGGCAAACTCAACTCCTGTCTCAAAAGGGTTCTGTTACTTTTATTTTTATTTCTATGAAATTAATGAAATATTTATAAGAAAAAAACATAATAAATCAAAGTATTTAATATTTCTTCTCTTGTGGTATTTTCTTCCACTCTACAAGATGCACTACCCTGGATAGCTTGTCTGCATTTCTTAGGTGAGCATTTTGACAATTCTTTGTAAATTAATCTGTAAAGCTGATCTCAGATTCTGGTTATCCAGATTTGTTCCTATCACTCCCACAACAATTGGGCTATGAATCCCAGCTGTGTCACATGAGATGGTATTAATTGATGGAAAGTCGAGGTATTTAGGACATGAGGTCAGGCCAGCAGCCCACACACCCCGTGACTGCCAGAACTCCTCCCTGCAGTAAGTGCTCTTGGTTTGGTGAAATTTGGCACCCGTGGATGCTGTGAGTGATCATTGCTCCTCACGCTTTCAGCAGATACTGCAGTGATTTCTCAGTCTGTAATTGTTTTGGAATTTGAGGGTGAATGTTTGGAGACCAGCTGTGCTAGGACTCCAGCCTCAGAGAGGCTGCAGTAGATCTGCAGAAGAATGCTAAAGGTTCTCATCGCCCCAAAAGCTGGAGGACCACGTGGTTGCTGAGACCATGGGTGCCAACAGAGGACATCTTAGCATGCCCACTGGACAATGGGATACTCTGTGGTGATGCCTGTTCTCTCTCTGCTGACAGGGCAAGCACAGCTGAACCATTCCAGTAGGATGGACAGCTTTCAGAGTGCCAAAGTGGGGTGAGGTGAACCCTGAATCCCGCCTTCACCAGCTGTTACAGCAGAACACACCCTGCCCATGCAGCTCTTGGAAGCTGGAAAGTAAAAAGTTACAATCTAGAATCCCTCCTTCAGCTACAGTGCTGGAGGCAGCACACTGCTGCTTCTCTATTATATTAGTTTGAAATATTTTGGTTATGAGTCTTCCTCTCCTTTTCCTCTGGTGGGAAATGAAGGGTGACTTCACTGATTGCTTTGTTGCCACCTGTGGCTGTCACCCACTAAGGAGCCTGCAGAGAGATGTGACAGCACTGCTCTGTTTGTGCACAGCCTGGGAGCGTGACTTTTAGGGATCAGCAAAACCCTCCACACAACATTTTCCAGGAGATGGTACATATGACCTCAGACTCCTTTTGAAGCTTTTATAAAGTCACGGCTGTTAAATCACGATGTTTAACCTTGCACTTGCTCCATTTTGGAGGTGTTTAATGGCTTCTTCACAAAGGTGTTGTACAAATCGGGTGAGCAGATTTGAGTCTGTAATCACTCTGCCTCACCACCCTTGGCTGTGGCGTGGGACAGGTAAGGGATGCTGTATTTTCCCTGGAGAAAGATTGAGACACTGAAGCAGTGCTGAAGCATTCTATGCCTGTGTGGACAAGCAGGGCAGCTCCCTCCTTCCAGAACTTCCAGAATTTACACCAGATACATCCATACACTGGACAAACAGAGAACAGACTTCATCAGTCTCCCCTCCTCATGATGGGAAGCAGAGGGGCAGACACTGATCTCTTTTCTGTGGTGACCAGAGACAGGACCCAAGGGAATGGCCTGAAGCTGTGTCCTGAGGGCTCAGGTTGGGTATCGGGAAAAGGTTCTCTCCACACAGGGTGTTTGGGCACCGACCAGCCTCCCCAGGGAGGTGGTTATGGCACCAAGCCTGGCAGAGCTCAAAAGGCGTTTGGATCAGGCTCGCAGGCACATGTGTGACTCCTGGGGATGGTGTGTGCAGGGCCAGCAGCTGGGCTCGATGATCCTCGGCTCCCTTCCAGCTCAGGGTGTTCCGTGACGCGCAGAGCCGCGGGCCAGGCCCGTCGCGAGCCGGAACGGAGGTTCCCGGCGCGGATTCCCGGGACGCGGCTTCCCCGCGGCGGGCCGGTCCCTTCCCGTGGTTCCGGGCGGACACGCAGCGGCTCCGCCCGCGCCCCGCTGGCGTCGGCGGGAGCGGGGCGGGGCCGGGAGCGGCGGCGGGGCCGGGCTCTCGGGGCTCTCGGGGCTCTCCGGGCTCGCCGGGCTGGGCTGCGGAGCGGCGGCGGCGGCGCGCGGGTAGGGGGCGTCCGGCGGGAGCGGGGGGTGCCGGGGACGGGGAGCGGAGCGGTGCCCGTCACGGGCGCGGAGGTGTCGAGCCCGTTCGGGCTGGCGGCACATGAGGGCACCGCGCTGCCCTGCGGAGCCGGTCGGGGGTCCCGCCCCGGCCGCTGTCCCGGCGTGGTGGCCGTGGCACGGGCTGGGGGCTTCGGGCGGCGCTGGCCGGGCGGGACGCGGAGCGCTGGCTTTGGGCAAGCGGGCAGTGTCTGCTGCGGTGGTCGTGCTGCGCTCCGTCCCCTTTGTGGGGGCTTGGGCAGGGGCCGGGGCTCGGCCGTGATCCTCCAGGCGGCAGCTGAGAGGAGATAGAGGCAGATCCCTGGGAAACTTCTGCGGTGCACCTTGGAGCGAGGGGGCTCCGGGGACATCCCCCCGGCCGGGGACACACTCAGGGCCTAGGGAGGACAGAGAGGACAGCGGTGGCCCTGGCTGCGGCCGAGCAAGGTGTGACCCAGCTGCTGGGTCGGCACACGTCCTCTCTAACCCGCTTTTTGTGTCCACCGAAGCACTGGCTGCACTGATTAATGGTTTTGTAATGGGACTTAAAGTCCTCAGGAATTCTGAGAGCTGTGGTGCTCCTCTGTAGTCCTGACTCGCTGTGGAGGGTGCAGGATGCTGCAGGTGGCCTTCTCTGTGTCCCCTGCTGCAGCAGGACCCTGGCAAAGGTTGGGGCGGTCAGAAGCAGGTAATGCCAGGTTTCCATCTGCAGAACCCCAGGGTCTGAGGACAGCAACTCTATTTGGGTTTGAAATTCAGATGAGAAATACCCACACATTATTTCCTGAAGAAATTTGCCGTCCATACACAATTATTAAAATTCCTGATTTTGAAGTTTCTCGCTGCGAGGTCTGGGTTGTAACACTCTTGAAATCACTGTACCAAGAGCCACAAACAATAACTGTTGTCGTAAGGAATTGGTATTGGTGTGTAAACCTGCTAAAGGAGGTTTACACCTCTAGACTCAAAAAGCTCTGTTGCTAATCCCTAAAAACAAAACCGTGCAGAAGTCAGGTCAGAATGGCCACCTATTCTCACACTTTATTGTCCCTGCCAGTATCTTTTCTGGTTTTCTGCATAAACCCTGTTTCTGCTGCTTCACTCTCACAGCAGAGGCTGTCTCATGTCGAGACACTCAGTGCCTGGAGGTTATGGTATACCCAGAAGGGCTGTGAATTCACAGAGGTCTTGACAGCAGTTTCTCTATTTATGTGTAGCACTTAGCAACACTATCTAGGTGACCACACAGGACTGTTTTCAGTTGTGGTTAGGCAGAGTTATCTTCAGCCATTTGGGACGTTGTTGGTGAGAAGCAGCATCTTCCCATCAATTGCAGGACACGGGTACCAGAGCTTCTCCTTGAGAGAATGTTACCAGCCTGCCCGGACCAGCAGGGGATGCAAGGCCTGGGGGATTGCTTTAGCAGCCATAGCAAAGGTGTGGATACTGTTGGACCGATGTGTGGCACTGGCTGGATGGGAATCCCTTTTATGTGTTCCTGTGGCTTCTAACACACTGTGGCACAGCTGCTTTTGTTGATCTTGATCCAAAGTAGCTGAAGCAGCCTGTGCTTTACAAGTGGACGGGACTGTGCCAGATCCTGCAGTAACCTTTCTAAGGGGCTCAAGGGCTTGAGCATCCAGGTAGAGCAGATGCTGACTGTGGGGAGCGTCGCAGTCTGTCTGGAGGGGAGCAGGCTGGGTCATAGCCAGCAGCACTCTGTTTCCAGGCAGATGCTCTGAGTCTGGAGACTGGGACAGAGCTGGGCCTGGCAAGCCTGGGCTGGGCATGAAGTTGCCTTGGAGATTGGGCAAGCTTTTTAAGCACTGAAAGAAGAGAGATCCATGATGAGTCTTCTGTCATTAACCTCTCCCAGGTCTCTGTGTCTCCACAGATCTCCATGGGGATACATACCAGCAAGGTTAATTGGAGACTGGGTGTTGCAGCTGAGGGAGAACTGGGGGAAAAGGATTCTCTTCGATCTATGGTCAGGGAATGCAGAGGAATGTAGGGTCACTTTGGTACCTTATAGCCTGGCAAGGGACTTATCTGAAGTGACAGGACTTCTGCCTTTTCCCTGAGGCTCTTGCTTACATGCTGTCCATGTGTCAAGGCAATTCTCTGCAGACAGCTGGCAGAGTGCAAAGTTTAGTAGTGTTGCCTGCAGATGAGTCAGCAGAAGAGAAATATCTTGTTCCTGTAAAGTGCAATGATCTTGTAGGCAAAGCAGCACATGACAGTCACATCTGACTGTGCCAACGCCTCCCAAGTTCAGAGGGACAGCCTTGGAGCAGGCAGTGCCACCCAGGGAGCTGTGGGTGTCCCAGGGCCTCACTGGTCCAGCTGCCAGTCTTCTGCTTTGGGTCCCTGCTGGGAATTGCAGCAGCCTTGGGCTGGAGCATTTACTGAGTTTTCAGTTTAAGTAGCAGCATTTGTTTTGCTTCACAGGTGAATCTGCAAGTGAAAAGCAGCAGAAGTGGCAGAAGTAATCCTGCTACTGATGTAAGTTTGCAGTTAATATTCTCCAAGAAGTTCTTCAGGACATCAGAAAGAAAGGCAGATGGTCCAGGTCCTCGTGCCATCAGTGTGCTTAGGGTGCAGAAAGATCTGACCTGCTTCTCTGGTGTAGTGTGATGCTGGAGTTCTCTGACACGACAAAGACTGAAAAATGGCAGCACTGTCCATAAAGATGCAGACAGTGAGGCAAAGCTTTGGCTAAGCAGGAAGATTTGCTGACCTCTTCCACCTGCCAGAGGTGTCAGCTTTGGTGTTGTGGTTAAATTCCAGCTCAATGATGGTGTAGTTAACTGACACTAAGGGAGAAGTTTTAAATTCCTTCCCTACCTATATTTTTGTTTTCCTTTCTAGTAATCAATGCTTGTCCTCTTTCCTCTCCCAGAAGTGTCTGTGTTTCAGTGGGATTCAGTGATTCCCTGACAGGAAAAGCAACTCTTTTCCCATCTGGCAGTCAACTGCTCCTTGCAGAGCCTATGCAGGTCTCTCTCTCGATGAGTTAGCTGGCAGGCAATGCAAGGCCCTTCTTTGATACAGGATACACCAAAAAAATAAGTTTAAGAAGAAAAGTCCTGAGTGTTTTATAAAGTGGTGCAGGATTGTGATATGCCCATGGCTTTTCCAAACGGGGCACTTCCAGCTTTGCTCCTTTGGAGCAGTATCTCGTATTCAGCCATGAACTCAATAATGCAGGAGGGTGACACCTTAAAATAGAACAATGTTAATATTTTACAGCAAGGCTCTTTCTTCTGGTTATGCTTGGTTTCTATCTTGAAGTGTTCAGATTGAGCTTTGAGAGTTATCTTTTCTTTCCTCTTCCCCATCTGCTGCAAATGTAATTAATTTTAGAACAGGCAGTGTTTTATGGATTTGAGGAAGCAAAGCCGTGTCCTCATGTGTTAAACTCAGCTACAGATGCTGGATCCCACTGTTGATAATTAATTGTTTGGGATGCTATTTTTGTCACTTGGGTCAAAATGAAGCATTCTAAGTTTAGTAGGTTTATTGCAGTAAGGTGTATTCCCCGTTTTTTATGAAGCCAAGCGTGGTGATGGGAGGACTTCCCAGAAATGCACCATCCACAGGACAGGTTTTAGAGTTCTGAATAGTGGTAAAATTATTGTTTCATTTCTGCATTAATTTGAGTAATTAACAGAGCTGTGTCACTCATGAGGTGTCCGGACACTGCAGAGGCTCCTTCAGCAACATCTCACCTGTCAGTCACAGCAGACAGAGCATATTTATCCCACCCATGAAGCTGGTTTCTCACTTGGTACATGGGGTAGAGCTGCTGCTGTGCGGCTGATGTTGTCTCACCACTCCTGCTAATTTAATGCACAGCGAATAATACAATCTACCAAGTTGGAATCTATTCACTTAAGCTGTTATTTGCCATTGTTTAACTGTGTATACACTGAGAAATGGAAAAGTTAGGGTGGATGGCTGGGTGTGGGAGGAGCTGGAAGAAGCTGTTGGAGTTTTCTCCTGAGCTGGGACAGTGCTGCCCTGTACTGTAACCTGCAGTTCTTTCCTGGCCATGAGATCTGCACCCAGCAGCAAGGGACTGGTGATATTTCAGCAGAGACTGCCCTTGTGTGCAGTGAAATCTGGTTGCTCTGATGGGCCACGCTGATGGGGGAAGAGCTTCACCTGGTTGTGTGTGGGGCTGCTGTGTCTGTGCTTCAGCACCAAAGCCTCTGCTTTTGATGTTTTGCTGGGCAGTGGTTCAGAATGTCTGCATTCAGCACATTAACAGATCTTAGTTCTCTCCCAAGGGAAGGAAAGAAAGTGGTCAGAGACCAACAGGTGACTTGAAGCACAGTGAAATTATTTTAACCAAATAACAAGAAAATCGGCTGCTGTTTCCCCCACAGCATTTCCATTCTGGGATTACTTGAACCAGAGACAGATATTTGCTGCTTTTGTTGAACCTCATGGTTTCTGCTAGGATTAGGGTGGTAAATGACTGACGCAGAGTGTGCTTGCAAGATGACACCTTGCAAAATGTAAGAATGATTTGTGTCATACCCTGTGTTTTCACAGAGGCACTCTGGAAGCTGCTGCATTTATCGCACAGATCTCACCTGAAAGTCAAACGCTTGCTTAAATGTTTGAAGACTTGGACCTGAGGGTTCTAAACTTTTTTTGCCTGAGGTCATGTTTGCACTCTCCCATATGTTTGTTCTCAGGAAATAGTGATTTAATTACTGGAATGGGGGAAACGGCAAGCTTGACTCACAGTGAGTGCTGGATGGGTCACACACAGTTCTGGAATGTCCTTGTGGCTGCTCTTCACTGTCACTTTTATCTTCTCCACAATATTTTTTTGTCTCCCTACTGACCTGAGATTCTCTTTCCCTGTTCTTAGTACATTGAGGTAGGTCTAGCAGAGCAGCCAGGGATACTTACATGTATGTAGCCCCAAACCAGTTCAGCTGTGTCTGACCCTGAAACTGCCCATAAGGTATCATCATACTGGTGTTCAGTGGGGAGGGAGAGATATTTGCATCTCGTTAAACTGCATTTGACTTGGTTCTTTGGAGCATTCCTTAACCTTGAGTCATGTGTGCTTGAGTAAGTCCGATCACTAAATCTGCTATTAACAGCTCTTTCACAAAACACACCCTTCTTGGCCGCCAAAGAGCAGAGCTTTGCCAGTGGCCCTTGGAGGGCAGTCGCAGCTCATCACGCAGCTCATCCCAAGCAGAACACTCAGCAGAGCCCCTCTGCTGCAGAAAAAGGTGATATTCAGAGGGGTATCTGCTCTTTGTCACACCTTGCACTTGCCCCACCTAACATTCCAGCACGCCCACTGCATGTGGGTGGGGAGACGTTTTAAATTCCACACCACTCTTATTATTAGGGAGTTGAAGCACGCACCTTGGGATCGTTAAGGATGCTTGCTGGGCGGAGGGGTCATGCTGCTCTCGGGAACAGCAGGCCAGGAGTGCCATGTGCTGCCTGGAGAGGTGAACACTTCAAGACAACAAGAGAGATAATGCTGTTTTTTAGTTTTTGCAAGTCTAGCACCCATTTCTAACTCCTGCAGCAGCTGGAAAGGGAATATTCACTGCCATGCCTTCCTATAAATCCCTATTTTTGCTTCAGCTGTGTGAAGCTAAAGTTACTAATACTCCAGGCCCTTTTGGAAAGGTACAGTGACTCCAGCCCAAAGCACAGATAACTTCCTTCTTTATAACTGTCACCATTTCTGTCCCAAATTGGTGGTATGTCTGTCTGTTCATCAGAGAAGCAGTTCAGCTGAACCACCACTAATTGCAAACTAGTACATAAAGGGCCAGAAGTGTGGCCTGATGTGGTGTCAGCAGCTGCTTCACCATCTGCTGAGTCACCACTGCGGTGGGGACAAGGGACAAGAGGGGAACACACACTGTGGCAGCTGTCCCAAGGTGGGCTGTCCCCACTGGGGAGCTGCAGCTTGTTCTTACACAAACAGCAAAGCAAACTGCAAGCATATTTAAAGTCATTTAAGTTGCAAGCCCTTCCCTTGCCTTTATCCTTGTGCACAGACCTTCTGTCCTCTCTCCTGGACTGTACAGGGATGCAGCACACCCACCAGCTGCCCTTGGGGATGTAAAGGGTAAAGAATCCAAATGAGAGCCGGACTAAATGTGGGCTAAATGTGAACTGGGCATGCCATAATCCTTAGGTTGCCTTTTAGATGTGAAAATAGCATTATTAACCTCGTAGTAATGATTTATAATTCGCATTGCAACTCTTGTTTCAGTGTCTCTCCAGCCAGCTGACTGCTGCACACTTCTCTCTGCAGAACAGCTCTGAGTTGCATTAAATGATTCAGTATTCCCACCAGGCACTGTTTGTCAAGCCTTGGCAGCTGATGCCAAATACAACTGGCTAAGCCCCTTGTGAGGTGGCTGTGTCTTTGCACTGACCTTCTGTACACTGTGCCTGCTGTTGACTGATTCTGTTTTGGAAGAACTGAGAAATATCTCTTTTCTTTTTTTTCTTTTTTTCCCTCTCCTTCATTTTGTTCCAGTTCTTTCTGGACGTGCTTGGCAAGATGGAGCCGCCGACCTCGTCCAGGCTGAATTCCCGAAAGAGAAGAAAAGATGGATCAGGCCCTAATGGGGCAACAGAGCTGGATGGAATCCCTCCAAAAATGTCCCGACGCTCACTCGTAAGTAAGCACAGATAAGAGTTTTGGGAGCCTGTGAGTTGAGGACACTGAGCTGTAGCAGCAGAAAAATACAGGTGGTGGTTTATCTGTGGACAGAGAAAACAAGGCGGTGGGCAGGGGATAAGAAGCAAATGACAGTAGCTCTCCTACTTGCAAATCCAGTTTGGAATCTTCCTTTGTTCATACTAATAACATACTTACAACGTGGGCTTAAATTAGGTCTGAGGCAAGCATTGCTAAGCTGCTTTTGTGGTGTGTCCAGCTTGTCACTTAAGCTGAGCCAAAGAGGCATGCATTTAGATAGCCATAGAGAAGCAGGCATTTCTCACAGGTGGGTTTTAAGTGACCCACTGGGAGGGAGGAATACTCAGGAGAAGCACATAACTGCAGAAGGGTCTGAAGCCTGTAAGCACCTGCAGAAGTGATCTGTTGAATCCACGCTCTGACACATGGGGAAGATCACTGTTCATTTGATTTTCTTGGTCTGCAGAGAGACGACATTTATGTTGCTGGTTCTTTGGGAGTGCCCAGAAAGAAAACACAACAAACAACCAAAAGGATTTCTTTTCTAGATCAACCTTGGGGTGGTTTTAACTAGCTAAAGCCAGTGGAATCTTTTCTGAAGGGGATCTGATCCAGTTAATGCTACTGAAAAGGGCTGTCTTTTACTTGTCCTTGCCACAAGATTGCGACAATTGGCTTTTTATAGTTCTCTGCCCTCTTCCTGGAGCTGTCCTGTGCATCACGTGTGCTCTAGTTGTTCTTTTCTTATCTTTGTCAAAAGCCAACTACCATCCCTGCCACATCATACCAGGGTCATGGTCCTTGGCAGAATGTGGTGATGTGTTGCAATCTTCCTCCTCGATGACAACATTTTGCTCTTCAGGAGGGCTTCAGCCCTGTCACAGAGCATTGACAGTGGTGATGAAGTAAGAGCAGCACCAGCACTGAGAACTGGGGAGGCTAGAGCTGTTGTGTGACTTATTCCACAGAACATTTATGCCCTTCACTGTTGCCAAAACCCATCCTGTGCCTCTTAAAGATCTCATGTATTTCAGTAAGGAAAGAGAACTGTGCAGGTTGTTTATTATTCTGTGGGAGTCACTTGCTCTTCAAGTTGCTGTCTGTCCTCTGTTAGAAATAAAGCATTGGCAAACAGCACAAGACAAGTAATACCAGCCACTTTCTAAGTGTCCTGCCTGGTTTTTAGCCACAGGGCAAACTCAGTTATCTTGGTGAAAGATTTCTTTATTTTCTTCTTTCTGCTAAAGTTTTGTTTATTTTAGCAAGAGTAATAGTGTTGCCTAACTGTGAGATTACCTTGAAGCCTTTTCCCCTCCCAACTAAGCAGCTGTTGTCAGAATGTTCCCCTGAAGCAGCAGGGCTCAGCAGCAGATGGTGGTAACAAACCTGCTGACACATAAGCCTGTTGTATTGTGCACATCAGGTTGAGTTTTGACCCTCACTGGCCCTGCAGGGGAAGGGCAAGATTCTGCCAGGACCTTTGAGGACATCTCTGTGTTCCTCTGAGAATTTTGATAGGGCTTTTTTGTGCTTTTATTCCTAACTTCAACTAAACTGCCAAGAATCTGGCTCTACAGGGAAAGCCTAGACTTAATGGTGATGAGAGGAGAGACCTGCAGGCCTTATCTGACAGTAAGGATCCTGGTAGAGGAGGTGCTGTGTGAGATGTGGAGCCCTCAGTAACTTAAAGGAGCTGTTCAGCAGTAGCAGCTTGTTTGCATGTCCTGGTCAGTGGTTGTTTTCCTGAGCCTTTCTCTATAAGCACTCTAATAAGGATTGACACTGGCCAGAATAGCAGTGGTTTTTCTGGTTGCAGTGGTGCTGGACGCTGCCAGGATTCTGCAGTGGGACAGGAAGCCAGAGAGGAAACTGCAGATTAGCCTTTTCAGCTTGAAGGTATTATTGTAATGATTTGCAAGCTTGTTTCCTAGTGTTCTGATTCAGGAACAAGATGTCCATTGCAGCCCTACACCTTCCAGCTAGAAGGAAATTGAGTTGTTTATTTTGTAATGGGAAGGACAGATGTTTCATTTCCATTCAGAGCAGACCAGAAATGATGGCTGGACTTCAGCTGTTGATTAAATGTACTGCTGTTGTCAAGCTAGCAGGGTGGAGGGGTTTTCTTGCAGCAGTTGGAGTTATTCTGCCACAGATCAAGGTGAATCACTCACTTGTATGGCTCAGAAATGGTGACAACACACGTTCCCTCGGAGTTAGTGCTGCACTTGGTATTGCTCTGCTCATTCATACTCAAATCAAGGAGCTGTTACAGTTTGTACATCACAGCACAAACACTCAGGCACAGCAGAGTGATGGTCTTGCCAGAGTGGGCACAGCTGGAGCTGTGACAGTGAGGTTTGAAGCTTGGCTTGTGCTGCTGTGAACTGCTGTTTGTCAAAAGTCTGAGTTTAGCAGCTGCAGCTCTGACCCTCTGATTTTCTTTCTCCAGTAGAAACTAAACTCTACTTTTCTCTCTCTCTTCTCTAAACTCAGGCTAGTCAGCCTGCAAGGCTGTTTTGAGGTTTTACACTAATTAGTCTTTTAGTACACATGTCTGAATTGTGCAGAGGCAGTCACCTGGTGGCTAGGACACTGTGATGGCAGTGCTGCCACTATGAACTGCCCTCCCTTTGGCACTCTCACAGTGAAACTCTCCTGGCTGTTTAGGGACTGCGGGAGCCAGCTCCGTTCTCAGATGAAGTGGAGATCGACTACAGCAAGCCATACATCAGAGTGACCTATGAAGAAGCCATGAGAGGGACCCCTTGTAAGTAAGAGCACAGACTGGAAGGGGATTGTATAAATGTTGAGTTTGGGGGGTGTGGGTATCATGGGGATATCTCTGAGACCAAACCAGCCTTGTGTGTTTGACCAGATTTACAGCCAATGACTGAGTGAGTGCTTTGGTGATTAGATAACTGTTTCCATGGGAAATTGGGCCTGTCAGTACACCTGAAATTCGAGTTTGTATATGTGAGGAGATTACAGATATTTGTTTTAAACTCTAGCTGAGCCACTGACAGCCACAGAACTGCACACTTTCTGTACTACTTTGTCTGAGATAGCTTAAAGTTAAGCACTTTAAAAGTCATATGTTTTAAAAGTCCTATTTTCTGAAACTTGAAGCGGGCAAGTAAAACCAATTTATATCCTTGTCCAGACTGTCCTATTCTAGCCTGGATTTGAGTTAGTCAGTGTCATTAAACACCACAGGCCAGCCCCACAACAAGAATGTGTCCTTTTATTCTCTAAACCAGGCTGGGAGAAACACTCTTCTCTTTGCAAGTCCACAGGGGAGGCAGAGGCACAAGTGACTCCTGAAGGATGACGGCCCTCTCCTGCCAAACAGAGTGTGCAAACAGTGCTGTCTTACCTGGCCTTTCTGTTGTGGCTACAGAGACAATAAAAATGCTGCACTTCTATCTACCTGACTGCTGAGAGATGAGCCAGCTCAGATTGAGACCTGGCTGTGGTTTCCTGCCAGAGGTTCCAGTGTATTTCAGAGTCTGCATTAATTTCGCAGCTGAAAATCTCCAGAGTCTGCACAAAGGTCTCTGATTCAGCAGTGGTGGCTCTCCTGCCTGCCGAGACTAAAATACAGTGCACACTTCCTTGTGTCTGTGCTCAGGAACTGTAGCTGCTGCAGGTACAGAGGAAAGATAAGGATGTCCCAGACACCTCATCTGGCATACAGAAAGCTTTTGCAGTCACAGATCTCCAAATCCTTGGCTCTTCAGAACCTCCTAGCATCTTCAGATTGAGGTCTTAGAACCACCAAAAATTATTGTAAGAGGCTGTCCTCAAACTGATTCCTCTGCTTAGCTTGAACTTAACAACCCTGACCTTTGCATCAACTCCTCTTGCTGCCTCCCAGTCTCTGTCTCTGGGTACCTCCAGGGCTCTGCCCAGACCTATGGGGTCTCAGCTTCCTGTTAGGTCTCCCCTCTGCCCTCTCTTCACTGCAGCTTTGGTGTGCCTCTGCTCACCACTCCTCTGAGTCTGTCTGTCTGAACTGAGCTAAGAGAGCAGCAGGCTGTTCCCAAGTGTGTCACAGACAAAGACTGTGGCTTTTGGTTATTAGCAGCAAGAGGACTGTGGTCCTGTGTGGTCCCAAGATCAGAAGCCTCCCACTATTACATGGCAGTGCTAGACTGTCTCACTTTACCTCTGTGCTGACCTCAAAGAACTGAGCTGCAATTTCCCTGGCAGAGGTGACCTGAGGAAGGGTTTGTTCCTCCTCTACCTCCTCATTATTATTATTGTTGTTGTTGTTATTATCATTATTCTTATTATTAATGGGTTTAGCTGATAATGACAGTGAATCGGCAAAATTTTGTCTGCTTTTCTTTGAGTAGCTCAGCTGTGTTTTTGAATAAAGCCAAACATTGCATGTTTCTGGGGGAGCTGATGCTGCTGGTCCCTCAACCAGACTATGGCAGCAGGCTGCAGAGGGGCATGCTGTAAAGGTCTTGAGATGCCATTCTGGCAGACAGGAGGAAATCAGGCACCTGTGAAACATTTGGGCCAGTTCCCCTCTGGTATCTCACTGCTGTGCAAAAAGTTAATTCTGCATTTGGATTTCCATAGAAGGGAAATGTTCAGGGTTTGCTTTTCCCTTGGTCTCCCCTTCACCTTGTTTGGGTGATACATGGTAGGCTCTCAGTCTGCCTTTATATGTGGCTGTATTTCAGCTCTGTGCTCAGATGCATTTGTTTCCACATGGGAAGGCAGAGAGCCAGGCATTTATCTTCACAGCTCTATCCTGATTATGGTGCTGCATTCTTTAACACCTCCATGACTTTCAGAAGGTCCTCAAATGTGAGTAAGAGCAGCAACTGCTCCTCCAGGAAGGTGTATTCACAGCTGTGTCTCTGTTCCTTTGGCACAGTGGATCGCCCTGTCAGAGTTTATGCTGATGGAATATTTGACTTGTTCCACTCTGGACATGCCCGGGCCTTGATGCAAGCAAAGAACCTCTTCCCAAACACATACCTCATTGTTGGAGGTAAGGAGTGACCTTGTTGACTTTGGCTGTTGCAGGAGTACAGTTGAGCTCTGTCTGTGGTTGTGCATACTGGGGTTTTGTCTTTGTGGCCTCAGTGACTCTCACTGCAGACACTTGTCCCAAATGTTGCTGGAGTCCTATTGCAAAACGTTGAGGGCTGGATATGTCTGCAGCAAGATACCAAATGAGTGCTTAAGGAAAAGATTTTTGATTTTACTGTTTTAGCTTGACGCCTCTATTTTGTGACAGGTACAGGTGAGTTGCACATCTGAGTATCAAAATATATTAGGGATAGCTGAGCATCTACTTTTGACTCATAAATGAGACAGCTAAAGTGTGAGTCCCTCCATGGCTGTGGTGTTCACCTGTATTGCCCTGCAAGTCACTCCCCAGCTCCAGTTTCCTGCTGGAGATTGCTTAGTGCCAAACAGATCCCACTGGGAGCATGGAGATCACAGTGGTTTCTTGGGCATGTGCCTGGACACCTGGAAGTCAGCTAGGCCTTCCTTCTCGAAATAGAAGCTCCCCATTTTGTCTTGTTAGGTCATAAGTCTTTAGATGATGCCAGAAATGTCCTGCTGAGTGCCTGAAGGGATCTTGCAGAGGTGTTTCAGCCAGGCTCCTTCAAGAATGTCACAGGAAAAAAGATACCCCTTTTCTGGCTGCCACAGTACATGGGCCCCTGCCCAGGCAGTGCCTCTGCTCATCCCTCCACCCACGCTGAGGACACATCAGGCTGTGCATGTTGTCCATCAGGAGCTGACCCTGGTCAGGCTGCATAATGATGCTGAAGTATGAGAACTGAAAATACCTTTAACTCGTTTTCTCAACTCCCATTGTCTTCATGAAACAAAATGAAATTCTGATCCTGCCATAGAACGATTATAACATCCTTGGGTGGTTTGTTTCCTTATCACAGTTTCAGTCATTGCTGAGAGCATTTTAATAGTGGTGTGCCTGCACTTCTTGTGTGCTACAGTAGTGTCTGGAAGGGATAGAGAGAGAGAAGAGCTGAAGCAGTTGCTCCAACCTGCAAACTGCCCTGAGCTTAGAAATCTTAAAGGCTGAAAGACATCCCCATGTACATAAACACTACAACAAACAGGAAAATAGCTTCAGGTCAAACTACTGACATGTTAAAGTAGCAAGGAGTGTAATGACGTTCTGTGCCTCTGGGAGACTGGTGAGAAGTACAATGAACTTGCACCAGGACTGAGACAAGAGGCCACATCCCAGGAGACCATTAGCTCCAAGCAGGGAACAGTCTCCCCCACTCTTTATCATCTGTTTGTCTGGAATGTAAATAAATCAAATACCAGTGAGACTGGTAATGCCTTGTTTACTTTTGAGTCTGATAATCAAATAGAACTCCTTCTTCAGTATCTTACATTGCAGATTATGAGGAGTTGTCTCATAGAACATAATAATTAAGCTTGATTTCCTGTGAACTCCCCCTTTGTTTTAATGTAAACTTTTTAAGAACTAGACTGTGGTATGGCATTTTATGAAATCAGAAGTTCAGGCTATAAGTTTCTTCATATTCCAAGCCTGAGATATCCATTGCTTTAAACGCGGAGTTCTGACCAGCAGACCCCCCAGGTGCCATTTGTTATAGAGGAGTGGTCTTCTGTGTTTTCTTGATAAGTGTTAAAAGCTCTGGAGACCTTAAAGCCTTGGGGTGTGGGTCCCCAACTTGGGCAGAAATTCTCCAAACAGCCTGCCCAGAATTGCTCAGGAGTTTAGTGCCCTGCAGGGCTCCCTGTTCCTGATGTTTTGTGGCTGGAAGAGCTGGGTTTGAAACACCAGCCTCTGTCAGCTGCTGGCACTGTCAGGTTCAGCAGAGTGTGGGCAAGGTCCTTTTAGGGTAAATCATCGGGGTAAGTGCCTCAGACTCAGTGTTCTCTGCCTCTTTCTCCAGTCTGCAGTGATGAGCTGACCCACAACTTCAAGGGTTTCACGGTAATGAACGAAAACGAGCGCTACGATGCTGTGCAGCACTGTCGCTATGTGGACGAGGTGGTGAGAAATGCACCCTGGACCCTCACACCCGAGTTCCTGGCAGAGCACAGGGTAATTTGTGACATCTGATCTGTTTGGAATTTCGATTAGCCTCTCTGTTTATAGCAGGAATTCATCTTTGGGGGTGACCTCTGCCTGAACAAACTGTTTCTGTTGAAGCTCCGTAAATATAGAATGAACTGGGTTATGGGAATTGAGTGGGTTTCTTGGGAGTGTAGAAGCATTTGCTGAGCTGGCATGCAATGTTAAAAGAATGTAGAGATTGTGAAATAATGAAAAAGGTTCTCGCTATTTCAGGAGAAGTTGGTGCTGGTTACAGATAGGTGTGAAGTGCAGTAGAGAGAGGAATACATGGGTTGGAAGTTTCTGGGGGGTGTGTGGTCCAACTCCCTGCTTTCAGCTGGAGCAGCTTAGATATACATCAGCTTCCCTGCCTCAGGAGACCTGACAAGCTGTCTTGAAAGCCTTTTATCAGTTGGTGAGATAAAGTGAAAGGAATCTCTTAACATCTGCTGAACAGCTTTGGGAGGTGAAGGAGTCTCCAGGGGAGCGTGCTTAGTTTACCGTTGTTGTCGTTAACAAGCCATTTCTCCGTGGAGCTTAAAGCAGCTGTGTCTGTATTCCCAGCCTTTTCTTTCCTCTCTGTTACGTGCTTAAAATTCACAGGCAATTGCCACTGAGCACTTGGGACACTGTTGTGTTGTAAGTGAGGGAACGTCTTGCTGTTCTCTCTCACACCCCTGAGTGGAGGTGTTGAGCTGAAAGTTAGCATCTTTTCTACAGCAGCAGGAGATCTGTATGTTCCAGATAAGATGTTGACTTGCTTTTTTAATTTTCAGATCGACTTTGTTGCACATGATGACATCCCATACTCTTCTGCTGGCAGTGATGATGTCTATAAGCATATAAAAGAAGCAGGTGGGTCTCCCTCAAATTCTTCAGGGCTTCCTACCAAAAATCTTCTGTAGTTTCTCTTGTACCTCTGTAATGCAAAATTATGCCCCTCTGGGAAAAACGTCTGCCCAGGAGCCTCTGGTGGCAGGAAGAAGCAGCTCCAGGCCCAGCATTAATTCCTAATTTCAGTCTAGTTATTTTGATTGAATTAACAGCAACCTCTTGAAAACATACTCCAGTTTGGCTTAGAGATTCTTACAAATGGAGAAGCTCATGAACTTAGCAGAGGGACACCTGTAGCTGTTTGCTGTTGAATTCACTGGGGATGCAGCTATTTTATATCTATCCAAACTCAGCCATCAGAATGTTATATTTCCATCCATTAAAATGTAGGACCCCTTGTTCTGTCCTTGTCCCCACACTATTCTGTATGCAGTCAGTATTTAAACCAGCTAAAGTGAAGACCTTTTCATTAGAATACCTGGTGTTTTGACAGGGTTTTGACATGTTTTGGTCTTGCTTAGGCATCCCAGTAAGGATGGCTCTGGTATTGTACATTTAAGGACCAAGATGTGAGAACAGTTAGCAATAGTGAGCTCTTGACAGAAGTTGTGTCATGACAGAGGTGGCAGCAGCTTTTTGCCTGTGTCTTACTCAAGCTGTCCTGGGTCCTTTTCCCCAACTTCAGGCATGTTTGCACCGACCCAGAGGACCGAGGGCATCTCCACATCCGACATCATCACGCGCATCGTGCGGGACTACGACGTCTACGCCAGGCGGAACCTGCAGCGGGGCTACACGGCCAAGGAGCTCAACGTCAGCTTCATAAACGTGAGTCCAAGTGGCTCTCACCACACGCTGCAGGAGCCAGACTCTTGCCAAGTGTGAAGGGAGTCTTGTCTAGTGATAGCACAGTCCTGCCATGTGCCAGTGAAAGGGCTGTCTGAGAGCTAAGCATTGGTACCAAACCAGCGTCCTTGGAGTAAAAATTAAGACTTCCACCCCTGAAATCACCTCAGGGACCCAGTCAGAGGAACTGGGGGGTTGCTAATGCTGCTCTCTTGTCAGAGATGTCTTGATGATGTCTTACCTATTGAAAGAGCTGGAGAGAGGGTGTGTGGCAAAATGTATGTTTTCCTGAATGAAGAGTGAGTTGTTCTTGACAGCAGCTGCTGTCTCATCTCTCTCCTCTTCCCCCAGCCACCTCCTTAGGGTAGAGTCATTTGTTAGGATAAAATCTGATGCTGTCTCCACTGCACTGTTCCCTTCCTGGAGCTGCAGGAGCAGCAGTGCTTGGGTAGGACAGAAGGATATGCCCTGATCCTGTGCTGTGCAGCTCTAGTCCTCAGAAAGAATGCGTGGCAGAAGACATTTTTGATGCTGGAAGTAAAGTCGTAAACATTTTTTTTTATCACTCAGATACTGTGCCTGTGAACAACAATGAAACAGGAGAGGTAACGGCTGCTTGGCCTCTCTTTGGCACATAACTCTGCCTCTGTTTAAAAACACCCAGCAGAAAGACTGGTGCTGTTGTGATATGCAGAGACCTACAGCAAGTCACTTGAATCTAATCTGTGTGCTGTATAAATATTTCCCTCTTCCATGCACTCCTATTAGATAGTGCTTATCTCTGGCTTTAGTCTTGCTTTGTGTACTGTGCCAGTGCCTGCTACAGAGTGTCTCACAGTCCCACTGTGTCTGCCATGTAGTCTAGGAAAGAAGTGTCATGGAAGTGAAGGAGAAGTGTCACCAGACTAATGGAGATGCTGAGTCTCAAGCAGCAGTTCAGTGTAGTAACACAGAGCAGAGATGGTCTCCACTCAAATCTGGTGAGCTGTATTCTGATCCACCACTCTCTGTGCAGGAGAAAAAATACCACCTCCAGGAACGTGTGGATAAGGTGAAAAAGAGGGTGAAGGATGTGGAGGAGAAGTCAAAGGAATTTGTCCAGAAAGTGGAAGAGAAGAGTATTGATCTCATTCAGAAGTGGGAAGAGAAGTCCCGGGAGTTCATCGGCAATTTCCTGGAGATGTTTGGCCCAGAAGGTGCATTGGTAAGGAGTTGCTCTGGGAAAAGGGGAAAAGGAACTTTGGAGACATTAACAGACATTGTAGGGCTTCTAGAGAGTCTGCAGAGGAAAGGTTTGGCGTTTGTTGCAGTGCTCAGTGTGCTGCCAGTCTCCAGACAAATTGTCCCAGGCTTGGGCATCCTGTTTTCAGGGAGTACTCACGATTGCCAACAAGATAATGAAAGTTATATTGTAGAGTGAGAAAACTCCCCTGTCCCATGAGCTGGCCTGTAAACTCCAGTTTGTGCCCTGCTGACCAGTGAGCTCCCAAGGGTATGGTGGTCACTTTGTCATTGGCCTAAGATGAGTCTGAAGCTACTTGTTTATTCCAGGCTTTCCTGCACTGTTGGGTGAATATCACAGGTATTTCATGTTAGAGGTGCTTGAAAATGAGTGGTGATTGCACTGTGTGCAGCTTCCAAAGCCCAGAAATGCTGGGGCTTTTTCTGCTTTTAAATACCATGTGAAGGGGCACAACTCAAAATGCTGCACAGGCTGTAAGCAGTGTCCATTTCCATGACTGTAACCCATGCTAACTGTCCTCCTGCTTCCCTCACCAGAAGCACATGCTGAAGGAGGGCAAGGGCCGGATGCTGCAGGCCATCAGCCCAAAGCAGAGTCCCAGCAGCAGCCCCACGCACGAGCGCTCCCCATCTCCCTCCTTCCGCTGGCCCTTTTCCACCAAGACTCCTCCTTCCTCCCCTGCCAACCGCTCCAGGAACGAGTCTGCAGTCACCTATGACATCAGTGAGGATGAAGAGGATTAACCTACCTGCCAGGATTTGCTGCGGACCGCTAATCGCTGAATCCTAAGTCCAGACCCACTGGGGAACTCTAAATGAGCAAGAGAGCCATAGGAACAGGGCTGATGGTGAGCACAGGGCCTTGGAGGCACCTGTTGCTCTTAGCAAGGGCTGCTGCCTGGAAGCACATTCAAACCTCCTCTCCCTTCTCCCTAAATCCCCTTTTTATTGTTTACGTTTTAGCGGTTTCCAGGGTGAAGATGGTTTTTATATTTTAAGAAAATATTTGTTAAAAGGGCAAGGAATAGCACTCAAGCGTGGCTTTTCTTTTGGTTTCTTTTCCCTTGTTGAACCTCCAGGAAAGGGGGAGAGTGGGAAGACCCATCTGTCTCTTCTTTCCTTCAGCTCCTCTGTCTTATCCCCCCCACCCCCAGGCAGTATCTGTGCCACTGCCAAACGAAAGACCCCTCAGTTCCTCAACCAGCATGACCTCGAGAGCATGCACAAAGCAGTGGTGTAATGAGGCTTCTAGGAAATGGAGACATCCCTGCTGGGCTGGAGCTGATAGGAATCTATCCAGCAGATCCTGTAGTGCTTGCATGCCTCTTACCTGAGCTTCCCAGCGTGTCGCAGTGAGGACGTGCTGGGCAGGGGGTACCAGCTTGGCACGCAGGAGTTACACCGGGAAGGACTTGCAGCACTGTAGAGTGGCACACCCCGTAAAGTGCACAGCATTCACAGCTCCAAACACTAGAGGGGCTGCAGGGGAAAGGCCTTTCCAGCTAATCTTAACAAGACTGCTAAATCCTGAGCTAAAATTGAGCCCTCAGTTGCTGTTGGAGAGAAGAGAATGAATCTTTGCTTCAGGGCATTTGCTGTCATGCATTTCCTTGGGTGTGTGAGAGCCCAGGTAGGAAATTAATGTGTCTAGTCTTTTGAGAAGTTCCTTGTTCCAGTCTGTGGTGTGTTACACGTTTTAGTGTCTGTCCAAATGGTCCCTCAGCACTGTGCTCTGTGTGTGTTTGTCTGTGTTTCAGTTGCTGTGCTGCAGGGGCTGGAGGACTCCTTCACACTGGTGCCATGAAGTCGCTGCTCTAAGGACACAGCAGCCAGTTTGCTGCTGATGTCAGTGTGTGCAGCTGGACAGATGAAGGGCCCCAGTTCTGTGTGAGTTACCTGGCTTGTGCAGTACATGCACAAATCCATGCCTGCTCACTCTGCTCCATGAGGCAGGATGGAAGGAGCATCAGAGAGTGCTGCAGCTTTTTAAAGTTATTTAAACACATAATGCTCGTTTGAGTCCATGGTCCAAGTTGTGCCTGCTGTTGTGTCTGTGATACACACTGAGCTTTGTGGCCTGTGGCTCCCCAAGGGGACCTGCCCTCCTCATGGCTGAGCAGAGCAGGTTGGTGCACCCTGTCCTGCAGCCAGCACTGGAGAAACTGGCCTTGCTGTCATGTAGCTGTGGAGCTTTTTTGCCATGGTTTGCCTCTGATACCCACTGTCTGGGTGAAGCTGCTGGGCTGAGTTGCCTGTATTCTGTGGTGCTGGGAACAGAGGACAGCTCAGAGCCTTGTCAGCAATGCTGCTGGGAGGTCTCCAGAGCAGGATGTGAGGCTTGGGGAGCAGCACGTGCAAGGAAGAAACTCATCAAGTGCTGCCACAAGCTCTGCACACTGTGATGCTTCCAGAGCACGTGGTGGCTCTGTGATAGGAACAGGCTGTAGCTTCTTTCCAGCTTTTGTCTTGATGGTCTTTTGTCACGCTGCCCAAAGGGCTTGACAGAGGTTATGTGCTGCTCTTGAAGCCAGAACCAGTATGGGAAAGGGTATTTTGGGGATCACTAATCTGCCTCTTGGACCTCTTTCAGCAGGGATGTGCACAGCTGTGGAGCATGGCTGGCTGCCATGGATTTTAAACTGTAAGGAGCAAATAACAGTCACAAGGTAGAAGCCAGTTGTTAATCCTCTGGTTTATGAGTGGTAGAACACTTCCTTTGATCACCCACATTGTCTCTTCCCTCATCTTCCCTTCCTACCCTTCCCTCACTATGGATGTTGCCGTTGCTTCCCTGAGCCAGATCACAAAGGCCAGGCTGCTTTAGAGCCTTACTACTGTTTTAAATACAAGTTATGCAACAGTGTTCTCTAAGTTTGGGTATCCATGATGTTCTGGATTGCAGCTTGTTCTGCAGAGACCTTGGTCTCTCTGCAAAATCTGGGGTGCTTGGTAAGAAGCCAGCCATGGTTTTACATGTAGCTTGGAATAACAGAGCTGTTTCTTGTAACCAATAATCTCTGCTTCCTCCTTGCACTGAAATTAAATTGGACACTGAAATCCCAGTCTGGTCCTTTTTTTTTTCTTTGTTTTGTTTTCTCCTGGATTGCTGGACCAGTCTTCTGCAGCACTGTCATGTTTTATCAGGAGTAGGTAAGAGCTTGATCTTTCAGCAAAACATGAGCCAAGTTCCCCGGGATCATCTCATTCCCACAGATGCACCCAGTACTGCTGTTCTGCACACCTCTAAGCCATCCCTCACTCTTCAAAAGAAGCATCCAGAAGAGGCATGAAGTAAAAGGTGCAGTGGAAAAACAAGTTTACTAGCATGCAGTGAAGAACCCTGAGGAGTTTGATGCTGCCAGATCTAGAGGCATCTACTCATGTGAAACAGCCCTGTTTCACTTCCTCTGTCGATCTGGAGTGTGAGCCCCAGGGAAAGGATTTTCTGATGGTAAAGAACAGCAACAGAACAGAACTGAGACGTACCAGGGATGGTGGTAGAAGCAAGAGCATTGGAGAATGCTGCAATATTTTTTAACGTGATCTGCTCATTTGAAACCATGGTCTGAATTGTGCTTCTGGCATCTGTAATGAACACTTGGGGTCAAAAGATTACCCAGTGGTTTCTGCAAATTGTCATTGCTCCTGATGTCCATCCCCGTGTCTAGAGCAGATACAGCTGCTGGACCGAGGCTGGTGAAGGCAGCATTGACCAATTGCCACTGTTACAAAGGTGCTTCAAGGCTCCTTCCTTTGCCTGGCACCTGTATGGCAGGTGTGGATGCTCCATGTGTGCTTTCAGGAGCAGCCAGTCCTATGGAGAACAGGCCCCAGGGACAAGTCAGACCCATCCTGATATCTTGGGAGAAATCACCTTTGGCCTGGGCTTGCCTTGGCTGTGGGACCCCAGCCAGCAGCACCCAGAGCTCAGTGACACAGCTGGGTGTTGAGCATCCTGTGACAGTCCCATGCCATGGCTGTGTTGGTCTGGGCTCCATCCTCCTCCCCCTGTATGGAGTCATCTCCCACCCAGCCTAGGCAGAGATGATATGAAGCCAGTCACCAATGCAAGACTCTAGTAAAAATTTATCTTTACTCAGTGCTAGACAAGAGCCCCTGGGCTGGAGGTGGCTCCATGGACCCCCTTGGCTTATGGCTTTTAGGTTTCAGACCTTTTAATTCTGTCCCAAGATGCTCTTTCTCCTTCTGCCTCTTCTGCTGCCAGCAGCTCCCCAGGGCAGGGGAGGAGGAGAAGGTTGTGCAGGGCAGACCAGCCCCTCACCCCGCTCTGCCCCTTGGCACCCCAGTTTGTCCCTCCTGCTCTGCTCACGCCTTGGTGTCGGCACCTGTGGCTGCGAAGCCGACGGGCTGGTAGCCCGGCTTGTCATCCTGCTTGCGGTAGTACATCCGCGTCAGCACCGCCAGGATGAAGGTCTGCGGGATCAACAGCTGCACGTTCATCTCTGCAACAGGAGAAGGGGCTTTTGAAGCTGCCCTCAGCCACCATGCCCTCCACCATGTGTGCTGCTCTCTCATCTCCCTACTTACGCTGCGACCTGGCCTTGGAGGAGAAGGGCGGCGAGCAGGCAATGCTGCCGTTGTTGGCCAGGATGCTGAAGATGGCAGGCTGCAGCGCCGTCAGGAGGAGCAGCATCTGCAACCACCAATGCTCCAGTGGTGAGGGCCGTGCTGCTGTCCAGCTCTCAGCCGTCACCTTCCCTGCTGTCCTGCAGCCAGCGGGGCTCTCACCCAGCAGTGGCTCCTACCCAGCATCTTCCCTCGTGCTGCCTCACCCCGTGCTGCAGAAGCCCCTCACCTAGGAGGGAGCTGGGCAGGACAGGGACTCACCTGGAAACAGGTGAACTTGGCCTGCATGTTCTGCTCAGCCAGGTGCAGCCGGGCCTGCCGGAAGAGGATGCCCAGGCCCCACAGCCCAAAGAGGGCGGAGACACCAACCAAGGTGTTGATCCAGAGGGACACACTCTCCGCTGAAATCTGAGGGGGACACACAGAAAACAGTACTGGGCTGACAAAGTTCAGGTGGAGGCTTCCTGTCTAGGTCATCGACCCGCCCATCCCTGTGCTCTGGCACTCACGTCAGCGGGGTTGTAATTCCCATCGGTGGCCAGGATCAGTCCCAGGAAGACAGCAATTGCCTTGAAGAGGGCATACTGGAAAGTCCCCAGGATCATCAATTTAAGCTTTTTCCTGGCATGGTGAGAGAAACCGGTAGTATTCTGAAGTCCCCAGGTCCCTGCCCAGGGAATTCTCTTCCAGCCCAGCAGAAGCATGGGGTGAAAGCCCTCCAGGGCAGAGGTTTATCCCAGCTCCCCCTCACCTGCTCATGGTGATTCGGGGCAGGCATGGGCAGCAGCAGCAGCAGGGCCCAGTGCTGACCACCATGGGCACATCCTTCAGGGTGCTGAGCAGTGCTTCCTTCCCCCCAAAGCCCTCCACCATGACCATCATCAGCAGGTAGAAGCAGACAGCGAAGTACCTGGGGAGGAGGAGGAAGGCAGGTCAAGCCCTGTGGGCTCCATGGTGCCTGTCCCAGGGTGGGTGATACTCACGCCGTGGTAGCCATCTCCACCACCATCATGGAGCGCGGGAACCACAGGCCAAAGCAGCTGACCACTGACACAACCTGGGGGACACATGAGCTTGGCACACTGTGGGCTGGCACCCCTTGGGTGGCCCTGGCCCCCCAGGGTGATGGCCCCCACAGCCCAGCTCACCGTAGGGGCTGAGCTGCTCCAGCAGAGGGTCTTCATCTTGATAGGGCAGCGGATCTTGCGGAAGAGGTACGAAACCTCTTCAACGTAGATCACAACCGACAGCAGTGTCATGATGGTGCAGAGGCCCAGGATGATGAGTTGGGCCATGTCCAGCTCTGCCAGTGAGGGGTGAGAAGCTGTCTTCATCCTGTCCGGTCCCCCCTGGGGCCACTACCGCAGGGAGCTGCCCCTCGAGCCACCACTCCCCAGGTCTAGGGAGCTCTGTGCCACGCCCTGGACATGCCTGTCTGTGCCAGAGCTGGCCCTTCTGTGCCAGTGTTCCCTGTCCCATGACACCTGCCCCGGTGCTGGCCCTTCCTGGGCTGTCCCCATCCCTACATGTGGGACTATGGGATGGGAGGCTAAGACCCTGGCAGCAGCCCAGTTTCTGACTTCTAGGGCTGCTCCATGCCTGCACTTGCCTCGGCCACCCTCCCACCCTCATCCCTGTCCTGCTGCCCCCAGCGACAACAGGAGGGTCCTCCCCGCCCCGTCCCCCCACCTACGGTGCAGCAGCTGCCGGGAGGTGGGCGGCAGGGAGAAGCAGGCTGCCGGCACGCTGAAGTTCCTGATCAGCATCTCCACCAAAGGGCGGGAGAACCTGCGGAGCAGAACCGGGAGTGCTGCACGGGGACACGGGGACACCCAGCCCCGCAGGGTCCGAGCAGTCCCTCGGCTGGTTTGCCTCACCACCAAGCGCCTCCCTTCCTTTACAGAGGGAACGAATCGTCCAAAGTTCCGATCCGAAAAGTTGGATTTGCCCGGCTGCGAAGCGGCACAGGAGTCTCGGCACTCACCTGGGGTCATCTGCCAGCTCCCAAGCGGGATCCATCCTGTCCGGCTCCTCGCTGGCTCCGTCCCCGTGGCTGTGGGGCTGCTCGTCACCGCCTGCCTCGGCTCCCCTCGCCGGCCCACGGGGTCAGAGTCCCCAGGGCAGGGACCGCGGGACGATGCCGCGCCTCGTTCCAGTTTAACCAGAGCCTCCCTCCCTCTCCCGCAGCTGCGGGCACCCATTGGCGTGGCCCCACGCCGTCCCGGCCCACCCAGTGCTTTGGCCACCAGGTTAACGACCCGGGTGCCGGGAAGGCAATTGTCACCGGCACTCCTGCGTGTCCCAAGGCCTGGGGCGCGGGGCACCTGTGTGCGGTGACAGCGCTGCGCCCCGGGGATGGGCTGCGGTGCTCCGGAGGGTCCGGGACGTGTCCTCCTGTCCCCTCAGCAGCAGTGCCGGGCTGGGAGGTGGTGCCGCGGGCCCCGGGAGCACTTCGGGTGGCCCAGCTCCAGGGAGGCAGGGGCTGAGCCCTGCACGGAGCAGCTCCCGGGGCACTAGAGGGCAGGGCTGGCCCAGCGCTCAGAGCCTGGCTGGGGACAGCAGCAGCACCCCGGCCTGGGGAGGGGACAGGGGGCTGGAGGGAACAATCTGAGTGGGGAGCTGGGGGCTTAGGCAGGGGAGCAGCATAACTTTGTCTTAGATGGATCCCAGAATCCTGATGGGTTCCAGGGGTGTCCACGGCTCCGGGCGCTCTCCCAACCCATCAAGGAAAATGAGTTCTGGTTTATGCTGATCCCCTTGGAACAGCTATACTTTGCCCCTCTGGCAGGGGCTTCTGCTGCAGCCAGAGTGGCACCAGGGCCCCAGATGGTGCTCTGCAACCAGATGTAGGAGCAGGATGCTCCTGTTGTTATGGGAATGGGATGAGGGAGGAGGGAGTCCCGTGGGGACTCTGTGCATATCCGAGGTGCTGTGCACAGCTGGCCCTCTCCTCCTCTCATCCCCATTAACCAAGCCCTATATCCCCATCCCTACACACTGCACATACTCTTTCCAGCCCTATATGCTGTAACCTAACCTGGCACACTGAGTGATGCACATCCAGCCCTCTGCACTCACATTCATGCACACAATTACCCACATCTTGCACCAGCAGACCCTCACCATGGCTGCTCCTGGCCCCACAGTGTGCATGGGACCAATGGGGAGCCCCCACCCAGCATCCCTGTATCACCAGATTGGCTATGGCTGAAGAAACACATCAGCTCCTGTGACATCTGTTGGCCTTTATGTGACAGTCACTGCAGGCTACGTCATGCCAGCCCTGCTGTCCTGCTCATCCACCTGGTGCTCATCCCCCTGTGGTCCATCAGCACTGGGATGATCTGCACGTATCCCTGGCCCCAGGGAAGCAGAGCCCAGCCCCAGCACGCAGCCACACGTGCTGCACTGCCCAGACACGTGCAGGAGCCTCTTCCCCAGCCTGGTGTAGCCCCAGGGCCAGCACCACCCACAGGTGCCCACTGCAAGGGGGCACATGCCGGTCCCCTTGCCCACCACACCTGTGTCTGGCTGTCCCTGACTCATTCCTGTAGCACCATGATGATCCTTCTTGCCACTCAGTGGTACCTGAGCCTGGCTGAGCCCTGGCCCCTGCGTTCCCCAAGCTCAGCACCCCCCGAGGTGCAAGGTACAGCTCTGGGGCATGGAGCAACCTGCCAACCTTGAGGGGATGCAGAACACGGCTGGGCCCCAGGCCCAGAGCAGAGGGCAGCCCCACACATTGATGCTCTGCCTGAGTGAGCCCCAGCACACATGCACACGTGTGCAAGGAGGGCTCTGTTGCTGCACACACTCCCCTCTGCATCCCCACTGGGGCTGGATGCACCAGGGACACCCACAGCACTGACCTGCCTGCATGGAGCCCCCAGCCCCACCACTGTGCCCAAGACCACCCTGCATGGGCCAGGACACACCCACACACTGATCTGCTGTGGACAGTTATCGGGGGTCTGGGTGTCACCAGCCCAGAACTGTCCCCTGGGGACACAGAAGGCTCTTGCCCCTACAGCCCAAGGTGCTGAGCCCTCCCTGAGCCAGCAGGACAGGACGTGCCTGTTCCTTGCTTGCTTCAACCTGCCCCAGGAGCTGGCGGAAATGTGTGTGGAGAGGGGGAATGCAGCGGGATGGGAGAGCCCAGAGTCCCTCCAGCTCCTCCCTTATTCCAGCCCCTATCCATGCCTGGGATGTGTGGTCCTGAAGCCATCAGGGCTCACGGCCACCTTTGTTCCCCGGTCAGTGTTCTCCACACAGGCTGCCACCAGGGGCAAAAGCTGGCAAGTGAGCATCCCCTGGCATGGGCATGGGGGACAAGAGATGGGTAAGGCTCCCACCAGTTCTACCTCAGCCCCAGACCTTCAGGATGCTCCAGGGCAGACCAGCCACAGGGATTCCCTTTCCTGCCAAAAACCCTTTCAGCAGAGAAGGAAAAAGGAACACAGAGATGGGAGCCATAATCCAGGGCAAGGGGTGGTTGAAGGTTTGTGGTCCACTCAGCATCAGGGTGGCTGTTTTACCCCAAGGAGCTGGCAGAGAAACCTGCAGCCGTGCTGGAAATTCTCCCGATTTGCTCATTTAGCATTTTTTTTCTTATTTTAAACAAAACTCTTTGACCATGGAAATCCTGCTTCACACCCCCCCCCAAAAAAAAAAAAAAAGCTAAGCAGACCCTCTCAGCATGCCAGCTCACCCACACTGCTGTGTCAGCATTCCCCAATACTTGGAAAAGCCCTTAAAATGCAAATATTTGTATGGGGTTTAGACAGTTTTCCACCCGTCTCTAATTCCCTGTGGTTATGGCCAGAGGGGCTGACCTCGGTGGGCACAGCAGGCTCCCAGCTGAGCCCTGCCCCATGGCCAGGACATGGCAGGGCAGAAAACTCCTCATTTATATCCTTGGGAGGAGCTGGTAGGAGACCAAAACACCTTCCTCCTCATACTCTCCTCACACTATGGGGTGCCAGGCAGGACCAGCCCCCAGAGAGCACTGGCACCCCATAGCATGGGGGGAAGTCTGGCACCCACCTCTGGGGAGAACCACACTCCACAGGCACCTCTTCAAAGGGATGCCCATGCTTTGCATGGCCACAAATGACCCTGTTCCCCACACTCCTGGGGTTTAGGAGAGAGTCAGCATCCCCACCCCGCCAGTTTTCCAGCAGCACTCTGCCAAGCCACTGGGAACAGGAGGTTGGGCACAACTGGAGAAATAAATAAAACACAAAGGTCTGTCAGACTTGTGAAAGAGCAGGAAAACCTTTACCAGGGTGCTGGCCTTTTTGAGCCCCCCTCAGCCCTGCAAGCATCTCCCTGGTGAGGAAACTGCTGCTGAGAGTTTGGTGAAAATGGGTGAGGGATGTGGATCCTGCTGGCAGTAGTAAGATTGCTGCCACCATCTGCATTCAACATTCCAACACAATCCACAACTGCCCAGCTCAATGGCCTTGTCTGGACCCCTGCAAATCTGTCATTGTCACAGCAACACTGGCCACCAGGCTGGAGAGGGATCCCAGAATTTTGAGCATCCCCCTGCAATGGTCAGTGTGGGGCAGTGACAATGCCCCCAGCCCTGGCCCCAGCACAGCAGGAAGGGGCTGGCTCCCCTCTGCCCCAGGTTTGGAGCCGCCCCACTGATAGGGATGGCAGGGAGCCCTTCCCACAGCTGCCCGTAGATAAGGCCCATGTGTTCCTCACTGATTGCCCTGGAGGCAGCTGGAGGTGCAGGAGCCACCATTCCTGGGAGATATGGCCAGGAGGGGCAGTGGGGATGAGGGCAGGGGGCTGCTGCAGGGGTGTGAGACACTGGGCCCCTCTGGATCCCTCCTCTGGGCAGGTGAAGGTGCCCGGGCTGCCCTGACAGCACAGCTGGGGTGGGAGAAAGTGTGGACCCCTGGCAGAGCAACAGCCCCCACAAATCCTGGAAAACACTTCCCAGTGCCTGGCAAACCCACAGGGCTGCATCATGAACTTGCTGCAAGGCAGAGTAAGGGACCCCCCTGTGCCTCAGTTTCCCCAGCTGTAAAATGGGCGATGAGTCCTGCAGCATGAGAGTATAGAGGGCTCAGTTTCTCATTGCTCTGGTCCCTGGGGAAAGATCTATGCCAGGTGTTATTTAGAGACCAAGCTGGCATTTTAGAAGGGGGGGATACTGTCCTGGAAGCCAGCTGGCTGCCTCTGCCTCAAGGTCACCAGGAAAAATGCTGGCCCTGGAGAGGTTTGGGGTAGCAGTCCTTCCAGCTGCAGCTTCCTCTTCCAGACAGGGAAAACCCCTTTTCCCAGCACGAGGCAAACAGAATCATTCCTGTTAGAGACCCCAGCCTCACATCTCCTGCTGGGCCATAAGTGATGGGACACTGCCAGGAGGTGGCTGTGGGGTGAGAGTGGTGGAGGGCAGCACACAGGGGAGCACAGGGCAGAGCTGGGGATTTTTGCTAACCAGAGCAGCTCACTGTTTCACCAAAAAGCCAGCCCCGGATGTCTAACCTTCTTGGGAAGCAGAAGTGCTGCAGAGGGTGTGTGGGTAAAATGTCCCCGTGCTCCAGCTTTCAGAAACACTGCTCTGCCACAGCTGGGGGACCAGCTCCTGTGCACAGCCCTGGCAACACCCCCAGGGACCCCTGTCCCTTCCCATAAAGGTCTGGGTGCTACCACAGATGCTGCCAGCCTGACTAGGCTGCCATTGATGCCAGGCTGGGAAGAGAAGTGAGATTGGCACAACAAGGATATCACTGTGTCTGTCCCAGAGCACCTAAAGGGGTCACCCCACAGGGAACCAGCTTGTGAGCCCTCAGCAGCCCAGCTGCAGTTCAGGTCAGCAAGACACCTCTTCCCAAAACTGCTGAGATCATTTGACCATGTGCATATGTTCACAGAAAAGCCACACATAATGTACACACACACCCACAAACGTGTATGTGACTTTCTACACTATCGAGGATCTTGTACAGCGCATATAAACTGTGATCAGCTGGGATGGGTGTGCCCCCAAGAGTGGAACTCTTCCCCACAGGCTGGCTTATCACCCATGCCATAGCCTCAATCATGCTTCCCAACCATTCCTGGCCCACCCAAGGGTCCCCTGGCCCCACAGATGACCAAAGGGGCTCCCCGGGCCAGGGGGCTGCCCTTTGCAATGCCCAGCATTGCACAGCTCATCCCCCAGACAGAGAAGAGGAAGAAGACAGTGGGGCCTGTCCCTGGTTTGGGAGGAAGGGGAGCCCACCATGAGAAGAAAGAAGCCCAACAGAAGCTGGATGAAACCTTTCTATGATCTGGATCGAGGCCATCAGAGCAGCTTTGATGGCCCCAGCCTTCTCCCGTTTCAAGAGAGCCTCACAGATGGGGTACCTGATAACACCCCAGTCATCTGTCCAGCCCTTCTGGCCCCCTTTCTGTTTGCTTTTCCTCCCAGCAGTTCCATGTCCGATGGCACTGCCCTGGGCCAGAAGGGAAGTGACCAAGCTGTGGGGCTCAGATGAGGGCTTTGTGTCCTTCAAAGGGGACGAACAAACGGCCAGCAGTCCCAGCCTGGCTGGGGGGATCCTGCGGAAATACCACGGTCAACACTCTTGGGAGCTGCTTCCTGCCTGCTCCAAGGCTTTGGATGCAGAAAAGTCTTTTCCTGCCGTAAGGTAACATCTGCATTTCCAGTGGGTGTCCCAGTGACATGCCACTGGTTTCTTAGAGCCACCCTCAACCTCTGAATGAAAAGGCACCTTGTTTGAAAAACAGAGGGGCCTTTTTCTGCTACAGCTACCTAAAGCAACCACGTCACTCCTGATGTTTGCTTGTGGTGAATGATGAGGTTAACACACCCTCTGAGTGGGCTGTGAGCGTTTTCTTTGGTCAGGAGCTTTATTTTCATACTCGTCTGTCTTGCAAGAAGCTCACGGGGGAAAATGCTGAGGCTTTAAAAAGTCAGATGGACAGTAGAGACACTGTGTTTGAGGAAGGGAGGTGCTGCTCCCTGATGACCCTGAGCCTTCCCAGCTCTGTGACACTCACCCACCAGCCCCAGCCACCCCATGGGGTCACCCACAAGCACCTGAGTCAGGCACAGGGAGTAGTCCCACCTGCTCGGGGAAAGCCTTCAGCCCTTGGTGGGTCTTCTTCAGCTGTCCTCGAGTGATTTTGCCTCCCATCGCAGGTGGGAAAGCATCCCAAGTACAGCTCAATGGGAAAAAAGAAAAACACCTTCCCTGCCTTGCCTGTCACCTCTGCCAATGCCAGATGCACACCAAGGTGCTGGGGAAGCACTCCCATCTGCTGCCTGCTCCCTCCTGCCTTGGCAGGCAAGGGGGCAGAGGGATGGGAGGGGTGGACATGCCTGGAGAGGTGCATGTGTGGTAGGGGTGTGCATGTGCATTACACGTGTGTGCAATGTACCTGTGTGGGACACGTGGGTTTGCCCACCTGGCTGGCATCCACACCCGTGGGCACAGTACCCTGTGGGGTGCAGGGAGCTGAGGCAGAGGGTGGTGGGGGCCCAGCATCACCAGCTCTTGCTGACAGCCAAGCAACACTCAGCCCTGGACAAGCCTCTCTCCTGCGTGTCACTTCTTCCCCAAGTCCCTGCTGTGGAGTAAAGCACAGGGACAGGGTCTTTTAGCCCCAGGTTCAAATGATAAGGAAGAGAAGGGGGGGCTGGAGCATCACTAGGAGAGATGCACATCACCCTGGGCCCCTTTGCCATGTTTGCACCACTGGGTAATAAATAAAACCTCCAAATTCACATCTGCCATGAAAGCCACCGGGATGTGCACAGGCAAAGAAAGGTGCTTTCTCCAGAGAGGGGTAATGACAGTGAGCAAACTCCACGATGGCATGAGGCTGAGGAGGGAGCCTGCACTGGCACAGGGGGTTCAGCAGCCTCTGGGGCAGTTCTTGTGGACATACTGAGCCAAGCAGAGCTGAAGGAGAGGCTGGTGTTAGAAATAGTCCCTGCTGACCATGCCTTTACAGACCACAGATGACTAAGAGTCAGGAGCTAAAACCAAACAGCCCACTATTCACCGGAGGAGTGGGGAAGAGAGCAGGGGAAGTTGTTTCCATTAATTTGACCTGAGAGTTTTTCTAGCTGTAGGAAAGACTTTGGCTCTCAGGCCACATCAAGACAAACTAATTTTTTTTTCCCCTAGGGTAAAGTCAGTTTTTCCCACCAAGCAAGAGCCCAGCCCTGCCATGTGTGCATCCCAAAGGATGCCTGCCAAGACAGAGGGCGACAGGCAAAGTTTCTCCTCCGCATAGCCTACCACGGACATTTGTCCTTGAAGGGGACCTGGGGGGACAGTGCCTGCCAGGGACAGGAGGCTGTTGCAGGGCAGACCAGCAGGCGTGGGAAGGTCAGCAATTTGGCTGAAGCACAGGCTGCTTGTTCCAAGAGCTGAGAGGGTCACAGGCCTTCCCCAGGCACACACCTCCTGGGGGATTTGCCCTTGAGGCACTGACCTGGTTCTCCTGTCCCAGGGAAAACAATTGCAGACTCACATTTATATAGACCATGTCTGCTGCCTGCCATGTCTGGCAGTGGGGGCTGACTGCAAACTACAGCCCATGAGTTTCAGCTCAGCCCCTGGGACCCCACAACAACACAAGAGAAAGGCATGAGCCCCCCAGAGCTGTGTGAAACACCTGAGTGACGAAAGCATCCCATCCCTGGCTGCCAGAGACAAATTAAGATACCCTGGTTTGAACACCACATCTCATTCTCTGCTCCATAAATAAACCTACCAGGCACATGGCATCCCCTGCACACGGCAGCCCGGGGCAGGTGTTGCAGCTGCCACCAGTGCAGAGAGGAGGCAATTAGCAGGTAGTGAGAAAGCTCTGTCCAGCCCCATTGTGCTAATCCTACCCCAATTAAAGCCCCCTCTTTGTTTTCAGATATTGCTATGAAAGATTATCTACCCTAAAACAAGCAGGTCAACAAGACAAAGCCAACTCTCAGTTTACAAAAGGCTCTGGCACTTGCCTGGGAGCATTTAATTACCCTGACAATGGCATCAAGAGAAGAAGGGCCATGAGACCCCTTCAATCACAAATCCACAGAGGAGGTGCTGGCTTTTCCTGCTGCTCCCACATGCCTGGGGCCAGCACCTGCAGGCTGCAGCCCCTCCCCAAGAGCAGAACCATCATCCAGCCCTCTTAGGGACACCTTTTCTCCCTCAGAGCCTGCAATGCTGCACACGGTACTGGCTTTTTTATGTTGTGCTTTTCCTGTGTCCTTTGCACCGCTTAGACCAATAAATGCACATTATAAAAAAACAAAGCAGTGGACAGTTCTAATCTCTAAGTCAACATGTGCCCTTATCACAGAGGGTGGTTCCCACTGAGCAGGCTCAGGCTGTCTTTTATCCAAAAGCACCAACGTGTGCACACGCTGCAGAGCAAATCGGAGGCAAAACTTTCCCGGGCTTTCCAGGCCCTTTTGGAGCAGAGGAGTGAGCAGCCAGGGATTCTTGCAGGACCAGATCCTGCTGGAAAGTACAGCAGGAACTGCAGGACCCCGCCAGGCAGGCACATGTCCAGCACACTAAGCAAATCACCGTCACCATATCTTCACGTCCTTTCATGGCTCTGTCCAAGGCATTGCACAGAGCTGTTCCCAAGGCTGTTAAGTAACAATAACTTTCCTGCTGGCCTTCTTGACCAAAACACCTCATTGTGAATGTATGTCTGGCTTTCTAGGATTCTAACCACCAAGTCTGGAAGGGAAAAACCCCAACAGCCCTCAGCTGTAGCAAATGCTGATTCAAGAGAAGTGCTTACAAAATTGCACACGAAGCACTTCACAAAGGTGACCTGCCTGGAGGTGCACTGAAAAAGGAGAAAGAGGGGCTGTGCACTACACTCCAGATACAGCACTCCAGATCAGCACGAGCCAGAACAAAGAGCACCAAGGGAATTCATGACAGGCCCACATTTTCGAGGAAGAAACCCACATGACTGTGTCCCAGCTCCTGTGTTCTCTCCCCGCTGATCTCTCTTCCCTTTCCACTTCCCCTCACTCAAACCCTTGGCCCCCTGTGCCGGGGCCAGTCCATGGGTAGCCACCAAACACACGGGCTTTTTCGGCACTGCAGAGTGAGACGGACCTTTGATGTCCCCCTGCTTTTCAAAGGCCGGTCCTTGGCTATTGTGTTCACATCCTGAGCTTGTTTGTACACTCGCTGGAGGCCCCAGCCCCGCAGCCCCGCTGCCACAGCCGCCCTGACCCGCAGATAAAGGCAGGCGGGCTCAGGGGCAGAGCTGCTATCGGAGCAGGGACACACGGCCCCGGCTCCTGCAGCTGCCAAGATAGCGGGGACTCTGCCAGGCTGACCCCACAGGGGTGAAGGCTCCAGGTCAACAACAGCCCCACAGGCCTGCACCGGCCTTGGCCGCGGCCGGGCACTCTGCTGTTGGCAGCAGCGGTATCGGTGCCCCGCATGCCCAAGGGTGTCCTGGCACTGCTGCTCTGCCCCTGGAGAGGGCCAGAGCTTGCCAGCAGAGGTAACTGCCAGGCAGCAGGCAACACGAAAGGTGCTGAAGCTCTTTGATCATCGCTCATCTCTCCGTGCCCTCTGGGCAGGCACGGAGCGGGTAACAGTCCGCCCTTCTCCCTGTAGGTAAGGTGGGGTGGTGCAAGGAGCACAGAGGGCTCCCCATGACTTGGTGGTTAAAATCTCAGTGAAACCCAGTCTTTGCAAGCAAGGAAGCCCCGCCAAAAGAGCCGGACTGTTTTAGTCCCACTGGGGCAGTGTCCAAGCATGAGCCTCTCTGCGGGGCCTCCACGCAAGGAGGAGCAGTAATGAGCAAGCAGAGCAGCAGTAATGAGCATCACTGCATCCACATCCCTCCTCGTGTGATAGGAGAGATGGGAAGATAAGCCTCCACCTTGCAGGAAGGCAAAAAAAAAAAAAATCCCAGAGGATTTTGAGGGGGTGGTCCATGGGATACCCCAGGTCAGCATCTTTACAGGAGCAAGAGCCCACACTGTCCTCAGCCCCACATCTCTCCTCCAGGTGCTTGGTGCTGTCTCCTCTCCAGGCCAGCTGTGGAAAATGAGGAGAGCCAGCCCAGCCCCAGGTGCTTCCCCAGGAAGGATGCAAAGATTAGTGTTCCTTTGAAGGGACAACAATGCTGTGGCCAGCTGTTTTCATTCTCCTAAGTGCCTTTTCCCTCACCTCCTCCACAGCCTCTTTGCTACAGGACAAGAAGAGGCAGCAGATCCTCTCCCACATGCCAGTGCCTGTCACAGTCCCTCTCCTTCCTCAGCCTGCATGGCAGCACGTGTCAGGGCTGTGGCCAAGAACAACAGCTCCCAAACATGGCTGTGGGTGCCTGGATTGCTGGGAGAGAGCAGGATGGAATGACATTCTCCAAGGCAGTATGATGGCTTTTCCTAGAGGATCATACCCAACTACTTTACCCACTTTTTGCCAGCACAATTGAGAAATGCAGCAGCAAAAGCCAAAATATGTAGTCTTCTGGAGGATGGGGATACTCGTGGTGCTGTGAAATTCTTGGCTATTCACTCTTGGCTAGTGGGACAGGAACAGAGAGGGCAGGCTCTCCTGGGAGCCCTGCCTACCAGACCTAACCCAGAAGGTTAGGGTAGTAGAGGGGGTGCAGTATGATTCTGACACTGAAAGTAAAACTAGATTTCTCAGCTTCCTGGGACCTATAATAGCTGACTTCACCCATGAGGTGCAAGCCATGAGGTGACATGGGAGCACAGTCAGTGTATCCCTCAAATCCAGGAAGGCTGGAGCTGGCACTGCCACTCCTCTGAGTGACAGGGATCCAGAGGAAGCAGTTGCCTTTCAGGGCAGAAGATCAAAGTCTTTCTTTTGTCTCCAGATGCCTGTTGCCTCTCTGGCCCTGCATCCTGGGGTTCCTGGAGTGCCACATAGCCCCTGTTCCATGGAGTGCACAGCCAATGGGAGCCCTACAACCACCTCCCACCCCACAGACCACTGCATGTCCCACAGCCCTTGACCTCAGCCCAACAGCAGATCCAATCTAGCACCACACTCCAGCACTTGGTTCTTGGCTTTTCCATCCCTTCCAGACTCAAGAGCCATGTTAGTTGCAGTATTTCTTGCCATAGAAGTGTTCAAGTCACCTCACAACATTGTTTGTGATAAGCTGCTGGAAACCAGCTTTTCACAGAATATCCTGAGTTGGAAGGGACCAACAAGGATCACCAAATCCTGCTGCAAAACTGAAGTGAAACCATATTTTGATGACATGTTCTCAGCATCCCAGAGGAAGGATGCTGGCACATCATGAGATATTGTACAAAAGCATGTGGAGTCATTTGAGTTGGGTCAGAGGACTCACAAATCCCCCTGGACTTCAGAGGACATCTACTAAAATAGCCAAATAGTTTGGCTTGCCAAACCACAGTGAGAAGGAACACCCTGTGATGGGAAGAGAGATCAGAAGTCAGCAGTAACCAATCCTACATCCTCTTTCCTCTTCATCTATTTCCCAATTTTTGCTCTCTGTTCCTCGCAAAGATTTTTGGTTGTTCTGGGCAGCCCGAGCACCTGGGGTCGGTACTGCCAGCAGTACAGGCATCACTGTGTGAACAGCAGGTGTCCCTCAGAGAGGTGGCACTGACAGCCAGCCAGTCATCTGCAAGGTGAAGGGCGCTCAGGGGCACACAACACTGCTTTTGAAGAACACTCATTTTAAGGTATTTTACCGCCAAAACCAGCTGAGGCAGAAAAATATCTGAGTTTCTAGAATAGCAGCTCTGCTCTCTTTTTCCGGGCACGTGTAGAAATGGGGAACCGAGCGCGGCTGAGATTGGGAAGGGCGCACACCTGCAGCAGGCCCGGCGGGGCGGGCCGGGCTGCGGGCGGCACCTCCCGCCCCGCCGCCGCCGGAAGGGAGGCCCGGCCCGCCGAGAACGCGGGCAGCCGCGAATCCACTGCCGCCTGCCCGGCCTGCCGAGAACGCGGGCAGCCGCCAATCCACTGCCGCCTGCCCGGCCTGCCGAGAACGCGGGCAGCCGCCAATCCACTGCCGCCTGCCCGGCCTGCCGAGAACGCGGGCAGCCGCCAATCCACTGCCGCCTGCCCGGCCCGCACCGCCGCCCTGCTCCAGGGAACGCCCGGAGCCTGCAGGTGTCCCTCGGTGTGGAATCGCCGCCCTGCGCCTGGCGCGGTGTGCACAGGTAAAGAGCTGAGGGCTTGGGGGGGAGCCCAGGAGGAGGATAAAAACAGGGCAGAGCTGCGGGTTTTCCCCCGGGTTATGCTTTCCTGAGCAGCAGGCTGCATCCAGGCTGTTGTGGGAAATGATCGGAGCACCCAGCCTGCAGGGCTGATCTAAGCTCTTTCTGAGCCCTCTTGTGCTTCCACCAAGGCGCCGGCCAGCACCGTGTACCACGGGTCAGTCACACGCCGGGTGACAATGGTTTTCCCTCCCATGACTGGCATCATCACAGCTGCTGGGGGATGAATCTAGAGCAGAGAGCCTGGCTCAGAGCTCCTCTGGAAAACAGAACTGGCAGGTCCGCCAGCACATCTTGCCTGAGAGACACTTTACAGACTTGTCTCCAGAGGTCCACACTGAATTTCAGGTCTAGTTAATCCCCCTTTTACCAGCACAGGAATGTATTGCTTTTCACCAAACGTAATCCGCTTTGCAATCATGTGTTCTGCCAAACTACAAACTTTCTGCTCCCATCCTTCTTTCTTGGGAGAGGATTTGAGGCAATAATCCGGGCCTACTGATTTATTTTTCTAATGAGCAAGGGACAAACGAGCACAGAACTGCAGAACATGCACACACACGAACCTTGAAGCGTTCCGTAGCTGTGACATGCTTTTGAGGGATGCCCTGAGCTGAAGGACTGAGGCTGGAAGCAGTGACCTTCTCTCACGGTGGGCCACAGCCTGTGTCCTGACGCAGGCTGTCCATACTTCTTGTGTTTAGGGGCTGGAAGTCATAATACCTGCCATGCTTCCCCTTGTACAAATAAAATAGCAATCTGTGCAGCCCAACACAAAGGAAAGGCACCTCGGGTGTCTCTGCCCATTCAGATCTAAAAAGGTAGCCCTGAGCACATGAGACTTGCTGGGACCTGAGGATGCTGAGAGCCTCCCAAGCCAGAGCAAGTCCTGTGTCTTGTTTGCACCACCCAGGGAGGAAAATATTTTTCCTGCCCTCATCCCTCAAAATGCTGAGAGGGTGGGAATGCTGAATCTGTGATCCACTCCTCCTTCTACTGCGGTACAAGCATGCCTTCCCACGAAGAGTTGTTAACCTCATCTCCCTGCCCCACCTCCAGCCCTTCTGTGGGGAAGCTGGGACTTGGTCTGCACCCAATGAAACAGATGCCACTTAGCTCCATCACCGTACCAAGAGCACCTAAAGGCAATTTATAAAGTGAGCAGCTTCATTCTTTATAAAGGAAGTAGGTTGTAGTGAGGAGGGGACCAGTCTCTTCTACCATACCTACAGTGTGAGGATCGGAGGAAATGGCTTTTAGCTGAGATGGAAGATTCCGATTAGGTATTAGAAAATTGTTAGAATTATTAGAAAATTGTTTTTCGCCGTTTCGGGCACTGGAATAGGTTTCTATAGAGCTGATGGAGTCGTGACTCCTAGCGTGCTTAAAAGGTCACACGGTTTAGCAGTGACAGTGGTGATGCTGGGTTGTGGCTGGACTGGGTGATCCGAAGCTCTCCGCTATGACTCTGTGCTTCTTCCGCTCCCTGTGCGCAGCAAGGCCAGGCAGGGCACACGGCCGAGCCGTGGGTGGGCTGTACGGGCGGCGGGACACGGACCCGCAGCAGCATGAGCACCGTGAGCAGCCGCAGCAGCCGGGACGTGCTCAGGAGGAGGCGGAGCTCCGTCTCGCCCCACAGAGGCGTTCCGAGCCTTCCGCGCCCGGGCCAATCTTGCGGCGCCTTGCCTCTGCCACGGGCGCCGCAGTGGAGCCCGGCGCGGCGCTGGAGCTGCTGCGGGTGAGCGGGCGCGGGGCCGGGGCGCGGCGGCAGGGGCAGGCCGGGGAGCGGGGTGCGGGAGGGGACGGCGGGAGGCCCCGGCGGCCCTGACGGCGCGGGGGCCCTGGCGGCGCACGGGGCCGCGCCGCATGCGGCAGTGCCCGCGACCTTGACGGGCCCGGCGCGGCGGGCACGGGGCAGACGTGCCCGCGGCCTGCCGCCTATCGCCCGCGCCGCTTATCTGGCGCTCCGCAGCCGGGCCCTCGTGGCCATAGCGGAGCCGCCCAGCCCCGCGGCGTGGCTGCTCAAGCGTGCTCGGTTTTCGCTGTTGTTCTTCTCTTCGCCGTGTTGCTGAAAGGTCGGGGCCTGGCTGGAGGGGCTCGGGTCGGCATCCCTACCAGGTGCGATGCCCGCAGGCCCTTTGTGCTTCCCTGCGCCTTGCCGGGTTTCCTTTCAGCAGACCCTCCGCGTGCTCGGTTCGCTCGTGCCCCGGCGGAGCCTGCGGCCTCAGGCTGTCACTTGGGGAAGGCTTCTCGAATGTGTCGGGCTTTCACTTCCAGGTGTTCTTGCCCTAAATAAAAGGTGAAATAAGCAATGGCCACTGTTAACCTTTGATCTCCAAATAAAACCTTGCAGAGCTCCCAGGTGTAGAGCTAATCCACGTGCACCTGAAGACCAGAGCACCTATTAGCGGCGGCGCTTGAGGGCATACTCAGGTTGCTTGCTCACAACCTCAACACCTGTCTGGTCACTCATTAAATTACAAATCTTTTTCAGGAAGAAATGGAGAAGTAAATGAGTTTCAGTTTACCTTTCAGATATGTTTGCTGTTTGCAGAGAACTTAGAATTTTAAAAGTTGCTGAAATTATTTTGGAAAGATGCTCTTAGTGGTTTTCAGAGACTTCTCAAGACAGAAATTGCCTTCACAAAGTTGATGAGAACATCGCTGTCTAGGAGAGATGTTCGTATTAGAAGTGTTTTGTCAGGGGTTGGAGTTTGTGCTGCCTTTGCCTTTTGGTCTTGTGTGACTTCTCTCTTCCAGCTGGACTCTTCCCGTCACTGAGATGGAGCCCAGGAACCTTAGATATCTAGAGTCTGTGTTGAGTCTGTCAGTTGAGTAAATGCCTCTTGCCAGCACTCCCTAAATGGAGATGTCCCCACCATTAATAAGACCCTAGGCTGAACTTAGCCATTGGAGACTGTGTTCCTCCTTTGTATGCCTGTCAGTATGCCCAAAGTTCAACAGAAAGAGCTGACTGGAGCTTACAACTGCCATGGGAACCTCTAGGTTGCATTCAAGGTTCATTCATGCAGGTTAACTAATGTGGTGACTTAGGTGGAAGTATGCACAGAAAATCCATGGGCAGGCAGTGCCTTAGTGGCAGTAACTGACCTCAGGTGTGTAGTGTAGTGGCAGGGGAACAGCCTAACCTTGTTGTATTCTGAACTTCCAGGCTTTGGTGAAGTTGGTTTGCATTTGTCCAGAAGGCAATGGATCATGCCAGAGCAGCAATCTCTAATTTGGTAAGACATGGTACCCCAATGCTCTTTGTCTCCTGGTGGGCTGATGATTCTGCAGAAGAAGGGTTCAACAACATCTGTGTATGAGATTGTATAATATTATTTTTATATTTTTCCATGCAGTTTGTTATCTATTTGAATATACATGAGTTGTAGAATTGAGTACAGCTGTCCTGTGCAACAGGTGGCTGTGTTGGTGGAACTGTATGAAAGATATTTGATGGATAGTGAGCTATGTTTGTTCAAATAAATATCACTACGTATCAGTATTGGAGAAGATGATGAATCCAAAGCAGCGTTAGGTGCTGCTGTGTGGGTGCCAAATGTCAGTGCAAGTAGCTGGCCATGATAAGGAAGTGGCTGAAGCAGTTCAGTGCTGGTGGGTTTATCGTTAGCTGCTATCGTGTTTTGGGTCTCTGAGGGCTGTTAAGAAAGGGGGGCTGGGCCATGAATAAAGTTGCAGGAGGAAGTGCTGCTGAGGAAGCCCTTCAGATGCCTACTGGGACAATCAACATGTGTTCTATTGTTACTTGGGGGGTGGGAATTCAACCACGAGTCCAGCTTTTGAAAGCAACCTGTGCTTGAAACAAATATGCAGGAACTTGTTCAGCCAAGCCTGCTGGTCCTAGAGAGCTTGGATTGTGAAATGACCCAAGGCTAGAACTGAGAGTGTGGTGGTTTGGTCTCTGAGCAAGAATGGGAGATATGTAGGGTTGGGGCATGTCCTCTGTGTGAGGACATGCCTCAGGTGTGAGGGAGCCAAGCTGTGGAGCAGCTGAGCAGGGAGAGTGTTAGGACAGACTGCAGTGCTGCCCTTTCCGAAATATGAGAAGGCAGCCACTTCATTGTGGGTGCTGTGGGTCAGAGTGGAACTGCAGAAATAGACTCTGGAGACCCTGAGTGGGTCTGAGTGTGAACTTTACTGACAGCCCAAACACTCGCTGCACTGGAGCAGCTGCAGGTGAACCAGCAGTGTTTGGGTTGGAGCTCAGGTGCAGCTGACTGCAAGGACTGCAGGCTGGTGTAGCCAACTCTTCCATCTCTTGACTGCCTTTCCACACAGTTCAGTGGCGAGCCAACATCATACACACGCTTCAGCATTGCCCGGCAGACGGATGGAGACAACAGCCACGTGGAGATGAACCTGGCTGCTGATGAGGAGGAAGGAGGGGAAATTGGGAGGCCAGAGCACCTGCATGCCGGCATGCCTCCTCCACGGAGGAATGGCAAGAACCTCTGCTTCGTAATCATCGCAGCTCTCCTCCTCCTTTTGATTGGTAAGGAAGGGTGGGAGGCAACTGCATGAAGTGGACTTGGGTATTGAATGTAATCTGAGGTGGTTAAATTTCAGTCTGTATTGTTTTCAGAGATAATTCAACCACTGGGATCCAGGCAAAGCCTCTTGTCACTAAGTATGTCTAGATCAAACTTAGGGTACAGCACTGGCACAAAGAATTGTGGAGTTTGATTGTGGAGAACTGCAACTTAGTTGAAGGGAAAACTAGTCCATATCATAGGTCAAACATAATTTTGTTTTTCCCTCCATTAACTCCTAACATTTCTGTAGAGATAAGGGTCAACAGATGAGTAAAGTCTTTGGTACTTGTCTCTTAAGGTTTTAACAATGCTGTTGGCCTAAAGTGATCATTTTCCTTCCCAAGTGGCGCTGGAGGGACTCTGCCAAGTGCAAGATCAGATTTACAGTGCCCCTTTAAACATGCCAGCTCAGGCAAAATGTCAGGCTGCATATTTGTCTGTCCTTGGGTAAGCCAGCTAGTCAAAAATGGTGAGAGCAGAGATGTATCTCAACTCTGAAGCTGTGTAGTGGGGTTCAGTCATCTTTCTGCAGCACAAAGAAATACCTTTTCTGTCCACAGGGTTTCTGATCGGCTACTTGAGTTATCGTGGACGAACACAGAGGGTTAACAGGTGTCTGGATGGAAGTGGCAACTGCGAGATGACTCCTACTGCATCGTACTTCTCAGATGATGGAATGGAGGAAGAAGAGGTTTCTGGACCACGTATCTTATACTGGCCTGACCTAAGAAACATGTTGTCATCTAAACTGTCAACTGCACGTCTTGAGGCCAGCCTGAGGTAACGGTTCCAGAAAGTTTATCTAGAGCTTTGAGAGAGGCACAGCCTGTGAGCAGAACTTGGGCTCGTTTGGAGAATAAGCTTATGCAAGGTGGTGTGTTTTAAACTCAGGCTTAAATGGCTTTGCAGGTTGCACTGCATCCTGGTGCTGTAGCCTAAGCTATATGTATATCTGTTACCTACAGGCAAAGAGAAGGCAAGAATTCTTTTGAAGCTGGCAAGGTGGAAGATGAGAGCACTGCCAGCTACATTCATGACCAGTTCACCAGCTTCCGCCTGGATGACGTGTGGAATGATGAGCACTATGTTAGGCTGCAGGATAAAGGCAGGTACGTTAAAGAAGAGGTGCACATCTCATTCATATAGCATGGATACCTGTAGTCTCGAGCAAACCTGTGATTTCTGCTTAAAATGATGTGAAAATTGTGAGCCAGTCACCACTCTGCAAAGTCAACCTCAATCTAGCCAAGCAATAACTGCTCCTGCCTCTTCTCAGGCTTTCTAAATCCAGAGGGTCTGGAAGCAACACTCTGGATGTTTCCTGGGGCAGCTGTTTCCTCCAAGTATGCTTAGGAAGTGAAGAGAAAACAAACTTGAGTGAAAACTCGGCTGAAAGGCAGATTCCCTGTGTCTAAAACTGCTGGCACAGGTGACTGTCTTGTCACCCAGACAGGGCTGCACATCTGGCAGTGGCTCCTCCAGTAGCCCAGGAGGGTGTCAGTAGGTATTGTGTTGTCTGACAGCTCATTCCCTCATGTCTTACTTGCCCCTTTTTGTCAGGGGAAATGAGTTTGCTCAGCTTCTCTTAGGAGGTGACTGCGAGTCTTGGAAGCAGATATTGTTTCTGCTACTGGTCTTGGAAATCAGCCTTCATTAATGTCTCTGACCAACTCCAGAGATTTTTGCATGGAAGTACCTGGGATGAGTTTGCTTGTTTCAGGCTCCATTGACATGATCAGAATTGTTAGAGCACAGACTGAATACAGTCACAATACTGACCCAGAATACTGAGCTAATTAAGTTCTTGTGTGAAAGAGTATAATGCTGTCTTTCTACATTTAACAGTAGCAAGAACCAAGTGGTCATTGTAGAAGATGGTGAAGAAGTGTTGGAGAGTCCTGATGCATATGTGGCATACAGCAAGAGCGGCACAGTTACTGTAAGTGACTCCAGAAGAATCCTGGAAATGTGTCTGTACACTTAAAAAATAAATCCCTTTAAGATAGGGAGTGTATAAAGCCCTCCCCAGCTGAGAGAGCTGGGTGGGGTGGTCAGAGAGCGGAATGGGCCCAGATAACATTCTTACTGCAGCAAGATGCAGGAGTAACTTTAAACTTCCCTGCTGGAATCCAGACAGGAACCTTGGCAGGAGTGCCGCTCCAATGGGCGTCTTGCACTGGATCAGTTTACAGTGCTGAGCCTCAGCTCCCTACTGTTAACAGGAGTCACTGTTACAGTGACTCTGTAGGCTCTTTCAGGTATCTTGCTGACTTTGGACTGCTGCATTCATAACCAGTGTTTCTCTTGCAGGGCAAACCCATCTATGTGAACTATGGACGGAAAGAAGATTTTCAGAAGATACGGAATATGCGTGTTTCAATGGATGGAGCTATAATCATCTTCAGAGCTGGAAAAATAACACTTGCTGAGAAGGTAAGCAGTGTCTGCCCTAAAGCCTGGCTAGACTTGGCAGCAGGAAGCTATGCTTCCTACTCTTTGAGGTGCAGAGGTATGTCTTTTAGGTCTGTAGAGCTCATGTATGTAGGATTGTTCTGCAGGCCTGGTCTTGCTTGTTTGCACTAAAGCTCCATGTGCAGGTCTGGACACTGAGGCTGAGAGTTTGTTACTGTTTGTGGTGCAATTCTTCTTGGCCTCGGGCAGTTTGCTGGAACAACCAGGCCTCTGGAGTGGTGGGGCTGGGAGCCAGCCTGGGAGCAGAGCTGGCTGATATCACTAGATACAGCCATAAGGCTGCCAGAAGCAGGACAGCCTTGCCTCCAGGACACCTCTTGCTGCTGTAGCAGGATACTTTCAAAGCTTGGCTGCAGTGTGTCACTTGGGCCCTTGCTGACTGTTGAACCATGTAGCAGTGCTGGTCCTGTGTCCAGCTGGTGGCCAAGCATGCTGCTGTAGTGTTCCCTCCATAGAGAGCAGAACCAAATAGCTAAGCAGGCTAAAGCATCCAAGTGTTTCTATATGCAAGCCTGTTCCATATCCGACCCAGAGTTGCTCCTCAGATGGGTGCTTCTGGGGGGGCTGGGGCACAGGACCCTTTGCAGTTGCCTGCAGACAAGGCTGAGTCCATCTGAGACAGGCAGAGCCAGAAAGTGCTTCTAAAAAATGTGGTCACTGGTTCTCCAATCCCATTCCCACTTTCCAAACTGGTGTCTAGCTGTACAAGAGTGTTTGTACCAGTGGCATACCAGAGCTGAGTTGTAGGTGTGTTAAACAGGGACCTGGCTAGTCCATTCTGCCACCATTTTCCTTGTGAAGATGAGCCTCCAGTGGCTGCTTGTCTTGAGACTAACCACATCTGGGGAAAACAGATGGAGTGTAATCAAAATTAAATAATATTACATTTTAAGCTGCTCCAGGGAGCAAGTATGAACTGAAAGAATCATAGACTGAGACACTGTGGTGTGTCATAACTGTTCAAAAGGATGTTAGACACAGTTTTGCCTGGAGTAGGGCTGAGCTGCTGGGATTCAGTTGCCTTGTGTATCTGTCAGGTAGCTGTTAGAATCTGTTGCAGAGTTGGGCACTGAAAAGCACAACCCTTCATACCATTTCTCCATCTTCTTTCCTGGACTCCCCTTGCTTGCAGTGTGCATGTACACTGAATGTTTCTCTTTGCTGCAGGTTGCAAATGCCAGAAAGGAAGGAGCAGTTGGTGCCCTGATGTACCCAGGCCCCTCAAATGATAGGAGGGCAGATTCGTATGTCCCCTTTGGACATGTGAGTATGTAACTCCTTCCCCTGTTTGTTCTTGAGAACCTCTCTGGCTGGGGCTGCAGCCTGGGGCAGTCCAGTATTGCCCTTGTGTAGATCAAAACTGCTGGACTCTGGTGAGACTTGAGGACTCCTCATGCTTTTCACAGGCCCACCTTGGAACTGGAGACCCTTACACCCCTGGCTTCCCTTCTTTCAACCACACCCAGTTCCCACCAGTGGAATCTTCTGGACTACCTCAAATTCCTGTTCAAACTATCTCTAGAGAAGCAGCAGCCAGACTGTTTGGGTAAGTGTTTCTGCTGTCATGCAGGCTGAGGTGCTGTGGCCAGGAGTGAGGGTGCTGAGAGCTGAGACAGAGCTCTCTGCTGCTCTCTGCTGTGTGTGGCAGAGAGCATGTTCTGGAACTGGCTGGAGAAGAGTCACTTGTGTCCATGTCTCAAAGATTGAACTTAGTCTAGTGTTGGATTCTCTTGGCCTCTGCATTCTACCCCTCCCTGCATAGTTAGTGGTACAGAACTGCAAACTCTCTCCGAGGCAGGCCCTGAACAAGGCTGCACCTGCAGTTGCAGGTGTGCATTTTTAACAAAATAGCTAAACAAGATCAGAGCTGGACAATGAGTTCAAAGGATCTTCTTTTCCTCTCAGAAAAATGGATGGAGATAAATGCCTTCAGGAGTGGACAGCTGATATCATGGGATGTAAGGTGACAGTGAGCAGCAGCAGCAAGATGACAGTGAAACTGACTGTGAACAACGTTATGGTGGATAGGAAGATTCTGAACATCTTTGGTGTTATCAAGGGATTTGAAGAACCAGGTAACAGCAGCTGCATTGTGTCTCAGTTTTGAGAGGAACCCTTCCTCTTCTGTGGTCATTGGAATGGGACAGCTGCTCCCAGACAGATGACAGTTCTTTCTCAGCAGAACTAAGGCCTTCCCCTGAGGATCAAAGAGAAATCTGAACCATGCTGCCAGGGAAAGGCTAATGAAAGCATTCAGTGTGCCAGATTCAGGGATCAGACTGCAGACTCTCTTCCTAGTACAGAAGCTGAAAGCTGCTCTTCTCATAAATGGTGTTTGCAGTCTGAATCTTGCAGCTCAGGTCTTGATCTTGTCTCCTTTACAGATCGGTACGTTGTGCTTGGAGCCCAGAGAGACTCCTGGGGACCAGGAGCAGCCAAGGCTGGAGTTGGCACTGCCATCTTGTTGGAACTTGCCCGCGTGATCTCAGACGTGGTGAAAAATGGTAAATATTTGTGAACAAAAGCACGAGGGTGGGAGGTGATGCAGGTCTAGCTCTCTTTGTGTAACATTGGAGAGCCCAGTTCCAAAGTAGTCCTTTAGAAGGTTTAAGGAATCTGACAAAGCTTCCTGAGAAGCTATTACTTGTGCAATGCAACTTATCTGCAGTGAGCATTCACTTCTAAGGGACTGCCTGCCTCTGTCTGGCATGGCTCAATTACCAGCGTGTCCTTGGATAACATGGGATACAAACCTTAAACTTGAGCTGTCTGTTGGACTGCCAGGCCCAAAGTGGGGAAACTCTGAAGCATCTGACCAGCTGGAGCAGTGGGGACTGCATGGTGGCAGCTAGTGTGAGCACACTTGTCTCCAGGGTTAATTTTGGGCTCAGGCAGCTAAACAAAACAGAGTGGAAATGCAGACAGCATTGTTCTCCTGCGCAGTTCTGCAGCGTGTGGGGGCAGGGTACAGTGTCCATGCAACGAGCACATTTCTCTGCAGCAGTGCTGTCTGAGGAGCAGGCAATTCATCATCCCAGGCCCGCAGTGCTCATCTGCATCTCCATGGGGAAAGGGCAGACCTCTCAGTCTCTGTCTCTTTACAGATGACTACAAACCACGGCGCAGCATTATCTTTGCTAGCTGGAGTGCGGGAGAGTACGGAGCTGTGGGTGCTACCGAGTGGTTGGAGGTATTGATTATTTAATAGACTTCTGCAGGATGGCTGTGCAGTTTTTCCTGTGGATTAAACATTGGACTGCTACTTCTCGTTATTAAAATGTTTGTTTTGTTCTAGGGATACTCCACCACGCTGCATGCCAAAGCCTTCACTTACATCAACTTGGATACTGCAGTCCTGGGTAACCTGCTGCTCTTTCAAGTACTTCTTGAAATTGGGTGGGACTAGAATAGCTATATAGAACATATATCCCTTAATATAGAACAGATATCTCTTAACTTCTAGGAATGGGGGCTGTGCCAGGAGGTGATTGGAGAGTGTTTGGCTGAAGATTGGCATGACTCTATTTAGTCTCCTGCTGTCATTGAAGCTGGGAGGCTGGTATAGCCTAAGCCATGAGGAGTCAACTCTCCTAAATCCCAGTAGACTGTCCTGTGTCTGTTGAAGGTCCTTTGGCAACTGTAGCTGCAGATCAGGGGTTGGCAGCTCTAGCAGTAGTGTTGATTGTGCCAGTTATGTGAAATACCCTTTCATTTTTTGCAGGCTCCAAAGACATAAAGATTTCTGCTAGCCCGTTGCTGTACTCATTGCTGGAGACAGTTATGAAGAGGGTGAGTTAAAGGGCATTGATCTGATCAAGGTGACTGTGGTTTTAAGGAGGAACTGAAAGCAGACAAAGCTGTGCTGGGTCTCTTTGCCTACTTGACAGGAGAAAGACCTATTTAGGAGAAAAAAATGGGATTCTGAAGGGGCCCTGTCTGAAATCAACTGCGCTCTGGGAATTGCAGTTCACACATGCAGAATCTAAAATCAGCAAATGCCACAGTTCAGTGGCAGATATGCCAGTGTAGAGAAAGGTCAGGGGAGCATGCTTGACTGGCATCTGCACATCAGTGTAAGCTCCAGGATGGAGCTGGGAACCCAAGCAGATGTCAGAACAAGTGCAGTGATTCCCATCTCTGTGCAGGTAAAGGACCCCGCAAACGCTTTGGATAACCTGGGTAACAGAGTTGGCCTTGACTGGATAAAGAAAGTGTAAGTATTGTCATCTATCTCTTTGGGAAAGCAGATCTCCATAAAGGAGCAAACAATATGGATTCTGCTGGAGTGTCATACTGCTGTCTGGGGTGGGCTCTACCTTCTGTGGGGTTAGGCAGGTGTTAACAGTTAACAGTACAGCACTAACTGTGCTGCCTCAGGCTGGCTGAGGCAGCCCAGACACCTTCCTGCAGGACAAGAACAGCCTTGTACCAAGGCCAGTGGCAGGGAATAGACAAGTAGGACCAGGGATTTGGTTGGGACTCCTTCAGTCTTGTCTAGAGTTCTCTTGGCTCAAAGCTTCAATTGTAGAGCTTGCAGCTTTTCTCCTGGGGTGCCCAAACTACTTGGTAACTACTCAGTGCTTATTTTCTGCAGTGTTCCCCTTGATCTGGATAATACAGCATACCCTTTTCTGGCCTACTCGGGAATCCCAGTGGTTTCCTTTGGTTTCTACGATGTAAGTAATGTGTGCTTGCCTGGTGTGCTCATTCCATGCAGAGTGCTGTAAGGACATCTGCTTTCCAGGACGGTGGGGCAAAAGGGGCTGTCTGAGCTCAGTGTCCTTGGAAGAGCCTCTCAGAGGGAGGAGGTGCAGCCTCTGGACCTGGTGGCTGTGGCAGTACTTGCTGTCAAGACTGCTCCTGGGACAAGGCTGGCCTACAGCTTCTGTTCCAAAGTACTGAATACTTGCAGGTTTTTGGGGAGAGGGGTCAGTCGCTTCTCTGGAGGCTCAGATGTCAATGAATCAGAAGCTAAAAGCAACATAAAGATGTCAATCTGTTGCTGCATCAGTGAAAGGCTGTTCTACAGCCTGCTGGTCAGCAAGCAGAGGGCATTGTGGAAGTGATATCACTGCCCTGAGCAAGTACTGAGCAGAGCATCCTGCTGGTCACTGGAAGCTGTCAGGGATGAGATACAAGAGCTCCATTCCCTTCCCAGTGCTTTGGAGTTATGCCACTTGAGTCTGTGCTCCTTAGCAGCTCAGGGAGATAGGATGTGGTGGGCATAACAAGTAACCTTTGGTGGGGGGTGAAAAAAGTCTTGACTGGAAAAAGCATTCTTGGCTAACTTCAGTACCTTCTTTCTTGCAGGAAGGTGACGAGTATGCCTTTTTGGGCACCACTGAGGACACTTTGGCCAACCTGAAAAGGAAGACTGACAACTTGTATTCTCTCATGCTTACTGCTGCCGAAGTTGCTGGACAAATAGCTCTCAGGCTGACCCATGACCATGAGCTCTTCCTGGACATTGATCGATACAGTGACGAATTGCTGTCATTCCAGGAGAAGCTTTGGCGCGTCAATGCCAATGTGAAGGTTAGAAGGACTCTGAGTTCACCAGATCCCTGAATGATTATGGAGCCATGTGCTAGTAAGGCCCTGTGCCAGTAGATACAACAGGATGAACACCTTTCCCCTTTAGACATAAAAGGGTAGCGAAGTGTGACCAGAATCAATGTTCCTTATAGAGCAGTGCAGGCAGAGTAGCTCTGGCAGACAGATTTAGCTGATGTGGATGCCATGAGCTCCTGAGGAAATGGATGTGAACAGTTTCTTCTCCAGTTATCATTCACAGCATAGTGCAGCTTTCCATCTCATTTGCACCTTTGCTGAAAATTCACAAGAAACTGTGGGTAGGGAATGACCTCAGAAGAGCCTGCCAGGAACTTGTTCTGCTACTTGGCTAAACTGCCAAAAAAAAAAAAAAAGCCCAACACTTTCTTTTTGTAAGAGAGCAGCAAAAGAAGAAAATCAGGTTTGCTAACAGCTCCTCCCTTGCAGGAACTGGGGCTGACCTTGAACTGGCTGTATTTTGCCCGTGGAGACTTCCAGCGAGCTGCAGATGCACTGAGAAGAGACATCGAAAACAGTGACAGGGAAAACAGGATTGTCCGCAGAGCCCTGAATGACAGGATGATGAAGGTGGGTATCTTCAACTGGTTTTTCTTCCTTCACAAAGGAAGAGAGTGCTGGCTGGGATGGGCCTTTCCCTAAGGGCCGTGGGCACTGTGCAGACTGGTGTCTCTTCCACTTGCTTAGTGGCAACATGATGGCTTGCTATGAGAGAGGGTAGAACTGCTGTGGGAAAGGGCTGAGTGGGGATCAGAGGTTGGCAGCTTGTGTTGGGGCACATCAGGAAAGAAAAACTTGGGAGGTGATATAACCCTCTGTTTGCACCTCTGCTCAGGTGGAATACGACTTCCTCTCTCCATACCTCTCACCAAAAGATACTCCCTTCCGCCACATCTTCTTCGGCAGAGGCAAACACACCCTGAAGAGTCTGCTGGAGAACCTGGAGCAGCTGGCAGTCAACAAGACCAGCGTGGATCTGAATGAGCTGAAAGAGCAGCTGGCCCTGGCGACCTGGACCATTAAAGGGGCTGCCAATGCTTTAGTGGGCGATATCTGGAATACAGACAACGAAATCTAGACACAGCAAACGCCTGGATTACCCGTCTAAGGTACAGGAGAGCTGTGTGCTCTCACAGGGAGCACAGCTTCCTTCCTGGCCCTGGTCCCACCAGAGGGCCTTGCTGTGTAGATCTAGTTCCAGCTATAGCAACACACACCAACTCCCTGTACCTCAGATCAGGTATTGGCATGATTTTTAAATGGCAGCTTCTTGAAGATTTCCAGTACCTTACATGTCGTAAAACCTAACCAAACCCCCTGAAACCTAAAGTGAAACCCACTCCCTAACATGGCATTACTTTCCTGTAGATATTCTGGCAACAAAATGTTTTTGACCAAAGTTGAGCATAAAATTTAAATCTCACCTTGACAAATTCAAAGGAGACAGTTTTAAAGCAGTACTAAGATTACCATGAAGTCTCCTCTGACCAGGCTTCCACCTAACTTCAGTCCAAACCAGTCATGTACAGCCGCTCCAGTGTACTTAAAAACTAAGAGCTCAGGTGTTTCCTGAACTGGTACCTTGAGTGGGGAGGTACCTCATCTATTCAGGCTTTTAATTGTTGGCCACCTAAACAGTGACAAAACAGGAATGTATTCCTCTGAACATTTGTAACAAGGATCCCTTCTCCGGCAGGGAGGTGCAGTTCAGAAATTAAACAATGTAGTAATAGCCCGCAAGTGCTGGATTATCAGCAAGCTCTGAAGTGCCTGCCTGCCTTTACTCAACAGCAGGGTCCCAGTGACATCTTGCAGGCTTGCTTCTGCCAAGGTAGGTATCGATACCCAGGGAAAATGACCCAAAGATTATCCAATGTCCCCTTGATATCCTCGGCTGGCACCTCAGCAAGTTCTGCAGCAGAAATGTCTTTAGACTGGCACTTCAGACCTTGCTGCTTCAGGGGCCTTGTGTGAAATCGAGTCTCTTGCTGGCCAAACTCTGTTTGACTGATGTCATTTTGCAGGTTGGCTCTTGTTTGGCACTGAGATATTTATTTCTTTATTTATTTATCAGTGACAGTGTTCACTATAAATGGTGTGTTTTTTTATAGAAGATAATTATCGGAAGCAGTGCCTTCCATAATTATGACAGTTATACTGTCGTTTTTGAATAAAGCAGCATCTGCTATTACAATCAAACATGATACTGGAACTTTGCATTTAAAATAATCAAAACAAGAACCTCAAAAAGTTTTGGAAAACTAGCAATTAAGCTTTCTGTGGCAAAAACACCCCTCTGGAAGCAACTTGAAGGTGCAAACCTGGTAGTAGTGAGTCTCCAGGTTGCGCTCCGAAGTAATCCTTGAAATGCTGAAAACCTGGGTGGAAATTGCAATACTAGAAATTTGTCTTCCTTGCAGGGTCTGTGCCCCTTTGTGGGCTTCAGACTTTTCCTGCTCCCCTTTCTGGATGCTGTGTGCTCTCACAGGGAGCACAGCTTCCTTCCTGGCCCTGGTCCCACCAGAGGGCCTTGCTGTGTAGCCCTAGTTCCACCTGTGGCAACACACAGAAACTCCCTGTACATCAGATTAGGCATTGGCACGATTTCTAAATGGCAGCTTCCTGCAAACTTCCAGTACCTTATGTATCATGAAACCTAACTGACATTATCGGGGGCAGTGTCTCCCATAATGTGTAAAGAACAAGGTAGTTTTTGCCTACCACAGTGTTATATCGGAGGCAGTGACCTCCATATGTTGCACTATGGGTGTACGTAATTATCGGGGACAGTGTTTCCCATAATTGTTCTATGCTTATCACGCAATGTCATCTGCGAAGCTTGATGGTTAGTATCTAACATGGATTAATTTCCTGCAGTCCTGTTTTTTCACTCTCCTGTGGTGATGCAGATACAATCTTCAGTCTGTTGTGTACATCCTTAGACACTTCCTTCTCCATAGGCTGAACTGTTTCAAATAGCTGTGCTGTCTTGAATTGGCTTCCTGCCTTCAGTCACAAGAGTGGCGCTTGAGTGTTTAGTGGAAACTAGGCAAGTTAGACTGTGTGCTCTGTGGTGTTGTAAACTTCCTTCAAATTAGTTACAAAGACCTGAGGAATTAAAGGTGAATGTAGGGCTCGGGGCTGACAGCTGTGTGGAGGGCTCTGGTCACTGCTCTGCATGGGTACATGTAGCACTTGGAGAGGCTGGCTTGCTGTGGCACTGGGAGGGTGCTGGTGTGTGTGCATGGGCTGCTCACTCTCCAGTTCTGGCTGGAAATTCCAGTCTTGCCCCCTTGGGTCTTGAATGGAGAGAGGAAAATCAGTGTCAGCTCTCTAATGGTGCTGCTCTGCTGTGTGACCTGAAGCTGAGCACTGCTGATGTGTGACACCTGCTAAACTGTGCTGCCTGTTCCCAGGGGCTGTTGCCTGTACTTTGCAGTTTGATTTGGCATTTACACCTAACCCGCAGCTTAGTTTTAACCTAAACTCTGCAGTGTGATCTGGCATTTAAACCTAACCTGAGCGAGTGACCTGAGCCCCAGCAGTAGTCCTTGAGGGAAAGAACACTGTTCAGCTGGAGCTCTGCAAGGAAAGGGCAGGGACTGGCCCCCAGCCTAGTTACTGAGCTCAGTGCTCACCAGCTTGGAGGGCTGGATTTTCATCGGTCTCTAGAAACCTGATGCCCAGGCTTGTGCAACTTGTTGCTCTTCCTTAACTTCTCTTAACTCTCTAACTTCCTACAGCCCTGTCTGTGTTAGTGTTATCTCTGACATTCTAGTTTCTAGTGACATTTCTCTGGATGGCATCTAAGAGCTGCTGTCTCGGAGTCCTCACTGTGGTGTTTGCATGCATCTCGATGTCAAAATTAATTTTGTGCTTTATAGCCAGCAGAGAGAGACAAAAGACAAAGCTTGTCTCCTGGACAGACAGCGCAGCTGTGACTACTGGGATGCCTTGCTCAGTGCTGGCATCTGACTGCTGTGGGGTGCTAAACTGTTTCTGGATTTACCTGCTGTTTGCTTGGATAAAGTATTTTTGAAGCTTGAACACTCAGTTTGTCTTGTGAGGTTCTGGATTACCTGCTGTCTGCTTTAATAAAGATGTTGAAGTTTGAACACTCACCTTCTCTTGTGACTTCTTGCAAAGCCATGATGCTGTTGTGGCATTGTGGCCATGGGGGAGCTTGGGCAGCTGGAGGGAGGCTGTTGTCCTGATCCAGCAGGGCTGCTATGTAGCAGCTCCAGTATCACTTCCTTGATGTGCAGTAGCAAATCTGAACTTCACAGTGCTGCTCAGCTGTGTCCTGCCTTATCACAGACAACTGCAGGCTCTGGTAATGAGGTGGAGGAGCACAACTGTATGCAAGCCCTCCTTTCACATCCTACTTCCTGCCTCTCCATCGCAGCATTGACTCTGAAAAGCCTGTGCTGTATGGGTGAATGATGGGAGAAGGATGAAATGTCAGGTTTCCCCCTGGCCCTGGCCTTGCACGTTTCTGCTGTTGAGAAGGTGGCTGGAGGAGCCTGTCTGTGGCTGTGTCCCAGGAAGCCAGCACTTGCTCCTGCCATTTCCTGCCCCTCATCATCCTGGAGGTCCTGTAGGCCAACGTAGAGATGCAAGTGTGGATACTGCTTAGAGCCTGGGGCAGCTCTGGGAGGGCAGGAGCAGCCTCAGCCCCCGAGGCCTGCTCAAGTGAGACCGCACGGTTTTGGGGCTCTGCATTAAAATAAGTTCCGTTTCTCTCTGCTGTCCTCCCCCGTCCTTCATGCCCGTCTCACCTTGTGCTTTACAAACACCTCATCCCTTGAAATCGCACTGTGAGCGGCAGCTTCTCCAGGATCCCAGCTCGCGCTTTATGGGCTGTCCCGGCATAGCTCTGGTCCCTCCTCTTCCCCCGGGGATGATTTACTTGTTGGAAGGACGTCGCTTCCCGCAGCTCCTGCCCGCGCCTGGCAGGGCTCTCTCCCTGCGGTAACTCTGCAAAGTGTCCCGAGAGGCCGGGCCGGGCCAGCGGGAGCCCTGCAGCGGCCGGGCAGCGCCAGCCCCGCCGGGGCAGAGGGAACGGGTACAGCCCCTTCCCACTCACCTGGGAGCAGGGATTTTGGCAGCGCAGGGCAGCCCGCGTCCCCGGTGCAGCGGGTCCGTCCCCGGCGGGCCTGGCGCTGCTCCGCGGTGAGTCTGCCTGTCCGTGCGTCCATCCCCGTGCTCATCCATCCGCTTGTCCGTCTGTCCGTCCTCACCCCCGCCGTTACGTAAAGCGGCGGGGCGGCGCCTTTAAGAGCGGGGCCGGGGGCGGGTCGGGGGCCGTCCGGGCTGCCGGCGGCGGCGGCAGGAGGAGGCGGGGGGGCAGAGGGGAGGAAGGGGTGGCGGAGCCGGAGCTGCCGGGGCGCGGCGCGGGGGGGCTTCCCCAGCGTGCGGGGCCGGGGTGGGGCCCGCACCGCGTGCACCATCCGGGGGCAGGGGGCGAGCGGGGCGCCGGGGGTGCCGGAGGGCGGGGGGTTGAGCCCGGCGGTGCCGGAGGGCGGCGGGGTGGCCCCGGGGGTGCAGGAGCAGGGCGGCTTCACTCGCGGCGTGCAGGAGGCGGGGCTGGGGGCGCTGCCCCGCGGCCAGGAGCTGGTGGCCGGCGGCGGGGAGCCGAGGGGCGGCGGGGGGCCGGCCCGGTGGCACTGGGTGCCGCTGGGCGAGCGGACGAGCCTGCAGGAGTGGGGCGAGCGGCCCGGGCCCGTCACCGCCCTCGGCAGCCCCAAGGCGGGCGCGGAGCCGCGGCGGCCCCGGGAGCGGGGGGCGGCGCGGGCGCGGCGGCGGGCGCGGGGCGCGGAGGAGGCGGCGGCGGGCGGCAGCCCCGGGGCGCGGCGGGCGCGGGGCGCGGTGCGGGGCGTGCAGGAGCACGGCCCCAAGGTCCGGCAGGAGCAGGGCCTGGCCCGGCGGGCGCAGCAGGAGCGCGGCGGGGGGCGGCGGGACGCGGCGAGCCCCCCGGCCCGTGCCCGCTGGTGGGTGCGGAGGGGCCGGCAGGAGGAGGGAGAGGCCCGGGGCGGAGTGCAGGAGGAGGGCGAGCTCTACCCGGGGGAGCAGGAGCACCCCGGCGGCAACCCCGGCACGCGGACCCCGGCGCACCGCCTGAGCCGCAGGAGGTCCGCCCGGGTGTGAGGCCGCAGCCCGCGCCCGGTGCCCGCTGCCCCGGGGGCGATCCCAGCCGCGGCCCGGACGTCCCCGGCGTCGATCGCCGCACCCCGCCCCGGCAGGTGTGCGGGCTCGTCTCGCCTGGCATGCCGGCTGTCTGGAGTGCCGCCGTGCCCGTCCTCGCCCTCCGGTGACGCTGCAGACTCGGCGCAGGATGCGGTGGCAGTGGCGGTGAGCGCACAGGTAAGGAGCGAGGCGCGACCCCATGGCTGGGGGTGCTGCGAGAGGGGCAGGGGCGTTCAGGGCTTGGCACGGTGCTGCTGCCCGGCTGACAGCGGAGTGTGCCGGTGTGTTGGCACCGTGCCCCGCACTGCTGCGAGCTGCGGTGCTTCCCTCGTGCCCGAGCACTGCGGGACTGCTCAGTCGCGGCCGGCAGCAGGCCCGACCTCCTGCTCCAGCTGCCAGGGCACAGCAGGGTCCGCTGTGAGTGGGTGCCTGGTGCCCTTGAACTCTCCTAAACCACAGCGGAAGCTGGGGGAAGTTTTTTTGTTTGGGTTTTTTTTTTTTTTTTCCTGGAGAAAAGGCAGCTTTGCTCTTCCTCTTCCCTGGGCACGTGGGAGCTGTGGCACTGAACAGAGGATCCTTGTCCTCCGGGGCCAGCACCGCGCCTCGGGTGTTGTACTGCAGCCGAAACCCCGGGCAGCAGTGAGGTGCAGGGAACCTCTGACCCCTGGCCCAGCATGCAGCATCATGGCTGTGTCCAGCCGTGTTGTGGCAGTTTTTCTCTGAACAGTCCAGGGCCGTTTGGAACCTTTGGTCTTTGTTGGTTTTGCTTTTTAAAATAAAAGTTTTAAGTTAAACTTGGTAAGGTGGTGCTGACAGTCCAGACAAGGATCCCGCCATACCAGGCAAATCCTGCTCAGCTTCTCACAGTATGATTAGACCCTTTGTCCATTCTGAAGCAGCAGCTGGGAGGGAGGTTTGGAGGTAGCCAGAGGAGCCCAGGCAGGGACAGTGTCTCTGGCAGCAGTGCTGGGGCTGGGCTGTCTGGGCAGGACAGGCTGGGGCAGAGCCTGGCGCTGGCACTTGCCCACGCCCTCACCTCCTGGGGCCACTTGGTGCAGCGGGTACACCAGGGTGTCCCAGTGCTGCTGGGCTGTGCACCAGCTCAACACCTTGCAAAGGGTGTCCCTCTTGCCAGGTGCTGTGGGCTCTGGAGGTTGTGCATTCCCCCCTCTTACTCAGCTGTTCATTGAGCTGGCTCAGGGAAAAGCTTTCAACAAAATGTTTGGGCTATGGGCTTTGCAAAAGTCTCCTGAAAACAGGACCTGCCTGGTGAAGTGTCTTTGAGCAGGTCTGTACTACCAGGCACCCCTTTAGGGAGAGGGTCCGGGACATTCCCTGGGTGCTGCACTCCCATGCTCAGCTGCAGCCCTGCTCCCACGGCCAGCCCTGAGCCCACAGGTGCCCGCAGGGAGTGGGGGGCAGAAGCAGCTTCCGCATCCCCCGTCGGGTGTGCCGAGGCCTGGGGTGCAGGTGGGAGCTGTGCAACCTGTTACCAGCCCCTGGAGCTACCGGAGCCTCCTTAGCCAGGTATTCCTTAGTGCGGGGTGGGGTGTAGTGGGTATGGCTGGGGGGCTGGCGATGCCTTCCTGCTCCTCAGGCAGCTGCCAGCCTGCTCTCCCACTGTGACTCAGCCTCCCCGGGGCAAGGGGGCCCTCATAAGCAGAGGAGCAGCCCCCAGAGGACCATGAACTACTGTGAGTTTGTAACCGAGCCCTGTCCTAACTAACTGCAGGCTTGACTTGACACCGTGCCTTAGTTTCCCCCCAAGAAGTCCCGTCCTGCCCATGGAGCTGCCTGGGTTTTGACTTCAGTTGTGTCCATGAGGGATGATAGCTGTCAGGGGCAGAGTGTCCTAGGGAGCATTGCCCACTTGTATGGGTTTTGGGGGACAGGAGGAGGCTCTGCTTCATGCAGACTGTGCCAGGATAAGGGAGACTTCGGAGAAAGTCTTGTTCTATCCCTTTGCTGAGCAGCGCTGGGGGAGGGCCGCTACTCCCACTGCAGCCTGGCTAATTAGGGAGTTGTCAGTTAGTGCTAATGACCGCAAATACTGAATGGTCTGGCTAGGATGCTGTGCTGCTCTGGCGCTGGGGAACTGCAGGGATTGAGCCTTCATTCCCCCCCCCCCCAACTTCCAGCTTTAGGGGTCCCAGCTTGCCTGCTCCCAGCCCAAAGGGGAGATGCTGCTGTGTGGATGTGGCTTGTGCCAGTCTGGCCTGAGACCTGACAAACTCGTTTTGTGCCAGCTGCAGCCTGGCCCAAGGACACATCCTGTACTGGGGTGGAGATGGGGGTACTGCTGGCAGCACCCCCGGGGTGAGGGGCAGGTTGGAGCAGGACTGGGGGTGTGTCCTGGTGCCCCCTTCCCTGGCAGGACTGGGGGCAAAGCTGTCCTGTGGGGGCAGGTCCACAGAGGCTTGGCTGAGCGGGTCATGACTCTGGATGCAGAGACACTTCTCATACCTTAGCCCTCAGGAAGTCTGGGGTGGACAGATGGGAGTGCCAGGCAGGGGTGCCCATTCTAAGTTCTCCCACTTTGCCGCAGGGGGGACCCTGTGACCAGTGTCACCTGAGCCCTGGCGTTTTGCCACCTCGCACAGTGCCCGGTTCACTGTGACACGGGCTGGCACTGCTAAGGGAGCCCCACAGTGCTGTCCCTGTGGCCCAGGTGAGATCAGTGTGGGGGGCTGGCAGGCACAAACCAGCCTTGCATTGGGGCAAGGTGACAGGGTCCCTACAGTGGCAGTGACACCAGGGCTCAGTGATGCCAAGCCTGCTGCCCTCTCCGCCTCCCCAGCAATGAGGGTGCCAGGGACTGTTGTTTTGCGTGTTTGTCCCCCAAAACACTGCACTGTGACCCTGCCTTGGCGGGAGAGCTTGGGGCTGAGGTGAGGATCAGTTATGGGTCAGCAATTGCTGCCCATGCCGGCAAGCTGGGAGGTGCAAGACAAGCTAAGCCCGCCCCAGCTCGGCCTGCAGAGCGGATTTAGCCGAGGAAAGAGGCTTAGGGAGGGGATTGGGGCTGTGCTGGGATGGGGGGGGCCCCCCACGTGCCTGTGTCTCTCCTTCCCACGCATCCACTGCTGCAGGCAGGGGCTCAGTGCAGGGGATGCTCTGTGCTGGGGGACAGGGGCAGGCCATGGGGCCAGGCTCTGGGAGCCCAGAGATGGCAGCGAGGAGGAACCTGGCACCTCCCCGGCCTCCCCTGCCACAGGGGTCACCAGCCCTCCGCGCTGGCCCCCCGAGACCTCCTGCTTGCTCCATCCAGCCGACCAAGCAGCATCAGGTGCCAGCACTGAGGGAGGTAAAGCACCCACTGGTATGGGGGTACGTGGGGTGGCACAGTCCAGTGAGGGGCTGGGGACAGTCCTCAGGGAGCTGGGTGGCAGCAGCATCCCACGCATGGGCAGGATGCAGGCGGCAGCCGTGCCTCTGGTGGGAGCGGGGTGTGTTTTTACGCGTGCATGTGTGTGTGTGCCTGCACACCTGCGCCGTGGCAGCCGGGCTGGGGAGTGTGTCACCACAATTTGGGGCCGCCCTCGGGGCCCTGCCAGGGCTGAACAAGCCAGCCCGGGGTGACGGTGCGGCTGCCCTGCCGCAGTCAGTGAGATCACTTCCAGGCGACACAGCTGCCAGGAAGGTGGCAGGAAGGTGGCAGGCGGGCTGTGACAGTGAGCACGGTGATGTGATGGAGGTGAGTGGGGGACTCTATCCTCCTGTGGGAGCTTGTTTTGGGGACCCAGCACTTTCTGGTGCCCTCGGTGGGGGGTGGTGGGCATAGGGGATGCTGTGGCACTGATCCCAGGAATGTGGGGCCAAGTGTGGTGTCCCATAGGGCTGAGGAACGCCAGTGTCCCCACAGAGGGGAGGGACACCTTGTGTTCAGTGTTACTGTCACTCCCTGGAGGGCAGAAGACAGTGCACCTCATCCAGTGGTTATTGTGGTGGGACCCCCCTCAGGGTGGGAATTGCAGGGAGGTGAGTCCAGGCTGGCAGGGCACAATGCCGTTTGTGCCCTTGTACCCTACCTAATCATTTTGGTGTCAGTTAACCCTGGGCAGGCCAGGACCCGACGTTTGTGGGGGGGGTGTGACCCAAATCCATGCCCAAGGCTGTGTGGACAGGGGCTGTCCCTACTCATCCCCACAGCATCGCCTTCCCTGGGCAGGCTGGCGAGGGTTTTTGGGGCAGCGCAGGGCGGCCGGCTCCGGAGGGAAGGTGGCATAGCACGTGCATCAGTCACCGTGCCGCGGCGTGCCAGCGCGGTGACGCCGGCGGGCCGAGCGCGGGGGCGGCTCGCTGCTCCCACGCCGCGGGCCCGGCCCGCCTCGGCTCCGCGGCTGAGCTCACCTCCGTGGTATGGCAGGAGGAGCCGCCGAGGGGCTGCTCCCGCCCGGCGCCCCCGGGGCTGGGGCTGTTTGTTTCTCCGGAGCAGAGGGAGGGGAAGCGGGGCTGGACACGCTCTGGCCCCCCTGCCTGGGCGCGTTGTCACTCCTGGTGTCGCTCCTGTGCCTACACCGGGCTCGCAGGGCTCTGTGGGGAACAGTGATGGTCGTGGGAGTGCTTCTGGGGGTTCATCATTCCCCGTGGCGTTGGCATGAGGAGCAAACTGGTCCCTGGGGGCTCTGCTGTGCCCCAAAACACAGGCAGGTCACAGGGGTCTTTGAGGGGGCTGCAGCCCCACCCCTGCCACCCCCCGGGTTCAGCCTGCTTGCGGCTCTGCTCCGCAGCCTGGGCAGCGCTGGGGTACAGGCCGGTCCCATGTGCAGGTGGGGGGTTCCCCATCCAGGGAGGCGTTTTCCTGCTGGGGGCTGTGCCAGCTGCGGCAGCGCCTGGAAAAGGTCTAGGAGACCCCCAGCCCCGTCCGATGGGGTGGGGGGAGAGGATTTATCCTGGATTGATCCTTCGGTCCCCCATCCCAGCGGCACCCCCGGGGCCTGGCTGCCGTGCCAGCCCTGCCGTGCTTGCGCCAGCGCTGCCGGTCGCTGCGGAGCAGCCATCTTCCCGGTGCATCCCATCCCCCTCTGCCTGCGCAGGGAAGCGGGCGGGATGCTGGGGATACTGCCAGCGCCAGAGCCCCCCCACCCCGCTGCAGGTGCTTCCCTACCCATCCTGCCTGCTGTAGAGCCCCGGCTGCTTGACGATGGTCCCCCCTCATCCTCCTCCTCCGCCCGGCTGCCTGGTGCACCGTGCCGGGGTGCGGGGAGAAGGGGGCTGCGAGCGCGGCGCTGGCGGCGATGCCACCACCTCTCCACGCCGGAGCCGGAGCAGGGACAGAAGGTGGGCGGCTGGGCTACCGCGCCGGGAGGAAGACAGTGGTGTCAGGCTGGGATTGGGGTGAGGGCAAGCGCTCAAGGGGCTGCCCCCCCTTCTCTTTTCCCTTTTCGCCTGCATCCCTCCATCCATCCTCCACCCTCCAACCCCCACCATTGCCGTCGCGGTCACCTTCACCCTCTCGCTGTTTTCCGGAACTGCAGCAACTTTCTGCCATGTGATCCCAAACCCGGCTCCAGCCCTCGCCGCCCCCAAGCAGACGCGGGCGTCTCCGCAGAGCCCCCCGCTCGCCGCTGCGCCGCAGCCGCCGCCTCAGCCATGGGCGAGAGATGCGACTACCAGCGCTTGAGCAGCGCCGAGGAGGAGGAGGAAGTGCACGGCCCGCTGCCCCACAGCTTCTCGGACAGCACCGGGCAGCGGGCCCTGCGGCTGGGCAGCAGGCGGCCCACGCCGCCCCCCCGGCAGGACATCGCCCCGGGCATGCCGTGCCGGCGGGTCAGTGCGGGAGAATCGGTGGAGGGGAGCAGCGGGGGCACCTGGCTGAGCTTGATGGCCGCAGGATGGGCATGGGTTGGCAGCTGACATGGAGCACAGGGTCCCTGCATGGCATCTCCCTTCTGGAATGTGCTGTACCCCGCAGCATCCAGGGCAGCATGACACCCCCTCCCCCCCCCTTTGCCTGGCTGTGCTCGCATCCTGACCCACAGGAGGGGGGCTGCCTGCTGCTGCATGCTGGGGAAACTGAGGCACGGGGGAGTGGTGCGAGGCAGTGAGGCTCAGCTGAGCCTGGCACAGCTCGTAGAGGGGGGGCACGGTGCCCAGCACAGGATGCCGTCCCCCAGCTGCAGCGCTGCAACCAGACGGTGGCCCTGCAGGCTGCCATCCCTACAAGGGAGTGTCCCTGGGGGATGTCAGGCTTTGCATGGATGCGGGGAATGCGTAGGGCAGGGGTGTAGGACAGGCATGGTGGTGTCATTCGGGATAGATATAATGGCGGGCAGGGAAGGCGGAAAGGTGAGCGGGCTAACCCCCGGAGGCGACCAGCACGCCACAGCGGGGGTGGGCCCGGTGGGCGCGCAGGGGGCGGGCGGCTCCAGGTGCGCGTCGGGCGGAGGCGGCAGCGGCAGCGGGAGCGGGCCGGCGCCGGCGGCGGCGCGGTGTTTGCGCACGTGCGGCCGGGCAGGGCGGCAGCCGAGGGGACGCGCGTGGGGGGCGGCTGCGGTCGTGCAGGTGGCGGGAGGCACGCGGGGGGATCGCTCCTGTGTGGTCCCGGGCTGCACGTGAGCGTCCTCACGACGCAGGGTGCATCCCTGGCGCTGCAGGGATGGGCGTGCACGGCGAGGGGCGTGCGGGGCGCCCAGGGCCGAGCGGCACCTGGGCAGCGGGTCTAGGGGGTTTGTGACTTCCCCACCTCCGGATGGGAGTTTGCTGGCAGGATGCTTTGCCCCACTCAGAGTCGAGACTGCAGGATCACTCCCTGTGCGTGAGGGTCTGTCGCAAAGAGGGAAGTTGAGGCACGGAACCTCCCTTGGCGTGGTGGGAAAAGCTGGGTTCCCCATTCCCTTTTGGAAATCTCTAGTCCCGATGAACCTGTACTCCCCACTGAACCGGGCAGCCTCAGCTGGCACTTGGGGGTGCAGGAGGCAGTGCACTCGGTGCCAGTCCCGGTGGGTGCCATTTCTGTGTGATGAGGGTGATGCTCTGTCAAGGCAGGACACCCCCCACCCCCGGTGTCCCCTGAGCTGGGACGGGGGAAGCTGGCGCGTGGCAGAGGTTGGTGCCGAGGGCACTGTGCCCAGTTGTCCCCAGTCAATGGGCTTGTTGTGCCCGGTGCTTCTGCTGCTGGGTGCCAGCTGGGATCCCAGCAGCAGTGGAAGCCCCAGTGGAGACTCCTCCTGGGGATGCGCTTAATTCCCTGTCAGCTGCCCCCGTGGCACAGCAGTGACCACGGTTTGGGGGGCCAGGCAGGCAGGGACTGTGGCAAGAGGTTGCTGTGGGTCCTTCCTCTCTCACGCTGTGGCTGCCGGCGTGGCCAGCTGTTCTCTCTAGGGAGCCCGCGGGCGGACAGCACTGCTGGGGTTGGGTGCCAGCCCCACCAGGGGAGGGGAGCGAACCCCAGGGTGCTGGTGGCACCCCACGGCAGAGCCCCGTGGGGGCTGGCAGCTGAGCAGCGGATGTGTTTGCCGAGCCAGAAACTCCCCCCGCAGTGCCCATCGCCCTGGCATCATGCCTGTGGCCTCGGTTGGGGAGCAGAGAGCCGGATGTCTCTTCTGCCTCCCTCCCTCCCTGCTTCCTAGGGGGGAAACTGAGGCCTGGGAGCGTTTCCCAAGGCCGGGGCGAGTTTCCATGGCAATGGGAGCGGGGGTCCGGGCTCCCAGCTGCCGGCAACCGCCGAACAAGGGAGAAAGCGGGACATTGATGGGAGCCCGGCCCCTTGGGCGCGCGTCCCAGCCCGGCTGAAAATAACCCTCCTGGGCAGCGCTGCGGGCAGCCGGCCGGCACCGAGCCCCGCTGCCAGCGAGGGGTCCCCGGGAAGCGGCTGCAGCCAGGGGAGTGACCCCCAGCCCTGCCCGCCGCCGCCCCCCGGCCCGGCCCCGTTGCGTTGGGGAAGGGGAGGGCCGGCCGGCCAGAGGATCGAGAGCCGGATGGAAGGAGGGGCAGAGCCGCAGCCCGCGTCCGGCCGACGGACAGCCCGAACCCCCTGCCCGCTGCAGGGCGGTCTGTGGGGCGGTGGAGCCCGGGGGACATCTCTGTAGCGCACATGAAGGGACGGCGGGTGCCCCGGCTGCAGTGAGCGGGCTCCGCCGTGGGACGCCGGCACCGGGGAAGGGACATCAGCGGTGCCAGGGGCTGGCAGCCAGGCAGGATGCGACGCTTCCAGGCTTTGCACCGATCCTTCCCCTTCCTCACCCGCTTCCGCCTCTACCGAGTAAGTGCCGACCCTCGCCCCGTGCGGACCCCGCGCTGGCCGTCACCCGGCTCCGTCCCCGTCGCCGGCGGGCAGGGGAGCCGCAGCTCCCTCGGCCCCGTGTGGCCCTGCATGCCCCCGTGCGCCCCCGTGCCCAGCTGCTCGCCGCGCCCGCCGTATTTTTAGCCCGGTGCCGAGGATTGTAATTGCGGTGACGCGGCCGAGGGAGCCGAGCACAGCGGGTGAAGGCGTCAGGGGCCATGTCGTGTCCCAGGGTGGAGGAGAGGATGGAGGGGGCTGCCGCGCTGTGGAGCTGGGATGGCGAGTCCCAGCCTCCCACCCGCTCTCAGCAGGAGGAGGCAGAGCCGTATTTCTTTGCAGAGCGGTGGTGGTTGAAGTGGGGAAGAGCCAGGACAACAGGCAGGGAGGGATGGGGAGGCGGGGGGGGAGGATGGAGCTCCAGCCCCTTCCCCTCTGTGTCCTGGCGCGGCTGTGGGCTGATGCCAGCACCACTGGGGTGTTCTGTACCTCAGTGCTGGAGCAACAGGACCCTCCAGAGGCTCTGATGTTCCTGTTTGCCCCCTCTCTGTGCCTGCCAGTGAGGTGCCACTACCCATAGCAGAGGAGACCCACTGTGAGTCTGTGCTACAACTCAGCCAAGTGTGTGGGCATGCCAAGGTGCCTGTCCCTGCTGGGTACAGCTGAGCCCTTCCAGCTGAGCAGAGAGAATTGGGCAGGCACATCTGTTCTGAGCTTCTGCCTCCTCCTCCTTAGCACTCCTGGCCAGGGGACAGCCTGTGCTGGAATGGAGGGCTGGGCTGGTGTTTCTGTGGGCAGGACAGGGCAGACTGGGATGCCCTTCCTATCTCTGGGGGTCCTGCTGATTGGGGTGCCTCTCCTGGCTTCCCCCAGAGAGGTGGTGACAGGCTCAGGAGATGACTCCACTATGTCTCCCTCACAGCAGCACCCCAGCCTTGGCTCTGAGCTCCTCTGGGTGACTCCCCAGTGGGGACAGGGCAGAGGGGAACGGAGCTGGGCTGCCCCTGACCCGATATTGTGTCCCAGCAGAGGCTGAGCTGTAGCATGCAGGCGGAGGAGGGCACGGACTGGCTGCTGGAGCTGCTCACCGAGCTGCAGCTGCAGCAGTACTTCCTGCGCATCCGAGACGAGCTCAACGTCACACGCCTCTCCCACTTTGAGTACGTCAAAAATGAGGATCTGGAGAAGATTGGCATGGGACGCCCCGGTGTGTACATCCCCCACAAACCTCCCCCCTTACCCCTGGCTGGATGTGCAGCACCTTTTGGGAAGCCCACAGGAGCATATGGGGCTAGAGGGGACCCTACCCCAACTGGCTTGTGACAGTCACTGTGTCCCTGTGTCCTGCAGGCCAGCGGCGGCTGTGGGAGGCAGTGAAGCGGAGGAAAGCCATGTGCAAGCGGAAATCCTGGATGAGCAAGGTAGGGATGGGAGAGAGACAGGTGTGGCAGAGAAACTGAAGCAGACAGGAAGATCTGGATCCCTCTCTGTACCCTTTCAGGGTGCCTGGCTCCCCCATGGCCCTGGAGGCTGCCAGGGAAATGGGCAGAAGACCCTGCCATCCATGCCCTGCCTGTGGTGTGACCCTGCTACCCCAGCACTTGGAAAATTCATTCCCCTCATGTTATTTGCCTCTTTGTCAGGAAACTTGTTTGCAGCAAGTGCACCAGAGAGCCTTGCTGCAGACAGCTCTGTGGGCAGCAGTGGTGCCCAGGACACTGCCCACCCTGCTGCCTCACAGCAAGGGGGCAAAGCCTTGTACCTGCAGGCTGGGACACACTGTCACAGGGGACCTTGGGATGCTCACATATGCCCTAATATCATCCCATCCAAAGTTGGTACTGCTGGCACCCTGTGGCACTTGGCACCCCAGAAACTCAGAGTTTGGCAGAGCCCAGTTTGCCAGCTGGGCTCTGGGCCATGGCCTCTCCCCTGCCTGTGCTGGGACATGATGAGGATGGGCTTTTAATAGAAGGCTACTTCTATTAAAGAACAAATAGCAGAAATGCCACCTCCCACCCCAGACACATGCTGGGCCAGCCCCCGCGCACCCTGCATCAAGACTGGCATGGACCCTGTTCCACGGGGCACACCATCCATCCCAGCTGAGGGAGATGGAAGGAGAGCCCATCCCTTCTGGGTGGTGGTAGCCAGCATGCATTGCAAAGCCCACGTCGCTGCAGAGATGTGTCACCAGGCTCAGCCCAAGCTGGAGGTTTCTCTTGGCTTTGTGCCCAGGCACATTGTGTGGCCTCAGCCTGGCCAAGGAGTGCCCAGGGCTCTCTGGCTACCGGCCTGGTTTGCTGTGGCTGCTGAGGAACTGCTGCAGAGCTGCTGCAAGAGAAACAAACTCTTCCCTCCATGGGAATCATAGCTCTGTGCTGGCAGCAGGAGTAATGGAGCCCTCTCCCTCAACCAGCCTTCTCTGGGTTATGGGTCCAGTTATGGATCATCACTAGGTTCCAGTGTGTTCAGCCAAGGCGAGGGGTTGTGCCAGAACTTCTCGCTTACAGACCCAAGGCTTGGGGTGTTTCCATGCCCACGTTTCACCTTGCTCCATGTCCCACAGGTGTTCAGTGGGAAGCGCCCGGAGTCGGAGCTGCAGCCCCAGCCCCAGAGTACCTTCCGCAAGCCTCCCACACCACCGCCCCCTGAAGCTGGGGGCCAGCACTCCCTCACCTGCCTCGTGCGGGAGCGGGACCTCTCCATCTTTGAGAAGCTGGGCGACGGCTCCTTTGGTGTCGTGCGTCGCGGCGAGTGGTGCACACCTGCTGGCAAGACGGTGAGGGGCTGCTCTGGGGGTGGGGAGCCAGGCGGTGGGACCACGCACAGGGGAAGATGCTTCAGAACTCATCCCTCCTTTGGCCGTAGCTGAATGTGGCAGTGAAGTGCCTCAAGACAGATGTGCTGAGCCAGCCGGAGGCACTGGACGACTTCATCCGGGAGGTGAATGCCATGCACTCCCTGGACCACAGGAACCTCATCCGCCTGTATGGCGTGGTGCTCTCCCACCCCATGAAGATGGTGAGTGGGGGGGATGGGGCCCACCCCAATGACACCCTCCGGGGGAGGAGGTCCCACATGATGGCATGAGCCAAGCAGGCTGGATCTGTACCCCAAGCCCTCTGCTGGCATCCCCAGTGGGGCATAAGAAGGCTGGAAACCAGCCCAGCCAGGGTGGCTTTGGACTCACCTGCTTGCTGTCCTCGTCCCATGGCCCAGGTGACAGAGCTGGCCCCACTGGGCTCCCTCCTGGACCGCCTGCGGAAGAACCAGGGCCATTTCCTCATCTCCACCCTGTGCCAGTATGCCATCCAAGTGGCCAAGGGCATGGCCTACCTGGAGTCCAAGCGCTTCATCCACCGTGACCTGGCTGCCCGCAACATCCTGCTGGCCTCCAACGAGCTCGTCAAGATTGGGGACTTCGGTCTGATGCGGGCACTGCCCAAGAATGATGATCACTACGTGATGCAGGAGCATCGCAAGGTCCCCTTTGCCTGGTGAGCACTGGGGAGGGGGACACCTGGAGGTGCAGCACCCATGGCCTTCTGATGCTCATGTCCTTCCCCCTGTAGGTGTGCTCCTGAGAGCCTGAAGACACGCACCTTCTCCCACGCCAGTGACACCTGGATGTTTGGAGTGACCCTCTGGGAGATGTTCACCTATGGTCAGGAGCCTTGGATTGGCCTCAATGGCAGCCAGGTAGGTGTACAGCAGGGATCTGCCCCCTCACCTCACCCTGCTGGTGCTGAGGGCGATCTGGGACACCTGACAGCACACCCTGTCCAACAGATCCTGCACAAGATAGACAAGGAGGGTGAGCGGCTGCCACGGCCTGAGGACTGTCCCCAGGACATCTACAATGTCATGTTGCAGTGCTGGGCACACAAGCCCGAGGACCGACCCACCTTCGTGGCCTTGCGAGACTTCTTGGTGGAGGTGGGTGAGCAGGGAGGGGGACAGGAGCCCCAAAACCCTATCCTGCCAGCTCTGTTCAAGCATGGATAGAGCTAAGAGTATTGCTGAGGTGGGAGGTGACATGGGGAGCTCAGGCCAGGCAGCCCTGCAGGCTGGGAGGTGGAGGGTGGTGACATGGTCACAGCAGGAAGCATCTGGCTTCTGCCTTGCCATCACACACCCCAGGGATGTGACAGCTCAGGAGGGACCAGTGGTGATGCTGTCTCTTGTCCATTTTTGGGGCCTCCCTGCCCTCCTTGGGGCTGGGCCTGGCCTCAGAAGAGGATGGACATGAGGGGCTGCGTCTCCTGTCCTCACCCACTTCTCCCCCAGGCTCAGCCCACCGACATGAGAGCGCTGCAGGACTTTGAGGAGCCGGACAAGCTGCACATCCAGATGAACGACATCATCACGGTCATTGAGGGCAGGTACTGCAGGGGAGGGTGGCGGTGTTGTGGAGAGGGATGCACTGCCTGCCAGCCTGCATTGGGATAAGGAATGGGGAGACTGAGCGCTGGCAGAGCTGTGGGAAGCAGGGAGGGGAAGGCTGTGTACCCCACGGGTGGGCAGAGCTGGTTTTTTGTGGTCCCCCAGGCAGCACAGCATCGTGGGGCCACCCGGTGCGGGGGGGCACAGCCCTGCCCACACTGCCCACAGTCCATGCCATCCCTGCTGACTCACCCCACTGTGCCCGTGGGTTTGCCCGGGGAAACTGCACACCCCAGGGCCACTCCCTGCCGATAGTGGCGGGGACGTGTCGGGAACGTGCCGCCAGCACCCGGAGATGTGCTGCTGTCGTCGGGCTGGGAGAGGCAGCGTGCAACTTGGTACTGTGCTGGCAGAACCCGCTGTGCTACGGGCTCCTTGGTGCCTGCTGGCCATGCCAGGGCACAGCCACCCCTCCACCGCCCCAGGGACCTGGGACTGGAGTAGGGAGGGGGCCCTTTGTCCCTGCATCCCTGTCCCAGGATGTCACCTCCCAGCTGGGGGAGAGTGGGGACCTCCCAGAGGAGCTCGGCGCGCCCGCACTAGAGCCGGCCTCCCAACCCCGAGGGGAGGAGGAGGAGGGCTCTGTCCCCATCGCTCGCTGTCCCCCGCCCCGGGCCGGCTCCCCGCGGTTAGTCAGAGCCCGGCGTGAATCAGGCCGGGTTTGTGTGTCTGCAGGGACCGGCTGCTCCCGGCCCGCCGCCGCGGGGATGACTCTTGCCTAGGGTCTGGCGGTTTAATTGCAGGGAGGGAAGGGGAGGGGAAGCAGCGTCGGCGGAGGGAGGGAAGGAGCGGCGGAGGGCGGTGCGGCCGTGCCAGAGCGCCTACATCGTCCCTGCCGCCGCATCGCGGCCGGGCTGCGGGTCCGCGCCCCCCGCCCCGCCGCCGGCCCCAGGTGAGCCGCGGGGGGAAGGACAGAGCGGGAAGAGGGGCCGGAGGCTGCCCGTCCGTCGGGAATTGCCGGGAGTGGAGTGCAGCCGGGGCGCAGCTTCCCCTGCCTCAGTTTCCCCGAGGGACGCCGGTCTTTGGTGACCCCCGCTGGGTAGGTTTTGGGGGTGCGGACTCGGGGCACACGCGGTGGGTTCAGCAGCCGAGGGCTGGCAAAAGCCCGGCCGACTGCCGGTACTCCCGGAGGGGAGCCCCCTCCCCGTGCCTCAGTTTCCCCGGCAGTAGGCACCCCCACCGCGCTGCTGGTGGGGATGTCCGGGCGGAGCTGGCGGGGGGGAAGGGGGGCGGCCTCCTGCCGGGGGCTGCATCCGGCCCTGCCGAAGCCGCCCGGGGCACCGTAAACACCCCCCACCCCTTTTCAAGCCCCTGCCTGTCGTTCGGCGGGCGCCGGCTGTGCGTACGTGTGTGTGGGCAGGGGCAGGGACCTCCCTGAAAGCCCCCCGGGGACGCAGCCGCTCGTGGGAGGGGGCTGTCGCGGGGAGAGGAGCCAGGGCAGCGCCGGAGCGGGTTTGTGCCGGGGGTCTGAGCTCGGGTTCGGTGGGACCGAGGCTGGGAGCAGGGGGAGTGCAGGGACGGCCGGGCTGCAGCATCCTTTCGTCGGGATGTGGCAGCGAGGGGCGCAGGGAGGGGAGTGGAGGGGACGTCCCGGGGAGGGGAGCTGTTCCCCCTCCTCCCGAGCCTGCCGCGGTGAGGGAGGATGCCCGGTGCCGGCTGCGCTCTGCCGGAGCTCTGCCGAGGGGTCCCGACGCTGAGTAAGGCGGCTGGCTGGCGGCAGCGGGAAGGTAAACAGGAAAAGGGCTGAGCTGGTGGCCGGGGGTGACTCACAGGTGACTCCAGGAAACTGTGGGGCCCATGCCAGCCTCGCCAGGCTGGCACCCACACTGCCACTGCCCCCTGCCCACAGCACACCCTGCCCAGGGGGAATGGAGGGCCCTGACAGGCAGGGGGGGAGCTTAGGGTCGGAGCCCCCCCACCATTTATTTGGCACGGTGCTGGGTGAGGCACACCACTTGGGATGCCTTTCCCTGCCCCATCCCTGTTCCCCCCACCAGTCCCTCTGGGTTAGAGGACCACCTCATCCCCCCCAGAAGCAGCTGTGTCCTGGGCAACTTCTTGGGGACACACTGGGGACCAGTACCCCAGGGTGGCCTGGGCCACTCAGGTGGCTCCAGGAAGACTGATAGCCTAAGCCTGCCTTGTGCCCATCTCTCCCTGCCCGCATGAAGCCTGCACAAGGCTCGCTGATAATGTAGGAAGGGAGAGCTGTGCGTCCCCCTCCCCATATGGGGAGGAGGAAGACCCTACAGTCCCCCATATGGGCCCCCCATCAGATGCCAAGTGTGTTTCCTGTGCCATCCTGTAGTACATGGGGCACAGAGGGATTGGTGACAAAGAACTTGGTGCAGGCATCACTCCAAGGCTCCCGTGTAACTTGAGGCAGCAAGGAGGAGGAAGAGGCATATCTTTTGGCACACAAGCATGGAGCTTTGTTCCCCACTACTTGCATTCCCTCCACCTGATGGTGCAGGGACCATGAGGGGTGGGAGCCAAAGCGTACTGCTGGTGTAGGGTTGGGATCCTGGGCATCCAGGGTCCCTTTCTAGTTGTGTCACCTCATGCCTTCATGCACTTGGACAAGTAATCTTCCCTCCTCCCCATCACTGGAGCAGGCGCGTGTCAACCTCCCATGCCCTCATCAGTAACGAGGTCCTTTTTATTCCTTAGGGCCGAGAATTACTGGTGGCGGGGTCAGAATAAACGGACCCTAAAAGTGGGCCAATTTCCCCGAAACACGGTGACCTCGGTGGCAGGGCTGTCAGCCCACGACATCAGCCAGCCACTTAAAAACAGCTTCATCCACACAGGCCATGGAGACACCAACCCGCAGCACTGCTGGGGGTTTCCCGATAAAATTGATGAGTAAGAAACTTTTTGTCTTCTCTGCACCCTCTGCCTGCTCTCTCCCTTCCCCGCTGCCCACTGGGCTCGGGAGCAAGACACGGCTTGGCTGCTGCCCCCCTTTTCCCCATGAAGCATCTCTTTCTGCCCCCACTATGTTTGGGGTGGTGGCTCTGGGTAGGGTTCCTGCAGCTGGACTAACTTCCTTGCCTCTTCCTACTAATGGGCTTAGGGGGCATGGGGGGCTGCTGTGCTTGTGGCTTTCCCAGGGGGAAGATCTTTGTGACTGTCCTGGGGCAGGGAGACATCAGTAAGCACCACCCCAGAGGTGGCCACATTACCCCATAACACTTTTGGGGTGTCCCAGGGCTGCTAAATGTGCGCGGCTTGCAGCCTGTCCCCACGCTTCTAACAGCATGATTCTTTTTGAAAAGCAAAACATGAAAAAAATCCACCGAAATGATTTTTTTCTCCACCCTGCTCTTATCAAAAGACACCTGGCTGGACTGTGATGGGGGGAAGGGGGGCTGGGTGCTTGTGCTTCAGTGTCCCACATGCTCTCTGCCAGGTGGGATTGGTTGTGCAACAGTGAGCATGAGTGCCTTGGCAGGCAGCATGTGGGGGTCCCTCCCAGCACTGGCTGGAGGGATGTGGGAGGTCAGAGTGGTGGGGGACAGGATAGGATTTCAAAAACTGGAAAGCTCCTGGTGGGTAGGGCCAGCTCCTATGCTAGGCTCAGTCCATCCCCTGGGATCCCGATGCTGTTTGTTATCCCAGGCTGGGACAGCTCTGCCGGTCCCTCAGTCCCAGCCTGACCCCTCCACGGCACGCCGTGTCACGGGCTGTTCCGGCGGCCCGGAGGGCTGAGCCGAGGCGCCGTGCACGCGGCTCTGGCTCGTGCCCCGGCAGGCCTCCCGCGCCCCACTGCGTGGGCACGGGCGCTGGGTACGTGCTGCCCGGGCTGCCGAGAACGCACCGAGCTCGGCACACGCCCAAGCCTTCGGGCTGCGCCGGCTCCCGCCGGCTCCCCGGCTTGCGACGGCTCGCCCGGGCCCCAGCACCCCGCGGCACCGGGGCACCCTGCCTTGGGCACAGCATCGCCCTGCTGCCGGAGGGCTGTGCCGGGCACCGCACGCTGCACAAGTGCCCTGCACACAGCGCCCTGCTTGCAGTCCCCTGGGCGCAGCGCAGGCAGCCACAGATGCACGTGGAGCCGGAGATGGGTGGGGTGGCACTGGGATGGCACTGGGATGGCACCAGGCTCTGTGCCGTAGCACTGGAAGCCTGTGGGGTGCGTTGCCCCTGCACTCACAGGTACTCACCAGGTGTGGTTGTGTGGTGAAGGAGCTGTGGGGTGTCCCAAGGCACAAGCCTGGTGAGCAGGGATCCCACGTGGCCCCTGATGACCCTCAGGCTCTCTCCTCTCTCCCCACAGGCTGTACCTGGGAAATCCCTTGGATCCTCCTGATATTTTAGGTGTGGACGCAAGTGCTGCCAGACCTACACAGCTTCCAGGGAGGGCTAAAAGTGAGTAGCTTTTCTCCTTTCTCCTTCCCATCAGCTGCACAAAGCCTCCATCCCTGTACCCCTGCTGCCAGGATGATGGGCTGGATCCTCTCCTTTCTGTCTCTGTGCTGGCACTTGCTTTTTGCAGAGCAGGGGGAGCTGGGGTGATGGGGCGTGTTGTCACCTGGCCATACACCACTGCCAACAGCATGGGCAGCTGGTGGCTCTGCCTGGCTGGACTCTGTCCTGCTGCCCTTTGTCCAAGTCCCTTGTCCCCTGCTGGCCTCCCACAGCTGGGCTCCCCAGTGCAGGGGATCTCAGCAGGGCTGCCACAGGGAGGGAACTCAGAAGCTGTGCATATGCCCCAATCCCCCTAATTCTACAGTTTTTCCTTGGCGGGGCTTCCCACCAGCATCCTCCCCAAGCTCCGCCAGTGAGGGGGGACACAACAAAGCATGCACCCCTTAACAAGCACCCTGGCTGCCGCTTCTGTGTTCACCCTATGCTTCCCCTTCTCTTGGGTTCTGTCTTCTGCAGGGCAGCCTCCTCCTCGCCCACCTCAGCCTACCGTCCTGCTCACCAGTAAGTTGGGCTTCTTTGAGTGCTGCTCTCCCTTCCTCATACCCTCTTTCTTTTCTCTCTTACCTGGGTGGCCTGGGGCAGGTGCCCTAGTATGCCTTGGGAGCAAGGAGGGCTGAAATTATGGGGTGGTTTGGGGGGTTGGAGATGTAGACACCTTCTTGCACCCTAGGGATGGGTGCTGGGACCCTCACCATCTCTCTTTGCCCCTTCTAGAGCCTTGCTATGACCCAGTTAGTGAGGAGGAGGAGGGTCTGCCAGGGGGTCTCCGTAAGCTCTGCCTGAAGAAGCCAGGCACAGGGAAGGGTCTGCGACCGGTCAAGCCATCAGCCCGAGTACCGGGCACCAAGGTGGGCGAGCGGCAGCCCGGGCGCCTGGCGAGCGAGGGGCCAGCAAGCAGCGAGGTGACTCTCATTGACTTCGAGGAGGAAGTTCCCCAGGGTAGCCCCTCTCCAGTGGGAGATCTGTCAGCCCCGTCATTAGTCAAGCTGGCCATGGAGGCCTTCTCTTTGCTGGACAAGACCCCACCACAGAGCCCCACGCGGGCTCTACCTCGGCCTCTCCACCCCACGCCGGTGGTGGACTGGGATTCCCGGCCCTTGCCCCCACCACCTGCCTATGATGATGTGGCACAGGATGAGGATGATATTGAGGTCTGCTCTATCACCAGCCCCCCGAGCCGGCGGGGAAAGACCAACTATGGCTTTGTGGATGAGGGTGAGAGGGGACCGGCACTGGAGGACAACCTCTTCCTACCCCCCAAGGAGACCAAACAGCCCAGCATGACACAGACCACCGAGCTCTTCGAGGAGCTGCAGCAGGAGTGCATGAAGAGGCTCAACGTCCCTTTGGGACCGGCTGCTCCAGCTGACGACAAGCCCCAGATCCCTCCCCGTGTCCCGATCCCGCCCCGGCCCCTCCGCCGCAATGAGCCTGGGCGCTGGTCAGGGGACCTTTCCCCAGCTTCGGGGGGCGAGGAGGACCGGCCGCCCCAGATCCCCCCGCGGGACCCCCTGTCCCAGCCCACTTCCCGGACACCCAGCCCCATGGCTCTGCAGGTGGGCTCCCCCCAGCAACGTGCTGCCCTCTGCTCCTGCCTCTCCACCTCACCAGGGAAGCCCATGCCCACCACACAGAGCTTCGCCCTCGACCCCAAGTACGCCACCCCCAAGGTCATCCAGGCGCAGGGCAAGGACTGCTCCAAGGGACCTTGCATCCTGCCCATCGTGAAGGATGGGCAGAAGGTCAGCAGCACCCACTACTACCTGCTGCCCGAGCGCCCTGCCTACCTGGACAAGTATGAGAAGTTTTTCAAGGAGGCTAAAAGCCCTGAGGAGGTGGCAGCTTCTCGCCAGGTCACCACTGCCACTGTCCGTCCCATGGTGCAGCAGCCATTGTCAGACTGCAAGGCCAACTTTTCCTCCAACAACAGCAACCCTGGGCCCAAGTGCCTGGTGAAAGCCTCCTGCAGCCTCCAGAAGATTGTTTACGACGGGCCAGATGTTTGCCGTCCTGCTGACAAGATCCGGCTGGTAGGTGTCATCCCCAGCATCCATGAGAAGTGGGCTTACATGGGCAAGAGCTTTCCCCACCCTGTGCCTCAGTTTCCACAAGTTAAACCCCAGGGGACTGGCTACAAGTAAGCCCCAGATGTTCAGGGGGACATAAATGTCACTGCAATGCCAAAATGGGAATTGAAGGCCCTGGGGAGGAGGACAGTGGCTGTGCTGCTATGGTCCCCTTGGTCTCTCTAGGCTCGGGATATTGTGGCCCACCCAGGCCCAGGGGAGATTTATGAGCCCAGGGATGAGAATGATCCCAGCTGGTAGTGCTCCCTGAAGACAGAACCAGGGATGGGGCAGCCCCAGTGGTCTCCTGCTTCAGTCACAGGCTTCTTGCTGCCCAGGGGTGGCAGCAGACAGTGACCACAAGCTCCCCCCCAGGTGCAGGACACGGTGCATGGCGTGACCACTGAGGAATGCCAGGCAGCCCTTCAGAACCATGGCTGGAGCACCCAACGGGCTATCCAGTACCTGAAGGTACAGCACGCACCCGTTCCCTTGTCCTAGCTCCAGCAAGAGTGGTGGCACCCCTGTCACCCCTCTGGCCATGCCCTGTCCCCTTGCAGGTGGAGCAGCTCTTCTGCCTGGGGCTGAAGTCCCGTGGTGAGTGCCAGCGGGTGCTGGAGATGTTCGACTGGAACCTGGCACAGGCCAGCTCCCACCTCCTCGATCCCTACAGCGCCACCCGCCAGAAGTAGGGACAGCGATGTTTTGGGGGGGGCAGTTCTCTATGCCACACTGCTCTGGGCCGACTGGCACTGTCACCCCTCCTGAGTTCATGTCCTGTTCTCTCCTTACAGGTGGTGACAGCGGGGACGGGGCGAGCTGTGTTGGATCCAGAGCAGGCATCTCGCCATGGGGCCAGTCCCGCCGCCTCCACCCATACAGCCTGCTGCAGGACTCTGGACTGAACCCCCACTTGAGGGTGGAGACACCCCAAAAGGGACCCTGCCTAGTGCCAAGACTTTGCAGGATGCTTGTGCCCTGGCCTTGGCAATGGGCTCCATCCCCTGGCCCCTTGTTGAATTGTTTTTGTAAAGAGAAATGTAATTTTAATATATATATTATGTATATATATAAAAATATTCTATAGAGAGGCTGAGGGTACCTATGGCTGTCTCCCAGGTTTATCCCTAGCAATACACAGGGACAGGCTACACATCCATGGCTGTTGGTTCCTCCCTGCAGGCAGCTGGGACTGTGACCTTTGGGATCCGCAGTGGGATGAAGCTCGGGAAGGGATATACAGACTCTGGGAATCCCCAGGAGGCTGTGTGACATGTGCACCTATAAAACCTCCTGCTGAGTCCTCCCAGGCTGCTTTAGGGTGCAAAGTTCTCCATCCAGGGCTGCTGGAGTTAGTCACAGTATATCCCACCCCCAGGCCCAACGCTTGAAGGCTGGGCATGGTTTTGCCTGCTCTGTGGGCAGTGTTTGCCTGCAGGGGAGCCCCCCTTGCCCTGGTGCCACCTGACTCATGCCCGGGCAGGGAGTGGCGGGACTGGCGTCGCCCCCACCCACGTGTGGGTATTGTGCAACCGGGTGCCTCTGCTGCAGACGGAGCCGGGAGCAGGTGTGGGAGTGGAGGGGTGGCCCCTGTGGGGTCCCAGAGCTGGTGTCAGTGCTCACTCCCCCCTCCAAGGGGGTATCAGAGCCCCTTGGCTGGATTTCCTGCAGTGCTGCCTTCTAGCAGCATCAGGAAGGGATCTTGGAAGCAGGTGGAGGAGGATCTTGGTGGCCAAACCCACCAGGTCCATTGGTAGTGGTGGTACCTGCTCCCCAGGACACTGCTCCAGAGGAGACACCCTGCCATACACAGTGAGGAAGGGCTGCCTTGGCATGACCGTGGATCCATCCCTGTGGCAGATGGTACCTGGCCACATCCTGTGCACCCACAGCTCCCTCTGCTCTGGTCCCCTGGCCCTCCCTGAGCGTGGGGACAGGGAGCTGGTGCTGCTGTGAGCACAGTCACGCGTCACTGCTCGGGACTCTGTGCTTCTGTTTTCCTGTGTGAGGTGCAGCTGCCATGGCGGGGCTCTCAGTGAAGCGAGGAAGGCACAACACCATCACTGCCTTACTTCCCTCTCCTCAAGTGATCCTGGAGCTGGGTGAGACCTTGTGAAGAAGTAAACACATTGCTGCCGTGGCCTCACTGGCTCTGTTCACGCAGCAGGGCCCGTCTGGCCTCTGTCGCTGCTGGAAGGTGACCTGTAACCCAGGGCAATGCCCGGCCCTGCCACCTGTGCGGGAACACTCCCCCCACTCCATCCGGGTTTGTGTGGGCGTTTGCCGCGATGTGCAGATAGCGCCTGGGACCGGCAGTGCCGAAGGGGGACGGGGCAGGGTCAATACGCAGGACCCCAAGGCACAGCCGTAGCCTGCTCCTTCCTTCTTCCTCCTTGGTGACAAGCCAACCCCTGCCAGGGGTTATCAGCCATGCAGCCAAGTGTGCAGGGACCTGACAGCAACCAGGATGGGGGTGCAGAGCCCAGGACTGACCCACCACTCCCAGAGATGTTTGGGACCCCTGTCCCCACCTGCTGTCCCAGTGTCTTTAGTGACTTTGAACCCCCCGGGGTGGCTCCCCAGGGGTTGGGGACCCCAGCCGCGGGCTGTCAACAGTGGGGTCGGCCTGGAAAGGACCTCAAAGCTTCCCATGGCAAAGTGGGTGTGGCCCCCAGCATCAGTGGGTGCCCAGAATTGGGACGCTGCCACCTCAGCGCAGGCTGCGAGGACACAGAGACGTCAGTGCCCCAGGCAGGGCACGTGGTGTCCCTGTCCCCCCCACCTGGAGGAGCGCTCACCGCGGAGTCACCCTCGCACGCTCCCTTGAGAGGGAGAGCCGCAGCCGCGTCGCCTTCCTCCCTGACCCCGCAGAGGCACCATGGGGCGCCGGGGCCCGTGGCCGCTCTGGAGCTGGCTGCTGTGGGGGTTCTGGGTGCTGCCAGGTGAGTGCCAGGGCCCCTCGCACTGCTGCCGGGCTGACCGGGTGGCTGATGTTGCGTGGGTGAGGGGCTGCGGGCGACCCTCGGGGGCTACAACGCTGCCCCCGAGCCCCAGTGCCCGGCCGGGGCTTGCCCTGTCCCTGTGCGCGGGTGCCAGAGCTTTGTCACCGTCCCCAGCTGCAGCAGGGGAAGGTGGCGGGAATTGCGGAACAAATTGAGAGATTCACCCTGGGGGAAGGTCCCTCTCCTGTGCTTGGTGTTGGTCCTCCCGCAGAAGGGAGGAGGGCTGGGGGTGATGGCGACTCCGGGCTGGCTTTTTCCTCACCCTGCCCTCACCTGCCTTCTGCGCAAGCCGGGGAGATGAAGGGGCAACCCCTCGTCCCCACGCCGGACCCATCCGAGTCGGGCAGCATCTCCCATGTGGCCGACAGCGCCAGCGCCGAGCTGCCTTCCGAGCTGGCCGTGTGCGCGGAGCTCCCCGGAGCCGCCGGGGCAGCGCTCCCCTCTGCCGCCGCCCCCGCGGGCAGCCCCGGCTCAGGTAAGGCCGGCAGGCAGCTGGTCGCGGGCAGGATCCCGCCTGCTGGGGCCGCGGCGGGGCTCATCCAGCTGGAGCTGCCTCGTCTCGCTCCACAGGCGTCCTGGTGCCACAGGAAACAGAGCTGGTCCCGGCTGGAAGCAGCGGTGAGCAGGTGGGGTCTCCCAGCCCGGCAGCCCTCCCTGGGGGTCCAGCAGTGCGAGGCAGCCCCCAGGCAGGGTCAGGGGCTGGGCTCTCCTCTGCAGGTGCTGCCGGCCACCCAACCAGCGTCCCTCCAGCTCCCACCACTGCTTGGCACATGCAGCCTCTGTCCTTCAAGCCAAAGGGGCACACAGTGGGTCTTGCCCTGGGTGCTGCCACCGTGGAGCAGATGCCAGTGACAGCATGGAGCACAGAGCCATTGCTCCCCCAGGATGAGCACAGCACAGCGACATCATCCCCCAGCACAAGCAGGAGCTCTGCTGAGCCACGTAGTACTGCCATGCTCCTGTCCCAGGAGGTCATTCTGGGGCTGGATGAGGCCACCTCACCTTTGGCCACAGCTGCCAGCATCTCTCAGGAGAGGGGCAGCCCCATGAAGATGGCAGCAGCCGCAGCCAGTCCCCCCAACACAGCTGCAGAGGGAGCCTTTTCTTCCACCACCACTGGCACCAGCAAGGCTGCAGAGCCAGGGACAAGCACCTTACCCAACGCTGACCACAGTGCCTCACAGGACCCTCCTGGGCCTCCCACTCAGCTGCCTCCAGCCCTTTTGCCCCACCTTCCTGAGGATGCTGTGCTGGGCACAGGAGAGACGTTCCCCCCCAGCCACAGCGCAGCCCCGGGCGCTGCTGGACACGGGCTGCCTGCAGACAGCACTGCCAACCAGCCCCAGGCCACCACACAAGCTGCGGGCACACTGGCTACAGTGATGGATGTCGTAGCTGGAGAGCACATCCCACCTCTGGGAATCACCAGTGCTGAGCTGGTGTCCATCAGGAATGAGGCCAGTACCAAAGCCACAGCAGGCACTGCCACCCCAGAGACCAAGGACACACCAGGGGGACTCAGCATGAGTGTGTCCCCCCATGCAGCTCTCAAAGACCCTGACGGTCTCTCTCCAAGGCCCTTTCCACGCTCCATGGGCTCTCTGCTCCCTCAGTCCCTCTCAACAGGCCTTGGGACCACCACAGCAGAGGCAGCAGCAGGCAGATCTCCTTCAGCCACTCCCAGCATGGCCATGCCTGTGTCCCTCATGGGCACCACTGGAGCAAAGCCAGACAGTGACCCTCGAGCTGCTGCTGCTGCACCACCACCTTCCATCGCTGCATTTGGCACTGGGACTGTGCCAGCTACCCACCCATCCTCCTTTGCTAGCAACACTCCAGTTAGTGAAGCAGGGATGGGATCAGCATCACTGGCCAGTGGCAGTGCCACCACAATGCCGGGGGACACCGAAGCCACCCTGCCTGTGCCTGATGCACACTCCAGCCACAGCCAGCCAGCTCCCACAGCAGGCTCAACAACCCCAGGAACTGGTGTGACACCCAGATCTGCACTGACCCCAGTGCTCTGGGCTGGGCCCCAAATTGTGGAAGCTCCAGGGACAGAGATGCCACCACCCAACACTGCACCAGGCACTGGCAGAGCTGTATCAGGTACCCCTGGGGGACCCAGGGCAGTCACTGTCCCCATGGCATCACAAGCAGATGTTCCCCCTCTCCTGGAAGGCAGAGCCAATGCAGGGATGGCTCTGGAGGTGTCCCCATCCAGCATCCCCCAAGAGACGGCACCAGTCACGTCCCCACTGCCCCTGACTGCCCCACTGCAAGCAATGGGGGCTTCAGGTGACCTCCAGCCCAATGGCAGCACCACAGGGCGAGCAATGGGGTTCCTGGAGGTGGGCATGGAGGAGAACCCAGGTGCCAGTGCAGCAGGGCCAGCTCCCAGCCACACGATTGTCACTGCCAGGCCATCACTGGAGCCGCCTGCCACTGGGAACAAGCCCACTGCTGGGATCACCTCGCTGGCTGCTGGCCATACAAATGTGTGGGAGGCTACAGCTGCATCCCGGACAGGTGCCACTGCCCATGTGGACACCACTGCCCATGTGGACACCACTGCCCATGTGGACACCACCAGCTCTGAGAGCAGCACTGAGGGTGCAGCCAGCACCAGCAGGACCCGTGTCCCTGACTCCAGCACCAGTGGCACAAGCGTGGCCACCACGCCGGCCACTACACCATCCACCAGCACATTCCCCAGCAATGCCAACCTGCCAACCACCTCCACAGGCTGGGAGACCTTTGTGACCAGTGTCACCACAGCCATGCCACCTGCCACAGCACGGGCCACCAGCAGTGCCCCATCCCTTGGTGTAACACACAGTGAGGCAGGAGGAGGCGGGCAGCCTGTCCCACCCCCAGCAGCACGGACCCCCGTGGTGGAGACAACTCTGGGACCCTGGGGCGACCTTGGTCCCAGCACTGCTGTCGCAGTGTCTGGTTCTCCCCTCTCCAGCCTGCACAGCCCAACAGAGGAGGCAGCAACAGCCCCCTTGTCCCTGCTTGGTGCAACTGGGGTGGCAGCAGCTGGAGAGACTCACACCGAGTCAGTAACAGGTGCCACTTCTGCACCCATCGGCTTCCACGACATGGGACAAGCAGTGAGCATGTCACCTCCTGCCCTCCAGACATCTCCAGGGGCACCTGCCTGGAAGGAGAAAACAGCCACCAGCACAGGCAGCACCACTGCCACTGCTGCAGGGAACACCATGGCCAGCACCACAGGCAGCACCACTGCCACTGCTGCAGGGAACAGCACTGCCACCACTACACACAGCACCACTGCCACCACTGCCACCACTCTGGGGAACAGCACTGCCACCACTGCAGGGAACAGCACTGCCACCACTACACACAGCACCACTGCCACCACTGCCACCACTCTGGGGAACAGCACTGCCACCACTGCCACCACTCTGGGGAACAGCACTGCCACCACTGCAGGGAACAGCACTGCCACCACTACACACAGCACCACTGCCACCGCTGCAGGCAGCACCACTCTCACCACTGCCACCACTGCCACCACTACAGGGAGCACCACTGCTACCACTACTGGGAGTACCACTGCCACCACTGCAGGGTACAGCACTGCCACCACTGCCACCATTGCAGAGAAGAGCACTGCCACCACTGCCACCACTACAGACAGCTTCACTACCACCACTGCCACGACTACTGGGAGTACCACTGCCACCACTGCAAGGAACAGCACTGCCACCACTGCAGGGAACATCGCTGCCACCACGGCCACTTCTGCCACCACTGCAGGGAACATCATTGCCACCACTGCAGGAGGCACCATGGCTATGGCATCCACAGCCCCAGTGAGCCCAGCCAAGGAGGAGGGAAGTCTCCCAGGCACCACGGCACCAGTGACACCACCAGCCACCACCAGCCCTGCCACCACCCTGTCTCACGCCTTTGGGACACAGAGAGGACCGTCCACTGAACTGAGCACATCTGCCCACACCACCACTGGGCCCAGAACTCCTGCACCTGAGCCCCAACTCACCCATGAGCTTATCAGTAAGTAGATTTTCTTTTTCCCAAGGACAAGAGTAGGAAAGGGGTTTCCAGCCAGTCAAGCATGGTGGTGGATGAGGGTGTGGCCTGGTCTGGGCTATCTCATCTGCATTGCACATTGGGCTGCCAGATTAATGGGAAAAGGCAAAACAGGACATTTGAGAGCATCCCAAAAGTGGGTTGAGAATGGGATTACAATCCATCAGAGCACAGGCACAGCATCCTGGCAGCAAGCAGGTGGGTTTGTCCTGGCTGCAGGATGGATAAAGCAGACATTAATGATTTCACACCTTTTTCATTATCTTCTGCCCATGGCAGAGCCAGCGACTTCACTCTACCCCTTTGGCATGGAAGGAGGGGATCAAGAATACGTCCAGAGGATGGTGGATTTTAACTCACCCCTGTTCAAGCCAGAAATTGGATTTCCCTTTGGGAAGTCACTGCGAGATGCTCTCTATGTGAGTGCCCCCTTTGGTGAGCACATAATGGATGTGCTGCCTTTTTGGTAAAAAAATCCCAAACATTGAAATGGAGCTGAAATCAAATTTAATCTATCTTCTTTTTTAACATTTAAAATGGTTGGTTTCTGTTCACCCATGGAGGCTAGAAGCTATCCCAGTCAGCAAATAACAAGTTCTTTGGTTAGTTTACAGATAACGGACAGATCATTTTTCCACCCACGGACAACTATGTCCCATCCAACCCCAACCCCCCTCCCCGGGGCTTCACTGGCCGGGAGAGCTTGCCAGTGGTGGCTGCCTTTTGGGATGATGCAGACTTTTCCAAGGGTGTTGGCACCACTTGGTACCAGGTGAGGGCCACCAGAGGTGTTCTGGGAGAATCCAGCTCCCAGCTCACTCATTTAATTCCCTCTCTTGCCATCTGGCAGGAGTACTCTACACTCAGCTCTACCCAAGACCCCGTTGTCCAAGATGTGGAAGCAAAGATTGAGAAATACCTAAAAATCCCCTATGCAGCAAAATGGACCTTGAAGGTGACGTGGGAGAAAGCTCCAGCATACCCATCCCGGGGGGGTGACACTCAGGTGAGCAGTGCGGGACCCAGGCGACAGAGAGGACTGCTGGTGGCTGTTCCAAGCCTCAGTCCGCTCTGCAGGGAGAGCAGGGGAGGCTCTGGGAGTGCTAAGGGAGTGCCTTGGATTTCTCCAGACCAGCACCTACCAGGCAGTGCTCAGCACCGACGGGAGCCGCTCCTTTGCCCTGCTGCTCTACCAGGACGGGGGGATGCGCTGGGACTACACCAGGCTGGCTGCAGCCAACGTGCTGATCGGCTTCTCCAGGTGCTGCACGCTGTCACTGGGGTTTGGGACAGCTGAGATTTGTTCCAGCACCGTGTTGAGACTGTTGGAGGCATTACCCCCAGGAGAGCTCCCACTCCTGGGGCACTCCTGCCCCGTTTAAACCCCTTCTCTTGCACACAGCAGCAGTTCCCACCCCAGCTGCTCTGCGGGGGGAGGAGGAGGGTTGTGTTGGGAGGATGACCTCAAACCTCCTCTCTCCACACAGTGGCAATGGCTATGCCCAAAACAACGAGCTGACTCAGAAGCCTCCAGCTGTCAAGTACCGACCAGACCAGCACAGCAGCCCCGGCTCCGGTACGGCACCGGGGGGTCCTTGGGATGGGTGGGGATGGATGGAGCTGTGTGCTCCGTGCCAGGAGCATGTCCCCAGCACCCAGCCCTGGGAGGTGTGGGCCAGCAAAGCCACTGGGCAAGAGCTGGGTGGGTGTCCTATGTCCTCCTGTGGCTTGCCACAGCCCTGCTGGCTCTAGAGGGAGCCTGGAGACCTCGTGTGAGGTCAGTGGCCAGGGACAGCGGTCCCACGGGATCCCTCAGCACAAGGCGAGACCCTGGCTGAGCAGTGCTGTTCTCTGGTTGCTCCCCCAGATGTGCGTGGGCTGTGGATTTACAGGCTGGACAGTCGCTCCCGGGTGAATTACAGGCTGCAGTGCCTGGCGTGGCTGGACACAGAGCCAGCGCCGGCCACCTGGAACAGGCAGCTGCCACCATGCCCCTGCTCCCGGCCCCAGGCAGAGCTGGATCCCCGCTACCACTGGAGCAGAGGTGCCAAGGACAGCCCCCAGGAGCAGCAGCAGGGCGGGGGGATGGTCCCCTCCTGCTCTGGGGGCGGCTGTGATCCCCCCACTATTCCAGGCCCAGCAGACGCCTCGGTGAGGATGCTGCGCACTGCGTCCCCCAGCCCAGCTGGAGCTGGGGTACGATGTCTGTACCAAGGTGAGAGCTTGCTGGAAGGCTGGCAGGAGAGAGTGTGGAGCCTCCCCTTCCACGCTGCCACTGGTGAGTGGGAACTGGCATGCCCTCACCCTAAAATACCCCAAGCATCAAGCACAGGCAGAGCAAGGGCCCTGACACAGCCCACCACATTCCTCCACAGACACGGAGCTGGAAGCGTTCGACTGGTGCTGCCGGCGGGTGGGGAAGCCCCAGTTCTGTGCCAGGTTTGCTGAGAAGAGACCGAGGGTTGACTGTGAAGGATATGTGCCACCCACCCCCGGTGAGTCCCCAGGCTCTGCCTCTGCTGTGCCAGGGCACTGAGCTGTGCATGGACCCCATGCTTCAGCCACGCTTTGCAACATGCCAGTGGGGACTGCTGAGCAGCTCTGGGGCTGCTCTGCTCCCTGAAATGACACCAGCATTTGTTCTTCTTCCTCTGCCCAAAATGTCTCCATCTCCTTTGGACCCCAGCTGGTGCCTTCGGGGACCCTCACATCACCACCCTGGATGGACTCACCTACACCTTCAATGGGCTTGGGGACTTTGTCCTGCTGCTGGCCAGTGATGCCCAGACCAGCTTCGTTCTGCACGGGCGCACAGCACAGACTGGCATGGCTCAGGCCACCAACTTTGTGGCCTTTGCTGCCCAGTACATCTCCAACACCACCACAACAGTGAGTAGGAGTGCCCTGGGTATGAGTTTGAGTCTCTAATGGGAAAGGCTTCTCTGGCAGGCTGAGCATTACCCCTGCATCACCTACAAGTGGATAGGACCTGAGAGGCCTCTCCTCTTCTTTTCCTGCCACCTCCCACCACTCCAACCAGTACTATTAGTGGGGAAATGGACTAATATTCACCAGGCACAGGTCTAACATCTCCTGCAAACAGGCCAGCAAGGGCTGGAGACTGGAGGAAGATGGTGTGCTTCACCTTTTCCATTGCACACTCTTTGTCCTGACACTTTAGCACAAGTGACTGCTCTTCCTGACTGTGCAGAAATGCTCCCCACAGCCATTTAGCTTCATTACTCAGAATGTCCTGGTGTCACCAGGAGCAGGCATTGAATGGCATGAGGAGGGGGCTCAGAGCTGGGAGCCCCCCAGCACAGCTCTCCATGCTGTCAAGGCCAGCTGAGCAGTGGTGGTGGCCTGGGCATGTCCCTTGCCAGCAGTGACAGGCAGCTCTCTGTCCTCTTCTGTGCAAACATCAAAGCTGCTGTACTGTGTGTCTGCTGGGGTGAAGAACACACCAACACAGGCCCCAGGGCTGAGCCTCTCTTCCTGGGCTGGAGGAGAACAGAGTTAATAATTGTTCCCAGCATGGAGGGACAGCAGGAAGAGACAAGCAGAGGGTCTGACTGGCACATCCACCACAAATTTCAGGTTGAGTGGACCCTGGGGAGCCAGGATGACATCCAAGTCCTCCTGAACAACGAAACCATCCAGTTTTCCTATTCCCAAGGTGAGCAGGGTCTGCTGTTAAATGCTAAATGTATGTGGGGGGGACCAGAAATGTCTCCATCCCCTGGGACCAGCCCTGCCCAGTGCTAGGGCACCATCCTGAGATCCATTAAATGTCTCTCACCTGCACCTGTCTCTGCTCTGGGTGGGGTGCATGGGGAGCACTCCCCTCCAGGAACCCATGGTTGTCATTTCAGGTCCCAGCCTTGCCTGGACTCTCCCTCTGTGCTCTCTTTCTTTTGCAGAGCTGGGTGACGAGGTCTATTACAGCCCTGGTGTCCTGCTAGTCAACGCCTCCTCTGTCACAGCCATCTTCGATGGGACCATTGCTGTGTCTGTCTCAGCCAGCTCCGGGATCCTCAGCGTGGTCTGCAGCCTGCCCCACTGGTACTGCAACAGCACCAGGGGCCTCCTGGGTGAGGGCTCTGCCACAGCCAGGCTGCAAATGCTCTTCCCACTCTAAAGTAGACGGGAAAACTGGGGAATTGTGAGGGCAGGGACACCTGGGTATGAACTAAACACTGGCCACACCAGAGAGGAGGTCAGGCCTGGCATGGGGGATTCCAGCACTCTGGTGATGCTCCACCAGGTGTGTGGGACCATGACCCCGCAGATGATTTCCAGATGCCAAATGGTACCAGCATCCCTGTGAACAGCAGTGAAGAGGAGATATACAGCTATGGGATGACCTGTAAGTTCAAGCTTAGGATCCCTCTTGATGATCCTCTCCTTCCTGCACTTCCTGGCCATGTTTTGGCTTGAGATTTTTAAACATTTGCCTGAGCAAAAGCAATGTCAAGGGAAGGTGTTTGGTGTCCTCACTGCTCTGTGAAAAGGAACCCTAAAATACAACAAACCTTAAAATGGCCTGTACCCATGGTGTGCTCTCTTGCAGGGGCTGTTGGGGAGCACAGCCTGTTCACTCAGCCTCTGGACTCACCAGCACTGAACTTCACACCCTTCTTCTTGTCTCGGCTGCGGCAGGAGAATGAAAGCCAGTACCAGCTGGTGGCCTCTCAGTGTCATGGCAGCAAGGAGTGCATCTATGATTCACTGAGCACAGGGAACTTGGCCCTGGGCCTGGCCACCCAGAGCTTTGCAGCTGACTTCCAGCAGAGGAAGACAGCACTCAGTAAGTGGAGCACAACCTCACCTCTGAGAGGGCATGGCTGGGATGTAACTGTGCCCTGCTCCTTTCCTGGGCTCTCTTGCTTCATATGAGACAGAAGAGAAATCACCAAGGTCTTGGATTTGCACTGCCCAGCTGGCTTGTCTCCAGTCCTGGGAGATGCCACCAGCAGGACAGTTGCCATCAAGGTTTTGGAATTGCATTTCCTGGGACTGCATTTCTGGCTTCTCTCCAAACCTGGGAGATGCCACCATGCTGTGCAACATAAGGGCCTTGTTGGTGGGCAGCCATGACAGCATCTGCCTGGGGTCCCATCCTCACAGGAGGGAGTTGGAGCCGAGGGGTGACAAGGCCACATGTGTGCTGGGCTGCTCTCTCCTCAGATGCCTTCCCTCCCGTCATCACCGGTGACGCATCAATCACAGCCTTCAGGACAGAGAGGGTCACAAGGCAGTACCGTGCCTTGGGGGCGGGGGCACGCTTCATTCCCCATCTCTCACCAGAGCTCAACATATCGGGTAGGGAAGGAGAGATGGAGCAGCTGGGATGGGAAGGAATGGGATGGAATTCCTCTGCCACCTCTAACTCCTACCTCTCCTCCCGGCAGAGAATGGGACCCTCATATGGCAGCCCCGTGGGACAGCCCCATTCACCATCAACCTGGAGGCTGTTGGCTCCAACAACATCTCTGCACTCCTCCAGCTCCGCTTCACCCTTTGCAGATGCAGCAGGAGCCAGGACTGTGACTACAGCAACACTGTCACTCTCGGGAAGTCTTCCCTGCAGGTAGCGTACCAGAAAGCTCCTCTGGCAACACACTGTGCCTGTCCCCATGCCAGCTGTGCTGGCTGTCTTCTCTGTCCACCCATCCTCCTCACGCTCCCTAAGCCAGTGTCACTGTCCCCTGCCCAGCTGGCAGCCTGCAGATGCGAGAGCGGCTACTCAGGTGCCTTCTGCCAGGACCCTCCGGACCCCTGCTCCCAGGGATGCTTCCCTGGTGTGGGATGTCACCCTTTCAGCGGCTGTGGCCCCTGCCCGGCTGGCCTGACGGGGGATGGAGAGCACTGCTCAGGTGACAAGGGCTGACACCATGGCCACTGGGACCCCGCCACGGTGCTTGTCCCGGTGCCATGGTGCCTTGCCCCGGCAGATATCGATGAGTGCTCGCAGGGGACAGAGTGCCCAGGGAACAGCACCTGCACCAACACCGTGGGCAGCTACGTCTGCTCCTGCCCAGCCAGTGAGCAGGGTGAGTATGGGGTCCTGACAGGCATGGTCCTCACCCCCATCACCCCAGGCTCTGTGGAAGAGAATTCCTGAGGGAGCCAGGCTGGCCAGAGAGGAGAAGGGGGAGCTGCTTGAGCTCTGTGCCCAAGCCCTTGCTGTCATTAGCAGAAGGGACCAGAGTCCAGCCACCACTTGTGTTCCCAGGCTGTTGATCTCACTAATCCGCTGGGAAGAGAAATTTTTTCCCATGCAATTTTTCTCCTTGAGAAAAAAATTCTCATCCCAGCAAAGTTCAAATGCACATGCAGAGGTTGGGGGCTAAATCAAGCCCTATTTTCAGATTGCTTTGGTGGGGTTGAGTAGATGGCTTTTGCTCTTTTTCTAATGCTGGGATTTAAGAAGGGCAAATGGCTCCAGCTGGAAGGAGGGGGAGTGGGACTATTCCTTGAATTCATACTAAAAGTCCTAACACATTAAAGAAAAACAAAACAAAACTTGGAAGAAAGGCCTTATGGAGCAGCTGAGGATGGCTCGGAGAGCTGGGGCTCTGCCCTGCAGTCAGGTTCATACCTCTACCATGGCCTCCATCCCACAGGTGAGATGCCAGGCTGTGGCTCAGCCTGTGGCTACCACTCCTGCCCTGAGGGCTACTGCAGCAACGGGGGACACTGCCACCTTCACCCCATCACTTGTGCCCCCACCTGCGCCTGCCCCCCGGCTTTCACCGACCAGCGCTGCCTGGTGGCAGGGGGGGATTTTCAGCCACTGCCCAGCTCAGGTGGGTACCCGTGCCCCATGAGGGGTGAAACCTGACCCCACTCACCCTGGTCCTGGGATGCCAGAGCCACCCCTGTGGCTTTCCCCAAGCAGGTCTCCCTCGGAGAAGCATCCAGATGAGGATCAAGACACTGCAAAACGCCACTGCTGAGGAAGTCAACAGCACTGTATGTCACTGGAGGGTGGGCTCAGAGCAGGGGGCACACTGGCATACTGGGCAGCTTGGCAGCTGGGGTGGGCATGCCTCTGTATGCCCTCCCATGGGACCTCTGGGGCTCCAGCACATCCACAAGCCCACAGGGAGGAAGCACCAATTGCATGGTGATGGCTGCAGCCGTGGCCCTGTGCCAAGTGAATGAACCAAAGGCCAGAGCAACCCTTGAGGCTTGGTCACAATGCCTGCATCACTCTTCAAACTTTCCCCATGCTGGTGTCATTCTGCTTCCCCTAATGCCTTCCTGCTCCCACCACTGCAGGTCTCAGCCATCCTGGACTCCCTGGAGGTAAAAGCTTTCCAGAGCAACACCAACATCACCCAGATGTGAGTCAGATGTGAAGCAGCCTGTGACCACCCCAAGGATCGGGTGGGGCAGGGCCGAGCATGGGGCCAGAGAGTTTGGTGCACAAAGGGCGTTTTCCCTCAGCTCCAAGTCTGTTTTTCCAGCCTGGTGCTGGTAAACCCTTGGAGACACGAGTCTGTTGGCACCTTCCCCTCCTGCCTCGTCCCTTCCTTACCATCGCCCAAACGGGAATACGGAGGCACGGTGAGGCTCAGCCACTCTGAGAGGCAGCAGCAGCTCCACCAGCAGCCCTCTCTTTTCCCTGCAGGACAGACAGCGACGGCTTCACCTTCGTGGTGGTGTCCGAGTTTGCCTATGACAGCCGTGGCACCGTCATCCGCTTCCTGAACGAGGAGCTGCCCGCGGCCATCACCGGCGCCTTCAACGGGCGCCGGGGGCAGCGGCAGGCGGGCACGGGGCTGCTCTTCCAGCGCCTGCACCAGGACAACATCACCGACCTGGTGAAGCGTGAGTTGCTCCTGGCACTGAGCTGGGAGTGCCCCCCTGTCCCCATTGTCCCCATAACCCTGTGTGCCCCAGGGATTGGTTCACACCCATGCAGGAGGAGGGTGGGCAGCCTCCCAACCCCAGGCGTAGGTGCAGCTTGGAGAAGCATCAAGGGGGTTGCTGCAAGGCCGAACCCATGTGCTTTCCTTCCCCAGTGACAGTGGAGGAGCTGAGGGCCTATTTCCCCTGCTCACTGTATGGCTACAAAGGCTACCAGCTCCACTACACGGGGACCATCGGCTTCGTCTGCATCTCCCCCTGCAAGATGGGCTACTGCCAGCATGGTGGCCAGTGCCAGCACCTGCCCGAGGGGCCCACGTGCAGGTAGCAGCAGCCCTGGGGTGGACAAGGCCACCCTGCTCAGCTGCTTCTCCCACAGCATCACAGCTCCTCCCTCCCCATCCGCAGCTGCCTGCCCTTCTCCATCTACTCTCCAGCTGGCCTCCAGTGCGAGTGGCTGGCCATCAGCCTGGCCGCCTTCCTCAGCATCCTGCTGGGAGCCCTGGCTCTGCTCTGCCTCCTGTTTGCCCTCGGCTGCCTGGCCCTGCGCCTCTGCCGCCAGCGCCGCCGCCGGCACCAGGGGTGAGCATGGGCTGGACCTGCACGGGGCTGGGTGTGGGCATGTGGCAGGCTGGGTGTCGAGAGAAAACTGACCAAAAATCCACATTTGAAAGATCCACCACTGGTAGAATGTGTCTGGTTTGGGCAGGGGGATCCTGCCCTGGGAGAGGGGTTGGGTGACCTTGTAATAACTTCCAGCATCTTTTCCAGACATCTGTTGCTCAGGGGTGCAATACCATCAGTGGGTTGAATGTTAGATTTCCTTTTCCCCCACATTAGGGAGTGTTTGCATTTCTTCCTCATCCCACCCAATACTTGGTTACAGATGGGCTTTCTATTTAATTTTAATTTGCATGCTACCCAAATGATTTCCACTTCAATTCACATGGGTCTGGAAAGAGCTGGCCTGGAGCAAGGAAAAGTGGTTTAAGAATTGGACCTTGCTCTTCTGCAGAGCAGGGAGTTAACAGAACAATGGCAAAGTGCACGGCTGGGATGGAAGAACCAACATCTCCTTCCCTCCTCCCCAGCCCTTAGTCCTGTGGAGGCATCCACACCCAGGGGATCTCCCAAGCCCCTGGCTCTAGCTGGAGCTGTGTCCTGCCCCTGCTCCCAGCTCCCTGCCAGCCCTGGAGCCAGGGATCTCTGGGAAGATCCTCAGTTCATTTGCATTTGTGGCAAGGCAAGAAATTGCGTGTGCACAATGGGGTTTTCCTCCTCTTGCAGCCCCCTCTCACCCCTGCAGTCAGTCACTGCTCCCCTTTGCCACCTGACCCAGACACCAGCATCAGGCAGGGGTTCTCCCAGCCCTGCTGACACGTTCTCCCTGTTCTGTTGCCCCTCTCAGGGCCAAGGAGACCTTGTGGAGGACACGGCCCTTCTCCTGTGAGTACATGCCTGCAAAATTCCCCCACCAAGGCTCTGCTTCACCCCAGTCCTCAAGTTCCATTCATCTTCCCTGCTCCAGCTTTAATGATGGCAGGAGAACAAGCAGAGCCCATGGGCTCCCACTCCCTGGAAAGGCACTGGAAACTGCAGCTCCAGGCCATTGACCCCTCACTCCAGGTCTGTCCTCAGGTTACTGCTTCCATGGGGTTGGGAAGTTCGGGCTGGGCTCTGAATCCTGGCCCTGTGCCTCAAAGGAGCTCAGGAGCTGTGCCTCATCCTGAAGCACCACCGATCCTTTGGCTGGCGCTGGGATCCGTGCCACCGTCACAAAGCACAGAGCCAATGCCACACTGACAGCATGGCCTGTTCCTCCTTACAGATAAGAATCCAGAGACCCCACGTTGTGCCTCCAAGCCAGTCCCCCCAGCAGCCCTAACCTGCCACCAGTCCTTTTCTGGCACCTCCAGGCTCACAGAGGAGCCAGACACTGCTGCCTGCTCTTGGGGTGTCCAGCAGCAGCAACACATGGAAGCAGGGACAGGCAGCTGCCTTCTGGGTTCTGGGAGGATTCACTCTGGAGGAGCTGCTTTTTTGAATGTGTGTTTATGTTGGGTGACCAAAGCAGGAGGATTTCACCTTCCCTGAGGACCTGCAGAGAAGCCTGGGATCATCCTTGAAGGTGTCTGCACCAGGGGTATGTGCTAGTGCAATAACCAGACCCTGCAGATCCCCTGAGAGCAGGGGCAGGTGGGACAAGGCAGTGATTGTAATCCCTTAGGAACCAAATAGAATAAACCAAAAATGTTGGCTTGCTGTTAACTTGTTTGCACCTCAAGGGTCTCTGCGCCAGCCCTGCTCCACTGTCATTGAGCCCTCAAGTCCCTGCTTTCTGCTGGTCCCATCCACAGAGCCAAAGTGAAAATGGATGTAAATTTTTTGGTGGCTTCATCCCCTCATTTTCCCTACACACCTGCAAGTCTTCTCAAACTGACATGGGCACTGCTTACTGTGCCTCAGATCATGCAGGCTGGGCTTTGGCCCCACAAACATCCCACAGCTCTTCAACCCTGGTGACTGGGAGATGCTGACCCAAGGAGGGTATATCAGACCCCCAGCTTCCACCCCATTCACTGCCCTAGACCCTGGCTTAGCTGTGTCTCCAGCACTAAAGCTGAGAACAGAAATATCCTGTAATCCTGCTGCTCCAAGCCTGCCCAGTCACTGCTTCCCACCCAGTTTGGCAGAGGACATGGCTGCTGCAGGATCAGTGATGCTCAAACCCTTCCAAGGTCTTATTGAACAAACAAGATTTGACAATGATTTATTTTTTTTAAGAAAGGAAGATGCTCTCTTACACACAAAAAATTATTTTTGATCCAACATTTCTGATCATGGGGTTGCATTTTGCCCTCACACACCCAGCAGACGTATTGATCTGATTCTGGCTTGATCTGGAGAATTGTCCCTTCTCCTGAGCACAGGGCCCAGGGACCACTCAGGGAGGGATGGCTGGGAAACAGAAGTGGGGGACAAGACAGGACAGGCTCACAGGACAAGCCTGGTGGACCCTGGCATTTAAGGGCTTGGCCACAGTTAACCCAGGTGTGGTGTTTAACCCTTTCCGAGGGGTCCAGCCTCACCCTGCAGCATGGGAGCACAGTGGGATGTGGGAAGGTGTGTGCAGTGGGGGGTACCTGCCTACCTCCCCACCAGCTCTGCCCCCCAGCTGCATCTGGGAAAGGACAACGAAAGCAACTGAATCCTTGGGACAAGCCTGGGTTAGAAATGTGAACCTGTGCCAGGGCAGGCAGCTGCAGGCACTGGCCAAGTGAGCTGCCCTGCGTGGTGGGCAGGGGTGATGGGTTCTGTGGGGGAACACGAGGGAAGAGCAGATCAAAGGGCTTGGAGGATCAGCCGTGGCCCAGAACGTGCTGCAGGTGTGCAACCTCCCAGTTACTTGTCCTCTCCATCTGCAAAGAAGAAATGAGATTTGCTCAGCCACCTGCTCCCTGAGGGGCAAGCTGGGAGCCCCCGGGCCATTTTCTTGCAGGGGTACAGGGATAGAGGGAAAGGAGACCCCACAATGCTGCTCACCTATCTGCTCATCTGAGTCAGACTCTGCCTCCTCCGAGGAATCTGTTGAGGGTTGCAAGAAAGCCCCACATCAGCTTACACCATAACCACGTTTGCTGTGGTCCTCCTCCCCTCCCAGTGCCATTACCCACAGGCTGTGCTGGTGATTCTGTGCTGAGGGAGATGCCTCCACAACCCCACCCAGCCCAGGGCATGGTACAGCACCCCAAAACCCTTCCCCCATCTGCTCAGGGCTCTTACCGCCTCAACCACAGGGAGGCTGGGACATTCCCAGTCCCCTCCCAGCCCTGGGCACCAAGACAGCATCACCCCAGTGCACAGGAGCTGCAGACCCACCCGTGCTGGCTGACTGGTATCCATCACAGCCAATCTTGGGCCTCTTCTCGCTGTAGCGGGCGCAGAGGTGGGCACTGCCCGCCCGATTGCAGCACCAGTCATACAGCTTCAGCTCCTGGTCTGGGGGCAAAAAGGAGAGTGAGGGGCTGAAGGGAAGGGGAGGGAGATGGGCCGGTTCCAGGCAAGGCTTTCCTCAGCCTTTGGCAGCTCCACACTCTCTCCAAGGGAAACAGCATGTCAGGAAACAGGTTGGCACAGAGATTAAAACTGTTTACAGGCTACAACAATGCCAGCCTGGGCCAGGGGATGCCAAGGCTGGCTGTGCTTACCACGGTAGGGTGAGGCCTGCCTGGAGTTCCTCCAGTACCTCTCCTGGCGCCCCTCGATGAGCTGGCTCTGGCTGTCGTACAGGCAGCGCACGCCGGCGCCGTGCTGGTTGGGGGAGGCCGAGTGCAGCATGGAGACACGGGCACCCCACCTGCCTGAAACGGGGCAGCAGGGAGCCTCAGACACTCTGCCCGGCCAGCACACCTGCCGCAGGGCAAGGACTGGGCCAGAGTGGGCTCCTCGTCAGCCACCACATCCCCCACGGTGCTGTAGGGGTTTGGAGGAACCGATGGAGGCCATCCAAGTGGTCCCCAGGGGGAGACCCTGCTCCCCAGCATCCCCATGCAGGCCAGACCAGCTCTGACCAGCTTAATAAGACAAAAAGAGGTCAGCCCTCAATCCTCCTCGCTTTTCCTGTCTCTAAAGGGTAGGTCAGTCCCTCTCTCCTTTTCCTTAGGGTCACCTGCCCACCCTGCCAGGTGGGACCCCAGGCCACCCTTGCAGGAAAGGTGGGGAAGGACAGCTTGGGGATGGGAAGGGAGAGGTAGCAGCATGTCCACTTGCCTCCATAGCTGCTCTTGAAGCGTGGGTCCTGCTGCCCTTGCTGCAGGGAGCAGGGGCAGGTGGGCAGGCCGTGGCTCCATGCCTGGGGCTCCTGCTGCCGTCCTGTCCATGCCAGGCACTTCAGCCGGTAGTTGATGCCCACGCGGCTCTCCAGCTTGTAAATCCACAACCCACGGAGGTCTGAGCAGGGAGAGAAACCACGAGCTGTCACCTTTGGCCAAGGGGACCACAGGGGCTGTTCTGTCTCAAGGTGAGAGTCATGTGGTGCTGATGCTGGAAGCTAAGCCCACGTTGACCTCCACCCTATGTTCAACAGCCACCCAACAGAAGGGAAACAGGGGGAGAGGCTCTTGTCAAAGAAGAAAACCTTGGGACAGAGCCATTGGCACAAAAAGTGACCATGGGCACAGCAGGGATGTTTCATCCTTAGGGCATAGCGGGTGCCCAGGGGAAATGTGCTTGAGGGGGAAAGCCTGGCCTTGAGAACTCAGTAAGAGCCTTGCCACAGTGGCAGGCTGGATTTCATTCCCTGGGAATATTCCCCTCCTTGTGCACCCACCCCAGCTGTGTGGCACTACCTGTGTTGTAGCCCCTGAACTGGTCAGGGCGGTATTTAGCAGCTGGAGGTCTCTTAGTCAGGTCATCGTTGTGGTAAAAGCCATCCCCACTGAGTGAAAAGAGGAAAAATCAGGGGTTGCTCTTCCTTGATGGGATTATCCCAGCCCCAGCCCCAGCCTGCCCTTCAGCCATCCTAACCCCGTGCCAGTGGAACTGCAGCACCCATGTGACAGCTCTTGGGACAGGAGGGCAAAGGCATGGGCTGCCCCAGCCTGCTTCCTCCTCTGTATGGGGTACCGTTCTTTTTGGGTGCTGCCAACACTCCTGCTGCATCAGGGCCTGAGCCCACAGGCATCTGGAGACCCCCACGAGCAGCTTCCATGGCTTCCAGCATTTTGCCAGGCGATTTGGAGGAGAAACCCCCGAGGGGTCACACACAGGCACACACACGCCTGTGCCGCCCGCGCTTCCCATCCGGGCCACCTTTTCCTTACCCAGCTGCAGCAAGCAGCTAATGAGAAAACCCTGGAGACAGCCTGTACAGGGCAGGACGTAATGCGAGGAGGCAGGAAGCAACTGCTCCGGCCAAGCACGGAAATCCCTTCCCTCGGCTGGTGCAAAGTTCAGCAAACATCCCCTATTTCCCACTCCTTCCACCCAAACCGCCAGGATGCTGGGGGCCCAGGACTCCAGAGGGATTTGTGGATCTTACAACAAGCACAGCCCAGCAAGACAGCATGCTGCAGCATGATACAGTCCCTAACGGGGTGAATTTGTTTGTGAGGCCCCTATATGGTAGAATATCTGGGCATGCAGACCACTTCTGGGCTGTCCTCATCCTTGTAGGGCACTCCCAGGGATATGGGGGAAGGATTCAACCAGTGGGCGGTGTGGGTGGGATGCATCCCAGTGCTCAGAGGAGGCAGGGATGGGGTGCTGAGCTGCTGTACCTGGTGTAGCCGATGAGCACATTGGGGGAAGTGAGCCTGGTGTAATCCCACTGCATGCCTCCGTCCTGGTACAGCATCAGGATGTAGGACCTGAAGCCATCAGTGGTCAGGACAGCCTGGTACGTGATTGTCTGGGGAGAAGCGTTGCAGACAGGTAAGAAAGTGAGGGGAAATGTGGGGTTTAAAACTCAGGGTGTGGGGCAGTGCTTGCTGGGAAATGGCCAGACTGAGGTCTGGAGGGAAACAAGGCAAACACAGCTAGGCCTGGTTCGCATTTCACATGGAAAATGTGATGGTTTTACTTTGAAACTGTTCCATGACAAGCTTCAAATTCACCCAATTTTATGCCTCTGAAAAACAGCATTTCTGGTACGCAATAAACTCCCACCACCTTAAAGAGAAAGGTTTTATGGAATGGGGGAAGTTCAGCTAAAGGTGTCCCTCAAAAAACCTGAAAACCACCAAAACATGGGCACAGCCCAGTACTTTTTGGCAAAATTCTTCAAGACTAGCCTTTGTCACAGAACTGGTTCTTATATTCGGGCACAGAGAAGGTCATTGCCGGCAGGTCTTGGTGTTTTTTGACAATTCAACAGCACCTGTGTTCCATCAGTCCCTCACCTTGCGGGTGTCAGTCCTTGCTGCGTGGACCGGTGCCCTCTCCCAGGTGATTTTCAGGGTCCAGACTGCAGAGTAGGAGGACCTCAGGTACCGCCGGACCTTGGCTTCCACGTCACGGACGAACGGCGGCTTGGCCGTGTTGAGGGTGGAGAACTCCTGTGGGTTGGGAACACACACGTCTGCGTCAGCTCCCAGGGGGACAAAACAGGCCTAGGCTGGGGTCACGCACAGACCCCTGTAACCAAAGTGCTGGGTGGGATTTGGATGGCTCAAGAGGTGACGTAGCACCAACGGCTCTTAGATTTGGCTCAGAAAAGGGAAAACCCGTTCATGGGCTCCATTAATTACACATCTCAAGAGGCATCCACGTGATAGATGATGAGTTTATAATCAAAAGGTGTTTGGTGCAATCATGCTCCCAGGTGGCTTCACTCACCTGGTAAAAGGTGGTGCCAACACCTCTGGAGAAGTCAGCGTCGTCCCAAAATACGGCGATCATGGGGACCTCCTCGTGGCCATTGAAGCCACTGGGAGGAGGGCTGGGGTACGTGAGGATGTTGTTGTCTGAGGCTGGGAAAATGATCTGTCCATTGTCTGTGAACTGAGCAGAGGGATCCTCCATCAGGCGAGATCAGGGCCAGCAGCACTCCCTGGCATGGGGGGGGCAGCATTCCCATTTCCAAGTCAATCTTGAGCAATGCCCAAGGAAAGCCACCCCCTGCCACTGCTGAAAGGGCCACAAAGTCACCTCCTGCTGCAAACAGACCACAGCAGCATCCCAATAGCTTTGGCCCTGCAAGAGTCCCATCCCAGGCACCTGGTGCCTCTCCCAGGGTTTTAGGTGATGGCCAGTTGCCCAACAAGTCAAGCCCAAGTAGACTCACGTAGAGAGAGCTGCGCAAGGTTTTCCCAAATGGGAATCCAGTCTCGGGCTTGAAAAGTGGAGAATTAAAATCCACTCTCCTTTCCACATACTCCTGATCATTTTCTCTTGCTCCGTACCCATAGAGGGGCACAGCTGGATCTGGAAAAGATAACAAACAAACAATAAAACCAAACCACATTTACAGCAAAGCTTTTGGTCTGCATCAAAAATTTTAAAGGGCTGAAATTATCTTGCTTCTACTGGGACAGAACCTGGGCAGCAGAAGGATGGGGGAACACGGGTTAAAGCCTCCAGGGACACTCTGCATGTCACCTTCCCTTGCAGGAGCTTGTTCCCCGACTTTCACTGCCTTACACAAACACAGCTGCCCTAAACCTGCTATGATGGCCTTTGTGGTCACTGTCCCCTGCTTCAACCAGCCCTGTTGGGACACTGCACTGAATCACTGCCATTAGGAGGGGAAGAACATTGTACAAGGACTATGGCAGGGCACAGCACAGAATTTAAACCCACAGCTCTTTCTAGAGACTTCTACAGCCTCCAGCTCCCTTTTAATATCTGTCAAAAAAAGCACTTTGGAGGAGATGGGTTTTCCAGCTGATGGGAATGTATTGAAAGCAGGCTCAGCCTGCCAGCAGTGCAGGGGCTCCTCGTGCCACATCTCCGCCAGGACCCTGCCTTCAAATAGACCCCTTCTTTTCTGGGCACTGAATGTCCCTGAGCATGGTCCATCAGGAATGGATGTGTTAGTCCCACCCTGGCTGCTCTGCGAGCACCACGTACCTGCAGGGCTGGGCAGCAGGGCTGGGGCAGGCGCTGGCACTGCTGGTGGAGCTGGAACCACGGGGGACGACGCGCGGGAGGTGACAGAGGCTGCTCCTGGCCTGGGAAGCAGCTCCCTGCCTCTGGGCAGGGGGGCTGCTGGGGCTGGGCCGGCGGGGGCCGGGCTGCAGGAGGTGGCTGGGCGTGCAGGGGCTGGGGATCTGCCCTGGGATCCCCCCCGGCCTGGGAAGGCTCCAGAAAAGCTTGACCCAGAGGTGGCAGGGGCTCTGTTTGCCAGGCTGGTGGTCGGCTGCCTGCCCAGGGACGGTTGCAGGGCAGCAGGTGATGAGCCACCAGCAGGTCCTGGCCCCGGGATTTTTGCTCCTGGACTGCCAGCAGTGATCCCAGGGGGAGGAAGGCCAGGGAGCCTTGGGCTCCCCCCAGGTGGGGAGTGAGTCTCCATATGTGCCCCGGGAAGGAGAGGGATTACATCCCCTTGCCCTGTCACGGTTCCATGGAGCACAGCACTCCCTTCTCCAGGAACAGGGCTGTTGGCATCCCCAGAGGGGGCTCCGGGGCTTCCTGGCTGGTGGGGAGGCAGCAGCAAGGCAGGCCCCCCTGGCACAGCAGCCCCCAGCTCTCCCTTTCCCCCTGCAGAGGACCCCACTATCGACTCACGTGCCGAAAGCCCAGGGCTGGCAGAATCTCCTCTCTGTGGAGCAGAAGGTGGCACTTGGGCAGCGTTGGGGGACATGGGAGCATGAGGGGATGCTCCTCCCAAAGGTGCTGGCATGCCTGAGGCCACCTCATCTTCAAGAGACCACGACTGAGAACTTTCAGCTTCTTCTGGCAGCCCACCTGGTGGCCCTGGCAGCAGGGGGCTGCTCCCACTCTGGGTGCTTGGTGCAGAGTTGGGGCCCCCATTGGGTGCCAGCCCCGAGCTCAGCCCCTGTCCAGGGAGAAGCAGAGAACCAGCCACGGAGGTGGTCATGCCACTGGAAACACCGCTGTTGTCTGGAGCCACTGGGACCAGGCTGGCACCAGGGGAAGGTCCCCCATTCACCGAGGCTCCTCCAGGCACCTCCACCACATTGACTTGGCTCAGTTTTCCATTGGAAAGTTCAGTATTGGCACCACTTTGGGTGCCAGGGGCAGACTCAGAGGCTTCTTGAGGGCCAGCAGCCTGCAAGCCTGTGTTCAAGCCACCAGCAGCTCCAGGAAGGCCTGATTCAGCAGCAGCCTCACCTGTCCTCCCAGGTGATGAAGACCCCTCTGTAGACAAGGAAGAAGATGCAGACTGCAACACACCTCCCGTTTCTCCATCAAGGCTTTCTGAACCAGCTGGTCCCATTGCAGTAGGAGCCTGGGACTGCCCTGTGGACCCCACATCACCAGCCCCTTCACTTGCCCCTTCTCCTGCAGCAGGAAGGACCCCAGTGCCAGCACCCAGGGCGGGCTGAACACCTTCAGCAGCACTGTCTGCTCCTCCAAGGGCACCCAGGCTGGCTGGATCTGAAACAGAGGATGCTGCAACATCACTGCTGGGAGAGGCTGAGCCAGATGAAGAACCTGCACCAGGCAGTTCACCCTGCTGAGGGCTGATGGCTGCAGGATTTGTCTCCATGCTGGGATTTTCACTCTCTGCATTTCCTGCCTGCGCCACATCCCCTGCACTCTCAGCCCCCTGCACCAGACCAAGCCCTGGGCCATTTTCACCATCTGGAGAGGCTGGGGACAGACTGTCAGGGCCAGGGGCTGCAGGTGAGATGGGTCCTGCTTCATCCCCCCTTGACACAGAAGGTGCTGCTGCCACATCACTGGGAGAGGTAATACCAGGTGGGGAACCAGCACTGGGCTCTTGATCCACCCCAGCTGCTGCTCCACTCCCTGAGGTGGAGCTCAGGGATGGCTCAATCCCCCTGCCTGCTCCTTCCACTGCTGGCTCTGTCCTGCTGGCTCCTTGCCCTTGTGCTGCTGGCAGCCCCACGTTTGTGCCAAGCTGGTCCCCAAGGCCAGGTGATGGGGGTCCTACGGGTTCATGAGCAGCTGAGCTGGGGGTATCCCATGCCAAAGTGGAGTCGGTGTCTGGCCCTTCAGCCCCAGGGAGTCCTGCTCCCACAGGAGCACCAGCTGCTGCTCCCCAAGGCTCTGACCCTCCAAAGGATGGAGAGCCAGGTGCTCCCAGGGCAGCACTGAGGTCAGGGCTCACTGGTGTCTCTGCCTCAGACACGGGGCCAGCCACTGGCCCCAGGGGTGGGGAAACAGCCCCAGGAGCACTGGCAGATTCACTGGGCAGGTCCCCTGGTCCTTCAGGCCTTGAGAGATCAGATTCCATTCCAGCGCTGCTGGGAGGTGCAGGACCAGGTGAGGACACTTGTCCCAGTGCTGGGGCTCCTCCTGTTCCTGTTCTTGTTCCATCCTCAAGTGCTGATGGAGGGGAAAGTTCAGCATGTGCCACATCCCCTGTTTCTTCTGCTGGCAGCTCTCCAGTGTTAGTGAGGTCCTGCTGAGGGCTGACAGCTGCAGGACTTGTCTCCATGCTGGGATTTTCACTCTCTGCATTTCCTGCCTGTGCCACGTCCCCTGCACTCTCAGCCCCCTGCACCAGACCAAGCCCTGGGCCACTTTCACCATCTGGAGAGGCTGGGGACAGACTGTCAGGGCCAGGGGCTGCAGGTGAGATGGGTCCTGCTTCATCCCCCCTTGACACAGAAGGTGCTGCTGCCACATCACTGGGAGAGGTAATACCAGGTGGGGAACCAGCACTGGGCTCTTGATCCACCCCAGCTGCTGCTCCACTCCCTGCAGCGGAGCTCAGGGATGGCTCAGACTCAGTCCCCCTGCCTGCTCCTTCCACTGCTGGCTCTGTCCTGCTGGCTCCTTGCTCTTCTGCTGCTGGCAGCCCCACGTTTGTGCCAAGCTGGTCCCCAAGGCCAGGTGATGGGGGTCCTACGGGTTCATGAGCTGCTGAGCTGGGGGTGTCCCATGCCAAAGTGGAGTCGGTGTCTGGTCCTTCAGCCCCAGGGAGTCCTGCTCCCACAGGAGCACCAGCTGCTGCTCCCCAAGGCTCTGACCCTCCAAAGGATGGAGAGCCAGGTGCTCCCAGGGCAGCACTGAGGTCAGGGCTCACTGGTGTCTCTGCCTCAGACACAGGGCCAGCCACTGGCCCCAGGGGTGGGGAAACAGCCCCAGGAGCACTGGCAGATTCACTGGGCAGGTCCCCTGGTCCTTCAGGCCTTGAGAGGTCAGACTCCATTCCAGCACTGCTGGGAGGTGCAGGACCAGGTGAGGACACTTGTCCCAGTGCTGGGGCTCCTCCTGTTCCTGTTCTTGTTCCATCCTCAAGTGCTGATAGAGGGGAAAGTTCAGAATTTGCCAAGTCTTCTGTTCCTGCAGTCAGCAGCTCTCCATTATCAGCAGGAGATACTGAGGGCTGAAGGGCTGGAGGACTCAAGTCACTCTGGGTGTCTTCATAGGGACTGGCATCCCCTGAACCTTCTGCCTGTGCCACGTCCCCTACCCCCTGAGCTCCCTGACCTTGGATCCCAGCAGTGGGCTGTACCAGTCCATCAGGTACAAAAGGTGCTGGGCTGGGGGCATCTGAATCTGAACTCAAGCCAGTGCCAAGTCCATCATCTTCCTGGGGAGCTCCAGCTGGCATCCCTGCTGGCTCTGGCTCCCCGAGAGACGGAGACACTGCTGCTTCTGGGCCAGCAGCGAGGTCAGGGCTTGCTGGTGTCTCTGCTGCAGCATCAGCTTCAGGCAGGGTGCTGGCTCCAGCCTCCGGGGCCGGGTAAGCAGCCCCAGGAGCACTGGGGGTGTCTGTGGGGAATGTCAGAGCATCAGGAAGCAGCAGTGGCTGTTCTCCAGTGGGGGTCTGCTGTGGGGCAGGCTGGAGGGATGGACTGGCCAGATCCACAGCTCCCACATCCCCTGCGGGCAGGGCAGAGGCTGAGGCTGGGAGATTCCTGTCACTCTGTGCATCAGTGGGAGCCCCTGGTGCCGGCAGCGAGGTGGCAGTGTCCCCGGTTTCCTCAGGGGCCACTGGTGCCCTGCTGGCTGCAGGCGGCAAGGCTGAACCAGAGGCGTCTGATGACATCCCGGGAATTCCCTGCCCATCCCCATCCCCACCATTGGATGGTGTCAGCGAAGTGTCTGGGCTCAGAGCCTGGCCAGGGAGGAGGGAGGACTTCCCAGGGTTTTCCATTGTTCTTGACATCACTGGGCTCTCTGGAGGTAGTTGGGATGAGTTGGCTGTGCTGAATTCACCATTTATTGCAACTCCTGGATCTCCAGATTCTGAAGCCAAGGGACTTTCCTCACCAGCTGGGGCCATTTCTCCTGCTGGCTCTGGGGTAATGCCCTCAACCCCACTCACTGCTGCATCCTGCTGGGCTGGAAGCAGCTCCCCAGCATCAGGACTGGAGCCTGAGGATTTGGTACTGGCTTCACTTTGAATATCTTCAGGCAGGATCACACCTTCCTGGACTGCTCCCTCGGCTGTGGTCAGCCCTGGGCTCAGCAGCACAGTGACAGCAGCAGTTGGCTGTGGCACCCAGGTGACTGCCAGTGCAGGGGTGGTGTGGAGGGGTGTGGTGCCAGTCATGAGTTCTGTACTGGTGACCTCCTTCACATCCTCAAGGACAGGGGTGGTCCCTAGAGGGACATCAGGAGAGACCTCTGGCTCATCACGCACTGCTTCTGGGGTGACAGCGGGGGGCTGCGAGGTGACAGCAGCAGTCGTGGCCGTATTGGGAGTAGCTGAAAGTCCTTCAGTACTCTGAGTCGTGCTAGGAGCCTTGGTCCTGTTCACCAAAGCTGGCACTGTAGGGCTGTATTCGCTCGTCGCCATCACCGGGTCCATCTCAGTCCAGGGAGGGAAGGTCTCAGCATCAGCTGCTGTGGTGCTCCTCTCTGTAGTATGGGGCCACTCGTCCTCTGTGGGGAAAGCTGTCCCCACAGTAAAGGACCCATCGGTGGTGACGGGGACAGCAGTAACAGCCCCAAGCCCTGCAGAGGAGCACAAAGTGGAGTGTTACTGTGGGAGCTGGAGCCTGCCAGGCCCAGACCCCTCTCCGTGAGAATCACAAAGCTCCCACCATTTCTTAAACCCCTTCTGTCTCATCCCACAGCCTTACAAGGCCCTGATTTAAAAGCCAAGGAGTGCAGTCTGGGCTGCCTGGGGTACAGCACTGCACAGCACCTCTTGCATGCTCAGCATCAGCAGCTGGCAGTGAGGCTGGACACAGCTCAGGTCAGAGGGAGACACTGGTGCAAGCACGGAGGAAAAGCACCTGGATCCAGTCCCGTCATGCTGGGATGGTACTGAGATGCCTGGCCACTGGGCAGAGCTGGAGCCCAGTAAGTCTAGCTGATAGCCCTGGGGGTGTCTGTGGAGCTCTGCCACCTCAGGGCAACCCTCAGCCCCCTTTCCATCCCTGCAGGGACAGCTCCCAGCAGCTTCTGCAGAGCCTTGGGGGGTTCTGTGTTTTTTCACCTTTTGGGTGTCTGAGGGACATTTAAATAACTTTACACAAAGCCCTTTGTGAGACAGGAAAGCCAAGGCTTAGGGAAGACTTCCCTGACTGCAGATGGATTCTGATCTGCTGCACTTAAAGCAGGTTCAATAAAACTCTCCTGGGCTGGGTGCCTGCCTGCTCCTGCCCCCATCCCTCTTGCCTCCAGCTGAGTGAAGGCACCAGGAGTTCCCCACCCATGGAGGAAATATTTGCAAGCTCCCAGGACCAAGCCCTTCTTAGGGCTCTCTCCTCCTGCTGCCAAAATCCTAACCCACATGCAGGAGATCTCTGAAAGGAGGAGACACCTGCCCACATCCCAGACGTGTCTCCCAGAACCTACTGGCACCCATGGGTGACTTTTCACACGGTCTTATTTTTAGGAGAGGAGCACAGGCTCTGGGGTGACCAAGGTGCCGCCGTTGGCCCCGTGAGGAGCCGGGTGGATCTGCTGACGTTTGGCTTTAAGGAGCTTCAATTAGGGGAGAAGAAGGGCACCCCGATGGCAAGATCCAGCAGGGCTTTGCCACAGCCTGACAGCCCCAGCCAGTTCCCAATCCCGGTGCTCCAGTTCATCAGGTTCCCCCTGACAGGCAACCAGATCTCCCTGCAGCAGAGGTGCCTCCAGCCTCACCGCCGGCCCAGCTCATTAGCTCCCAGATAGCTTGAGCAGGGTCATTAAGGAATATTGGCTCCCGTGCCAGACCAGTCCTCGAGGGGTCCATCCTCTGCTAGACCCACATTCCCCTTCCTGCCAGGCTGCTGCAGTGTCATCTTCCCGGGCTGGAAAAGGCTCTTTGTACCAGCCCCCTCAGCCAAAGGAGCTCAGCAGCTTCCGTCCCCATCTCAGGAAAAACAAAGTACATCAGTCAAGTCACCCCATTTGAGTTCGGCCCACTCGCCCTATTAAATCACTGTTTTATCTTAATTCTTCACTGTGGAGCAGGAAACACCATCTACCCCACACACCCATTCATGGGAAGTTTGTGCAAGAGGGGCCCCAGCATGCAGCACCAGCATTTGCTCTTCCCTGGGATGTGGGAGGGATGGGAGCATCCCTGGGTCCTGCTCTGCCAGCTGGCTTCCCTTGGCTGCTTTGCTGGAGGGGTGCACAGCTGCCTGCAGGCTTCCGGGCTGGGCTCTCACCTCTCCCACGGCTCCACGCCTGCAAGCAGCCCCTCGGGGTGATGCCTGCCCTGTGAAATGCTTTTCCAGCTCTTTGGCTGCAATGCCTTGCAAGGACTGGTCGTAAGAGGAGTTTCCAGTGCAGCCGAGAGCAAAAAGCATCTCACAGTGTGCACCCTGAGAGGGCTCGGGTAGCACACGGGCCAGCAGAAAAATATCGGACATACCGTGCAGAATCCACGCGCAGCATCCCAGCAAGGTGGAGAGCGTCCATGCCCTGGTCCCCATGCCTCAGGCCTCCACACAGGCAGAGCGCTAGGAAGCTCAAAGGGAGGAGAGAGCAGCAAGGAGCAGCTCCCTCCGTCCCTCCCTGCCTGCCACTCCTGCAGAGCTGGAGTCCCACAGGTGCTCCTGCTCCCTCCTATTTATAGGGATGGCAGAAGGAGGCAGGTTGCCGACGTCCTCTCCCGCCCCCGGTCCCTTCCCTCCACTGTCCCTGTCACCCTTCCCTTCCGGCTGAGCCCTCCCCTTCCCAAGGGCTGGGTGCCCTGTTCAGCTGGGCATGGGCTGGGTGCACCCAAAGCCCACCTGGCAGGGGCACACATCTCCCCAGGCTCTCTCCTGGGCTCAGCCTGGTGCAGCTCCCTGGGCTGCAGCACCAGAAGGTGAAGCTGAGCCCAGAGGTGTGTGTGGCACTGCCAACAGTGGCATGGCAGTCACCCCACACAACCTGTTCCCCACGGCAGTCACCCCACAGACCCCACAGAAGCTGCTGCACATGCAGGGCATGGGGCCACAGAGCAGAGTGTGGTGGTGACAGGGCAGTGCCAGCTGGTGTCCCCATGCCTGTCAGGACACCATGGACACTAAAACCACCAGCTGAGCCATGTCTCAGCCCACAGCAAGGCAGGACACAGGATGTCTCCACGTGGGTCCCCTAGAGCAGAGGCAGGTTGTAAAGCAGGGAAAGCATGGCTGGGTGAGGCCCTGGGGTGTCAGCTGAGCTGCACAGTGCTCAGCTGCAACTAGGAGTACTGGGGATTCCTCTTCAGAGCCCCAGTACACCCCAGTGGGGTGGGAAACCTGCACCTCAGTCTGGGCACAGCAGTGCTGGGGTGCTGGGAGGGGGTAAATGGTCCAGGGAAGCTTCTCTGCAAGGTTGGACCAGCATCCCCAGAAGATGGAGCAGGAAAAGGAACAGACCCAGACCCCCTTCCCTGCTGTGGGGGTTCCCTGAGTCACTTCACCCCTATGTCTCACCCCCTCCTCCTCCTGGAGCAGCAATTCCTGCACACCTCCTTGAAAACTGCTGCCAGCTCCCCTGTGAACAGCATTATGCAAACTCCCACCACTACAGGGTTTTGTAGTCAATTAAACACTTCTCAACCAGAAATGCCCCCAGGCAACTCCTGCAAAGTGTTATGAGGGGTGTCAGGCAGTACACGGTGTCCCGGGCAGGCAGCACGTCCAGCGACACCCCGAGCCAGCAGCGGGCCCGGGATGGGGAAACGCCGGGGGGCCAAGTCACGGCTGAGAGAGCCCATCCTGCAAAACCCACGCAGCACCCCCGGCAGGGGGAACCGGCACAGACCGTAAACATTCACCTGGAACTAAACACCCGCCCACCGAAATGCCACCGCGGGGGTAAAGCTGGGGGGCACAGCGCGCTGGGGGGCTTGCAAGCAGCACTGCAGATCGTGGGGTGCCTGACCCATCAGGGACCACCTGAGCAATGACCACACCGGGGCTGATGGAGGTTTGAGAGATGCAAACCTGCCGTGGGAGAGTGGCTCCTGCCCGTGCTGACGATGCTGGATCACTTTGGGAAGCAACCCCAACAGGGAATACATGCTGACGCTGGGGAGTGTTGCTCCAGATGGTGTTTGAGGTGCAAAATGTGGTGGGAACCACAGGGATTGTTGCAAACATGCTGCTCAGCATAGAGGAAAACAACTCGGCTGAAGCAAGGGGCTGGCCCCAGCCCGCCTGCAAGCTCCTGCCTGTGCTCCACAGAGGCCAGCACTGTCTGGAGACCTTTGTGCCTGCAACTGCTGCCCCCCAGGAATGCCCATCTCCCATCAGGGTCACAGGGCTGACAAACAAAACTCATCCTTCTGCTCAGGCATTGGCACACCCTCCCAAGAAAGCCCAGAGCCACCAAGGGATGCCCCATCTTGAGGACAGTACCCTGCTGCCACTCTGGGAAGGGGCTTCTTATTGATCTTTTGCTGTGTCTGAGACCAAGGTCCTGGAAAAGCACTGGTTCCTGTAAAAGTCATTAATCTGCTGTTACCAAAGACCAAAGCATCACGTGGGCACTGGAGCCCTTCAGGAGCCTGTAGCCAGGGGGCAATTCCATAAATCCCAGCAGCCAGGGGCTCTGCACCACCCAGCATGGCAGAGCATGGCCCAGCACAGTGCCTTATCAGCTTTCCTGGAATTAATGGGCTGGTTGTTCCAGTCCTGTGGAGAACACAGCATCTCCTACTGGCTCCCCTCCAGCCTCCTGGCAAGGGCACTGGGAGAGGGCTCAGGGGTGGCAATGGGGGAAACCAGGTTATCCATCAACCCCACGGGTTCTGGATGACTTGGCATGCTGGGTGTGTTGCAACACCCTCCTGCCAGAGTGGGAGCTGGGCTACAGCCATCAGCAGGGGTGAAGGGAAGGGGGACACTGAAGGGACACCTGAGTCATAAGGGTCTTGAGAGATGCCCCGTGATGCTGCCAGGTCCTCCAAAGGTGACAGTCATGTTGGGCACGAGATTTGTTCCTTTGGACAATGCTGAAAGATTGGAGTGTATTACAGCAAAGAGGCTGAGAACTCTGCTGTGGAGTGGGAAAGCAGCAGGGCTTGGATGCAGCCTCCCAAGCCCCTCTGGGCAGTGGGCAGTGGCAGGCCAGCAGCCATGGGGTGAAGGTGGCACCTCAAGGACAGCAGGCACAGAGCGTATGGGCAGTGCTGGGGGCTTGTCAGAGCTCTGTGCCACCACTGGGCAGGGACAACACTCCAAGGGAGCCACATCCTCCCTCTGTGCCCCTCTTCTCCCTCCCAGGCTGGTGGCAGAGGGGACCAGAGCATCTCCTCCCCCAGGGCCCCCAGCCACGATAGCGGTGGAAGGCGGCTGTGCCAGCAGGGAACAGTGAGTACCCTGGTCACCTTTTCATCCCAGCACTTCAGGACCTTTTCCTCCCTTTGTGACGCAGTTTGGCTCCATTACCCCGGCCTTGGCACCCGGCCATGTCCTGGGGTCTGAAGTTATGGATTCAACAGCCGGAGAAAACAGCCCAGTGGGACGCGACGTGGGAGGACTCTTGGCCCAGCTCCAAGGCGTAGGCAGACCACAAGGATTTCTTTCCCAGCACCCCACCAGGCAGCCAGCACAGGGACTCCTTCCACCAGGCTTTGCCCTGCTCCCCAGCTCCTTGCCCAGCTGCCAAGGGACCTCTCTCAGTCTCAACGGGTCCAACAATCCCACAAAAGCCAGGCAGCATCCTAAAGAGCAAAGGGGCCACCCTGGAATGCAAGGGGAGCATCCTGACAAGCTGCCTGGGCACAGCCTCCAGCCCCAGCCCAGCCTCTCCCAGGCCCTGTGAACTGGCAGGCAGCTGGGTGATCCCACAGTGTCTCTCCCCATCCTGTCCAGCTGCTGGCTCCTTCCCAGCCAGCTGACAGTCCAGGCAGCCTGAGAGAAGTCCCCAGGTTAGGGATCCCACAGCCCCACACGCCCCCTCCCAGCCCTCCCTGGGCAGTGAGGGCTGCCAGTGAGAAGCAGGGCTCAGCCAAAAACAACCCCTGACACGCAACAAGGCCATTCTGCTAATTATTTCAGTTTTCAATCTCCAGGCGAGGTGGCTTGCTAAGGCTAATAATTGCTTCAGTTGGATTTTATCTGGCTAATTAATCAGTTAATAAATTACTTTGCTGCAGGGGGACAGATGTTGCAGCCGTCTCCTTAGTTGGGGACTGGAAAAAACAGGGAAGGAGCACAGCCCACGGGATTTCCACAGCCCCACAGTGCTGCCCCTGTAGCTGTGGGGTGTTATGGGGCAGAGCTCCAAAGCACAGACCACCAGTCTGCCGGGGTGCCTTGGGAATGTCTGCAGCAGCCCCTGGTGGGAGGGGACAGCACTGAGCCTGTCTCTCTACGCAAAGCTCTGGGGACTCAGTTTTCCTCACCGGTACCTCCAACAGATGGCAAAGCTGAAAATTGGGAAAGACAACTTGGAAAATAAAGAAGTCATCACTTCAACAGAGAAAACATGGAATTCCTATTTACTGCCCAGCATGGGTGCTCTCCTCTGTCAGCAATACCACAGGTGAGCCTTGGGCACAGCAGTACTGGGGGCTTCAGGTCTCCTTCTTCTCATTCCCCTGTCCCCAGGGTGGCTTTGATGGCTGAGCCAGCTCAGTCCCACACGAAAAGCCCAGTCCCGTGGGGTCCCCTTCTCCCTGTCCCCAGCAGAGCTGGAGGGGGAACCAGGTCTGGAGCAGGGTGGTGGGAGGGCTCAGGCTCTTCAGACAGGCTGTGGAAGGGTCAGGAGGGGACTGGGGGTACAGAGTGAAGGACAGGAGCCCCAGGTTCAAGAGGAGCTGTATGGGATTCCCCAGGGGCCTGCAGCACCACGGAGTGAGGAGCTGGGAGCAGTCCAGGCAGGAGCAGGCCAGGTGAGGAGCAGCAGTCAAGTCCTCCTCTTCCCTCGCCATGCCAGCGACAGGCCAGCACATGGGAATGCTGTCTGCAGGTCCTCACGGAGCTGGGGGGAAAGAACAGCCATCAAACTGTGCCAGAGACCTTCCTACCCTCTGTCCCCACAGAAAGGGCCTGATCCTGGACCATGGCAGCCAGAGGAGGGTCTGCCCTCCATCTGAAAGGGCTCTGGATGACATTCAATGCAAGATGCAGCCATTCCCCTCCCCATATGAGTGAACCACAGCTGGCAGATGCAGAATCTCCTCCTGCACACCTCACCTTGGCCAACACCAGCTCCTGCACCGTGGTGTTCCCCAGGTCCAGAGGGGTGCTTAGCTGCAGCGACAGAAAGAGGTGGGACGCACCTGGGGATTAAAAACAGGACTCTGGTTATTGCCCTTGCGCCCTGGGCTGTGCCAGAGGGCCTGGGGGTGTCTCCCCAGGGTTGCTGTCACAGACATGGAATGTCCTCCCAGGTTAACTGGTCATGGACACACTACACTCCAGAACAAGCCCCTCGCTGCACAGCAAACCCCAAAGCATCAGCACCTCCACACTGAGAGCACAGCAAGAGGAGTGGGGCTCCAGGACCCCCTGCCCTGGCCCCAAGCACCGATGCTGGGGGTGCTGATGGCCACTGCCCTGCACTTACTGGTGTTGGGTGAGCCAGAGGGGCAGGCTGGCGGCAGCGTGGGCAGGTCTGTAGGCGTGCTGAGGGCTGTAGTCTCTGAGGTCTGGGCTGAGCTGGTGGCAGGGGAAGAGGGCTCAGTGCCTGGGCAAAGCAATGTTAGGTTAGTGCTGTCTGCAATGACACAGGAGGCTCCTGCAGCTGGGGACAGGCCCAGGTGAAGTCACCCAAGTACATGAAATTCCTATGGGGATTTGTCACCCTGACCATGTCCCTGCCTTCAGGTGCCCCCCAGCTGAACCCACCCAGCTGCACTGGGGGTCCCAGATGCTGTCAGGGTACCTGGAGTGGACTCCACAGTTGAGGGGAAGATGTCAGGAGTGGTCCTGTCTGGGTAGCCTGAAGAGGGAGTGCTCATGGGGTCTGATGTGCTGGTAACAGGGCTGGCTGTGGTGTCTGCCAGGGTTGCCAAGGTCTTTTCTGTAGATTCAGATGAATCTTCTGTAGTTGTGATGGGAGGAAGCACAGTGGGAGGTGAGGTGTTGCCAGTCTCTGTGGATGTGCTGGACTCCCCTGGGGTGGAGGCCTCTGTTTCAGGGCTGGAGGAAAGGAGGGCGGCTGTGGTGGTGGAGTCAGTGGTAGGCAGCAGCGTTGAGCTCTCCATGGGTGTTGAGGAGGTAGGGACAGCTGGGGACACAGTCGCTGTCACCCCCATGGCAGTGGTCTCTGCAAAGAGTTGGGACAATGAGATGCACAAGGGTTGGTGGTGAAGGGCTGAGTCCATGGCTGCGCTGGGCATGGTGCAGCATCACCCCCACAGGGAGCTCCCCAAGGAGCTCAGAGCTGCACCAGCCCTGGAGCACTGGGAGGGGGAGTTCACTGTCCTGCATGGATCACACACACAGATCTCTTCAATGGGTACCAGCCAGGCTGACCACACAAATCCCCTGCCTGGCAAAGCAGGAACAAGCCATGGCCATTGCTGGTTTCAGGGCAGAAACTCCTCTAGGTGCCAGTCCTAAGACCCATTCCACCACCTTCACCCATGCCTGGAGGAAGTCAGACAAACCCGTCTGACAGGAAGAGCCAAGCAGGAACTGGTGACCGTGAGACAGTCTGGAAGTGCAGCAGCAGCAGTTTAAACAAACCCTCTCTGCTGCAGATAGTCAGGAACTGATAGCACTGGGTGTAAATAATGGCAGCGGGGGAAGCAGCCCCACAAAGGAACAAATCCCAGGTTGCAGCTCAGGATGAGCAGACGTGCTGTGACCCACAGAAGCTCTGGGAGGGAGGGGGTGGGGCACAGGAGGGCTGTCCTCTCTTCCACTATGGTCTGTGTGCTGTCCCCAGGAAAGCCCAGGGATCTGTAACCCTCTCCAAAGAATACGTAGGACACCCTGGCTACCTGGACCTTTGTCAAGGGTTGTCTGTGAGGTGGTGGCTTTGGGATTCCAGACTGGATGCCCCAGTGATGCCAGCATAAACCCAGTGAGTCTGGGGCTCTGCTTGCATGAGATGGGAAACTAAACCACAAGCTGCTATCTGCATTCAGCCAAGCCAGCCAGAAACTTCCAAAACCCCAGGCAGCCAGGCCCTTTCTGCACACTGCAGCTGGTTAAATAAAAATACAGAGAAGGACAAAGGTCTGACCCTAGCCCTTGCCAGGTGAGCATCTGCACAGAAGGGCCTCATCCTCACAAAAGGAGGAGCAGCAAGCCCACCTCTGCTTCCCAGTTAAGAAGCAGGACACAGCCCCACAGCACTCCACCCCCCTGCACCCCACAGGGGCCACCCCTCCACCCTGGGGAACGATGCTCCCCGCTCACCCTCCACCCTGCAGAGAGCACTGCAGCCCACGCAGCCCTTACCCAGAGCCAGGTGCAGCACGGAGAGGCAGGTGAGGCTCAGCAGCAGCAGCAGCAGCAGGGGCCAGAGCAGGGGCAGGGCCAGCCCTCCTCTCTGCCCAGCCATGTCCAGGCGAGCAGGAGCTGACAAACCCCCGCAGGCACCGCTCTGAGTGCTCCCCACAGCCCCAGCACTGCGGTTTCCAGGTCTCCTTCACCCCGCAGAGGAGGAGCATCCAGGTGGGTCCCTTTACCCTCCAGGTGCTGGCAGCAAGGCAGGGGGTTCCACCTGACACGGACACTCCCAGGGCCTGGCGCAATGCCCAGCCAACATCAACCGCACAGCTGGACCCAGAGCAGCCACAAAAAGCGGGCAGGACAGGCCACCAAGGCCACCACCACTACAGACCTGGCTCCTGTGGCCGTCCTCTGCCTGCTGTGGGGAGGGTGACAACAGAAAAAAGCCCAGGAATGCTCCAGGCTGCCCGGAGCCCCGCACTTCGCCACAGGGGTGATGTTTGGTGGTGTCTCCCAGCACCAACGCCCTCAGGAGACAACAGCCAGCTCCGTCTGAGCGCGAGGAACCGGCCAGGAGAACAGGCAGCGCTCAGGAAGGGCGTGCCCAGGCTGAGGGCTTGTCCCCTGGGCTGTCTGTGCAGGCATCACTTCCCCGTGTCACAGCATATCGCGGCCCAAGCGTGCTGCTCACAGCTGCGGCTGCTTCCTTCTTCTCAGGGTCAGGGACAAGAGCACTCGGAGGTGCCAGCACTCCCCAGGCAGGCAGGCAGGCGTGCTGGAGGACTGTCAGGGCACAGCCACCCTCTGTGAGCAGCTGCATGGGGGCACTGCCAGGGCACAGGCACACTGAGGCCATCACCAGGGTGCTGGCACCGTGATGAGGCGCTCTCACAGCAGGCACGGGGCCAGGGTGAGGCACTCTGTGAGGATACACCAGCTCTGCTGGGGTACAGGGACACCAGGAACACGTGCACGGCCAGGGGTACCGGGGCAGGGTACAGTGTCCCTGTCCTGGCTGAGGTGCACAGGGTGGGCTGTCACCAGGGTACATCTGCAGCCCCAGGATCAAGGCTCCTCCAAAGAGCCACCAGGAGACAGCCACACTGACAGGACACAGGTGCCCAGTAAGCAGCACTGCCAGGGGACTGCAGGGGTACACAGATCCTCTGGGGGAGGTGTACACACAGGCTCAGTGCTGGGGGCACAGCCACATGGCAGTACTGTCACACAGGTCCCCAGCCTGGGACCCAGCCACTGGCCTGCAGAGCCTGGAGACCGGGTGGCCCCTGGGGGAAGAAGCCAAGTGCTTGGCTGAGCAAGTTGGGAGATTCCATGGGGATTTGCCACCCTGATCCTGCCCTCCGGGTGCCCTGTAGCTGCACTCACCTGCAGTGTCACTGGGGGTCTCTGGTTCTGTCAGGGTGGAAGTAGCAGGGGTGGTCCCAGGGACCTCCGTGGTGGTAAAAAGGGAGGTCATGGTGTCTGATGGGGTCGTCAAGGGCCCATCTGAAGTGTCTGTCACTTCTGGGGTGGTGGAAGAAGAGGTGGTGCTGGTCCCAGGGGATGTGCTGCCAAGCAGTGTGGTCATGGCTGACTCTCGGTGGGTGCTGGTGCCAAGTGTGGTGCCCACCCCGGTGGAGGAGAGAAGAGTAGAGGTGGAGGGAGGCAGCATGGTCATTTCAGTTCCAACTGAGCTGACAGCCAGGTCTGTGCTGGTTCCCACAGATGTGAAAGTGGTAGTCTTGTCACTGCTGGGTGTCACGGCCATGGAGGTTGGAGTTGGTGTGCTGGTGCTGCTGGATCCCAGCCCTGCTGAGGTGGTGCTGGATCCCAGCCCTGCTGGGGCACTGCTGGTGCTGGATCCCAGCCCTGCTGAGGTGGTGCTGGTGCTGGATCCCAGCCCTGCTGGGGTGGTGCTGGTGCCTGCTGGGGCACTGCTGGTGCTGGATCCCAGCCCTGCTGGGGCACTGCTGGTGCTGGATCCCAGCCCTGCTGAGGTGGTGCTGGTGCTGGATCCCAGCCCTGCTGGAGGGGTGCTGGATCCCAGCCCTGCTGAGGTGGTGCTGGATCCCAGCCCTGCTGGGGCACTGCTGGTGCTGGATCCCAGCCCTGCTGGGGTGGTGCTGGTGCCTGCTGGGGCACTGCTGGTGGTGGATCCCAGCCCTGCTGGGGCACTGCTGGTGCTGGATCCCAGCCCTGCTGGGGCACTGCTGGTGCTGGATCCCAGCCCTGCTGGGGCACTGCTGGTGCTGGATCCCAGCCCTGCTGGGGCACTGCTGGTGCTGGATCCCAGCCCTGCTGGGGCACTGCTGGTGCTGGATCCCAGCCCTGCTGGGGCACTGCTGGTGCTGGATCCCAGCCCTGCTGGGGCACTGCTGGTGCTGGATCCCAGCCCTGCTGAGGTGGTGCTGGTGCTGGATCCCAGCCCTGCTGGAGGGGTGCTGGATCCCAGCCCTGCTGAGGTGGTGCTGGATCCCAGCCCTGCTGGGGCACTGCTGGTGCTGGATCCCAGCCCTGCTGGGGTGGTGCTGGTGCCTGCTGGGGCACTGCTGGTGCTGGATCCCAGCCCTGCTGGGGCACTGCTGGTGCTGGATCCCAGCCCTGCTGGGGCACTGCTGGTGCTGGATCCCAGCCCTGCTGGGGCACTGCTGGTGCTGGATCCCAGCCCTGCTGGGGCACTGCTGGTGCTGGATCCCAGCCCTGCTGGGGCACTGCTGGTGCTGGATCCCAGCCCTGCTGGGGCACTGCTGGTGCTGGATCCCAGCCCTGCTGAGGTGGTGCTGGATCCCAGCCCTGCTGGGGCACTGCTGGTGCTGGATCCCAGCCCTGCTGGGGCACTGCTGGTGCTGGATCCCAGCCCAGGTGACACAGGAGTGCTGTCAGCTGTGCTGCCCCGTGCCTGTGGTGTGGTGATGTTGGTGGCTGCCAGGCTGCTCTGCTGAGCTGTAGAAGCACTGGATGTGAAGGCATCCATTGGCATCTCTGGGGTGGAGGTTGCAGGACGAGAGGAAGGGAAGGTGGCTGCAGTGCTTGAGCTGGTGTTGGGCAGTGGGGCCATGGTCTCTGTGGGCGGCAAGGAGGTTGGGAGAGTCAGGGGTGCAGGGCTTGTCATATCTTTAACAGTGGTCCCTGCAAAGAGGCAGGAGACAGCACACAAGGGCTGGCAGTGACAGGCTGTGCTGGGGATGGTGCAATATTACTACCACCATGAACTGCCCAAGTCTTGCATCAGCCATGGATCATCAGGAGTGGGGATTCCCTGTCCTGCATGGATCAAGCACGTGGATTCCCTGAATAGCAACGTGACAATCAGCCAGGCTGACCACATAAATCCCCAACTTGGCAAAGCAGGAACAAGCCATGGCCATTGCTGGTTTCAGGGCAGAAACTCCTCTAGGTGCCAGTCCTAAGACCCATTCCACCACCTTCACCCATGCCTGGAGGAAGTCAGACAAACCCGTCTGACAGGAAGAGCCAAGCAGGAACTGGTGACCGTGAGACAGTCTGGAAGTGCAGCAGCAGCAGTTTAAACAAACCCTCTCTGCTGCAGATAGTCAGGAACTGATAGCACTGGGTGTAAATAATGGCAATGGGGAAATGTTTTGCGGAACTAGCCCCACAAAGGAACAAATCCCAGCTTGCAGCTCAGGGCATGTCCATGAGAGCCTGTTGCAGCCCACAAAAGCTCTGGGAGGGAGTTGAGGGGTGCAGCAGGAGGGGGTCTACAGCTGCAGTTCAAGGCTCTCAGGAGGTACAAGCTGCAGGTTTATTCCCAGTGCTCCACTCAAGACTGCTCTTACTTTGCATCAAGTGCAAATGTTGGGATGGCATTTGAAGGTCTCCAGGCCTAGTACCTCCCAGTGAGGTTGTCATCCGGGCAGGGCCATTTGGTGCTACTGGGCAGGTTGTAGCAAGGCAATGAGCCCAGCAAGGACCAAGGCTCAGCAAGGGGGTCTAGCTGACCCTAAGGTCTTCTCTTCCCCGATGGAGACACAACAGAGGCAAAAGAAATAGAGCTTGTTGCTTGTGTTCCATAAAGCACTGCCCTGTTTGCTCACTAGGACAGGGATGTTGGAGAGCAAAGAACACCCAAAGGGCTTCACCTCTGTGAGTGAAGCCACCCCAGGGCCACCCACCCCCCTGGAGAACGACGCTCCTCACTCACCCCCCGCCCCATGGATAGCTCCACACACCGCTCAGCCCTTACCCAGCGAGAGATCCAGCACAGCAAGGCTCAGCAGCAGCAGGGGCAACCCTCCCGTGCCCCGAGTCATGGCCAGAACCAGACCCCAACACCTTGCAAGCTGAGCGACCTGAGGACACAGGGCCTGGGGAAGGTGCCAGTGAGGAACTACGCTGCGGAGCGATGGCTGAAGGTACTTGGAGCTGCTTCCTTGTTCCCGGGCGGAGGGAGGGGAGGCACCCGCGGGCACTGACCCCTCCCGGGGCAGGTGCTGCGCCTCGGGCGCGCCGGGGCCATGCGAGCAGCACCTGCGGCAGGGCGGGGCGGGCCCGGGCACGGCCCCGCCCCGGGCACGGCCCCGCCCCGGGCACGGCCCCGCCCCGGGCACGGCCCCGCCCCGGGCACGGCCCCGCCCCGGGCACGGCCTTGGCACCGCCCACGGCTTGTGTAACAGCCGGGCCGCGTGCCTGCCAGGTAGGGATCGGGATCGGGACCGGGACCCGGACCCGGACCCGGACCCGGACCCGGACCCGGACCCGGACCCCCACCCCCGGAGCGGATGGGGCCGGGGGCCGTAGCACCGTTGTTCCCCGGTTCCCGAGGGCCGGGCTGGGCGGGGGACGCGCATCCCCCGGGCTGTGCGGGCGGCCCGGGGCTCGCAGGGAAGGGCAGGAGCTCAGTGCGGCCTGTTGTCCTCCGGCAGCGCCGCCACGCTGCTCCGGGCCGCGCTGAGGATGCGGCGGGGACGAGCGAAGCGCGGGGCCGAGGCCGCGGAGGAGCCGCGCGGGTCGCGGAGGAGGACGGAGGGAGAGCAGGCGGTGGAGGAAGCCCGTCGGAGGGCGGCCCCGTCCGTCCGAGAGTTCAAGTACAACAAGAAGCGGGTTCGCCTTGTCTCGCAGGGCTCGGACCTGAAGGATGATGCCCGGTGCATCCTTTACTGGATGTGCCGGGATCAGCGAGTGCAAGGTGCGAACCGGCTGGTGGAAGGGGCTCCCTGGGTGGTAAAAGCGCTGGTCCCCTCCTTCGATAACTTTGGTGCTGGCCCCAAAGCGGGGGGGGGGAAACTTCCTGTGAAACCCCATCCTGTCAGTGAAGCGCCCTCCTGACGCTGCCCTGTGGACTTTCCCCCAGATAACTGGGCTTTCCTCTACGCCCAGCGCCTGGCCCTCAAACAGGAGCTGCCTCTGCATGTCTGCTTCTGCTTGGTGCCCAAATTTCTGGAGGCCACCATCCGCCACTACAGGTTCATGCTGAGGGGCCTGCAGGAGGTAGCAGAGGTACAGCCAGGGGATGTCCGTGCTGGGTGGGACAGGGCGAATGGGGAAGGGAGGAGGCAGATCCATCCCTTCAGCAGATGGTGGCTGGGTGGGGTTGCAGAGCCATGAACTGTCCCACAGCCATTTCCCTGTCACTGCAGGAGTGTGCAGAGCTGAACATCTCCTTCCACTTGCTGCTGGGCTATGCCAAGGATGTGCTGCCCACGTTTGTGACGGAGCATGGCGTGGGTGGGCTGGTGACAGACTTCAGTCCCCTCCGCCTCCCCCGGCAGTGGGTGGAGGACGTCAGAGAACGGTTGCCAGAGGATGTGCCATTTGCACAGGTGGGTGCCAGCACTCTGGGAATGGAAAACTGGCTGGTGAGATGTGGGACAAACTTGTGTCCCATGTCTTGCGCACCGGAGTGACTTGAGCAGAGAGCACGCGTGTCACGTTGTCAGGATTGTTTGCTTCTCACACCCTTCTCCATGGCTTGGCTCCCAGGTTGATGCCCACAACATCGTGCCCTGCTGGGTCGCCTCCCCCAAGCAGGAGTACAGCGCCAGGACCATCCGGGGCAAGATCCACGCTCAGCTCCCCGAGTTCCTCACCGAGTTTCCCCCTGTTGTTCGTCACCCACATCCGCCCTCCTGCCCAGCAGAGGTACCTGCAGGAGACACTCAGACCCATTCCTGGGCTGGTCTCAGAGTGTTTCATAAGTCCTTTGTGATCCTGGGAGGGGTTGGCAGGGAATGAGGACAGTGACCTGCCTGAGGTCACACACAGATGATGTGTGTGAGGATGCCCTGGGGAAAGGGAGGTTCTCACCTCATTCATTCAATTCCCAAATCTGTGCCAAGAAGAGGGGCATGCAAGAGGAGGAGGATTAGGGACTTTGCTGGTTGGGGTCATAACATTCAGGGTAGCCCTTGCTGAAAGGTTTCTGCAGATGCACTCACTGCTTGGTTGCCACCCAGCCCATTGCTTGGGAGGCCTGTTATTCTAGCTTGCAGGTGGACCACACTGTGAAGGAGGTGGAGTGGGCAACCCCTGGCACAGCTGCAGGCATGGCTGTGCTGAAATCCTTCATTGCAGAGCGGCTGAAATCCTTCAGCAGCCACAGGAATGATCCCAACAAGGCGGCTCTCAGCAACCTGTCCCCGTGGCTTCACTTCGGTGAGTGTCCCAGGCTTCCCACTCTGCGGCAGGACTGAGCATTGTGGCTTGGACCAGCAGCCTGACTTGGTGCTTCCCCATGTCCCCAGGCCAGGTTTCCACGCAAAGAGCCATCCTGGAGGTGCAGAAGCACCGGCGCAATTTCAAGGACTCGGTGGATGCATTCGTGGAGGAGGCTGTGGTGCGGCGGGAGCTGGCTGAAAACTTCTGCTACTACAATGAGAACTACGACAGTGTGCAGGGTAAAATCCTGGGGCACGTGGGCCGTGCTGGCTACCCAGCTGGTCACTCCAACCTGGCAATCTCAGTTCTGCTAAGAGAAGGGCTCTGGGGGCACTAATGTCCCAACATTCTGTCTCTTTTGGAGGTAGGACAGAAGCTGACGAGTGCCCTCTTCAAGACTGGTGCCTCCAGGGCACAGTGTCCTCAGTAGCCTGGTTCTCAGGACCCTGCAGAACAGGTTGCTCAGTGTTGGTCCTCATCTCTTGCTCACAGGTGCGTATGACTGGGCACAAACCACCCTGAATCTCCATGCCAAGGACAAGAGGCCTTATCTGTACAGCCTGCAGGAGCTGGAGCAGGGGACCACACATGACCCGCTCTGGAACGCTGCCCAGGTACTGCCCTACATCTTCCCCACACAATGCTGAGCTTTTTTCTGAGGCGCAGAGGTGACCTGCCTTGTACTGACCTTTACGGCTGTCCCCTCCCTGCAGCTGCAGATGGTCCAGGAGGGCAAGATGCACGGCTTCCTGCGGATGTACTGGGCCAAGAAGATCCTGGAGTGGACGCGCTCCCCTGAGGAGGCCCTGCAGTTTGCCATCTACCTCAACGACCGCTACGAGCTGGACGGGAGGGACCCCAATGGATACGTAGGCAAGCTGCAGGATGGGGGCACGGGGTGGGAGGCCTTAGCTCTGATGGCCAAGGCTGCAGGGGGGGCTCTCTGCAGGCAACTCCAGCCCATTCTGCTTGGCACTCCCACCCCACTTGCTCTGTGGGTGCCTCCGAGCGAGGGGCAGAGCTGAGGCTGGTGTCCCTGTGCCCGGCAGGCTGCCTGTGGTCCATCTGTGGCATCCACGACCAGGGCTGGGCGGAGCGGCCCATCTTCGGCAAGATTCGCTACATGAACTACGCCGGCTGCAAGCGCAAGTTCGACGTGGAGCAGTTCGAGCGTCGCTACGCGCCCACACCCTCCCAGTGACCCTCTGCCCTGGCAGATGTGCCTTTGCCAGGCTGCCAGCTTGCAGGGATCACCCAGAGCAGGGATCACCCTGGGATGTTGAAGGGCTCTTTGTTACCGAGGGCTCCTTCCAGCAGCAAGCTCCAGGGTTCTGCTCATCTTTGCCATCTCTCGAGTTGCCACACTAGGGCAGCTGCTGGAGCCCTTCTGCTGCCACAAGTTTGCTGACAGCTGTGAGAGCCCATCCTCGGCCTGCCTGTGCCTGCCAGAAACCTTTCTACAACCTCAGGAGTAGCCCAGGTCAGCATTGTTGCTGGTAACCACAGCTGAGATTTGGGCTGAACAGGGTGTTCCTAGGAAAAAGCCCCCAGGAAGAGGCTCTTTGTGGAGCCAGTGCTGGGCTGTCATCTTTCAACAGTTGTTTTAAAGTTTACAGTTTCTATCACCTGTGTTGATGGTGTTTATGGGGAGAAGCACAACACTGCTGTGAACAGAGTTTGGTGGTGTGGAATGGAAATGCAAGCAAGGACAGGGCAGCCAAGGCCAGGCCCTGTGCCCCTGTGCCAGCAGCAAAGGCAGGCTCTGGAAGGGGACTGACATTACAGAGCCCTTGTACCTTGTACCCTGAGTCCAGTGGGCAGTTTGCAGGGGCAGGCCACAAACCAGACTAATTAGTCAAGGGGCAGTGACAAAAACCCCCTCCCAGTGACTGCATCACCAGCTACATGAGCTGTCCCTTCCATTGCTCCCTGCCTGCCCCATCACCTCGAGGTGGAATACACACCATCACCCCACCTGAAACAATGTCACAACACAACCCGACTCCTTATGAATGTTGTTTATTAAGGACGGCATTTTAATTGCTGTGCTGTGCAATAACAATCCCATTGTGAGGGCTCCAGTTGACAGCCAGGGCAGCCCCAGCTCTCCCTCCCAGAGCTCCCTGTCGTGGCCAGTTCCAGTGTTAGCTGTAGTGGTCAGTGCTGGGCAGCAGGGTCAGTGCTGGGCACAGTCTTGCCCTGGAGACCTGTGCCAGGTTTGGGAGTCCTGCTGCTTCCACACACAGTCCATGGTGGAGGGTGGAAACCATAACTAAGCCAGAATTCCTCCCCTCTTCTCAAAAAGTACTCAGTGCTTCTAGAAAGGGAGCTGGGCAGCCTCTCAGCTGCTGTCCCATGCCATTAAAGTGCTTCAAACAAAATAGGGTGGATGGAGGTGTGCTGCTGAGGCAACTCCAGGGAAGGGGGTCCAAGATCCAAGCAACAGCAGGAGGGCTTGGCTTGAGGACAGGCAAGACCAAGGCAGACCAGCATCTGGCAGCCCCAGGGCTTGCAGAGACAGAGTGAGCAGAAGAGCAGCTGCTCTTCTGGGGAAAAAAAGCAGAAGCAAGACACAAGGCAGCAAAAACCCCAGGGGAGCAAGTGGGGAGCTGAACCTTGCTTTCAGGACTTGGTCAGGATGCTGCAGGCAGGGGAGAGATGCAGCAGCCCAGCCCTCACAGCAAGGTTTGCAGCCACATGTCCTGGACCCAGCCTCTTCCCCTCTCCCCAACCCTGCCACCCCCACAGGGAGAGCCCAGGAGGGGTCACATCCCAGCCTCGAATCAGGGCATGTGCTGAAAGAGCCACTGCCCTTGAGGCCTCCTGCCAGTGCACTGCTCTCTGTCCCTCAGCACCCTCCTTGCACGTACACAGGCCACACCATCTTTCCTAGCAGCCCACATGCACCTGTGCTGAGGTGGTGCTGGACATGCCCCACGATGCAGAGGCACCTCCTCAGCTGGGCACAGAGCTCACCTTGTCCCACTGGGTCTGACCCTGACCCCGCAGAGCTGTCACTTGTGGCAGGTGACACAAGTGCATCAGTGAGGAACCAGTCCTTGGCAGCACCCCAGTGCCAAAGCCCTCTCCCCTGGGTATCCCTGTTGCAAGCAGGCTGCCTGACCATCCCACCACAGCACAGCTGGGAAGCTTCAAAGCTTTGCCTGGCTCAGGGACCCTTCCTCCCCCCAGGGAAGCAGGAGATCCTGCTGGGAGAGGGGACGAGCTCCATCCAGGGGTGAGGAACCAGGAGCAGGATAATCCTGGAGATTTTATACTGGTGAGTCCCAAGTAGATCACATGCCCCCTAAGAAGGCATTTCAAGCAGCACCTCCTTGAGGGGAACACACAGTTAAAAATACAAACAACCACATTAAAAAAATAAAACCAAGTCCAGCAGATTAAAAAAAAAAAACCAAAACAACAAATCAACTAAACAGAGGCTTGGGGATGCAGCTGGAGGGACGAGCCTTCACCTGCATCCTGACAGGTGTCAGGCAGAGGCAACTCCACACAAGGCAGGTTCTGGTGCCACCAGAGTAAGGTCCCATGTCATCCTTAAAGGAGGACATATCTCCCTGGTAGGATAGATTGGCAGCATGAGGAGGAAGTACAGTCAGAAGCCTCACCACATCCCATGGAGGCAGATTTCTATGGAGCCATGGGGATCTGCCTGCCCAAAGTCCACCAGCACATCCACTTGTGCAGCTGCTCCAGGGGCAATGTCCCTCTGCAGCACAGGGAAATCTGGCATTTTCATAATTGCCACATCCTCTGCTCTGATTCTGGAGTCAGAGCAACTGCTCTCCAAAAGTGTCCCACAGCACATTTGAGAAAGGGAGCTGTTAAATATACAACCAACCCCAGACCCCACCCTCCCTCCATGCACACAACCCCCAGCAGCAGAATGGAGGATCACAGGACTGAGACCTGATTCCCTCCTCCAAGGAGCAGATGTAACCAGAGCTTCCTAGTATACAGCTGATGAGCAGCAAGTGCTGACCCTTCAGGGGACCCTGCTCAGCTCAGAGCAGGGCACAGGGATGGACAGCACAGCCCTGCTGGGTCCAGCATGAACAACTGCTCAGAAAAGGTCCCTGTTCTGCCTGCAGGACAGGCAGGAGCAGCTGCCTCCCCCCAAGCACAGGCATCAGGGAGTGGCAGTGGTACCTGGAGCAGATCCACACAGTGGAATATGCTCCTTTCCCAGCCCAGCAGTCCTGGATGTGGGAAAAGAAATCCCTTCAAGACAGTGCTCCAGGCCTCCCAACACTCCTCATCCCCAGTCCGTGTGGCTCAGTCTCTGGTGATGAAGGCCATGCACATAAATAAACAAACCCATGATCTGCTCCTTGGCTGCAACACACTCATGTGGCTGCCACTGCCTCCGGCGGCTCCAGCTCCTCGTCGTGGTCCGAGCTGCAGGGCTCCCTGCTCTGCCTGGCCAGCAGCGCTCTGCGGGCTTCCAGGCGCTCGCACCGCGGACAGCGGCTGCATTTGAAGCAGGATTTGTGGTAGCAGGCTTTGCACTCTGTGGGGGAGAGCAAGGCTGAGTGCTGCTACAGGCTGACAGACTGCCTGACACTCCACACCCCGGATTCCCTGCACTAGCTCATGAAGCTTTGGAAGCACAGGAGGGAGGATTTCTGCTCTGCACAAGGTCCCTCCCCAAGCTTTCCTGATACACCAAGGAAACAGTGACTTTGCCCCACATTTTCTCTGGCACTGCACCTGCCAAACCAAGGCTTGCATGTTGTCAGGAGCCATTTGATGCCAGTTCAGAGGCTGGTCCCAAGACGTAGGGCCAAGCTCTACTCAGCCATTAATACTGGGCATTATCAAGGATGTCCCCTGAAGGGGCCTAGGGATTTCTTAGCAGGCAGGAAGGGCACAGAGATAAAGCCTTCAGGCTCTCTCTGCTCTGCAAGCTCAGCTCCAGCCATCCAAGCAGAGCAGGGAAGCTGTGTGCAGGCTGCAGCCTGTCCTGTGAGTGCAGCAGGAGGGAACCAGGCCCCCCACACACCCACTCACTGCAGTGACAGCCCACAGCTGCCAGGGCAGGCAGCACAGAGCGTGGTCAGGTTTGCTTTACCACGCCAGCAAACACTGTGACAACGATGATCTGCTGCTGTTGTAACATTGCAGACACAGGCCATGCATAGGGGCACTCTGGTCTGTCTGGCTGCAGCTCTGTACCTCTTGCTAGCACAAATGCCACTCAAAGTGGAAGCGGACCTTGGTGGCCCCAGGGTTTGTCCCCTCTCTGTTTTTCCCCAATATCTCACCTTCACACGTCCTGCACTTGTTGAGCTCAAAGGGGAAGATGATGTCATCCTCATTCTGGCAGAACTCACAGATGAAACCTTTGGCTTGGCACAGCTGGAAGAAGAAAAGATGAGGAAAAAGCAGCTAAATGCTCATCTTCCTGGCAAGTAGGACAGAAGGTAGAGTAGAGCAGGACAGTGGGCCACAGTGTCCTGCTCTAACCTGGTGGGACAGCCCTTCCCCACCATGGAGCACAGGAAGGCTGAATCCACCTGTCAGGGGCAGAGGAGAGCCAAAATAGGGTAACAAATATCCCATTTGTGCTGAGTAGGAGGAGCTCTGTGAAGCAGGCAGGAAGATTTAGCATTGAATCGGTTAATCTGGTGGCTGTTCTGCACACCAAAGCCTCCCCATCAGTTATCTTTGCAGCAAAGCCTGCTCCAAAGGGTCCAGAGCCATGCAGGAGGCAGGAGAGGAGGCCTTACCATGCACTTGTCAATGTGCAGGCTGCCTGCCTTCAGGAGCTCTGTCAGGCGAGGCATCAGGTCCCCTTTCTTGATGGCACTAAAGTCATTCAGTGAGTAGAGGTGCAAATCCTCTGTCAAGTGGCCAGGCACTGTGTCAAAGGAGTCCAGGAGGCTGCAAGGACAGAGAAACCAGAGCTCAGAGCAAAGTAACTCCAGTAAGACCCCTCCCTTCACTCCTCATGCTTTCTCTTCCCCTCCAGCCACCCCTCTCCCCAGAGCTCAATGCACAAGCTGCACAGACTCCCAGTGCAAATTGCCTGGGGACAGCAGCAGGACAGCAGGACTCACTCTTTAGCTAGCCGGCATGTCTTGAACATGTTCTTCATGTGGAAAAGCTGGATCCGCAGCAGCTGGAGAGGAAGGGGGCACAAAGAATCAGTAAACAGAGCATGGTCCTCAGCCAAGCAGGTCTGCCCCATTCCCTGTGCTGCTGAAATAACTACTGCTCCTCAGCTGCTGCTCCCCTGTTTCCAAAGTGTTTACATCACACAGGGCAAGGCAAGCACAACCATTGTCATGTGCTCCAGGAGATAAACTGAAGCTCAGATGGATACCAGCCAGAAATTCCTATTTGATTTTCCTATGAATTTGACATTCCTATGCCACTGAAGAAATCAGAAAAGGTGAACAGAAATACAGTGATGAGGTTTTAAGCCTCCAAAACAGAAAGATCTGCTTTTCCCCAGCTTCCCTGAAATACAGTTTACAGATGACTGCCATCCCACCTCACTCAAACTCCACTCAGGAAGGTATGGAAAGGGTCTTACCCTCACTTGGTTGAGAGCCTTCACTTTCTGGTACAGGGCAGGATTGATAGCTTGCACGTTGAAGAGAGGGTCACTCCATATCTTGCTCAGCAGGTCTTTGGAGAAGTTGCTCACGTAGTACTTGCTGAAGTCCCACTTGCGCAGGATGCGGCTGGGGATGACGGTCTGGGCGTTCTCGTGGCAGCACTGGCAGAAATACTTGCCCAGGTACTCGCAGTACCTCAGCCTCTTGATGTAATCTGGCCAAACCCAGGCAGACAGGCAGGGTCAGCCCAGGCACGGCCTCTGCTGCACTCCCAACTCAGCATTCCCCACAAGCAAGGAACTCTGCCTTGCTGGCATCTCAGCCAGCCCAGAGTGCTCAGTACTGGGGTCTGCAAGCACCCTCTGACTGCAAAGCCTTTGGGGCCAATAGTCCAGTCTCGTGCAACCACATCTACCTACATATTCATGGAAGAGCTCTGCAGCTGCAGAACTTGCTGGGAGCTTGAAGACCCAACATAAGACTTTGCCTTACAAGAGTCAATATCTGAAATGCCCTCTAAAGGATGAGCTGGCTGCTCTTTGCCTCCACCAGCTCTGTGACCTCCTAGAAGAGAAGGCTCCTCTGTGGATGGTGCACACCAATGTGCAGGCAGAGCTGGCAAAGGCAGTGTAGCACTGCTCCAGGGTCCTTATGCTGAGCTCTACCACCACCCACTCACTCAGCATCTTCCCACTTGTTTGCAGGTCCTTCCCCAGCACTCTACAGCTCAGGTCAGGCTCCCAGCACTCACCAGGATCAGTCCGGATGCCACAGCCTGCACACCGGTAATTCTGCTTGGCCACAGCCACCTTTCTCCTGCCCAGAGACAAAAGACAACATGCATGACCCAGCCCTGGTGCTACCTGGCACCAGAAGATGGGTACCAGCACAGGCCTGGGAGGTTTATATGGCCAACCCAAGGGAAAAAGCCCCACTATGAACTGGGTCACACCAAAGGCACTAACCCCAGGCACTGCCTCCACCTCACACTGGTGACCACCATGGATTTACCAGGCACAGAGCAGGGAAACCCCAGCAACCAGAGGATAAGCAACCTTTGTGTGGGTGGAAAAGGGATGGAAAGGGATGGAAAGGGATGCCCTGAGAGCCCCCAGCCACACGGGTCCTTACGCTGGGGCTAGGTGAACATTGAAGATGATCTGCGGTCGCGGCGGGGCCCACTCCAGGTTTCCGCGCACACGAATCCTCAGCTTGTAGATGTCGGCGTGCTCTCCATCATCAGGAGAGATAGGCAGAGAGTCAGGGATGGGCAGCAGCTGGGAGAGGCAGGCAAGAGGGTCAGATCCCTATCTTGTAGGCAGTGCACCTGGCTGGACTGCCAGAAACCTGCAACTGCAGCCCTCCGGAAAACTGCCAGGCACCAAGTCACCCCTCCAGCTGAATTAGGGGCTGAAGGACTGTCCCCCAGGGATCTGGACACTGCTGTAGGGGGCTGCAACCATCTCCAAAGCCCAGATAAACCCCTTCCCAAGCTCCACAAAGAGAGCACCAGGACAAACAAAGCCCCCTCAGCAGTGCCCTGAAGCCAGGGGGTCAGGGAAGATCAAATGCAACCAGTGACAGGAACTCACAGCCTTACCTTCTGTGGGGCGTCATGCTCAGGGACCAGCCACTCCAATTCAGAGGCAGCTGGGAGCTGCATGCCCTCAAACTGCTTCAGCAAGCCCATGGCCACTGCCTCCGCTGAGTTTGAATTGAGGAAGGAGTGGGATCTAGACAGCAGAGGAATTGTTAGTACTGGATGTCACAGCTGTGTCCTCCTTGCAGCCCCCTGCCAGTCCCAGTTCAAGTCACAGATCCTCCCTTCAACTCTGGTACCTTAATTCTGCACTGCTACACAGGCTTAAAATGAATACACATGATTGATTTCTGTCTTTGTAGATGTCCCCAAGCAAAGCTGGCTAATGGCACAACAACTGTTCAGAAGAGCATGCAAAACTTAACTCACTTGGCAAAACCTAGGCCTGTTCACAGGCAAAGCTGCAAAGTGACAGCCAGTGCCTGTGTAAGTCAGAAACAACTGCTCTCCCAGTATGAACCTACCCATGCAGCTGCCAACCATGGACACAGCTTTGGATTTCACCACACAAAGCAAAGGGGTCCCCACAGAAGAGGGAGGGAAGGAGGAGGGAGGGATATCTACTCCAGTGTAAAACAGAAATTGATGCACATGGAAAAGCAGAGCTGGGCAGGAAAGTGAACATGGTACCAAGATGTGTCACCATGAGGTTGAAGACATACATGGAGTCCGAGGAGAGAAAGGACTTCCTGCTGGAGTCTGGGTTCCTCTTGATATCTGCATCTGAATCACAAACAGACAAGGTGGAACAGATGGGACAGGGCTGGGGATGCACTCATTTCAAACCAAAGCTTCAAGGTAAAACTCATCAAGCTGTTCAAAAGCACGTGAACTACAGCATCAACTTCTACCAGTGGCACTGAGCAGCAAGGAGGGGTGCAGGCTAATCAGTCAGCTCTCAGAACTACCAGGGAAAGGCAGGGTGGGGTGCTGTGAACAGGCAGCCTGAAGTTTGGGGGAGACAAGTGTCTGCTGGTACAGATCACACACCAAGTCCTAGCAGTAACATGGCCTGAAATAGAACACACACAGGAGCCTGGAGAGCAGGACTGCAGGGTTAGCAAGAAGGTTTAGTAGCTCTCTACACACAGTATAGATGCTGGAAGGGATTAGCAATGGGATGCAGAGCCCTTCTCTCTACTTGAGTGTAACCTGTAAGATCAGACATGGGCCATGCCACAGTTTGTCAGTGACTGCACAGGGCTGGCAGCCTGTGCCCAGCACTGCCCACACACATCAGCACCCCTGCAGAGACAGGGCCAGCAGCCATGAGGCCAGCCCTCTGCAGAGGTCACAGACTCATCTCCTGAGGAGGGAAGGATCCAAGATAAGGTGCAGGACACTGCAGTCCTGCTCTCTGCAGCCCTCAATCAACTCCCAAAGAGCCCTGGGCTGCCCCACAGCTCGGGTACCAGGCAGTACCCAGTGGTACCTTCACCACTCATCATTCTTTCACTCCAGCAGGTTAAATCTAACAGGGAATCCATCTCAACAGTAGAAAACCCCTATGTCAGGACAATTCCAGTCATACAATGCAGACAAAAGCAGGCAGAAACCTGCTTCATGGCAGGTAAGGCTCCCAGAAAAGGGAAGAAGGTATGCAAGGGGAAAGTACTACAGGTCAGGACAGACCAAGAGTGGCCAAAGCCATAACCTTCATCCCAGTAGGTGTGCTGTTTTGTACCTCTGGGGAGCTCTAGGAATGGTCTGCAGTGACCACACCACCCCCAAACAAAAGTCTGTAGCTTCCCCTGCCCCAGTGCCTGGCAGGGGGAGGCACAGCTTAGGGTCCCTGCTCCTGTACCCCAAGCAGGTTGACTAACAAATCTGCAGAGAGCCCACAGGATCCCAGCCAGGCCCCAACTGCACACTGAGACCAAGGGAATCACAGGCTGAGCAAAGAGTGTTCCCCTGTCCCAGGCTTTTCTACAGAGAGCAGGACTGCCCTAGCAACAAAGGGAGCAAGTCCTGCTAATATACAGACTCACACTACTGGAATTCAGCTTGGACATTTGACCTTCATTGTTTGATATCCATTGCTAAAACAGGCAAAGGAAAGCATCCTAATGTTAAGGAATCCACATATCCACGTCATGCGAGCTGAATTCTAGCTGCAGAAAACAGGAAATTCAGGCAAACAGCCTCACGACCTTATAGAGCACCAGCCAGACACACCCACCATGCTCTGGTGCCCTCTGCTCTGTGCAGGAAGGTCCTGCATGGTCCTGGACTATGATGAACACGAGCAAATGGGGGCACACACAGCACAGAGTGGGCCAGGTGCTATGGGGAGGCAGAGCCAGCACACTCAGGCATTGACATGGTCTCAGAGATGGCAGAGGGAGCCAGATCTGACCCCAGGCTTCCACAGGAGCTAACACTGGGATCCTGACACCACTCACTTCGAAACATTAACCACAAACACTCCCCAAATCCTCATCAGCTACCCAAAACACCTCTGCTGCCAATGCTATCAAGTGGGATAGTACCCAGGAAGTTTGTGAACAGCCCCCAAATCTAGGGACATCACCCCACACCCCATGTGCCAGCTTCAGCCAGGATCACAGCCTGGTCTGTGAACACAACAGGGCTGACAGGAAAGATCTGAGCACCAGCAAACCCAGAGGAGCAACGTGCTGGTGCTGAACACCTGACAGGAGAGATCAGCAGCAGCCCAGCTGACTGTTCCCTTGCTAAAGCAAACAGGGAGCACATGAAGGTTATTTAAACACAGCCAGCAGACCAGACCTAGTACTACTGTAAACAATAAAAACACTAAGCTGCATGTGATCCCAGTGACCAAGACCTCCAACTTGAACAAACTGCCTGTGCCCTGTCTGATCTCACCACTTCTCCCTCCAGAGCTTCTTTCTAGAAGGATTCCACTCCAAGTCAAGTCTGAGCAGAACAGGAAGGCTGTGCTTCAGATCAAAGCTATGGCATGCCAGCTCTGCCAAGTCAAGCAGGACAATGCTCTCCAAGGCACTTGGGATGGAGACCTGCTCCCACATTGAAGAGGACTCTGCTCTCATTCAGCCCAGGCTCAGCCTTCAGCATCTACAGAGCTTCACTATCCTGTGAAGTCCTTCCCCAGGCAAGAAAGGTCTTCACACAGCAGGCATTTTGATATATCCAAAACACTGCACGGCAAAATGCCCTGGGGGATGGAGCCCACAGCAGAACTCCTCTGCATCCACTCTACTCAATCCTGCCACATCATCCTGCCACAGCTCTTCTTGCTGACATCTGCATGACACTGGAACCAATTCCCAGTTCTGAAACCAGGCAGATTTGAAGAAGTGTGCCCGTGCACACACACACACACCTTGCACACACGCGCGCGTGCCCAGGGAGCACTGCAGGGTACCTGAGAACAAGGAAGCCATTGACACTGAGAGGCCGTTCTTGGACATTTGAATCAGGTTAGATCCATCGTTACCATCTGTATGACATGGTGATGACAAAACAGTTGGCTTCAGTGCTTCAGCCAGGCCAGAGAGAAAGGGCATAAAACAAGAGCAGCACTCACACCAGGAGAGCCCAGAACTGAATTCACACACTCCTCCATGAGCTACAAAAAGGAGCTCAAAACCTCACCCTCATGGACTGAAAGGAGAAGTTGCTGTCAATAGTCAGGAGACAAGAAGTTTAAAGCTGAAGACTGGACAACTCCATCTTCTTTTTAAAGTAAGAGAGATGGAGGTACTGCTGTGAAGTAAGTCATCCTGTTCAGAGGATGAACAAGGCTCTAAAGGCCAGGGACTTGGGCAGGCCTCCTGTGGGTGATAAGCTCAGCCACCCAAGCTGCCAGAAGCAGAGAGAACAGGTACTGCAGGCTGGGATGTGACCAGTACCCACCATCCAAGAGGTAAGGGGTCAGAGCTATGGCTCCTTCTGCCTGGGGAGGAGAAGAGAGGATGGCAGCTCTCTCACTTCTCTAGCTGTGACCACAGCTATGTGTACCAGGCAATGAAATGGAAACCACCTACCAGCCAGAGGCACAGAATGGGACGGGGTTACAGAAGATTTTGAAGGAAAGTCATGTCACCACATGAGGGAAACTGATTGCTCTGCTTATACTCAGAATTCAGCCATTTGTTTGGGAAAAGCCATCCTGAAGGCCAGAGGGACAGGGCCTTCTTCAGCAGGACTGACTCCAACACAACCACACCAGGAAGTCTGTTTCTATGACAGCAGCCAAGACAGCCATTCCCTCCTACCTCGGATCTCATACTCTTCCACATCCTCTGCAGAGCCTGAGTCAGAGAGCCGCATGGAGCCGTGGGAGCTGAACTGGGACCCACTGTCTGTTGCCACGAGACCTGGGAGAAAGGCACCACAGCCAGGTCACCAGTGGAAGTGCTCCAAAGGGTCACTGACAGCTAGGGCAGATGGGGATAGCCAGGTATGGCAAGGGAAAGGAGGGATGGAGCTCAAGGATGGAAAACACTGCCAGGTTCAGAATGAAATGATATTCCATCATTCAGTGCCAGCAGTGTTACCAATGGATGGTATCTGTCACATTATGGCCTTCACTAGCAGCAGTTTCACAAATCTTGGCACCACCTTGGTAGCAATTTAACTGTTTCCAAGGAACTGGCAGGAAGGCAGGCAGCTATAGGATAGGCAATGGACAGAAAACCCACATCCCACTAGCTGATGAGCCCAAAACACATCACCCACTGTCTGAGCCCAGCTCCTGGCAGGTAGGGAACAGGTGCCTGGTGCGGATCTGCTGGCGCCGAATGCGAATCTTTTGTTTCAGCTCCTGGATCTCCTTGTCACTGTCTTCCTCCTCCTCCTCCAGCTGCCGGCTCATCATGTTGCATTTCATCAGCTCAATGGCAGCAATCAGCGACTCTGAGATGCTGAAGTGGGCGTTCTCCTGCAAGGCAAAAGCATTCAAGGCTATGCCTTGGACAAACTAGGAAGACTTGGTAAAATTTTGTTCCCCACCTATGCCAGGAAAGAGCTTATTACTCATGGATGGTGGCAGAAAGATGTGAATTTCTGTCAAAACATGACTCTCCTATGAGTACCTAGAAAACAAAGCCTTCTTGGGCATCAGAATACTCACAAAACACAAGAAGCATCCTACAAAGAGGATGTGCAACACATCCACTCTGGGGGATCAGCACAAAGCCCTGAGGGGTCCTAACATGTTGTAAAGATACCATGTATATGACAGATGGACAGATCCCAGCTACCAGACACCATCGAGGAGCTCAGCTCAGTTCTGTGCACAGCTCTACAACAGGCAATACCATGGCATTATGCTCCTCATGGCAGGAAGTATCCCTGAACCTGCAGTAAGATGCATTCCCCAATGCACACAGGCTGCTGCTGCTTCCCTCACCTTCTCCAGGTCTGCACAGCTGCCAAAGTCCTGCTCAGAGAGGTAGCTGATAAGGGACTGCCCTTCTGAAGGTCTCCTGAACATCCCTTCCCCCGAGCTCAGGTACTGTCCAGAGTCTAGAAATGCAAGAGACACAGGTATGAGAGAAGGATCTGCTATCTCCATGCCACCCAGTCCTGTCAGCACCCTGACAGCATCTCAGAAGCAGGTGCCAGCACTTGAGGACACTGCAGCGCATGGAGGAACCTGACCAGGACTGAGTGTCCCCACTGAGGCTGGCTGTACTCACCATACTCCATGTAGAGGGAGCTGGGGGTGCTCAGCTCACTGCTCTGCGTGGAAGCAGAGACCAGCCCTCTCCCTCCACTTGGATCACCATGGGACTCTGGAAGGGAAGGTGACACCAGGCACACGTCAGTACCTCAGAGGCGCCCTGCCACTGCACAGGGTGAAATGAAAGGGGCTTGGCATCACACACGCAGGCACAAATGGATGGAAATAAAGAGAGACATCTTCCTGCTCCATGCCACAGCTGAGGGCAAGCCCAGGAGGAAACAAAACTAGAAAGGCATTTCAGGCAGGAGAAGGGGAATGAAGGAGAGAAGATCATGAGAGACATGGAACAGTCACATCCTGAGCCTTCCTCTGTTTACCCCAGAGTAGAGTTGGGGGTCACAACAGGCTCCAGCTTGCCAGCCCTTTCTTCCTGAGGGAGCATTCTGAGGGCAGTTATCCCCCAGAACAGAGACCAGGAGACACAGGGAAACATGAGCTGCCAAAGGATCTGTGGGGGTCCCTGCCCTCCAAAGCAGCCTGGACACCAGTGCAAGGAGGCACCTGAAGGACATGCTCCTGCTCCACTGTAAGGCAGGCTCCCCACACAGAGCATGGAGCCTGGGTGCAGTGCTCAAGGTGACCTACACAGGCTGTGGGCAGGGCTCTGCCCCTCACACACACTGTGGTGCAGCTCCCTGCCAGACTGAGCCAGTGGGGACTGCCAGGAGCTGGCCTGGCCACAGAACAAGAACAGGTGGTGCTCTGCAGAGAGCCATGGCCCCAGGGAGCACCTGGATGGAGTGCCTGGGTGACAGAGGACTGCTGAAGGACACTGCAAACACCCTGCCTGAGTGGCACAGGAGCATACAGCTCTGGATACAGGGCAGGTGCCAGCTGACAATCCTGAGCATAACAAAAGGGCAACCATGTCCTTTCAACCTCCCACTCACTTTTGCTCCCAGCTTTGTGCCCTAACTCTGAGGTGGCTGGAGGTTCCTGAGCCCACCAATACCAGCCTCTCCCTGTCAAGGCCATGAAGCAGCAGTGACCAGCATGGAGCCTGGGATCAACCCACCCCACAGGCTGGGAGACAAGAGACTTGTTAGGGTAGGAGACTCTCACAGCTACTCACTGCAGCCTGACAGGGTCTCCTGCAGCCATCTCAATATAGAAACCACCTCATGGGGTTGATGCCTGGGGATGCCACATACAACACAGCCTACTGCTGAAAGGTAAAGCGAGGCAGTGCTCAGCATCATCTGTTGGAGCAGGACACAGGGCTGGACACATCTCTCTGAACACCCATCAGGCCCAGGGAGGAGCCTTTCCAGACACAGAACCCTCAGCACCCAGATGTGAGCTTGACAAACCCAGTGCCACTGTTCATTGGATGTAAGACAAAACAGCCCACTTTGCTGAGCTGCTGAATTTTTCTGCACATGGGACAAAGGAATGGCAGCACCTCAGCATTTCTGCTTGGGGTAAATGCTGCCCTGAGCCCAAAAGAGCATCCAGGAGTCTCAGCTGTGGGAACATACACTGGAAATCAGTCAACATCAAACCTCCCTGTGCCACAGATCCATGAAATAAAAGAAAAACTTAGATGTCCAAGCCCATGCCTGGTTAGCTGCCAGCCCTTATTCACTAGGTAAGAGAGGAAACCTCTCCTGGCTTCCAAGGCAGTGGGAGGAGGGAAGGGCAGGGGATGCAACTCAGAGACTTGGTGGCCAGCCCTCCCTAACGCCATGCAGAGGAGCTGGAAACACTTGTGGGTCTGGGCCACTGCTTCCACAAACCAAGCTGGGATCTTCGGTCTGGCCACATGCATGAACCAGACCACACTTCAAAGCATCAGCTGGGACACAGCAAAGAAAGATTCTCTTTTTTGGTTTTCTAAATGAACACTAATGGATTGATGGCAATCCTGAACTTGATGCAATGACCACTAATGAAGGGCTGTTATGCTGGCTCCCAAACCTGCCACTGGATCTTCTATTATAATGGTGATATCCCTGAGGCCTCCTGGGCAGACAGAGGAGGAGAAGGGCAGCGTTAAGGGAGAGAAAACAGAGACAGACTGGTTACTACTCAGCAAGGACCTCCACTCTCCAATGAAGGTGTAGCATCAGGGCAAACTTTCACAAACTGGTTGTCCCCTCACACCCCACTCTCCATCCCCATGTACTCACTCAAGACCACAGGAGAACCCAGCAGGTTACCAGTGGGCTCACATCCTACCAGCTGGGTGAGCCCAGGCCCCAGTCCCATATCCCAGCCAAGCAAGCCCAGTGGAGAAGAACAGCTGATGCCACAGCATTGCTGCCATTTTCTAAGATTTTACTAAAAGCTGGCAAAACCACCAACAGTCCAGCCCAGGGCATTCTGTGTCATCCCATCATGCCAGTGTAGAGCTGAAAAGCTAAGGGAAAAGACCAACCACTTGCCCACTGTCCCTCTCTCCAACATGATCCATGGAATTAAGGGGGTGGTCAGCATCAGCCTTCTGGTACCCAGGACTCCCATGCCCAGAAGCCATCCCAGAAAAGCTGTCCCATTACCGTGCAACTTCCCAGAAGTCACGTTGGTGTCAGAGTGTGAGCGCACGTGGCTCTTCTTGAGGATGCCCTGTGGAGCTGAGGACTGTCCCTCCGAGAAGCTGGACCGGCGCAACAGGCTCAGGCCCCTGCTGCCACCTCCACTTGCCCCCTGCTCCCCCAGGGATGATACTGAGTCCAGCTTCTGGGAGCTGCTGGAGGAGAAGAGTTTAGAGCTACTGCTCTTGGTGCTGCTGGTGCTGCTGCTGCTGCATGCCCAGCCCCGGCGTCCCAAGTTCCCAATGGCCAGGTACTCTGGCCCGTCATTAACGTCGCTCTGTGGATCATCCTGACTCCCTGTCCAAGTATCCTCGCTCTGGCTGGTGGTGCTGGAGCTCATCTCGCTGGCTGGGGAGAAGGGGTCTTTGGGTGAGGGCACGTGGAGGTGGGCAGCAGAGCTGGGCTGCTCCAGAGGGGACCTGCTCTCGCTGAAGGAGGAGGACCGGGTGGACGGGCAGTGCTCCTGGGGCTGGCTGGAGCTGGAGCTGCCACAGGAACTCACTGGTCTCCTGTCTGGACAGAGGCAGGAGCATGATTTCACACACTGGCACAAGGATGTCTCCTATATCCCATGGCTATAAGCTTGTGGCTTCACATCAACACGCCCACCCATCACAGGCAAATCCCTCCCTCCCATCATGGGCAGAAGTCTTCCACGCCCATCCACCCCAACAGATACATAGGCAGATAAAAAGGTAAAGTCTTTTCTGGGTCTACCCTAAGCTCCCCAGCCTACCCTTGATACCTGAGAGGCCAGCGGAGGCTGAATGCTGGAGGCTGGAGAAGGACCCAAAGCAGCGCTGAGTGCAGGGGACAGCAGGGACACACGGGGATGCAGGGAGGGCAGTCAGGCTCTGACTCTTGGTCACTGGAGATGGATTGTCACTCTTCCTGGTAAGCTGAAGAGAGGTGGCATCATCAATAAATCAGCGTCTATGGGGCTACATGTCAAAAGAGCAGCAACAGAAAGGGATCAACCTGCAGCTGCCTGGTGACCAACCACAAATGATGTGGCAGCCCTGGGAACACGAGGGTGGGGAGGGAAAAGCACGGCAGCAACAGAAGGGAAGCAGCTCTTTGCTCACAGCTGCAGGACAGATTCCCATGCCCATTACCAGGCTCTCAGTGAAGTGATCCAGGCAGCCCAGTGCTCCTGGCACACGGCTCTTGTGTCCCTCAGCACTGTGGTCACACATGTCTCTTGTCCCAGCAGCAGGGTCTGACGCGCACAGCGATGGCAGTGACGTGCCGGCCAGCTGGAAGAACACAGCCCCCATTTAACAAAGCCTCGCTAATTGCTCTCTTTTGGGGACTCTGTGCAAAGAAGGCAGCTGCTGTTTCTGTCCTCTGGAGGCAGGGCAGCTGGTGCAGGGCTGCACAGGGGGTCACTGGCATGAGCAGGAGCTGGCACCCAGGTGTCCTGGGGCATTGCCCATCCCCTCAAGATCATGACTGGCCTTATGAACAGGCAGCTCTGCATGCTGGCCCTGAAGCCTGGGACCATTGGAGATGGATTTAAAGGTGCTTCTTTCAAGGAACTGGTCCCTCAGGTCCTCTACTCAAATCCTTGGTGCAAGCCTGAACCAAGATGCCCCACTACAAGCTCCACACAGCCATTTCCCCACCCTGACCCCTTACAGGTCACACAGGCAGGACAAGGACCAGTTCCCCACTCTCCTCCCCTCTTAGAGCAACTTTTACTAGTTCCAAGTCTAGCTCCTTGTCCAAGGGCTCCACATACCCTGAATGTGACCTTGAGGGAGCAGCCACAGCCAGTTGGCATCTGGGGAGAGCCAGATGTAAAATCTGGGACCTCAACTCACCATGGAGGTGTCGATCTGAGCCAGAAGCCTGGGGTTATTCTGCTCAACAGCTTCCAGGCACTGCAGCATGGCCGTGACGTGGGCGTCACTGAGCAGGAAGGCAGTATCTGGGCAGAAAAAAATGCTGCTCAGGGGAGTCTCTCTCACCCACACAGTTTGACACACCAGTTGCTCACATGCAAACCAATTTTTCTGCTGTCCTCCCTCACTCCCACACAGCTTGGAAATGCCACCAGCTAGATATTTTCCTAGTAAGAAGGGAAAGGCCCGTTGCTCCTTACCTGTGTAGAACTTCCTAATGTACTGCCGGTTCCCCAGGAGCGGCCTCAGCTGTGCTGACAGGCAGTGGCACTGCAGGCTGTGCTGCAGCCACAGCTGGGCAATGGCCTGGTCCCCTGGGCCCTCGGGGTCACGCTGGCCGCTCTCCTGCAGGCTGATGAACTGGAAAGGGACAGCAGGCACAGGTTAAGGCAGGCAGAGGCAAGAAGGGGAACAGGGCTTGTTCCACCGTATGGCTTTGGTCCCCTTGATAACAGCAGCTTTCACATGCCAGCCACTGTCAGCAGGAAAGAGGGCATGTCCCAGCAGCTCCTCAGCCACCAGGGAGACAAAAGCACCAGGCAGGAACAATGCTTCAAAGGTCAATGACCAAAGTCCTCTGACAGCCACCAGCACAATGAATTTCTCTTACACGTTCTCCCACCCATGAGCCTTGTCCCTGACCTGGAGCAACCCCACGCTCCCAAATCCAATCTGACCCCAGTGGTGACGGTCATGTTCCTGCTGACACATTAACTGGAAAAGGCTGTGGCAATGCCTGAGCTGCTGCAGGTTACAGAGCTGGACTGGAGTTACACTCCCATTCCCCCAGCAGCAGGCTGGACACTGGTGTTCCCTTGTCCAAAAGGGGCTGGCACAAATGGCCAGCCCTTTGTGCCCATCCTTGGCAGGAACCATGGATGTCAGCACGGGGCAGCTGAGGACCAGGAGTCATATGTCAGTGGCTGGCACAAGTCAGAAATGGGAGAATAAATGCATGATGAGGCCAAAACCCAGAAATAGGACAGCCCAAACCCTTAGAGATCTGCAGAGACACATGAATCACCCCTGCGCACAGACAAGCACTGCTTGTGCCAGTTCTCTTGGTGATGCCTGCTGCACCCAGCCCAGCAGCACTGGAAACTGGCCTGGGATAAATAAGCAGCCAATTGTCTCAGCCCAAGCCACACTGAGCTCCCAGGACACAGCTTGTACCCAAAGACACGGCTGTGTCAGCCTCCACAAGCCACGGAGCAGCTTTACTCACAGCAGCCCAAGCAGCTCCGTCCCACGGGTGAGGCTCCAGCCCTGCTGCCCTCTCCCCTCCCCGTGGGCACACAAGGCCACCCCAGCAGGACCCACCTTCTCCAGGTGATGAGCAGAGCCCGGACTCAGCCAGCGAATGTCCTTCACAAACTGCCAGTAATCCTTCTGTCTGCAGCACACCTGCCCAGGACAGCACAGTCAGGTGTCACCTCCCAAGTGCCAGTTAAATCAGCACAGCCCCGTTAGCCCCTTGCTGACACAGGCCATGCTGTTTGCCTCGGCTTTATTCAGACAGTTTAGGCTTTTCTTAGTTATTCTTCCCCTTAGAGAGGAACTGCAACAGAGTTTCTGTTTTCCTCTCCACCCTATTGGTTGTAAGCACAGACCCAAAAAGTGTCTCTTCACCAAAAAGCTAATTATTTTTACTTCCATCTCTATTTCCTCTTTCACAAGTGACAGAGGAGTGGCTTCTGTTTTGGTGGTTTATTTGGTTTGGTGTGGGAGTAGTTTGTTTTATAAGACTAGAAAAGTAACATGGCAATTTTAGTTGTCTAGACTGAATTTGGTCTTCTGGACAAACAAAATTAATTCAGAAGTTTAAAAACCTCTTACCCTAGTTTTCTTAATGTGTACATATGGATTTTTTCACCTTTTTTTTTAAATTCCCAACTGTAGGCAAAAAAAGTTGCCAAGAAAATAAAAAGTAAATGGAAATGTTTTGCTGGAGCAGCTATGAGCCAGCTGCTGTTAGGAAGCTGTATTTTTATGGGCCTCATTTTGCAACTCCTATAGCTTGATTGGTGTCACACATGCCGGATCAGAGGAGACATTCCTGAGTGGAAGATCTGTCTTTGCCCACAGTAAAAGCACTGAGGAAGGTAACACACCATCCTGCTTTGCATGTCTGACATGAACTGCTACCAACACACAGACTAGTATAAATCATTTAAACCTCACTTCCTGAAGCCTGTGAATAGCAGGTCTGTCAGAAGGCAGCACTGCACTCCTCACATGGACAAGGTAGCTCCTCTCTCTGTCCATCTCCCAGAGCAGACCCCTGGTCCATGCAGCTGGGGACTAACAGGAACAGAGCAGCACCTCAGCTGTCTACAAACTTAATAACTCCAGGGAGCAAAGCTCCCTGCTCAGACAACCTGCCACTCTGGCTCTTCCTGGAGGCTTTTTAGCTTGGGTGCAGCACTGCATAGGTGCAGTTTTCCTCATCTGGGACCCAGCTGTCCCATGCAAGCTGCCTGGGGCTCCTGTGCTGTTCTCTCTGGGTGGCAGAGCCACTGATGGGAAGCCTGTCCCCAGGCAAGCCCTAGAGCCTTGTTCATCTTTCCACTGTAAATAAATTGTGCTGGTAATTGCAAGCTGAAGAGGAAATCTTTAAGCCTCTGCACACAAGTGGGAAAGAGAAATTCTTCCAGGGAGCCATGCAAGGGGGGAAGGCTGAGTGAGCAACTGCAGGCACAACAAGAGCCTGGAAAGAGTGATCCCATTCACGCAGAGCGCGGTTTGGCTGCCAGCTCCTGTTGCTAACACAGCTAAGCAGAAACAGTGAAGATGCGAGGTTTCTCTTGCCAGCCCTCACTGGGGACTTGTCCAAGTGCAGATGATACAGGGCTGACTCACTGCAAATGCAATTTAATCGCTTGGCTACAGCAGAAAGAAAGGAGAGAGGGGCTGGCCTCAGCACAGGGGGCACAAGCACTTAGAAAAACCATACTGAAAGTAGATGAGATAGAAAGAACGTGCACCCAGGTCCCTCTGACAACCACAGCATTTACCAGGCAAGCTCAGCCCCTGCTTGGATCACTGCCCAGCATGTTACATGCACTGTGCCCACTCTGCTATGAGCACAGCAGCGAGCTGCAGCACCTGCTTGTGACAGGCACTGAGGCTGTGACTGACAGACAGACAGACAGTCGTGCTGGCAGGACAGAGCCATACCTTGTCATGGATGAGCCCATGGTAGAGGATGCTGTGCATGTCTCTGCAGAGCCGCTCCAAGCCTCCATACTTGGACCAGACATTTGGGTTGCTGATGGACACCAAACCTTCCACTGTGGTCTTCAAGTTGCCAAGGAGCTTCCAGTGCTCTTTCCTGCACAGGAATACAGCAAGGTATATCAGAGATACAGCAAGAGGAACCTCACAGCAGGAACATGGTATTGCATTCTCTCTAAGGAAACTCTCTTCAGGCTGAAACCTTTGGTGGTCCAGAAACTTGCAAAGGTGAGCTGAAGTACTTAGTGCATCCCTGTGGTCTCCCATACATGGTTTGTGGACAGCAGACCATATTGCAATGATTCTCCTGATGAGTGGTAGCCACCACCAGGAGACAGACAGAACAGACTGATGGCTCCTGCAATGCACCACGTGCCCAGTCTGGGCCAAAAAACCTGGGGATTAACTTTCTAGCAGGCTCCTGCTTCACTGACATGTTCTCTCTAAGGGAGCAGCAGCCCCTCAGGAGCACAGCAGCTCTATGGAAGGGTGTGAGGGCCACCACCCTGAGCAGACCCTGTGTTTACAGGGCAGCACTCCCTGAGCAATGCACATCACAGAGAGCTCCAGTCCTGTCAGGATGCAGAGGAGCTCCTCTCCCAGGGAGGTGACACTTCATCTGCATCTCCAGCTGTGCAGCCACTCTCTGGGCCCTGACCTGCTGTAGGCACAACCTGCAAAAACATTATCATCTTATGGGCAGAGATCAGCAAACTGCTGGTGAGCTCTAGAGTATGCACAGCAGTTCATCAGTACCATCCCCCTTGGCTGCCCTGCATACAGCAAGAAATCTCCATCATCTACCACAAAGCAATGCTGTAGAGAGGCAACATCATTTGACTATGGAAAAGCAGCTGTGGGGAAGGAAGCTTTGGGTGACTGAGGTTCCCACTCAAGCTGCTTGACAAGGTTGCCAGATGAACAGCAGCTGTCAAAAACACATATTCAAATAGGAGCCACTCTCTCAGAAGAACAGGAATGTTGCAAGGTACAGTTAGGAGTGTAAATAACAAAGAAAAAAAGTCTCTGCAAGGTTTGTAACAAAAGCACCCTAACTGACACTTTAGCATGAAAGTTCAAATTTCAACTAGCAAGAAACAAGATGGTGTTTTAGAAGTTAGTCCCTACCACAGCTAAAACCAAACTGAATTTCCAAAACACAAGGAGAAAAAGAAGGAAAACAGATAAATAACATTATTTAAAACTGCTCTCATTTTCATCCCTTGGGGATCAAAGTGTGGGCTGCATACTCCTGGTAATTAAAACAAAGCTTTTCTCACCAATATTCTCTTTTTGAGACTTGTTCACTACTGCCAAACTGATTAGTTGAACAAGCAGATTAATTAATCATTAATTATTGGCTCTACCTCAAGCTGCCCATTCACTTCACTTCCTCATGAGGAAAACATCACCACTTTCAGTGCCCACCTAAGCTTAAACCACACAGAACCAACCCATCCCACCAGCAAAGCCTGTCACCCTGACAGCACCAGAGCTCTAAACCAGCCCTGCAGTGCACGTGGCAACATGTGTATGTTCATGTTGTACTTTAACTAACAGGCATGGGGCTTAATCTCAGAAGAGACTGAAGAAAAATGCACAGATGTGCAAAGGCAGCTTCCTGAAGGAGATACAGCTTGGGAAGACACAAAAAAATGATCCAGCTCTACTGAATTTTTGGGCTTTTCCCATCCCTGCCCTGAGCAATGCAGATGTTCTTTGGCTGTGGATGCCCAGAGAGGAATCAACAGTCCCTGGTCAAAGAGCACCTGCAGCCACTGAGCTCAGAACGTCAGCAGCTCCTCCCTAAGGTATTTCTGACACTCAGAGTTAGGAAATGCAAGTGAAAGCTCAGCCACGCCACTGATATTCCAGTCAGTGAGTCAGGGGAACTCCCTCCCATGTTATTTATGCTATAAAAAGCAGGTGATGCACACAAGGATGTGAGGATAGCACATGCAGGGATGTGCCCTTCCAAATGAATGGTCAATCTCATTAAAGGACTTGTGCATCTCAAGAGGCAGAAAACAGGATCCGTGGCTCTTTCCCAGCAAGGGGAAACTAAGGGCAAGCAATCCTTGAACAAAATAATCTCAGAATGTTAAAACATTGAACACAGAAGCACACAGAGAATAAGCCACTTAATTAAAGCACCTTTGCAGAAGTGATCTTGAACCCACCAAAAATGAATTAAATCCTGGTAGGACAGTAAGTATCCTATGGGACTTGTTGCCCCAAAGCAGTTCACAAGCTGGACACACAAGACCCTCCTGATACCACAACCCCAGCTGTTTCTGGGCTGGAACATGCTGAAAAGCACACAGAGACACAAGGCTGAAGACAATCCATATAGCTGGCTGCAGGTGGCAGGGAAATTGGGAGAGCACAGCTCACCACATTTCAGCTTTGACTGGACTCTGGGGCAACCCTGAATTAGCAGCAGGATTTGCTCCCCTCCCACTGAGAGAGCCTTGGTTTCAGATGCCAGGAGGGATGGAGAAAGCCCAAGTTCCCTTTTCCTCTGGTGTTCAGAGCATTACTAGGAAACCTGCTTTTTCTCCTGAATAAGAAGAATTCTCCTTTGCTAGTGCTGGCATGGGGTAAGGCCAATAGAAAGTCTGGTATGGGGTAAGGCCAATTCATACTACATCATGAGAACACCCCAATTTACAATAAGGGCAAAGTCAGTAATAGCCCAGAGGGCACAGAACAAGACCAGAGCTTCCCCTGCAAGAAGCACACATGGTTCTGCTCTCCTGATCCAGCAGAGCTAGGTTCCCCTAGCCAGAAGGGCCAAGGGCACTTGCAGGGACTGTGGAGCTCTCAGCTACGTCCCTCTCCTCCCTTAGAGACAACCTCTGATCCAGCCTCCAATTTTAACCACCAGCTCCACAAACATGGCACTGGGTCTCCTTTCTTTACCACAACAAACTCCATCTTCAAGTACAGCAACATCAACCTGCCACTGGGAACTGTCCCAAATATAACCGAACCTTTTGCACAGAATACAGCCTTGTAGCAAAAAATGGCTTAATGCTGCCACTGCTGACAACAGGGAATGCTGCTTGCTCTTCCAAGGCTTCCTAAGCCCCTCCATGCCAGCAAGGGTAGGAACTTCTCTCGGTCCAAGTCAGCAAACGTGACTCACAGCAGGGGCAGGGAGCCATGCTGCTGACTTCTTAGTTTAAAATAAAACCAAACCTTGGTTACTTTCCAAAACAGAATCACACAGGTAGCCAGTATTCAAAAATGGAAAATAAAAATGAAGCTCATCTTTCTTGCAGCCATCACCTGCTGTGTATCTCCTGTGCTCTGCTGGAGGCACCCAGCAATGGCTGCTTGAATCCTGACCTCCACCTGGAAGACTCTCTTGATCCTCCTTAGCACCCTAAAGAGGTTGGGCTGAGGATGCTGAGGTTATGGAGGGACTTGTGACAAATCTCCAAGGACACTCATTGCTGTGCTGGCTGTCAGTTCCCCCTGCAGGAACTGAAGACTCCCTGCGCAGAGCCTGCTCCCGCCTCGCTGTCCCCAGATCTCCCAGACAACAGCAGCCCCTTCCCTGGACTCCCCCGCCTGCTCCTCCGCGGGCTCGGCACTGCTGGGAAAAGGGATTAAAGAAAGCAGGCTTCGTGCAGTTCATCTGCAGTGGCGGGGAGTGGCTGACAGGCAGAGCAAGGCAGAGGAGAGAGCTCTGCCAGCCCAGCAGGGATGGGCAGGAATAGCTGAGCAGGCTGGCTGGAAAAGGGACACGCTGGGTAACTCGCATCCACGATAAAAGCTGGCACTGATAGAAAATGGGGGCACAACCACAAAAGGTGCCCCCAGCAAACACAGCCCAGAGGAGCTGCTGCTGACGCATTCTTGCTCTGCACCGGCAAAGGATGAGGGAAGAAATTAGGGATTAAAGGTGTTTTTAAACCTTCCCATGGCAGATAGCTCACCTGCTCATCTGGCAAAGTCTCTCACAAGCAGATGACCACAACCTGTGGACCCAGGGTACTGTCCATGGGGCTTCAATCTGCACAGGACCTGCCTGTGACAAGCATGCAGGCAGTGACAGGCAGAGGAGATCCCCACAGCAGCCCACCCCCCTGAGAGAGCTGCTCACATCCCTCCACTGCTCACAGCACAGGTTCCCTTTAGGAACCCTTTCCTCTGGCCCTGCTGTCCCTGAGGGTCTCCTGGTGCCAGAGACAAGGTGGCAGCTCTTTGGTAACCTGCCCAGCTGGCCACTGGCCCATCTGCTCCCCCTGGGACTGCTCTGCACCAGCCCCAGAGCCCTGCTCCCTGCCCAGCAGGACAGCACCAACCCTCCTGCCTCCAAGGACAATGTCCTCCCTGGACACTGGCATTGCAGCCCTGCCACTTGATGCATTCAGACCTGCTGCTGGGAGGAAAAATCCAGCACAAGATCCTCATTTTCCTCTCCTGTGCTGGCTCAAGGATGGACTTCAGCAAAATAACTTTTGCTTCTGCATTTTCTGTAATCCACAGAAAGATGAATCCAGTGATCTCCATCTATTCCCTATTGGCAACTGCCACAATCCAGTGTGAAATGGCACCTCGTGGGAATAAAAATGCTAACCACATCACACAAAGGACAAGGCAGTGTAAGGCCCGTGCTGGATCCTCCCCAAGGCATCGCTGCCAGCCAGAAGAACAAGCAGGCTCCTGCGTGTGCCAGCAGCAGTGGGGGATGATGCCCTCCTTGTCCCTGGGGGAGTGCTGGGGGTGGCACCACCCCAGCCCTATTAGTCACACGGTGGCAGAGGCTGGGAGTGCAGGACTTGTGCCTGCAAAGGCAAGAAAATGTACAAAGATGAGCCTGGAAAGGCAAAGCAGTGAACGCAGTCAATTCCTTTTACCTTTTGGAACCTGCTGAGTTTGAAGCATTAGTAAAGAGGGAGAGAAGCATGAACTGTGCAGCTCAGAAGGCACCCCAAACCTGTGCTATAGCTTTAAAAGCACCAGTAGCATTTTCCCAGCTGATATGGCAAGCAGGAACAGAGCGACTGGCTGAGCCCCTCAGATAAGGAATGCTTCTCTCCCATATCAAGTTTCAGCTGCTCCTTCTTCCCCAGCCAACACCTCCAATTTCCATCCAACATTCACCCTGTGCTTGTGAGTGCCAGGGCAAAACCAGTGCACCTGTAAAAACCTGAAGTAAATAGGACTCGCCATCAAAACACCTCCAGCAAACAGCCTCTGCTGCTCATAAATGCTAACAAAAAAACCAGGCCTGAAGCACATATGAAGACACAGCCGAGGTCACCGTGCTCACCACCAGCCATGTGCAGGTGCAGGGCCTCGCCTTCAGGAATAAAGAGATAGATAAATAAATTCCTGTTCAGCACCCAGAAGAGGGGATGGAGATGCCTGCCAGGAGGACAGGAGGTAGGATGCCGGAGCAGCAGGCTGCAGAGCCACCTGAAGGGTGGCAGCACGGCGTTAGGGCGGGGTGGTTTCACCCTGCAGCGTGCCAAGCAGAGAGCTGGCAGCTGCTGTGCTGGCCACGTCTGACGGGGGACAGAGCGGGGACAGAGCACCAGGACTGAGGTGCCACATCCGTGCTGTCACTGCCCCTGCAGCGGCCACGACTCCTTCCCACGGCAGCGAGCAGAGCCGTGGGAAGGCTCGGGTGGGTGACAGCTCTGACAGCGCAGCCCACTGTGCCTCCCCCGCGAGGCACCGAGCCGGGGCAGCGTCACGCCCTGCTCTGCTCTGCAAGCAGCGACCCCACTCGCGAGGAGCCCGTTCATTCCCTGCTCGCCCCCCGGCACCCCACACACCCACGCAGGACGGGAGCTCTCCGGGAGCATCCCCTGCGCATCCCGACCGCCGCCACCCGCGCTCCCGCACGCACATCCCACACACACCCACAGACACGAGTGCGGCCCCCCACGCGTGCACGCACAGCACCGGGCCGGCCCCGGGCGCGCCCCCGCCGCTGCCACGCCCGTGTCCGTGTCCCGCCCCCAACGGGCGCCCCGCGGTCCCCGCACCCGCCCGGCCCTCCCGCGCGTGTCGCGCCGCGCGCGGCCGCACCTGCTCTCCGCGTGGGGCCCGATCTCCATCCCGGGCGCGCGCGGCCCCGCCGCCGCCGCCGCCGCCGCCGCCACACCGTCAGCGGGAGGGGCGAGCGCCCGCCACGCCCCGCCGCACCCACGGACTACAGCTCCCGGCGCGCACCGCGGCGCCCCGGAGCACCCAGTGGCGCGGCGGACTACAGTTCCCAGCGTGCACCGCGGCGCCCGGGCGCCATGCCGGGCCGTCCGCTGCGGTTTTTCCCCAGCCGCGGAGCTTTCGGTGTCCCCCGAGTTCAAAGCGCTGGGAAAAGGCACAATGATTGCTGAAATAATCCTGCCTTGGACGGGATGAGGGAAATGCGATGGCAAGGGGAAAAAACCAAGCAAACAACTTGTCCCGGAGGGGCAGCTCATGCACTGATGACACCTGCAGAGACAAACGGGGACAGGGCCCTGCTCTGCCGCCCACTGCAAGGAGGGCGTGAAAAATACTGCAGAGTAACGTGTGCCTTCCGCCAAATGCCGTGAAATGAGACTTCGAAAAGGAAAAAGTGATGCTGCTTTCGACTGAGAATAGCCAATGACAAATTAGTGTCAGAAATAAAACCTAGATACGTCTCTGGAGTTGTGTGACGCCTCAGAAACCAAAGCCAGGCATTTGTAAAATGGAAATTCCCTATAACTGTTACTTGAAATGATAACTGTGTGCTGCATACATGAAAATGTACCCCTTGACGTGACATTTTCTATGTGGTTTATTTTACCAGGACAGTATTTCTGCAGCACAGGGGGGTCCAAGGTTCTGTACTGCTGTCCTTGATAATAATAATAATAATAATAATGTGTTTTTCAGAACGTGCTTAATGAAGAGACCAGGACTTCTCATACAGCATAATTGCATACAAGTGTGGAACAACAACTTGTGTTCAGTCATCAGGCAGAAATTCCTTTTGTAGAGCCCACTGCACTGACTGAAACCACTGCCTGTGCATGGCACGTTAGGTCCCAGGGCATCAGACTGTGCTGACTCTCACAGTGAACATATTGGGGGAAATCAAGTCATCCCGACTATTGTGATTGTTGGATGGTCGTGCCTGGTGAAATGGAGCAGATAAAACTAACAGATCTAATTTAGTTCTTTGTAGCTCTCAGTGCCACGTGGAAGCTTTGTCACTTGGCTGGATGCTGACACACTCCTGACAGCCACACAGCAAACCAAGAGCTGGTGTTTGTGATCCCCAGCCATTCTGAACACAGAAAATACTCTTCAGGATCACAACTTGTGCCTGGTTTTCTGTTGTGCTGAGCAGCAGACAGCTGGCATCCTGTTTGATTAATAAACACAACTCATTGATATTGTAAAATCTGGATTTTGTCTGATTTCCACCTATCACGAGGACAGGTAGCATCTGCCACCTTTGCAGTTCATGTGTTTGTTTGGGGTAAACAGAGCATTTGTTTATTGGTGTGACACAGTCCCCAGATGGAGCTGGACCCTACAGCCTCATGGGAATTTGACTTAATGCTTTTTCAAAAATACATCTTTTGGCACCTCTATTTTTAGTAGTCCATGCTAATCTGTCAATAGCATATTTGCTTTAGAAATGTAGCCTAATTATAAGAACCTCCTACTCGTCATCAATCACTTGTCATCCAATCTCACCTGAAGGAAAATGTCATCAAAAGTTTTTAAATCTGTGTGTCCAAAACTCCGTGTCTGAACTTCTGCTGCCCATGGAGGCCACAGAGGAGAAATCAGGGTGGAACTGTCAGCCTCCAGCCCTGTGGTCACGAGTTTCTCCTGCCTGAAGGGAAAATCTCTCACTAGCTGGAGGTGTCCTGTGACAGTAACTGAGCCATTCTCTTCTAGACAATAGAAAGCAGCAAGAGGAACGTTCAGAAACACATTTTTGGCCTTATTTAAAAAGAGATGGATAAAGAGTGTAAGTGGAGAGAGCAAGGCCTGGTCAACAGTCTGTAGCACAGGACACAGCTGAGGACAGAAAGCCTTAACTCAGTGCTCTTTTTGTTGCCTTACACTCCTAGAAAGCTCTGCCATTCTTAAATCCTGCACAGTATTTCAGTGCAGGTAGCTCCCAGCACAGAGCTGTGGCAGGGACCACAGGCACCAGAGCTCCTTGTGTGTCAGGTTCTCAGGATTCTGCACTTGCCACAGAGTGTTTATTTTAGCAGATGCACATATGGAATATGTGGGCAATGAATGAAATGTGGGAGTGCTCCCGCTGGGAGGAGGCGTGTGCAAGGTCATGCATGGAAATAATTATCCCTGCCCAAGGGCGTTTGCTGGACAGTCCCTGCGGTCCCGTGTGGAGCTCCCCCTCTGGAGGCAGCAGGCAGGCCCTAAAACAAGCTGTCCTTTGGTCATGCCAGCTTTAGGAGGGCAGCCTCAGCACAGCTCCCCAAGGAAACTCGGAGAGTAATGCCAGGTGACCGAGTGAGCAGGAGAAACAGATGTGGGTTTTCCTTTCAGCATTTACTGCCCACCTTCTGCGGGAAGTTCATCCTCCGAGATCACCTTGTCAGTCCATCTGCTCCTTCCTTTTCTGCCTCTGGAACTCAGTGACCAATTTCAACCAACCACAAGCAAGATGTAGAGATTCCAGAGATAATTGCTATCCCTTAATTGTGAGTGTCACGTGAGCAAAGTGCTGTTGTGTAAAAAAGCCCTTTTACATGTAACTTGTTTAGCAGCAGCCAGCTGCCCACTAGGCACATGTGTACTGCTGACCCACCAATACCACAGCTCCAAAGAGTGCAAATGTACAGGGAGCAGGGAAAGGCTTTGCTAGATTCCTTGTTAAAAAAAAAAAACAACAATTTATCTTCTGCGTTTCTCAATCACATGATTCTGACCACAAACTAGCAAAGATAACAACTCTGAAAAGAACCCAAAGACAACAAAGTATGGACACACTGTTCTGGGTTTAAGTAGTAATTTTAAGCTTTACATGGTATTTTGAAATAAGAACCTAGTTTGAACTCTGCTGTTTGACATTTGAAAGCAATTGTGCTCAAAACCACTCTGGATTGGTTTTGTTGCTCACAGAACAGATTATTTCAATTGCATGGGGGTCACAGGCAAAGGCATCTCATAATCAACTTTCAGCTGAACACCCTTCCCTGCCCTGCAACACAGAATGGTTGGATTGGAGGGGACATTTCGAGGTCATGTGGTCTGACCCTTCCTGCCATGAGCAGGGACATTTTCAACGAGATCAGGCTGCTCAGAGCCCCATCCACCCTGACCTTGAGTGTTTGCAGAGACAGGGCATCCTCCCCCTCCCTAGGCAATCTGTGCCAGTGTTCTACCACTCTCATTGTATAAAATATCCCTCCTTATATCCAGTCTAAATCAACCCTCTTTCGGGTTAAAGCCATCACCCCTTGTCCTACTGCAACAAACCCTGCTGAAAAATCTGTCCCCATCTTTCCTAGAGGCCCCTTCAAGTACTGGAAGTCTGTAATGAGATCTCCCGGAGCCTTCTCTTCTCCAGGCTGAAAACCCCAAAATCTTTCAGCCTGTAGCAGAGCTGCTCCGTGCTTCCAACCACCTCGAGCATCGCCCCCAGCATCGCCCCCCGGGAATCGCCCCTCGGAAATCGTCCCCCGGGAATCGCTCCCCAGGAATCGCCCCCCGGGAATCGCCCCCCGGGAATCGCCCCCCGGCATCGCCCCCCGCCCGCTGTACCTGCTCCTCCCGGCCGCTAGGAGGCGCGGTGCCGGAGGGGCGCTGCGCCGCTCCCCGGCGCGGGCGGCTGTGCGCTGGGCTGGGCGGAGCTGTTGCGCATGCGCGGGCCCGGCTGGGGGCGGTTCGTTCTGAGGGAGGCGGCCATGAACGCGTTCGGGGCTGCGGCACCGCTCCCGGGCTCCTCGGCCGCGGCGGGGGCCCGGCACGGCGGCGGCGAGAGCGTGGAGAAGATCGACATGTCCCTGGGTGAGGAGCGGCGCCGGGGCGGCCGCTGTAGGCGACAGGGCGGGGGGCTCGGGATAAACCAAGTGCTGGGGACGGGGGGGGGCGGAACGAACCAACGGGGGGCACCGGCGCGGGCGGAACCAACGATGGCGGGGGGTGGGGAGGGGAAAGGACGGGACCCTCCCACAGCGAGAGCGCAGGAGGGGCGGGGGTGGCGCCGGGGGCTGGGCACGGCGGCGATCCCGGCCGTGCCACCGGGACCAGCGGCGTCCGGGGTCGCGGTCCTTGGAGGGGAAGAGCCGGGACCCCTTTGTGTCGCGTGGTGGTGTGAGCCGGCCGCAGAGCGGGGCGCTTGCGGCCCAGTGAGGGCCTCAGTACTCGGGCCTCAGGCCTGGCGGCCTCGGGAGCGTGCCAGGGCCTCGCCTGGCGCTCGCAGCTGCAGGCATGGGTGAGGTTTGGTGGTCTCTCAGCTGGCCTGGGCGCTTTGTTCCCCTCAGGTTTGGAAGTCGGCTGGGGCAAGTCTCCCGTGTAACCTCCTTGCTGTGCAAGACCAGCCACGCCGGGCATGACGTCACCTCTCCCACGTAGTTTGCTGTGACAATCTGCCCCGTGTCCCCTGCCCTCCTGTGCAGGGTGTGGGTGTGTTAGGAAGTTGTACAGGCTCATTACAAACCTGCAGAGCTGTGTCTCTCCAGCGTGCGAGAAAGAGACATCCACGCTGTGGATACTTCAGGGAGGTATCTCAGAGGAGCTCTGTTCTCGTGCTGTGTACTGAGTCCCCTTAACAGTCAGGGGCAGTTTGGTGTGTTCATGGGCTGCAGTTTACTTTTATTAGGACAAAAAAAAATTAATTTGTTTTGTACGTTCCAGTACTGCTTTGTGATACTACCAGGGCATGATAGATTGGTGCTATTGGGAGACTTTATTCAAAAAGCAAAAGATTCATAGTGTGAACTGAAATTATTAATAGTGGACTTGGTCTCTTCGTGGGCCTCCATAAAATAAGAGGATATGTACAATTTTTCCTGCTGTAAATAATTCAGTGGAGTTCTTTGGGCAGTGGAGATAACTTGTGAGATGATGTTTAGAGTTTGTTTGAATGTAGAGTGGTGCTACAGCATTCATAGAAAGCTAAATCTGTTTTTACCATTGCACACAATCTTTGTTTTCAGGGTTGCTGATAGAGTTATTGATCCTGGCTTGTTGTATTTTCAGATATTCTAATGTTTCCTGGCTGAGCTAACCTGTCAGTCAGTCATTGCTGCATGTCCTGGCCATTAACTAATAGCAGACTGCAGAGGACTGCTGCAGTGTCATGAGGATGTTGTTTTAAAGGAGGATGTGTTGTGAAGTGGGTGCTTCTTTGGGTGCACTTTGAGAACCCTGTCACCCCAGCTGCTGTCCCCAGGTGAAAGCTCTGTGTCAGGTGTAACCAAAGGGAAGATGCAGTCCCACATCTAGTGTGGTATCAAAGAAACTGGCATGACCCTAATCTAGGAAGCCTTAAGATTGAGATCATGATGTTGAGTAAATTCTCATAGAGTAATAAAGATTAAACATGTTTTGGTTGTGTTGTGTGCAGCTGAGCTTCCAGTTGGATACTGCTCCCAGATAACTCTGCTGTTCTAGCTGTAGTTGTGGTCTCTGATCTCATGCAAGATAGAAAACTGCTTCAGTGTGGCTCCTCTGACAAATGCATGAAGTCCCAAATGTCCTTCATTTACCCAAATAAGAGAATAGCTGAAATTTAAAAAGTTGTAGCCTTGTGTGCAGCAACTTGAAAAAAATTGATTTAAGATGAAGCAGATGAACTGTGAAGCATGAATCCATGTTTGACGTGGCTTTGGTTTTCTTTGTATAAAAGGATAGTCTGGAATCCTTTTTCCAGGGACAGCCCCTTTGGTAAAGAAGGTTGTGTAGATTTCAGACCCTGAGTGACCTGTATCAGTATTCTTGTCCTAGTAGATTTTTACAGCAAAGTGAATTAATTTTCTCTTAGCTTTCTTTTGACAGGATGCAAACCATTGGGTAATAGTGTTGTGATTTTTGTTGTTTATGTTTTTACACAGTTTTCTCTGTTCTACCCCTTATGAGTCCATTGAACTCAGCCACAAACACAGTAACCCCATTTCCATCTTTCCTTGACTGAAAAAAGACTGTCCACTTATTTGGGGAGGCTCCCTGTTAAAACATAACATTTTTTATCAGTTGTGCTCTCCTGGTGAAGATGCAGTAAACACAGTTTGAGAGTTTCCTGTAAGGTGTTCTTGTGAACAAGCTGGCAGTCAGATAAAAGCTGCCACACCTCTTGCTTTACTCTTCTCTCCTGAGCTGGCTCCCAGGTCAGTGAAGGAAATCAAGCTGCTGTAGCATAATTTGCACTGGACAGATGTTGTTTGCTTTTTATCAGCTTGTTTCTTACACAGATTTTTGAACTGATTAATAACTTGTCTGGGATTGTTCCCCTGGACAGTAGATAAGGTGATTGCTTTGGATTGTAGATTCCTGGGGAGAGATGTCTTGCTTGCCTTTTTCCCCATAATTTCAGTCCTGGTGAACATCTGAAGGTAACTGATGGCTTGAGTTGTGTCTGTGGGATCTTTCTTAAGTAGCTTAGGATGAAAGAACTAAGGCTGGAATTGACATTTTATCTGGTCTCTGCAAAATCTGGGCATGAGATTGGGTTTTCATTTTCTTTAACCGTGTACAAAAACTAATGGAGTCATCCAGATTGAAATTTGATGCTGGGCTGAATGCTATGATCTTACATGTGTCTCACATTTTCTGGATGTATGGAACTGCTTCCCTTCTGCTGGGGCATTGTATTATAAAGTAACTTCTGTAAGATATAACAGGGACTGGATGTTTATAGTGGTAATGTTTCTGGAACCTTAACTTGTATGTGCTGCCTTTGCAGGATTGACTGGTCTGTCACCCGTGACTCCAGGCTGTTTGGGGGTTTTATTCAGTATGTCAAATTTTATACAGTATGCCAATGGTTTTTTTTTTCTTCTTGTAGATGATATAATCAAGCTGAACAAGAAAGAAGAGAGAAAGCAATATTCTCCCAAAATAAAAAGAGGGCTTCAGCAGAATCGAGCTCAACAGTTCAGTTCACAAGGCTCCAAGTGGGGAATGCAACAGCAGAAAGGTGAGTGTGCCACACACAGCACAGATTCCACATTATCTTTCTTGAGCTGAAAGGTAGAATAATGAAATGTGTGGATTGACATGGCCAGTTCACTTGTCTTTCAAATAGTGTATTTTGATTATAATTCAGGGCTATTTTAAATCTATTTATAATTGGTTTTGTTTCTGATTCAGTGTGAGAAAGTAATTGACTTGTTTAGCCACCAGGAAGCTTAGATGCTTGAAGGACTGTCCTTGACTCAAGGAAGAATTGGCTTGCTTTCTGATTCTTCACATTAATTTTAATTTTGGAAATTTTGATGATACCTTGCCCCTTGTCAGAGATAGACAGAAGTGCTTATGCCAAAGCCTTTGTATTGGGAGATGTGGAGGCCTTGCCAGAGCTCAGAGCTTTGTGCAAAAGAAAAGCATATTCATATTTGCTGGGTAGAATTCTCTTTACAGACCTCCCCAAAGTAGCTGTTACTATAGACTGTGATCCTGGCTCAGGAATATTTAGATGGATAGTGCACAGTGTGAGTTGGCTTTTCTTGTAAGAGCTTGAGATGCAGAGGAAGTACAGTGTCAGCCTTCTTAAGCCAGTGGAATACAAAAAGGAGTGAGGAGAGGAAGAGTGCACAATAACAGCTTTGCTGTAGGTTCCCCTGAGTAATTCATGTTTTTTTGATAAACAGGAGAAGTTTTAAAATTATTCCCAGGCTTTACTTCAGTACATGGATAGCTCCTGCTTGAAGTGCAGACTGGTTTTGCTTGCAATTAGTTTTGAAAAGTATCTATTTAGTACAGGATGATCAAAATGTGGAAGAATACTGTCTGATAAGAAAGCTTACCACCATGAGCTAATTAGGTGTTTAGGTTAATACATGCAATTTCTTGTTTAGTAGCATTCCTTTAAAACAAAGACACATCTGTCTGGTGTACTCACAGTGATCCCTGTCTTACCTTTGTCTTGCTTAGTGTTTGTTGTAGCAGCAGCTCCTCCTTTGTGTTTTAGACACAAATGTCTTTAAGGATCAGTGGAATGTTGTGTTACTCAGGGGAGTTTTGGTTTTTGTGCAGGCCACACAACTGTGTTACTTGTACATCTCCAATAAATTGGTGACAGGGCTGGAGAAGAATTTACATCTCTCAGCCCAAGTGTGAGGATATTTGTGTGGGTGAAGAGTAAGTGAATTGAAGTTGTAGATTATCAAACATGTAAGCTCTGTTTATAACTGCAGTTATCAAGTGCAATTGTTTATCATCAGAAGACCACGAAAGAAACAAGTATTAGGGTTTAGAATTTTAGGAGAAGCTTGATCTGCAAACTTGAAACTCATATTACTGCTGTCGTAGGCAGATACTTTTCTCTACTGGAATCTCACCAGATTCTCTGCCTATGTTCTGGGAAAAAGCAAACAATTTCTTTGCAAAATTGCCAGATGCATGACATCTTGAAACATTGAATAGTTTCAGCTGCTTCCCGCTGTATAGCTTGGCACATTTTCTCGCAGTGAAAACAAATCTCTTCTATTGTTTTTAAGCAGAAGGAGTCATTAAATAGTTCTTGTGAGCATTCTAGTTATTAGTAGCTTAGCAGTAGATTTATTGCTACTCTGTTGCTATTGAAGTTACTCTGATAAGTAGCAAAGCCTCTGTGGACAACTGCAGAAACCACAAATGATCAAGTGTTCAGTTCCTTGTGGTTTTAGAAGGGGCTACCAAACTTTCTGGAAAGAAGCGAGGAACTTGAGCTGGATTCTTTTCATCTTTTTGGGTTAAAAGCAGAGAGATGAGCATTGTTCATTTGAATAAAAGTTGTCCTTGGTGATACACAGAATGCAACTGCACAAAGCCCTGTGCAGCCTGAGCTAACTTGGAGGTTTTAATTATTTGAGCAGAGGTTGTTTTATAGAGCTTGTGAGGTCCCTTTCAGCCTAAGCAACCCTGTTTCTCAGCTTTTCTCTTGGAAAAGAAGAGCATTTGCCAACCAGCCACAAAATGTGTGCACACAGCAATTCTCCATGGCAGATTGATCTGAGCTGGATTCTGACCAGTGGCTTACCTCATGTCATGGTTCCTGTCTCGTGAGAAAGCACAGATTTATTGTCAATGCTTTTAAGTCAGATATGTTAAAACTAAATGTGTCTGTTGCTGGAGAGCTGACTCCTGAGTCTGAAATTTGTTTAGCAGTCTGAGGTTCTAGAGGCAAGGGTGCTTGGGGACAAAATTGAAGCATGGTTGTATTCACAGCATGAAGCTAAATGACTCCAGACTGGGTTAATCAAACCCTGGTAACTGGAGATACTACAGACCTCAGACTTAGTAAAAGCCCTTTATATTCAAAAGCTGTTTTCAGTCCTCAGTTTGGCTGCAATGCCATGCAGACTTCTAATTGAAAACACTTCAAATGTGATATAATTCATGTGCTGTTTCATGTGCTTTTGTGGGTCAATTGCTATGTTCTTTCCTTCCAAGTCATATCTTGGGAACCACTGATTTAAATAAATAATCTTTGAAGCTGTTTTGGTTGGTTTTTTTTTCATTTTAAATTAAACTGGTAATTTGAAGTTTGCTGAATGGGTAGGAAGCTGAGGGACTCTGGTTTGGTTTATATTGTTCACTACATGATGAAGTTCCATTTCAGAGTATTTTGGTAGTTTTCTGTGCTAGAAGACTCTTAAGTTCTCCCTGCAGACATGTCAAAGAAGAAATTTTCAGCAGAAATTAGTGCAATGAACTAGAGTAAAACTGTGCTCTGTATGAGAAGAAGATGATTGCTGTGCTGGGGCTTGGGCCAGACCTGCTAAGCTGAGTGACCAAATTGCCTTCAAGTGTAGTGGTGGCCTCTGCTCTAAGGCTGGAAGTGTGCAGCCAAATAACTTGTGCTGCCTGCAAGGCATCTTAAAGCATTGATCTTTTCTTTCAGGAAGGATTGTTGAGCTCTCTGTGCTCGTTGCAGGTTATGGTAAGAACCGTTTGGCGCGCAGAAAGAAGATAGCAGGGAAGAAACGTTCTTATGGAGTCATAACTGGCCTGGCAGCCAAGAAAGCTGTGGGTTCACACAAAGGAGTCAGTCCTCTGAACAGACAGCCACTGAGTGAGAAGGTAATTAATTACTGCAACCCTGGTGATTTGTGTCAGAACAGGTTAAATAAAATGAAACCCGAGTGCTTCAGAGCAGTGCTACTGAAATATAAAATGGAGACAAATTGTAAATCTTTTATCAAATTGGGAATGTGTTAGCTGAGATCTTGTTTGTTTTGAGTGGGCTGGATAATGGCTAGGTGTGAAAATAGTTTCTAACACTTAATTGGGTTGCAAGTCATGGGAGTTGAAGTACAGAAGTATGTTCTGTGCGAGTATGGAGGGAGTTACTGCATTTTTACAAGGAAAATTGGTTTCTTGCAGACCAATGGTTCAGCCAACCTGCAGGTGCTAAGCATGTGCTGTTAGAAAATTGCAAGTTTTTGCAGAATACTGAACTCCATCAATAGGCTCCCTTCTCTGCACTGCTCCAGTGCCTTGTTGCCTGCTTCATCTCATTCAGTATTGTAGAATGGGGTTTGCCTTTGGATTTCTGAAGAAGACTGATTTTAAGACTTGTGCAGCATGGATTTTTGTCGGTTTAGGGAGATATGGTAATGAAAAAATAACTGCTAAGGTATATTGCTTTTTGTTTTCTCCTGAGCATGTGGAGAATATAGAATTCATGAAACTGTAGAAGGTGTTTTCAAATTGCACTAGATTGTGAAAGATAGGCAAAGCCAAGTGTATTCTAATCACAGTTTGTAAATGGAAACTGAAATGTTGGTGTGTGTACAGCAAACATTATGCTGAATATGTTTGTTGTTTTTTAAGAATGCACAGCGGAATTACCCGGTCTTGAAAAGGAAAACAAACCTGCAGAGACAATCTGAAATGCAGAGAAAACAAGCTCCTGCCCTCAGGAGGCCTGCCCTGCTAAACAGGAGGTAAATTACCAAGCCTGCTTTCTGAACACTACTTGGCAATTTGCCATAGTGAATCTTGTTTGACAGGACTGAGGCTAAGAGAAGACAGTAGGTACTGGCAGTAGCAATATGGTCAAAACCACCTTGTGTGTGAAGTTGTACAAATCTGGAAGCCAAAAATGTGACAAACACGGTCTCAAGACAAAGCCAGATGTTTGTTATGATGTAGAGCACTCAGGAGTGCCTCTATTTTTGAGCACCTGGTATTCTGCCTTCAGTTAAATCACAGGCAGCCTATATTTGAGCAACCTGATCTTGTGGAAGGTGCCCCTGCCCCTGACAGGGGGGTTGAATCTAGGGGTTCTTTAAGGTTCCTTCCAGCCCAAAGCATTCTGTGTTTTATGATTCTGTATGGAAATGGCCATTGTAGATTTTGATAGCTCAGAAGTGTTAGCCATGGTTTAGTGAACTTTCTAAATGCCTTTGTGGAAGCTGGTGCCATCTGCAGCTTCAGGAAAGCCATTGCATGTTTTATTTGTGCTGCAATTAACAGCTGTTATAAACTGCAACTGAAATGGTCTCCATGATAAAAGGTTTCGCTCTGTGTTTATATCCTGAAAACTGTAAACAAACTTTCTTTATACATACTGATTTTAATTTTTTTTCCATCTAACCAACAATGTTGAAAGTGCTGGAGGATACTGATCAAAGTGAAAAGCAGAATTAATGACCATATTGTCCTGTGATGTATGAACATTAGGCTTCTATGTACCAACAGTGATCTCTCCATTTATGAGTAATGTGTTTCATTCCTAGTGAATGAGGAGCTTCCCAGCTGAAGCATTCAGCCTCAAAGAGGCAGCACTACAGATGTCCTTATGGATGTTTTGGACACTTTTTTGACTTTCATAGTAGTGTCTCTAAGATGTTCCCTGTGGAGCCTTTTATAACTATATTTTTTAATAAATCTTACAGAAATAACATGCCATCTACGTTTGTCAGAATTGGAAACAAACTAAATCAGCAGAAAGACACTCGTCAAGCAACTTTCCTGTTTAGAAGGGGCCTGAAGGTAAATACAAATTTTGAAAAGAACAAGGCAGTTGGGCTATAGATTTTAAGCTAACCTGTAACACTGATATTATTGAATCAACTTCAAATATCAGATCTGAGTAGAAACTTCAGGTGCACTGGGAAATAGCCATAGGTTCTTCTGGGGAAGTGGACTCATTCTCTTTACTTACTATAATCCATTGAGTCTTGCTTCACATTCCAACGTAATTGAGCAGTTCTGAGGGGCATGAAACTTCTCAGTGTTTGAGGTTAGTTGCAAGGTATTAATTTTTCCTTCTTTTAAAAGTTAATGTTATAAAGCTCTGTCCAGCTTTTAGAAGTTGCTTTCAGGTGAATAATAGAGCAGAAACACATTTTAGAATCTGATTATGGTTTGGTTTGCCTTTTTAGTTATTTTGGGGTTATTTATTTGAGTTATTTTAGTTACTTAAGGATTTTTTAGTTATTTTTAGTAGGATGGAGAGATCAGAGAGTGCACATTGAATGAAAAGTGATGGGTTTGGTTTTATTTGTGCCCTCATTCTACATCTGCCATCATTGTGACTATAAGTAGCTGTTCACTTCCTTCCAGATGGTTTGCAAAATTACAGACAGGATCAGGAACTAGACAGACTTTTCTTGCTAGTGTAGTAATATTTTGATGTATCTTAGGCTGACGTAGTCCTCCAAAATGTTGCCATTGCTCTGTTGGCAGTTTTGTTTAACTCATTTTGTGTTCCTAAAGTAATTTCATTGCAATGTCTTATGAAATTAATAGGACTCTTATCTTTGAAGTCCCTCTGAAGGTACAAACCTGTTTGTGCACAGTGTACAAACAGCTTTAAACTTCTGGTTTTGAACTTCTGTATTTCCAGCTGCTACAATAGGAATCGAAACAATATTCAAATCTGGTGTCTGTACTGATGTGTTTTCAGGTGCAGGCCCAAGTGCAGTCAACAGATGATCTTGATAATCAGACAGGAAAGAGAACTCGCCAGTAAGTATCTAATTTGGAAATCTTCAGCTTTGGAGCACATAAGATTCTCATTTTAGCTCAGACTTCCTGGATATGATAATAGAAGGGGGGTGGATTTTTTTCACCTCTAGGCATATCAACTAAAGTGACAGTGATCCTCCCCCTATTCTCAGTTATTTCCTGAATTATCTTCTAATTTAACCAGGAGGAGTTGGTTTGCATAAGACATTTGCAGGAATGAGGGGGAAGATGGTAAGAAGATCAGGCTAATCTCTAGTCCTCATGAATACTGCAGAGACTAGAAAAAAATTCAAATGTCAGTGTTACCCTGAGCTCTTGTTGTAATTCTCATTTTATTTAATATGCCTATAAGCCTGTGAAGCAGTTCAGAAATTAAAAAGGCAGAGTCCAATGAGGCTGCTGGGCTCTTCCTCCATATACTCTTCCCATACCATTCTGTGCCTGCTGGGCTCTTTGCAGGGTATTTCTTGGGAACACAAAAGGCTGAGGAAAGCAGCAGGTGCTACAGAATGTGTCTGTCAGCTCTTGAATTTGCTGTGTGGGCCATTTTGGCCCTATGTGTGGCAAGAAAACTGAATGTTTTAAAGAAGTGAGTTCTTGAGTCAGTGCTGTAGCTCTGGTGCACCTCAACAGTGTGTGATTTAGTGCTCTCCTGAATAGGTGTAAGTAATGTAAAAGGTACAAGAATGGATAGCCAAGTGTGTCAATAGCATGTGAAATTGTACTGGCCAACATTCTGAAAGCTTGCACATTCTTTGGTGGCCAATATCTTGAACATACCTTTAAAGATACCCTGACAGAAATCTCTGCACAATTTTTGTAAGTGATTTTTGTGTTTTCAAACTAGGTGGCGAACTTCTACCACAAGTGGAGGGATCCTGACTGTGTCTATTGACAATCCAGGAGCAATCATAAGCCCAGTGTGAGTTTTCATTTAAGTTCTGAAATGTTCTGAACATAAATGAAATTGCTGCTTTGAACCATGTAATGCATTCCTTGCAGGTAATGTTTTAGGCGACCTCAAAGTCATAGCTTCTTGTGAAGGCTTCTAAGTCTGGCCCCTTTCTGAATGTTTCTGAGCAGTGTTTGAATAATATCACAGCTGGATCTCACGTGTCAGCTCCCACTTAGGAGCTTGATGTGGTGTATAGAGTGGATGAATAGATTTTCACTTTGTCCCTTCCAAATCAGGCCATGTCACAGCTGTTTCCCACCTCTGAGTGGAAATGAATGAGCACCTGCTTGATGAGTGATGGTAACAGTTACTCCCTGATTCATAAAAATACTGCTGGACTTGTACTTAAAGAGAGCATTGCTGTATTTGTGTTAGGGAGGTTGATGGTACTGTTGTTTATAGGTGGTATATTTTAAAAATGTCTTGATTAGCATTTCCTTGGTAGCATTATCAGTATGGAAGACTGTACCAAATTTATTTTTTGTATTTATATGATAAATTAACCACAAATTACACATTTGTCAATAAAATTGCAGATGAAAAATAAGTTGATTTCCTGCTGGGACTCTGTGTCTGATAACCATAACAAATGGTCCCTTTTTTAGTTTTGCCTGACTTACCTTCTTGAATTTTTGCCCTCCAGCTTTTCAGCCGGCCTGGTCAAATGATTTGATGAAAAATTCATACCTGTATCAGCATTAAGGCTTTCTTGCATAAAATACATGTTCATCGTGTCCTTTGTAACATTCTTCTTTCACAGCTCCCAGAAATTACGATTAACTCGTAGTCCTGTGCCACCATTTCTGATGAAGAGGGACCAAACTGAAGAGAAGAAGATTCCAAAAGGGGTTCCATTGCAGTTTGATATAAATAGTGTTGGAAAACAGGTAAATGCAATTTTCCTCTCATAACTGTGGAAGTAGTTTCAAGACCAATAAAAGCCAGTGAGGCACTTTGCTCCTAGACTCCCAAGTGACAGAGAGAGAGAACTAGTGACTACTTCTTGTTTCCACTTCCAGTCTTTCCGCTAACTTGCTGTGAAATTTCAAGCAAGTAGCTAAACTCACTGTTCCTGTTCTTCTAGTTCATGCCTTGCATGCCCACATGATTTAAATAGATTTAAAATATTGAATATTTCTAAAAGGCTTCTGGTATTCCTGCTGTGCTTGCATCAGCAACTGTGAATAATTCAGGGATGAGCTGCTTTCAACTGTGACCTGCCTGGAGCCCTGGCAGCCAAATTTATAAGGCAACTTCTGCTGTCCATCTAGGAAAAAAAATTAAATGTGAGCATGTAAAGGCTTGAAAGATGAGCAATTTTTCACAAGTTTCATGAAGACAGGTGATTTGGTGCAGCAATTCTAATGCTGTCACTGAAGGAATTCTTACAGGGTGACAGAGTTAGACACTGTTCTTGTAATCAGCTCCTTAGTGCAGTTGTAGAAATCTGCATGGAGTCAAGGCATTGATCTGCATTTGTTCCATCCAGGAATAAGAACTATGTCAGAAAGTCTACTACTGTAGTGTAAAATTGATTGAACTTCTGGATTAGACTCCAGGTTGCTGCCTTAGCTGAGTGAACTGGAAAGCAACCTGCATTAAAATAGTGAAAATGTTGCATTTGTTGAAGTTGCAGAGAATCTATGTGGGGCAATGTGTACTGGAAGTTCTGGTTTTCAGTCTGTCTGTCCTCAGTTTAACTTAACAATATTTTGAGTAGGCTTTGAGTATTGACATTATATACCATGTGTTCTTAATTAATTCTGAAAATGCAATCTGATTTTTAAACGGTGTAGGAAGTGACAAAAAAATCCAAGTGAGGCAACTAAGGAGTCAAGTGATGATACAGACTGAAGAAAAAACTTTGATTAAATTAATCCAACACCTTTAAAGTTTTGGTTAAATTACTTTCTTTTTCAGACAGGGATGACGTTGAACGAGCGATTTGGGATCCTGAAGGAGCAGAGGACAGCACTGTCTCAGAACAAAGGAAGCCGTTTTGTAACAGTGGGCTAACCTCGCAGATGGACTTGGGCACTGAGCCCACCTGCCTAAGCCCCTGACATAAAAGTGGGCAGAAGAATACAGCATATGTCACTAGAATTCTCCAGACATCTTGCTAAGATGGTGGCAGTGCTATCTCTCTTTATTACTTTTACTTGGAATGGTAAACGACTTAATGCCCTGAGGGAGAAAAAGTGGAAATTGAACCGACTAGTGGCACCATCACCTGGTTGGAAAAGATTCTGTTGCCCAGCTGAGTTCTTTGACCCCTCTGTTATGGTAAAGATTGTTTAAGTGTTTAATTACAAACCCCATTTTAGGGTTTTTTAGGGACTGCCTTTGAGCTCTGTTTCAGAGACCAGTTTAGCACAGAGCCTCAGTCCGTGGATACTTTGGTAGCGATGTAGCGGCATTTTTCATGGGAGCATTGGTTCTGTACTTCTTTGTGCTTTTAAAGTTCCATTCTTTTTCCTTTCTTGAAAACTGTTTTGCATCCTCACATTCACAAATAAAGCTGTTAGCTGAGACCCAAAACTTGTAACTGGGATGGAGACTATTCTACTCTTATCCTTAAAAGTGGTCCAGATCATATACCATATTGGAGGAATACTGCACAGGCAGTGTGAGAGTCCTTTGTATTCCAAATAGCTCAGCTTCATCATCCTCCTCTGTAAATGGAGTTCATCAGTCTCTTTTTCTTCTGAAACTTCACATTTCTTTTTGAAAGGTTTTTCAGAAACTTAATGCAATAACTTCATGGTTTGGAATAACTTGATAGGAAAAAATATAGCCTTCCTTCACAAGGAAGTCAGCAGTATGGTAGAGTTTCTTGCCCTCCCAGATACAGGATTCTCATCCTGCATACCTTGCCCCTAGAGGGTTTTCTCTAACTCTTAAAAATAGCTGGAGGCAAGGAATCTTGTGGCACTTGTTTGTTTATACCAAAGAGAGGCAAGATGTGAAGCTGATCCACAGTGGTCAGACATCTGGAAATTGTTTGAAACTGAGGAACATTTCTGGAGGAAAGCCCTCACTTTGCCAGCACGTGTAAGGCATTAGGCAGGAACATGTAGCCACCTGCTTTAAGCATAGCTGTGTGCATCAGAATCTGCAGGACAATAACAACTGGGGTATCCTCAATCTATATTTATATAATCCCTGAAACTGAGGCACCTCTTCAGAATTGCTTCCAGACCAGGCATTGATGATCTTGGCACTGCTCTTTGGTGTGGAGGGTTAGGTACAGTCAGGTACAAGAGTGGCTGCCTTGCTGCATCCAGGCATGTTTATGGTGTTTGAAGCAGGTTTAACTCCTTTTCACATTCTTGAAGAATTTATATTTGACAGAGTTGGTTTCCTTGCATTTTTATCAAATTCCGAGTTAACTAGCATATACTGGCAACTTCAGCCTTGAAGAGCACTTGACAACAGAGGGGCTTTTTTTTTTTGGTATTGTTTTGAAGTCAGAGTGCACTCTGACTATTTAGCATCAGTGCACTCTGATGCTAAATAGGACATAAACCCTTATTTTTAATGTTGAAAAATATACCTTAGCAGAGGCAAACTAAATGTAATGGTGTTAAGGTTTCTTTCTCAATTACTAGGAGGATTTTTTTTAAATAAATGTCCCACTGTTAGAATTTGAGTAGGTAAAGAGTAGTCAGTCATCCTGTTTCAGTGTATACGTTTTCCATGTGCCAGGATGCAACAAAAAAATTCTTTTGCATCAGCCTAGATGCAAAACATTGATGCAGTGCATCAAAAGTGCTAGTTTGTATTTAATGAGAAGATGCTTTACACTGTACTTTTTGGTATTTTTCGGAGAAGTTATTACATTTGATCTATTCTGAAGCTGTTAATTTTTTTTTTAATAAAAAGTTACAGGTTTCATATTGTCTTGTTCCTGTTATAACCACCTGGGCAATATACTGGTGATGTGAATTTTCTGATAGCCTGCAAGGGGTTCTTACTGATCGAATTCTTATTAAATATTCTGAAGAACACAGCAGAAAGCAACGTAACTTAAAAGAGGGTTCACACTCCTTGCCCAGCTGAATACTCTGACAAGGGAGCACTTCTTGGAGTGGCACTGTAGAGGCTCACTTGCATTTGAATGTCTCAGCTACTAATTAATATTTCAGTAGCGCTTCCTAATTCAGTGACTCGGTGTGGTGAGAGCAGCAGATGTGTCATGGCAAGCAGCGACTTTGCTGTGACATGTCTTGATAGCGAGAATCGCTGTCATCAACACCTTGTGCCGCACCAGCAGCCCGAGCGCTCCCTGCCCGCGTGGGTGCTGTGCCAGCAGGAGGCACAGCCGTGTTAATGGTCAGTGCACGACAAAACACTGCCTGTAAATATGTTTGATAAGGTGTTAAATATTGTCATTGTCTCGCTACTTGATTATTGACTGTTCGTTCTTCCTTATCAGCTCACACGTGCTGGCTGCAGCATCAGGTGGGTTCAGTGGAAGCAGCAGGGCACGATGGCATTTACTAACATGTAGCAAAGGGTGTGGCCTTCTAATGTAATCAATCCTTAAGTTAAAAAGCGTGATGTAGTTGTTAGATTTCCCACTCAGCGGAGATCTGTGCGCTCTGCCCTTGTTTGCTGCTGGAACGGGCCCGACACCCAGCAGCTGTGAGCGATGCTCAGCCAGAAACCATCCTGTGACATCCCACGTTGGCGGGAAAACTATAATTTTAACAGCTCCAGCAGGTGTCCAGGTGGGGCGGCGATCCCTTGCACGCCGGCCGGGCCGGGCCGGGCCGGGCCGAGGCGGGCGGGAGGGCGCGGCCCCGAGGCGAGGCTGGCCCGGCCCGGCCCGGCTCGGCTCGCACGGACGCGGTGCCCGCGCGGTCCCGGGCCCGCCGGGCGGCGGCCGCGCATGCGCCCCTGCCGCGCGCTCTGGCATGCGCTGTCCGGCCGGGCTGTGGCGGGGAAATGGCGGCGCCGGAGGGCGGCTCTGCCGCGATGCCCGCGGCTTGTCCCGCTCCGCCTGGTCCCTCGGCTCCCGGCTCCTGGAGCCGCTCCTTGGACCGAGCCCTGGAAGAAGCGGCGGTCAGCGGGACTCTCAGTTTGAGCGGCAGGAAGCTCCGGGACTATCCGCGGGCCAGCGCCGCCAACCACGATCTCAGCGACACCACCCAGGCTGGTGAGGGACGGGGCGAGGCAGCGGGGAGTGGGAGCGGGGGTCTGGGCGTCCTGGCTGCCCTAGCGGCCCCTCGCTCCGGACTGAGTCTGAGGTGACCAACTTGCTGTCTCTTCGATAAATTGAAGCTGGTTTCGCCTCTTCCCTTCGCTCTCCGCCCTTCCTCTCCTCGGCTCTCGAGGCAGGATGGAGGAGCTGTGGCAGGGTTCTTCCTTCGCCCGTCTGATGAGATCTCTCCCGTTTGTAGGGGTTTTCTTCTTTGTCATCTCTGCTGTAAAATGTTTCCCTTATGGGGAGGTGTTTTAAAGGGCGTTGTGAGGTTTTCCTCAGAATTGCTGCTCGCTGCTGTGGTTTTAGCTGGTGTTCTTCTGGCTCTGATACATCTATGTGTGAATGTGTGTGTATATACACATACGTGTGCACCCTCACAATCTCTCATCTTGTCCTGCTGACACGGGAAACCAACTTTCCAGGAAGGGCTGTCAGGTGTGTGTATGCTAAAGAAACTGGTTTTTATAAGCTCTTATGCTTGTATTACTGTAATTTTCAACAGCCATAAGAAGATATGAAAGATACCATGAATATAATCACAGCCTTTTCTTTTTTTTTCTCCTGTATAACATGGATTTAAGGATATTTAAGATTGTTAATTACTTTACAAGGTACAGTAAGCATTAGGGCTTTTGTTCTCTCTATTCCTTAAATGTATTCATGAGAATAGACTTAAAAATGTATGCTTTGACTGTAAGTACCTTGATCACAAGTGAAAACACATCTGTGTTTGCATATTACTGTAGTGACTAGAGAGGTGAGACTTGGGAAATGAGAGTTTGTGCAGATGTAGAAATCTTCTTAATACATGATGTAGGTCAGATTTAGTTTATTTTGTTTGTGCAGTTGTAGAATTGAAGTCAAAGTAACTTTAAAAGGTGTCAGCATACCATCTGTTTGAAGCTTTGAAATCTAAACTTTTTAGTGTTGTTGTAGCTTGAAAGCTTAGAAGTAAGCTTCCAGTATCACTTTTTTCAAGTTGCCATGTTTGTTTGTAAGAGTGCTGATTGCACTGTCGTTAAGTAATTCAAAATGGAAGCTTCTTTAAAATTGTCTTGGCTTCATACTCTGTCCTGTCACATCCTACTTATGCAAAAATCTGTCACTGACAAAAGAAACACTCATGAAAAGTCAAGCAAACCTTGAAGCAACACTGGTTTGCTTGTCTTGAACACATCTACACAGAGAAAACAGTTCTTGTTGGGATATAAAATTTTGGGGTGTTTTTTGTTTCTTTTGTGCAAGTGCAGTTGCACAATGAATGTGTAGTGGATTAATGTGTAAGCATAGGCAGCATACACATTTGTGAGGGGTTTGGGCTTTTTGTTTATAACACTATTCATTTACTGTACTCTTAAACAATTTGTGGGAATTCTTGTTCCCACCAAGGTTCCCATCTATTGTGCTGAATATTTGCATTGTAGTTGTTCAAGAGGCATTAAATGCTAATAAGCAGCAGTGCATGCCATACACTTTTGTGCATTTATCATTACAATGAACCTCAGAAAAAAGCTAGAACTGTTCTTAAGTTGTAAAAGGCAAAGCTTATTGACTGTGTGTGGGGACACACATTCTGTTTAAATTCTCTGTTTTGAAGGCTGCTGTGAATAACTTCATCTTGTGCCTTTTTTTGTTTAGCGTGGTCTGTTCTGTGACTTGTTTTTGTTTTTAGTAACTCTGGGCACAGTGTTGTTAATGGGAGGAGACTTAAAATTCTTTTGTATGGGACTAGCCACAAATAATATGATACAATGTATTTGTGTGTTAGGTGTTATAAACACTTAAAGTAAACACTTTAAACACCCCACACGGTAGACTCCCAGCAGCCTTCCTACATGCTGTGCCGCATACTCCAAGCACATGAGGTGCTGGGTGTCTGTGTTTCATAAAAATGACTGGAATTGCTCCCAAATTACAAATTAGTAACAAAACTGAAGATGAAACAACGATGTGCAAACCTTCCTGCTCACGTGCCTGGATAGACACCTCTGTGGTGTGAATCATGTACTGATGCAGCTCATTCCCATTCTTGTAGCAATAAAAGTAACTGCGTGTCAGTGTAAACGCATGGGTGCTTACGAGGTGGGGATGAATCACATCCCTCATTAACGTGACTACTGCGAGAAACCTGCATCTCCCTGCCCCGAGCCCGACAGAGCCCCCGGCCTTGCCTGGGCGCTGCTCTGAGCGCAGGTGAGCCAGCAGAGCGGGTCAGCAGGAGCAGGTGCTGCAGATCAGCGGTTTGATCAGTTTAGTCGGGTGCTCTGTGCGGATTTTGGGGGTGATGGTGGGTGATGTCAGCCGTGAGGTGCATTTCCAGATGTTAAATCAATGGGAAGATCACATTTTTTTGGACCAGGTATGAGTTCAGATTTGACTAATGCTAACCCTGGTGCTCAGGCTGTAATAGCTTCTGGGTACCGTTCTTAACCACTCCCTAAACTGTCACCAGAGCAGCAAAACCAGGTCAGGTTTGCTGCACTTTACTTTTGAACTTTATAATACAGTATTTCTTGTAGATGGAAAAATTAAGTTCCTCATTAATCATTTTCTTCAGTCCATAAACTTTTCACTGGAAGGTGGATTCTCTAGTCCTGTCAGAGCCTTGGCTGCTTCTGGGCACTGCTGTCTTCCAGACGATGGAAACCCACATGTGACTTTTTAAACCAAGATCAATGCTCAGGGTTACTCTCAGAACTGACATATAACTTCAGCAGGCAGTAAAGCAGTAGTGAGTTTCTAGTTGTTCTGTACTTTGACTGGAATTAAGATCGCCTTAAAAATCAAACTGAAGATGGAATAGTCTGGACAGCTTTGGTATGGATCAGCAGGAAGGTAACTCTGCAGTGTGTGGTGCAGTCACCCATTGCATGTTCTCATATGTGAGGGATGTGCAAGAAATGCAGTGTAGTAATAACTTAGATACTGAAAGAGTATCTCATTCCTTTGTGTTCCTCCCTTACATCTTAATTGGACTTTTAGGAAGTGACCAGGTTTACAAATCTCATTGATGATGAATAATGAGCGAGCTTCTTCATTATCAAATGAAGGATATGCTTTCATACTTTTTATTTTTGTTTGCTTTCATGCTTTCATTTACCATTCATTATCTCTCCCCATTTTATCTGAGTTACAGCCCATTTGTTCATTCCACTCATGTTCTTGACCACAGAATAGGAAAAAGAAGGGCTATAAACCACCTGAGTTAAATGTGAAAGGAAGCACAGTTGCATTTTGCCAGCATTAATGTAGATTCTGATGTCATTATTTGACAGCTTTCCCAGTGGCCTAAAGCATACATTGAGCAGAAAAGTTATTTGTCAAACCCTCCATGACAGCTGCAATTACTTAAACCACTCACTGTCTCCATTTTTAAAGGAGAAGATGGGAATATGTGGGTTTATGCAATAAAAGAAATGTCTGTTGTATGGAAATTGAGTAAGATAATTACATGCAGCTCACTATGTCTTGTTTCTGGAATATATTAGTAGTAAAAAAGGATAGAAAGACTCTGAACAGGAAGAATAAAATGGTCTGCTGTGCCTTTTCAATGGCTTTGCCAATAAGGCATCTCTGTAGTTTTATTCTTACTAGTTCTCCATAGAAATGGTAAAATCTGCCCATAGTGTCAGTAAGTTTTCTATATGCCAAGTGCTTGCATGCATCTAGAAGGGCTGCAGTGAGTGTGTGAGTGTTCTGCTCTAAAGGGTCTCACTGGTGTTTTCATTGCTGCTAGAGGTTCAGTTGATACTGCCTCATGAAATGTAAAGTGGCTTGAGAAGCACAGCATGGCTCAGACAGCACTGGTCCTGTCAGCCAAACATTTGTTCTTAAAGCCACAACAGCACAGTCAAAACCAGCCTAAAAGTAATTTTTTAAAAAAAAATTTTGGGTTACTGTATTTTGAATGTAAACTTATTGTGATCTTGAAGGTAACTTGGAAGGAATTTGGGATTATTGTTTGTTCAAATCTCAGACTATTGGACACTGGAGTTTAAATACTTAGATCATCTAAAGTTTCAATATTAAAACCCAAAACCTAATATGTAAGTAGGGTCATGCAGATTCTTGTGTTTGTATTTGTGTCCTTGTTGCTACCCCTACCAAAACCCAAAGAGAAATGCCCTATCCAGAAGTTCCAGTAGCTGTAGGAGTGGGAAGGGGAGAGGATCACAACCCTTCCCCTGCCTTTGGACAGTAATCCAGCTTGTTCCATTCAGCTGCATTTTTTGATCTTAGCTCCTACTTGTGTTAGTCCTTGTTTAATTTGATTATTGCTCCCTTTTGGTTTTGTTCTTGTTATGTTTCTGTTATTGGGAGGTCTTGATCTCCTGTGGTCTATGTATAAATACTGGCAATTCTTGACCTAATGGAGTTGTCTGAGAGTGGTGCTTTGGTAAATTGCTAAATTGAGGTCAGTTCTCTGGCTTGCTTTTTTTTTTTTGCTTTTTTTTTTCTTTTTGTTACCATGAAAACACAGCAGTGGTAGTTTACAGTTCATTTTTGTTGCATGTGTTGGGTTGGGATGGAGACCTGAGCACTGCAGTAATGCTCAGCTGCTCTTTGCACACAGGAAGTCTTTTTGCCTCACGTTTTATGGCAACTGGGAAAACACAATCTGAGCTTGTAGCTTCTAATCCTTGTGGCAATAAAAGCAATACGTGATATTCAGAATGCCTTTGTTCAGTGAGTTTATCTCTTAAAACAAACAATTAAGTCCTACCATTAAATTTTACTGCCAGTGAGTTCTTGTAAGTGGTGTTCAGTGGTATTGCATGTGTTTTTAGTTACTTCCCTAGTCTTTCCCTTCCTTGACTCCATCATGATCAGATTTAATTTTTTTAATACTGTCCTGGCTACATATGCCCTTGTGGTTATATTTTTGGAGATAACTGTAACTACATAAAAATAAAGAGGGTAGGGATTCATAGTTGAATATATTGAGCCCTCTAGTCACATGAAGGACAAATTAGAATTATGGGGAAAAAAATTTGTCTGTATTTCTTTCATGATGTTTCCAGCCGTATTCTCCTGTGGTTGTACCTGTGTTTGGAGGTAGAAAATTTATCCTGGCTCAATACTCCCAGAAAACCATCATAAATACAGAGCCTAATGTGATCTGAGTTCTATGCTGATGCCAACATGGGAAGAAGTTCTGTCTTCATCTCCTGCTGCACAGCCAACACCACAATCCCAGGGCCTTCATCTGGCTGAAAATCCAACCAATAACTTCGTGTGTCACATCCTTGGACAGCTCACAGGGCTTCACGTGCATGTGAATGGCAGCCAGTGGAAAGGATGGCAGCACTGCAGGGATGATGGCAGTGAGAGGATCTGTTTTGGCAGATGTGTAAGCTTAAATTGACTCGCACCGGTTATGAAACCACACCTTAACTCTGTTTTGTAACCTTTTACCACTCACCTCCTGTAAATTTGCTAATAATTTTCTGTCAAACACTCTGCTGCCCTTTGACTCAATGAGCATAAAAATTTTTCATTCTACAATATGGCTTATAGAGTTGAATTTCATTCAGTGGAACTTTATTACTGATAGGTTTGGCTCTTGAGCATCAGTTTGGCAAAATACATTGTTTTATACTGATGGTTCAAGTTTAGAATGAAGTAGATGTAATTAGTTTGTTCAGCAGAAGAACCAGCAGTAAAGCATTAGTTACAACAAATACTGCAAATTATGTAGCATGTGTTAAAAATAAAATTACATGGTAGCTAACAAAAAGGCTATAACTCACTTCAAGGGTTCTTCTCTCTGTAATAACTAATCAGGCTTGGACCTCATGGTTTCTCATGTGGGCCAAACAGCTTGAATGAATTGCAGTTGTGTATTCATTCATCTGAAGCCATGGGCTGTGCAGGGTGCTTTCTTCTTCATCTGCTGTGGCCCCCTCTCCAAAGTGGAGGGGTGGAAATCCATTCATGTTAGAAATGTCTTGTGGTTTGATTTATCAGGGCATCAGAGTTAAAAGTATTGCCTTAATTCCCTGAATTACAGATACTTAGAGACGATGCAAAGGGTACAACATTATGGTCTTTTCTTTAAGGCCTGTTGTGCCTAAGTTAATGCTTCTGTATATGTGCAGGAAGAGGGTTTAATGTTTCAGCTTCAAGTCCCCAAAACTGCCCCAGTAGTCCTTGGCTTCAGCCTCACTTACAATTCTACACTACAGACTGCTGCTTCCACTGACAGCCCTCATGACTTTCTGGAGTGAGGAGTCTTTGTTCTCTCCTAGCTGATAATGTTACTGATTTGAAAGTTAAAGTATTTACACTCTTAGCCTTCTCCCAGTGAGCTTCAGGCACTCCAAAAGGAGAATATACTGAAACCCCCAGCTTGCTCTGCAGCCCAGGTGTTGGCTGCTGGGACATATGGTTTGTAACCATAATGTGCTCTGTGCAGAGGGCAGGAGGATTAGGGAGCATCTATTCACTTCCACCCAGCACCCCACATTGTTCAGTGACCCATGTGAATTTTAGTCTCTTTATTCAGCTTATTGTTGAAACTTAGCTTTGGATACAGAAACGTGTTATTGTTGCCTTGGGCTTTTGGGTAGTGCTGCAGACTATTGAAAAGTTTTCAAACACTATTTTTCATGTAATCTCTCTGCAGTGAAGCATGGTAATGTTACTGCATTTTATATGCATGAAGCTTGGAATGGTACAAAGTTTGAAAGCATCTGTTGATTTGGAGTACCAAAATTTAAAATACTTAGTGCCTGAACTTACAGGCATTTTTAAATGTAACTTTTAATATGTTCAGAAGCCTTGGTGACTCCTTAGAAATACTGGGAATCAAGCCCAACAACTAGAAAAAAAGTGATCAATTAATATATTTTTGAAAGATTTGTTTAGAAAATTTGCTTAGTATTATGAAGGAAATATATGGCACTGACAGTATGCAATCTGTTTTTCCAAAGCAGTGTTCACTACTTTCAGGTTAACCATCCCTTTTCCTTTGTGTAATTCCTTGGGTTTTTTTCCCTCATGATTTTTCAACAACACTCTCTTTTATAAGACTTTGACTGTGATCAGTCCTGATTCTCACAGTAATTTCATCTTGTCTGAAAAGGTCAATTTGAACAGAAAAAATTGGAAGAAGAATGAAAAGTGGTGTGTGGTTTTTAATTAAAGACATGGGTTCAGTAGATATGCACAGGAAATGAGCAATTAAAAGTCTGTGGGCATCTCTGATGATAGACTTCATCATCCTTGTGCTTCATTTAGCCATGTTACCTAAGTTTTTAACTGAGTTTTCCCTTTACAAAATAGCAGTGTGTTTCCCAGGTTACTTTCCTGATGCTGAATTCTAAATTGCATCAGAGATGCAGTCTGAATTCTCTAGAATGGTCAAGTGTAAAAAAGTTGGCATCTGTGTGACTCCTCAGGACAGTTCAAACCTTCACGTTCCACTTAGGTGAGCCAGCAAGATAGCAGGAGGTTGTCATTCCCTGGAACCTGTTGGTAGGGTGGGATGCTGTACCTCCAACTTGTACAGATGTTTGAGGGCAGAGGTGATGGTTTGATCACATTGTAGCTTCTGTGTTTGGGTGTTCTGGAGGTGATTATGCTCTACCAGGTGATTATGTTCTACACAGGTTCCTCCCTGTGTTCATGTCATGTGTCTTGTTCCCAGCAATGTTTGTTTATCTCAGTTCTGTCTCTTCTGCCCACATATTTTATCTCCTTTATCCTAACTTCCATGTTTTAACACTTTCTTATTTTCTAGTTAATCTTGCCTGTCTCAAACGCCTCTCTCTCATCACCAGCTCCACTCTTCTCATCCATGTTGTTAGCATGATAAAAAGAGGAATAACTGGTATCTAAACATTTGGTAGGAAATACCTTTTAAATCAGAAAATTAATTTTAGGATGCTGATGAGACAAGTAATAATTTGAACATGCTTAACTCATGATTACTATTATTTATGGTCACATATATTACCCTTTAGTTCAGTCATGGACCAAGGCTTTTACTGGTCTTTGAGCTGGTGTCAGTCACACTGTTCTCAGGGACTGAGAGTCATTGAGCACAATAATAGCAGGACAGTTAGGAGCTTGTCGTTACACTGGTCCTAAGCTCAGCTATAGAATAAATGTTTTTGTAGAGGGCCACGACTGAATGTGGTTGTGAGCCATAAAATATCTGCTATTTCCTTTCATTCTGCTGGCTTGCAAAGGACTGGAGAGATTTGTGCTTAGCAAGGTAAAAAATTATCTTTGGAACCCATCTATGCTAAAACAGCAGGTCATCCAGTGGAGCTGTAAACTTACTGCAAATATTCAGATGTTAAATGTTCATGGCTCTGTTCTGCTGGGTGCAAATTGTGTCACATCATTCAGGGATGGCTGCGTGTCAGAAGATTGTTATAATTACCATTAAAAGTCAGTGTGGAAATCCCAGGAGCTTCACTGTTGGTAAGAGTTCTCAAACCTTCACTGGTGATTAGCTCAGAACTGGTGGTGTTCTGAGCATGGTGAAAGAAATCACACACACACATTTCTAGTGCTCGTGATTTGGCTGTGAATTATGTAACTGAGCAATACAGATATTTTAAACATCTGTCATCTCTTTTTTTTTTTTTTTCACAAATACAGTAAAGTCAGAAATGCATCTGTTAGGTTCTTTAATCAGCTTCATTGCACTGCAGTTTCTGTTCACAGCCCTTGTATTGCCCTGTAGTGGTTAAGAAATAAGTCTGGAAATTCCATATGAAAAACATGTTATCAGTTTGAAAACAGACTGCTTAAGTAGCTTTCCACATATAGATAAATACTATTCAGTTCATATTCCTTTCACTTAAAACATATTTTTCTACTTTGGATGCATAAAGCAAAAGGTAAAACTACAGATTTTCATTAATAATGCAGTTGTTCCAGTGCTGCCAGATTTGCAGTGTATAAATAGAAGAAAAACTTTTTAACAGTTTTAATAATGACTCTAATTGTTTCTGTCTAATTAAATTTTCAGGCAGAAATGTGATTTTTTTTAACTAACTTTGGCTGTATTCTTGCCATATGATACAGTTCTTTTCATTTCTTAACCATGCTGAAAATGTTATAAATAGAAATAGGGTTTTTAGAAGCAGGCATTGCAAGCTGTATGAGTGGATTCTGGGCTAACTCAAATGAGGTGCTGTTCTTTCTGGTTTGGGGAAGGGGTTTCCTCTCCTAATCAATGTCTGCAGCACATGTCCCTGGGGCTCTCTCGGTGTAGGAAGGAGGAATGTGTCTGGTACCTGACAATTGTTAGGGATAATAAAAGCAAACAAACAAACACAAAGACCTGAGCAGAGCCCTGAGATTTTCTGTTCTCCAGTCTGTGGGCTGCCTGCCACTTCACCCTTGGAGGAGCACTTTGTACTTCTGTGTTCCTCAGCTGGAGGTGTCTCAGTCTGCTGAGCACTGCTGTCTGTTTTTTAATCATATTGGAAGAAAGTGTGTTCATATTTATAGTATGCTTTTCAGATTTGCCTGTTCTATTTCTGTTCTGGTTTGGACCATAAAGAAATCCTCCTATCACTGCATTTCCCAACTCTTTGTATCTTGCTTTCTCTATTTCATGTGGCACATTCTGCTTCCTTCCTGTGTGCCCCACAACATCCTTATGTCAGAGGCATTTAGAGAAGAACTTGTTTGCTGTTTTGTTTTACTTCTCAGGCAAAAGCTTGTAATTCTGAATCTGGAAAGCATAGTTTGTGCTCCATGAAGAGAGGAGCTAAAAAGAAATCATAAGACACCCATCTTATGCGAAGGACTTTATAAAATCTCATTTCAAGTTTTGTACGGCATATAAGTGAATTCATTGAAACAGGTTTTTCATATGCCTTTGTATTTTATTTCCATGCCAGATGATTTGAAGTTCTGTGACTACATTACATAATATCATAAAATTGCATGTTGTGCAGAAGAGTTATTTTGAGCGTAATGTAGATGTTCATTTTTAAAGGCAATGTCAAACTCCAGTGGCAAACTTTGATTACCAAAGTTTTTTGTCAGTTTATTGCAACGTACAATCCTGCCACTCTTGCTGCCTTACTCTGTACAGTGAAATGCAGTACTCTCCATTTCTTTTACTTAGCATTTCTTGTCACAGTTACAACAGTTGTTTCTTGCTTCACTGTGGGCACTGTTTAAATAAAAAATTCTTGTTTGTTGAATACTATCAGGAGAAATGCAGACTAAAATAGTTTTATTTTCAAATGTAGTTTGAGGTGAGACTTTTCACATTCTCATTCTTTCTTTATAGTGGCCAGGGAGTTTTACTTCTGTTAGAAGTACAGATGCATTTCTGTGCCTCTGATGATCTCAGGATAGATTTTCTTGATCATATTGTGCTTACAGTAATGAACTCAATATTACTTTCAGGGCAAGAGAAGTACTCTGTACTGCCACAATTGTTAGTGCTTAAGATTTTTTTATGTAACTTCAAATATCCTGCTTGACTTATATTTTCATACCCTCATTTGTTTTTTGTTTTTTTTTTTTGCTTAACACTTCCATATTAATCCTGAAGCTAGACAACCTTTTAATACTGTGCTATTTTTATTGTATTGTTCAAATACTGCATATCAGGGCCTATTCTTTTCAGTGTATAATCAACCCTTCTAGTTTGCTGTGTGTGGTTCAATGGCTTATTTGCTATTCAGTGAATGTCAAATCTGTAGTTTCTTTGCTGCATCAAAGCCCTTCACTCTTATCTTTCCACAGCCTGTGTAGACTTGAAGAAGTTGTTAAAGTCAAATTATTTGCATTAATCTATTAACTAAAATCCAGGGAGTGCTTTTTGCATTGGGACTATTTTCTGATGTTTGGGGTTAGAGTTCTTTGGGATTTTTTTTGCAGTCTCTGACTATTCATTTCCCTTGTGTTCACCTGAATTGGAGGCTATTGACCCTCTTTGTACCCAAGCCTGTTATCCTAGTGAGGTTTTGGGAGAGGTAAGTGGATTGAATAAATATCAAATGTATGTTTTAACAATGCTCCTAATTTTTGATAGGAAAAAATAATAGATGGATCCAGAGGTTTGCACATGGATTTACAACCTGGCAATAGTTTTAGCTCAATTTTCAAAGTTTTTATGTGTTTTGCTTTAAATTGATGTTTTTAAAAGTTTATTTTTTTTTAGTTGGGTAATTCCTCTTGTACTTGAACTTTCTCTAAGGGGCTGGGGGGATGAGTTCATTTACTGCACACTTCCCCTCACTGCTAACTTTGTGAAGCAGTCTTGGAAAATGAAACCCTGCTCTGCTGGAACTCAGTCAAGTATTTCAGGAGCAGCGGGCAGAAGGCAGTGTCGTGTTGCCGAGGAGCAGTGAATGCTCTCACACATCTCGAGTGTCTGCCTGTGAGGGGTGAGGCACTTTCTCTGTTACTTGGAGATTTTTCCACTTAAAAATTCTTACATGCTTTCAAATGAACACTTTTTAAATTACAGTTTTATATACATGAACAGCTAAAAATACCAGCAGTTGAAATAGTCATTATGAAATAGAATAATAGAGATCTCTGGAAGTGGAATTCTCATCGTTGTTGTGCAGTGTGGGCAGTGGCTGCACAGCTTCTCTTCTGTGGCTCAGTGTTTGTCAAGAATTCTCCTAGCAAGGCAAAAAGCTTTCATTTTCCTCAGTTTGCACTGAGCTGGTATAGATAAAAGTTGTCACACGCAGAAAACTGTTTCACTGAAGGACCTGGAGGGATAGAGCCAACTAGCCAAAAATTTTCAAAGTGACTACTGCAGTTTGAGATTAATTTTCATGACAGTTTCTTAAGAGCAGTGTTTACTGTTAAACCTCAACTTAAGCATTTCCCTGAAGAGGAATCGGTTTGGTTTGGATTTGAAAAAAAAAAAAAATTTAAAAAATTCATTTTTGGTCAGATGAGTTTGGATTTTGTTTTATAAAATCTGTTTGCTTCCAGCATTCATAATATTAATTTTATTTTGTGAAAAGAAGTGCATACAATTCACCTCAAATACTAACTGGAGAATGTAACAACCATTTTGATGGCCTTGCTACTAGTTTTTAGCAAGCTTAGGGGTTTTTCTTTTAAGAAAGTGAAGATGATTGAAATAGTGACCCCCAGTCCTGTAGCCCTTGATCCCTGGTAATGTCTGCATGGTGTGTTCTCGACTGAAGGTGACTTTTATGGTTTCCAGATGAAAAATTTATTTCATATTTTAAACATATATTTTGGCAATTGCTGCCATTTGTCTCCTCGTTTGGCTGTTCCCTCTGATAAGGGATATTTTCCATGCCTATCCTGTACTGTTGTTTTATTCCTTGACACTAAAATGGCTTGTACTGCACAGATGACTTTGTAAGACTCCAGCTCTCTTTCTAGAATTCTGGCAATAAGTGTCCTATTGAAATTGAAACACTGCTTGTGTAAAGTGTAACAGGCTTTTTTTGTTAGGGATGATGTCAGCATGAGAGATGGCCTCAAGGAGCCATTAAAAGAACATAAGACTTTTGACTGTTGGACTTTATTGACTTTTCTCCTCAGTAAAATACATTCTGCAGAAGATGGATCAGTGTCTGCAGTGGTATGAGATGTATTTGTTGACTTTACTGTGCAGTCTGATGAAGCTGTATCTCAGTGCCATAAATACAGAGGCACTCTATTAAGAGTGTCAAAGAAATGCAGTAATAAGAGGCATAAAATTTTATAGAAATGCTTGCCTTTCTCTGAAAGTAATTGGCCTTTTTATGTGAAATTACTCACTTGGCTTTTTAGGACCTTTGAATTTTCAGTTCTGGTTTGTTTCTAACTCTTTCCCTTAAGACGTTTTTCAATGTATTCACAGCTAGCATTTTTTTTTTCTTTATTGTCTGTCCATCTATTGCAGACTTTATTCTATCATTTTATTTTAACTGTTGTGGAAAAAAGGGACTATAGCAATACATTTTGAACTGGTTGGGGGAATATGCAAAATCAATGTCACAATGGGTAAATAGCAGCTGCTATATTAGCTGACATATTCATACGTGAAAATGCTTGTAGGTGGAGAATTTTATGTCCAGTATTAAGATGAATTGGAGCTTTTAGTAAAATAAATAGATGAATGGTTCAGCCCTTGCTCTGGAGATGGCGGCCTGCACTGTGTCCTGTAGTGAAGTTTATTTTTGAATACAACTCACCATGATGTGAGGACAAGCATAACAACATCAGCAAACTTTTAATTAAAAACAAGATAAAAAAATATGTATTAAGTGACTTGACTTTCAAATTCAGCATTTCAACTTGAGCCTGCAAAAGAATGTCTTCAGCTGAACTTCTTGAAGCCCTTTGCCACATTGGTTCCTGTTTCTGCATGGCAGCTCTACTCCCCTGAACAACAAACCTGATCACTGAGAGCAAGTTGTGTAAGTTATGACCTGACAGCCAGGTTAGTTCTGCCCCTGTGGACATGACAAGTTATACTCAAGTCTGGAGCCATCACTTGTCCTGAAGTGTTCATGGGAAAGTGAAGAGATGTCAAAGAAAATGAGGAATTGTTTCCTGATTGGGAGAGTCCATAGAAGGGAGGTGTGTTGATGTTTTTGGTAGGAGTATGTTCATATACTGGTATTTATTCTCCATAGTCCTGAGTGTGAGAACTGAGAAAAGCAGATGTCCTAGATAAAAATAGATGATGAAGAAACACAGAAGAGGTAAATGTTGGGTTTTGTATGCTGGGAATCAAAGCAGCAAATCTGAACCATGTAATGGTTCAGATTTAAGTGATTGTGTTGCAGTGAGACATTTACAAAACAAGATTAGTCTCCTTTGTTTTAGCCAAGATGGTTGCATAATGCTACAAGAAAATGGAATGCTTAAGTAATGAAGACTTTGATCTGATTCAATTCAAAGTAACGTCAACTTAGAAAATCCTGATGAAAGATTTTCTTTCAAAAGTTGTTTTCTTACTTCTCCTTTTCTCAAGTCTTTGTTAAGGCAAGACTTCAACTTATTTGTCAATGTGCTGATAACAGCTAATTTAAGGAAACTGTGCTGCCAAAGGAAGTCACTGCCCTCTATATCCACTAGAGAGACAGTTCATGTAAGTCCTCCCCAAGTTAGCTTCAGGCAAATTTTGCAAGAATAGTTTAAACAGCTTCAGAAATCATGTGAGCTAACTTGACGGTTTTTCTGCCTGATGTGAATTGGGAAATGCTCACACAAGCATTGCAGAATTAGTAGCTTACAGCAAAGGGCTGGTAGGGAGGACCCAAGAGAGGGGATAATTTTAAACCAGTAAAGTTGGATCCCAGAGGGTGGGGATCTCCAAGGTTTTCAGATGTCATTAAACTGTCTTTGTTATACTGTATAAAAGACTAGACATGAGGGTTTCATGCTATGATTTGACTTTTTTGTTTTTCTTTTTGGTTTTAAATCAACACAGGGTAGGTTTGGGGCAAACCCAAACAGGTTCTTTTAAACCAGTTTTATCAATGGAGGGGTGTAGGCTGCCATACCAGCTTTGTAGGTGTAGTCCAAAGGCTGCTTTCCTTGGAGATAAATTCTGTGTATGTTCTGCAGAAATAAAGCAGAGGGGCTGCACTGCAGCTGGACAATGGGGATGAGCTTCCCTGATTTAACTGGCCTTGGTGAGCTGGAGACTCCAGTTCATTCACCCAGTGATAGATCCTTTGCAAAGTTGCTTCTCCAACTTCCAGTTAGTTTTAGAGCTGTTTGAAAGAGAAGCATGATTATGCTGTTGGGTGAGTGCCAAGTTTAGTGAGGAAAGGGAATGAAATTGCTAGAAGAGAGAAGACTGGGGGGCTGTCAGTGGGAAGTTGGAAGTAGAGCACATGTAAAAACTTCTTTAACCGCAAACCCCATGTGAAGGGGTTAGAATTAATTCTTGTTTTCAGACATGGATAAACAGTTCCACTTTGCATCATCTCTGCTGCAGCAGTACATGAGTTGCAATTTGTATTCTGTCTGTAATCTGTCCTGTTGTTTACTGGCCAGTCATAAGGCCCAGCTGGCAGGTCACCCGACTTCCTTCTGCCTCCCTTTTAAAGCTACTGAAAATCTGTCCCTGCTCATCTGAAAATTGATTTCATCTCACTCTCAAAGTGTTTGCTTGGCTGCACTGTGTGCCATCCTTAAATACCATGGTATGTACACAAGGATGTACCATGCTTTGTACTGAGGTATGTATCCATAATGAGCAAAACTTGGGTATAAATCCCTGATCACATTCCTGTATTTGCTACTCTGAAAAAACCTGTTTTATTAGAAATGTTTGAGTTAAGGAATCTAAACAAACAAACAAACAAAAAAGGCTTCATGGTTGTTATTAACCAGCTAGTCCAAATCCCAGGTATTGCCAGAAGTCCTGATGTTCTTCAGTACTCATAAAGCCACATTGTCGTCCTCTCCCTTGTGTTGATGTTAGAGATTACTCAACTGCAGCAGGAACTGGATCATGCCTCAGAAGGGCTGAAGGCTATTTGTGGCTTTGGTTTTTTTCAGGATTTGCTCTCAGTAATGAGACCCAACTGGCAGTGTGGCTGCACAGGCAGGAGTGCTGGTGCAAGGGAGAGGATGGGAACACGTGGCCAGTAAGGAATTGTTCTGTGGCTTCAAGTGGCTCACTGTGAAGGCAGGGTCTGCACTGAATAATGAATAAACAATAGCTGACGTAACAGTTTGATCCATTCAGGCTACAGATTTTTCTGTTCTAGAGCCAATTAGAGCAAAAGCAAGTGGAGTTGTGGGAATATGAAAAGTTTTCAGTTCCTGCAGGGACTGGAGCTTGTCACTCTTGCCTGCTCTCCAGTAGACACACAAGAACAACTATGTAATGGCGTTCTATAGTTGTCACTGTTTGGTTTTTTGTTTTTAATAAACAATATTTTTCCTTGCAAAAGGAAAATGAAATAATTTTGCAGAGGAAGTGGCATTGTATTCCAAGTTGTTACTCTTGTTGGAATGTTTATCCTCTTCTTGCAGTACTCAGGTGGTTCTGCTCCAGCGAGGCATCATGCTTTATTTTCACTGGTCATAGAGCAGCTTACATTAAGGGCAGGACTGTAATATGTGTTTGTGTTTAGTCAGTGTTTTTTTATGGTGGCACCTGTGAGGTTTTCTGTCATATCTAAAACAGAAAGCTAAACTACAGTAAATATGCATTAAAATCATGTGAAGAGAAAAAAGGGAAGGCGAATGGGAGTTGGTGTTTAGAATCTTCTGTTTTCCTCTTTGATCCCAGGTATGATTGAGTTTTCTTACTTAGTATAATTAAAGTTCTTACAGATGTCTGTAATAGATTTTTCTAGTCTTAAGAGCAAATGGTGAATGTTGCAGAGACTAGGCCAGGTAGGAGGGTTGTACTTGCTTAATTTTATTTTTTTTCAATATGATGTGTTTTAACAGAAAAGAGTTGCTAAAAAAGCCTAGTGTAGTCCAAGTAACTTGGAAGCCAGATTCTGCAAATCTCCCTTGTGTGACTGTTCTTAAAAGCTTCTGAATTAGAAAACAAAAAAGCCAGCCAGGTTTCATCGGTAATCTGGGTGTTGAAGGGAAAAAAAAAAAAGGTAAAGGCTTTGGCCATAGTTCTCACTTCATTAAACTTGCTCCAAGCTGGGGATTTGTGGGAGTTCTTCAGAGAAGTAAGGGGTTTTCTTGTTTTTTAAAAGCTTTGGCAAGAAGCTTTGTTATTTGTGTTGAATATTCCAAAATAAAACTGTAGCCAGAGGAAATAGCATCTGTGAAACTTTGATTCACACATGTGAAACTTGACGATGATTTGGCAGTGATTTGAAGCAGGTTTTGTAAAGGACAGTTAAGCAGCCTTGGTTAAAAGCTACAAACCTTGTCTTCAGCACTCAGGCCAATCCAGAGGGCCCATTTCAGTGTGATGTGTAATCTTCTGTTTGTGATTTATGTTATGCAGTGAGTTCTCAGGTTGGTGGAGCAAGTTTTGATGGTCATGCTGCATTCCAAATGTAGCACCATCAAGTCAACATTTGGAAGAAACCACTAACCTTTGCCTTATTTTCTGGAACTGCAGAAATCATAGCCTGTGCCTGGTGCCAAAAGCAGCAGGTTGGAGAGTCTCAGTTACAAACTGTGGAAATGGTTAAAGTGCAGTTTAATGCTGCTGGTGCTGTTGCTAAGCAGGAATGTGATCATGCATTTCAAGCATGGATCTGCTGAGAATTGAAATGTGATAAGTGTATCAAGGATGGATCACATCTGAATTTAATCTTCCTTCATGAAATGCTGGAAATTGAAACTGGAAATTCCATATTTTATTAGAGGGCTACAGAAATAATACAGGTGAAAACAGTCTTTGTTACAGCTGTTCTGTTGTACATCTGTGGGTACTCTGGCTTGGACAGTGGGGCTGCCCTTGACAGTTTACCTGGGGAAAACACAGAAGGAACAAATGCATTTTGGTGCAGTAAATCCCACCTTACCTTAATTAGTTTACATGAAGACTATCTTGATGTCTGGGGAAATAATTAGGGAAAGTTCAGGTTTGACAGGGCTGGCAGGTAGAAGGTGAGTCAGGAGATGACATTTTTGAGGTTTGTTTTGAATTAGGGTATGGCAGAAGTGGTAGTTTTCACAGCAGGCAGGAAGAGGTAAAGTCATCCCTCCTGTGTCAGGAAATGTCCAGGTGTGAAATGAAGCTTGAAGGATGCCAACATTTTCAGTGTTGACAAAGAAAAACACTCCCAGTTACTGAGTGCAGGGACCAACATCATCAGAAGTATATCACAGAGGTATTCTCTTATGATGATTTCTGGTTTGCAAGAAAAGTCAGCACCATAATACCAGTAGCTCATCTGCCTGGGGCTATGCTTTCATTATATCAATTTTCTCTTAGTAGCTTTATGGGAGTGTTTCCTAAAAGTCAGCAGAATCACAAGGATTGTTGCTCTTAGGTTATCAAGTTCTGAAGTGTTTGAGAAGTGAAAAAAAAAAAAAAATCATAAAACCGGGATAAATTGTGGGCAGTTATTTGGCTAAGAGAATGAGTGACAAGCTGAAGGTGGAGCTGAGGTTTGTATAACAATGTGCCTCAAATCCATTTGGAATGTTGTTGTTCTAATAGAGTTGATTCTAAATGTCAGCATTGAGCAATCAGATGGCATCAAGTTCCTCAAAAGATGGTTTTAGTGACATTATCTGAGGGGTGGCTGTGCCTAAGCAGTCACTTTCCAGGGAGCAGTAGCTGTAAATGAGCTGTTCTAGTGAGTTGCTTTCCATATCATCAAGAGTACATTATTCAGTTCTAGGATATTCTCCAGTGCAACGGTGGTTTTGTTGTTATCAGTGTGAAAGTGTGGAGTTTGCTTCTGGTCTTCAAGTTGTGTATGTGGTAAAATAAAAAAAGCTGTTTACACAGTTCCAGATTCTGGTATTTCTTCTTAAACAGCTGCACCTTCTCCTAAAGCAGTTAGTGCTGCCTTTTGCCTTCTGTCCCTATATTGGCTGTCAGCCTCCTGGTCATTGATTGGCTGCTTTAATTATTCATAAGAAAATATCTTGTCCTCTGTCAGCTGCAAGCTCATATGTGTTAGATTTGTCTGGTATTAAAGGAAACCATGAATGTGCTTTCAAGCTACAACTCATGTCTCGTAGTTTTTGGGAAAAAAAGAACATTTGCTTGCCATAAAAATGAAGCCATTCTAGCCGAGGGCAGTCTGTGCCACCAGTGTCACCAGTGAGATTCAGATCAATTCACAGATACCAGGGTTGTTGCATCACTGCAGCAAGTTCACGGCTGCCATCACACAGCTGCAAAGGGGCTGTTCTGGAACCGTGTTACATCATGGGTGGGAGCCCACAGCTCACAGTGCCACAGTCTCATACATCAGTGTTGCCAGCAGGTGTTGTGGTTGTGGCAGATGTTTGGTTTTGAATAGACAGCCAAAATCTGGGCTTTGCTGGTTTAAAGTAAAAAAAAAAAAAAAAAATTGAAAGTGTGTGGGGAACACGTGCAGGTCTCTGATGACAAAAGGCAGATTTTTAGGAATAAAATTTTTGTATCAAAACCCAGGTCTAGAGTGTCTGCCTGTGTCGTAGTTCATTGGAATGAGAGCAGAAGCTGTATCCCACCACAACAGGATTATGGACTGATCCCATCAGCATCTCCTGATGAGTTGGAATCCACCACCCCCCAGCTGGTGTGAGTGCCAGCAGCAGTTGAGCTGCAGCTCCCTCTCTGTAGTGTAGGTAGTGGGTATCCCATACATTGAACAGTGCACCTTTGTGCATCACTGATTGTGCTTTGGAGACAAAATTTGTGTTACAGCTGAAGTTAAAAATGCGTGAACACAGACCTGCTAATGTTTGATGTTAGAGGAACATTCTTGGAGCAGGAGGAGTTTGCATTTAATGCCAAGTGATGCAATATGAGGCGCAGTGTATCTCTAGTCACATTTAACTTTGGATTTGCTGCCTTTCTCCACAGAATCCTAATTAAGATGGAAAAGGTCAGTGATCTGACTCTGCTCTATGATTTCATTTTGTATCTGTACTGTTGGCTTTTTTATCTTTCACGAAGAGCTTAGTTCCAAAGAATGCTTCCTCTTTGCCAAAATTCCACATGATCTTGCCTTCAAGGAAACACATCCATTTTTAGTAAACTAGGAGAGCCTTTTTTTTTTTTTAAAGAAGATTTCTGGTAACAGTGATTTTAACCCATGAAATGTGGACACAATGAGTTAATCCTAGTTCAAATTATAACAGTTATATTTCATTCATATGATTATTCATAGTGAAATTTAGTATTTGTGCTTTTATGGGGGAATTAGTAATTTGTTTGCAGTTTAAGGTATGAGAAGCAGCAAGGGTGTGCACCTGCATGTTAAAGAAAATAACCTGCATCTCGTCAATTACCTCTTGCTCGTTAAAAAATAGGAAAATTTAAATAATATCTCATTACAACATCTGTTATTTTCTCTGAGAAATAGAAATCTTTGCAGAAATTTTAGTTTACACAATAATTTGTACTGTAATACCTTTCTCTTTTCTGGTTGTTGAAGTTATTTCATCCATACAGTAGCAGAAGAATATGACCAAAGCAAGTCTTAATGGGCAAGGTGTTAATTGGGTATTTTAAATGAAATACCTTAGTTTTTTCCATTACCTCACTTATACTTTCTCTTTTGAGAAAAACACCAGCTAGAGCTGTGCTGCTGGGCAGCAAATATGTGAATGTATAACCAGTCACTGGAATGCTTTTGTTATCTTCTGGATTTTGTTATAGCTGTGCTTCTCTTTCAGGTGTTTTGAGGAAGGTGATGGGCAGAGGATGGAATTGCTGAATTGTTTCATGCAGTGACTGCTGCACTCTGCCCTGTTTCTGGTCACATTTAGGGTCTACTTTGCTGGCATGGGAGAAGATTCCAGAGAAATTGAACAAAATAAAGAATGTCACTGAATCTTAGGGATGCTGTGTTCTGGACTTTAGGAAATTTAAATACTTACTGAAGGGGGGACAAAGCAAGGATTGCAAATAACCAAAAGCAGTTCTTGAATTTGCAGATTCAGAATTCACACTGTATTTTGTCATATGTTGCTTCTGTCTAATTCTCAACTCAATTCTTGACTTTTGTTTTAGCTTAGTTGTTCTTTTCCTACTGCTTGCCTGTTTCTATGGTCCTGGCCAGCCCTCCCTCTTGGCTCCCCCTTTGGGCACATGAAATCACAGATGCTGTGTACAAGACAGCATTCTCATGGCCATCATGAATAAAAATGCTCTAAACTTATTAACCAAACTTGTAACTGGTTAGACCCATTTTTGAATGATTTAAGAGACTATACTGCAGCATCAATTCAGCTGATTTAATTCAGAGTTTCCCACTGAACGTCTACTGCTAAATAGCAATGCCAAGTTTTAAAAATCACTGTAGATTGAGAGAAGTCTGGAAAAACCTATTCATTGGTGCTAACTAGCTTTGATGTCTCTTTCCTATCACACTCTGAGCTCATTTGTTGCTTAAAAAATGTATTTTCATTTCTTCATACTAGTGTTGTTTTTGCAGGGAATTATTTCTGTAGCAATACTAAATCATAGTTCAGAGCACGTGAAGTTCTTGACTAATTCATGCCTTATGGTCTGCACAATATGTAAAAAATAGTTTTTAGATGTTCTTTGGTAAGGTAAAGTGAAACAAAAAGCAAATGAGAATTCTCATATTTGTGGTTAAACCCTTTCCAAAACAGAGTAGAAAGAAACTTTTTATTACTTTTCTGACAGAAAATAGGGCTCACTACTTGGGATGCCTGTTTCTCTATTAAAATGGGTAGAATTCAGACTGCTTTTGGCAGCACAGCTGTGTGAAAAAGGGATAAAGCTGTGAGCTGAAGGATGCTCCTATGTTGTGAGAGAAGTGATGGAATTCAGAAACTCTCATACCTTATACATAAACCAGTGTTGTAATAATTCTTCAAATAGATGGTTAAACATCCAGTCAATGTTTAAATTTTTTTAAACATTTTTTAAACATTTTAAATGTTTTTTTCTAAATTACTCTTGCTTGTTTCTTGTCTTCTCTGAAATAATTTGCATTTTTCTCTCTTTCTTGCATGGTAACATGAAATTGTATCGTGAAGTCTCATAGCAAGTTGTGTGGATGGTAAATAATTCCAGTGTGGCTAACTGCACTTGGTGGAAATATTGCAGGATACATGACTTATGTTGGGACAGTATGATTGAAAACCTTTCTTCTCCTGTTTTACAACAGTGTTGGCACACAGAGATCCCACTAGGAATGTCACAATTTTGGGCACCATTGTAGCACAGTACTAAAGCTCTCCTTTAAATCTGCTGCAGCTCTACTTGGAGGGGAGGGCTGGAGTCTGCTGGCATTTTCACTAAATCCTTTATTAGAATGGAACTATGGAAGTAAAGCATAAGGGACCTTAGGAATACTGGAGCTCTCTGGGAGATAGCTAGTGCAGAATAAGCATCCATTGCAGCAATTCTTAGAAGTGTTCTGTGTTCTGCAGGATATATACAATTACTCTGTTGACTCCTTTGTCACCTACAGATTCTTAAGCAGGTTGTGATCAGTCCAATTAATTTGCTGCTGCCACTTAAGCTGGAGTTCAGTGAGTGCTTTAAAATGCCAAGAACAGACTCTGCCACCAAATTAGGGATTCTTCTGCACCAACATTTTTCCCTGGTTCTGGCATAGGGTTTGTGGAGAGGTGATCAGAAAACCACTGTATTTCTGGTCAGTCTCTCTCACACTCTGGCAATGCAAAGCACCTGGGACAAGCTGTAGAGGTAGGAAAATTCTGCTTTGGCAGTAGCAAGTAGCAGGATCCATCACAATGGTATTTCTTTGCCTTGATGCATTTATCTGATGTTTTATCTGGATGATTAGTAGATGGTCATATCAGGATGTTTATAGTGCCTTAGCAATCTGTAAGTGCAAGTTTTTCTTCACTCTTGGAAAAAAAGGGAAAAATGTTTTCTTTTTCACAAAAAGTAGAAAAGTAGGGCAAAGATCTCAAACTGCTTTCTGTCATAAATAATAAAACTATTCTAGATATGCAATGCAAACTTACTGCTAACTTCTATAATTTTGTAGTTTTAATTCCCACTATTAGGGCTGTTGGAAACATTCATTTAAAGTGTTGATTTTTCAAAATCAGGTTTGGACAAGTTGAAGCTGAGGTCATGTTTGAGCCTGATACCAGCTGGAAAGAAGCACTTGGTGTTTGTGTATGGCGGGGGAAGGGGGTAACTTTTAATTTATTTATTTTTTAAATGTTTTATTGGTGAACAGACAAGGGATTTCATTAACTTTTTGTATTGGTGGATTTGAAGTTTCCATGACTTTCATGCTTTCTTACCTGTGTGCACTCTGCTGAACTTTATATCCATCACAGCCCCTGCTGTAATGAGCTTTTGTCATACCTGGATGTTGGGTAATGCTTCTATCAGAACTCAGCAAGTGGGGACTGTAGGTGTGTGTCTGTGGGAACTGCCCTTTGGAGTTTATAAGCAGCAGCTTTCCTTGACCTTTAAATTAAAAAGAACCTTTTGCAACAACCTTATCACAGTGCAGCTTGTGAAGGAGAGTAATGCTCGTGGATATTTTGTGCCCATAAACTGGTAATTGGAGCTGTCCAAGGAAAAGCATTGATTCTTCAAGTGTAAATATTTGGTAGGTGTTTTGGTTAAACTTCTTTAACCAAAACAACCTTGCCAAGCAAGGATAATTCACTAAGTTCTAAGGCAGCTTTACTGAATCTTTATCTTTCCCTCCCTCAGACTTGTCACGGAACAGACTGTCGGAGCTTCCAGCAGAAGCCTGCCACTTTGTCTCCCTCGAGACCCTTAATCTGTACCAGAACTGCATTCGATACATCCCAGAGGCTGTTTCGAACTTACAGTCACTGACGTTTCTAAATATCAGGTAACAGTTGTCTTACCAATTCTGCTTTAGCATGAGGAAAGCTTTTGCACTCAGCCCAAACATTCTCCTTTGTGGCAGAGCATGGCCACTTATCAGAGCACCTGAAAGGGCACAAAAACCTCACATTGCTCCACACTGAGTTCAAAAGCCTCTGATCAGCCTTGATACTTGATATTCAGTTTGTTCACACATAACTAGATAAAACAAGTAATGAAGAACAGCCTCATGGAACCACTTTTGTAGTAATTGATTTGTTCATCTAAATGGAGTGTGCTTTTTGTATATGTCTTTCATTGCATGAATATTTCTCATTAGACTTCTGATTATTTTGTTTTCTTTCTGTCCAAAAGTCGAAACCAGCTTTCAACATTGCCAGTACACCTCTGTAGGTTACCACTAAAAGTTTTGATAGCAAGTAATAATAAGCTGGTTTCAATACCTGAAGAAATTGGACAGCTCAGACAGCTGACAGAGCTTGTGAGTATACACTTGATTTCCAACTACTACTGTTCTGCTCTTGGCCTAATCTCTGTCTGCCACAGTGTCTCTAACTGTGTTTAGTTTTGTGTGGAGGTGTTAGAAAAGGGTTTTAAGTACTCTGGGGTTTTAGAAGAATTTTATGTGAGGGAAAGATGCACTGGAGAGCAAATGATCCATGTCAATTCATATGTCTTCCCTATTCTAGAAAGGAGGGCCTGGTAGAATTAGAGTTCTTGCTATGTTTATTTCTGACAGAAAGCTTTTATGTAGCAAATTGTGCTGTCTGATATACTGTGGAATAACTTGAAATAAATTTCTACGTCTGAATGCTTAGTCTTTTAAAGCTTTTATTTCCCTGTGTGTTTAAAATGAGAACAATGCTTCATGTCAGCAGTGAGATTGAATATGGATCTGAGGTGTTATATAAATAGCTGTCTTTTTTTCTCAGTCCCTAAATACACCTGCATATTTTAGTCAACAGAGACTTAGACAGTGATAACTCATTCTTTGTTCTTCCTTGTAGGATGTGAGCTGTAATGAGATACAGACAATACCTCCACAGATTGGCAATTTGGAGTCTTTGAGAGACCTAAATGTCAGAAGAAATAATTTGGTGCGTTTACCTGAAGGTGAGAAAATGGCTGTCCACTGTAACAGCAGAAACTTCAAACACTTCTCTGTTTTCAGTCCCTTTTTCTTCCTCTGAGAGCTAGAAGCAGTGTGTTTTATGCTGAAAAATGTGTTTATGTGAAACACATATTTCTGTACTGTTGCTTTTTCTTACCCTCTTTTAATCTTCTAAATTGTATGTTTGTTTTCTATCTCCAGAGCTTGCTGAGTTGCCTTTGATTCGATTAGATTTCTCCTGCAATAAAATAACAACAATACCAGTTTGTTATAGGAACCTCAGACATCTTCAGACCATCATGTTAGAAAACAACCCTCTCCAGTCCCCCCCTGCACAGGTAAACTGCAGCTACAAACTGAGATGACTAGTTCAGCTAACGAGGGCAGAACTAAGTTATAAATTGAAGGATTATATTACATATTTGTTATTTAAGAACAAGAGAACTTTAAATACATTCTGTTGTCTACAAGTGTTAAATATGTAGCACAGCTTGAAAAATCCCTTCTCTTTTCTGTATTAATAGTCTTTGCTGTGGAATATTACAAAAAAATTCACCAATGTTGGTTTGAATATTTCTGCTTTCAGCGTAGAGGAGAGGAAATTGTGTTAGGCAAGACTAATTTTCTGTCAGTCAAATGTCAAAATTTTGACTGAGGCCTCAGTGCTGCAGTTTGCTGATCCACTTTGCAGCAGAGTACTCATAGTGCCTTTTGAGCTAGAAACTGCAATATTGTTAATGACTAATTTGATTTTCAGTGTGGGTATACGAGCCCCTAAGTATTACAAGTTCTACTGTGAGCTGCTGCATCAGAGTCAAGAGGGGCACTTGCTGAAACTTGTAGTTTCAGTAGGGTTTTGCTTTCCTTGTGAAAGCAGAGACAGCTGTTACTGCCTTCATTGACTATAAATCTGAGCTGGCTTTGGCAGTCTGCCACTGCCATTCAAACATGGGCATGGGTGGGATGCATCTGTTCTGATGCCAGGGGTATAAATTCTAGTACTTGTAAATGCTCATGTCTTGTTTGCATGATGAAATTTCAGCATCCAGCTGACAGAATTGCCTGCAGACCAGATGTGCTTGGAGGACAGTTTACATTTGTCTACTACAGGCATCCCATGGTGCTTCATTGTAGCTGTTGCTCTAAAATGCAGTGATATTAGAATAAAAGATACATTGGTTGATGTAAATGTGCTCATTTATTATTATTCTCAACTGCATCTTGAATGTCTCTAGTGTGATTTGAAAATACATTGTCAAATTATACTTACTTGATTTTTAATTTTTTTTTAAGATATGTATAAAAGGAAAAATTCATATATTTAAATACCTGAACATAGAAGCATGCAAGATAGCTCCAGACTTGCCTGATTATGATAGGAGACCCATGGGATTTGGATCATGGTAAGTTTTGCACAAGCCACATTCCCAGTTTTAATGGCATTCAAGAAAATTTTGTCAGTCCACCTTGACTTCATTGAAAAAAAAACAGATCAAATATTGTTCTTTGGCAAGTGCGTTGAGGAGGCTTTGAAAAATATTGTTTATGGTATTTCATGGTGCATTCTAGTAAGGTACCAGTGTGTGAGAAGTGGTTCAGGAGATCACCTGGGCAGTGAAATGGGAAAGACAGTGTCAGAGCTGATATGCAGTAAAAAGAGAATAATAATAACAAACAATACAGGGGGTATGCTTCCATGTTGTTAACATCTATGTTCAGTTTACAAGATCTTAATATTTTCCACAGACTTACTGAATCATATCCCAGCTGTGATTTTTAGCCTTTTGTACAGAATTTTCTAACGGCTGTGCTCAAACTGCAGGTGTAAATGCTGATCTCCACCCCGTTAGTAAACTGTTATTTCTGGCAAGCTTTCACTTGGCACTGCTGCTTGGCATTGTAACACAAATATTGGAACAGTCAGCCATATCAGCTGCTAAATTAAGATGTCTAGCAAAAAGCAGGAGTTAAGATTTATTTCTGTTATGTGATACAGAAGAAAGGGAGTCAGTGAAGTATGAAACTGAATATATATATAAAAATTGCTTCAGTCATCTTTGAAGGAAATAATGATGTGTGGAAGAGTAAGGTGCTGAAGGATGTACTGCTGCCTTAGCAGCAGTAGAACACAAATCAGGGGGTTTCACAATAAATCATCATGAGTCAGATTTATGAAGAAGAATTTGAATGAGGGACTGACAGAGTGATTCCTCATCAGCACTGAATGTCGTAAGTTACTGTTCTGGATGAGGTCAGCATATGAACATGTGAAGGGTTAATCAGTTTCCAGTACAAGGTGATGCAGCTGCTTTCTGCATAATACTGAGGATACTGTGCTTTTCCTGGAAGGAAAAGGCTCTAAATGAGAAAATGTCATGATCTGTTTAGCTCTAACATAAGTTTGTTAATTTTTAAGAGAAATTCAAAATCAAGTGGGCTGTATGTTTTTTTGGTTAATTGTTGTCTGTAGTTGTATATTGCTTTGGAAATTTTCATAAATTGCTTTTGTGAAATTAGAAGAATTAATGTATTTTAATCATAGCTTGAAATTGTCAATGTACAAACAAGGGCAGAACTAGTTGAGGATGCTTTCTCTAGAATTTTTACCAGACTCAGCAGTATGAAATGAGCTTCAACTGGCTTTGCCATAGCTGTATTTCTGTACCAAAGAGAAGATAAGAGTTGCTGGTAGAATTATTTGTTATTACTGTGCTGTTTAGGGCATTTAGTGTTGGAGGTAATACCTTCCATCTTCCTGTAGCTATGGAAGAACTGTTGGTGAGCAGAGCACATATTAGGAGAAAACTGTGGAGTGATCCTGTGAAAGAAATAATCCTGAATTAGTATATTTTTTTATGTAATTTGAGATGAAAGAAATAAAATCCTTCAGCTGTGATACAGTTAATATTTCTAGGCAAGGCACAAGAGCTTTGTGTTTGTTATCTTCAAAGGTGACCAATAGAAATGTGGTATCAGTCAGTCCACCTAGACTTTGTTGCTGGTTTATCTGATCACCTTGGTGTAATGCTATGCAGGTTGAGAGTCTGAGTGGTAGAAACTCTTAAAGTTTAGGGACATTTGTGTCATGCTGTCAGTTCCCATTGCTTCAAACATTTTTAATATTTTTCTTGTTAGAAAGGAGAAGTCCTGGGCACAGTGTTTATGTATTTTTGAGCTTCCAGCTAACTTTAGTCTTAGATGTAAAGCTTTTCAAATTCTCCAATTGAAAAGGGAGGCTAAGAGAAAATTTGCATCAAAACACTTCCTCATTTTTGAACTCCTTAATTTGCAGTAATTGTTCAATTTACAACAGAGTGCTCAGGAGATGCTGAAAATAGTGGTTAATTTAAGATGGAATTCTACTGCAGGTGGATTTTTCTTTGACCCATGTTTTAAAAATATATGTAAGTTCTATGAACTGTTAGTGTAATCATTGTTCTATTGTCAGTTATTCAAATTAGTAGCTCTTTAACTACATTAGGTGACTTTATACTCATTCTTTTTTCTTCCCACCCAGAAGAAGGGAGTTGTTTTTTTTCTTTGGCTTTTTTTCTTTCTGATGGTTTATTATCCAGATCATCTTTCTGTTCAAATACAGGGCCATAAAAGTGGAACTCCTCTGAGTTAATCAAAACTCCATGCAGATGCAAGAGCTTGTCTTTTAGTCTACATCTGCATAGAAGCAGATGCATAGGTTAATGTGTCTCATCTGTAGCCTCCATCCCTCCTGGTACTTCTTTGCTATTTCATGTCTGTCTGAAAACTAAAACAGGCCATGAGAGTAGTCTGTCAGTCTTCTATTAAGATAGTAATACTAATACTACTAATAATAATAATTTGAAAATAAGTATTTCCTGAAAGTGGAATTTCAGAGGGAACAGCAACTTGAGAGCAATGCCAGTGAGAAAATGACCTGCAATTTAGTTAGGATGGGGTGAAGCAGTTAGCTTCCTGAAATTCATTCTTGCTTGTGCATTATGCAGTAATTACTGCTGCAGTTCTCCCTGGGGCATCGAGTGCCAATAGGACAGTTGAGCCATTGTGAAATGCCATCTGCAGTGGATCAGACAAGTCCCATTGTCTCTTTTACTGTAGCTATCTGCAGCAGTTGCCAGAGTTGACATCTGTGATGGCTATACAGCTGAATTACGGAGTTTCTAAGCCCAGAAATTTAAAGAACTGTGTGCCTGTTTGCTTATATGTATTGTAACACTGGGCACATGTCTAATGCCTTTGTCTAGACATGTCATTGACAAAGCTCTGTAAATGAGAATTGTACTTTTACAGTTGTTACATTATGATATATCTGAAACACTGTTCAGCTTACTGCAGTTTCTTAATGTAATTATGACACAGAAGACATTTATGTAATACATGCTGCATACTTTTGAGTAGAAATAGTATATTCTGTATTTTTAGTGATTTTGTACATATTTATGTAAAAGTTTGTTTGACAGTGGTTTTCAACCAAAAGATATGAGTAGTAGAAAATGAAAGTTTGACTTGCTAAGCAGAGAAATATAAGACCAGTTTGCTTTGTCATAATTTCTCTTTGGGAAATGTTTGAAGAGTGGATCTGTCCTTTGAATCATCTTAGCTCTGAAGGCCAGGCAGTGGCAGGTGACAGCTGACTGACAAGGATGGTGAGCTGTCAGCACCTGCCTCCTGCTCTATTTGTAACAAGTGCAGCCTGAGGTTTTCAGACGTGCTGAGCTTGTGAACACGCTGCAGGTGTGCTTGGTGCCTTGTTCTGTAATGGCTGAGAAGCTTTTGGTGTTTTTTATATCACAGTAACTAAAACTGTGTGTTTGACAGCCATGAGGAGCTCTATTCCAGTCGTCCATATGGAGCACTCGATTCTGGCTTCAATAGTGTGGACAGCGGAGACAAAAGGTGGTCAGGGAATGAAGTAAGTGTTGCAGCTTTATTTGTGCTGAGTGCAGTATTGTACAGTAAAGATAACTACATGTATACATCTGGGAGCACATTCCATAGGTAACATGCATGTGCTGGGGTACAGGTTGCCTTGAGCCAATATTACTTGTTTTAATGGAGAAAAAGCAAGGTTAATTTTATATGGGACAGACCCCAAGTTGGAGGTATTAACAGAAGCGTATAAAACAGTGCATGAGAGGTTCATTTACTGGAGCATAAAAAATGAGAAAAATAGGGTTCCTCATTTTAAAAACTTTGTAATGGTATCAAATTACAATGCTGAGTCAACTGTAATTATTCATGAAAAGTTGATTCAATAAAATAAATCTGAACATGAAAATTCAGCTTTGGAAATCAGCTGCAAATTTGTCTTGTTCCTTTGTTTAAAACATTAAAAGCTGTTTGTTATTTACAAGCAGGAAAATAGGATCTCTTAGCAAAAAGATTGTCAATTATTATTGCCAGGAAGAAGCTCCCTTTTCCTCTTGGAACAACTAGAAAATAGCCAAGACCTAAAGTCACAATGAGCTATACTCCACACTTTGACTCCTAGCTTGATTTTAGAGAAGGTGCTAGGATTTTCCATCCTGGGATGTTTTCAGTCATGTGCAGGTACTGCAATCAAAACTGTAGGCAGCTGGTTTCTAAGAAAGCTCAACTATATGCTTTTTAAAAACAATACATTATAGCTGTCTTTTGCTTTAAATTAGTGTTTTGTGGTTGTAAAACAGGGCAATTGAAGTACAAATCAAGACATGGTAGATTACAAAATTACATTTCTGAAGAAAAATGTTTCCAGATTTCACTGTTTGTTTTCCAAAGCCAACAGATGAGTTCTCAGATCTCCCATTACGTGTGGCAGAGTTCACCAAAGAGCAGAGACTGAGAAGAGAAAGTCAGTACCAAGAAAACAGAGGGAGTGCAGTTGTAATTAATGGTGGAGGTAAGTAGTGACCTTTGGCTAACTGTATTTATTGTCATCATTATTAAAGTTCCAGAATGTTTCCTACGGATAGTAGCTTGTTTAAAGAGGGAAAAAAAGCCAGAAAGGTCTAGGTGGAATTACACAAAAAAAGTGTTTTGAAAACTTTAAAAATACTGTTGTTTTAAGGATGTTAAAGGCAAAATCAAATGGCAGCAGAATTAGTATTTTCTTGAAAACTTTGTCAGCTTTTGCCTATGTCCTATGTTAAAGTCTCAACTGCTTCAAATGGTATTTTGGAATATTGAATTTCAGTGCATGGAGTTGGAGCTTCTGGGGAAAATTTACTGCAGTAGTAAATTGTCAGTGCTCTGTGCTGACTGCTGTCAGAACAGGATGAGCAATTTTGTCAGGAATTTTATATTTCCAACTGGTATACTTTTATATTTCCAACAGTGTCTCATTCCAGTTTTGGATTTTAATCCAAACTTTAATATCATCCAGGAGGGGCTGGTGGTTGTGAGTGGCAGTGCTTTGTTGTGCTTTTTCATTTGGTGTTGTGCAGTCTCACAGGATCACCTCCACAGCTGTTCAAGAGTTGATTGTGCTTTCCATGCTTCTCCATCTCCAGTCCTCTTTCATTTTAACTTCCAGAAATCTGCTTTTACCAGTGTGTCCTTTTGTTTATATGCCTTAATTTTAACAGTATTTCAGGTTTGTTTTTTCAATAATTCCTTCTTCTCCATTGTCCTGCAGTACTTATTATTAGATCTTATCTAGATATACTTTGATTGATTCTTCTTTGTCAGCTGCTCCCTGTTTTTCATTTCCCTGATGGCTACAGTTCATTTTTTCTCTTCCCAGTTACATCTAATGTCCTGTACCCAGCTCCCACTTTTTCTTCTCTCTTCCCCCCTCTTCCCATCTTTATATTTTGCCATCTTCTTGTCTTAGTCTTCTGTGCCACAATTTTTTGTTTTCTTTGCCACCTTCTAGAAATACCTGAAACTTTTTAGTTAAGTCACGCATTAATGGGGAAAAAATTCAGTTCAAGTGTTAAATTCTGGCAGTTAGAGGAATTGAAGACATGGTGTCATGGGGAGCATTGGGCAGCCTTAATAACAGGTAGTGCTGCCAGCTCTGCCTCCAAAACTAACTTTGTTCTTTGCCTTTTGCACACCAGGGATTTCAAAAAGCCTGGCAGACTTTTAAGTGGGAGCATGATCAGTTCATGAGTAGGTGTATCTGAGAGGGGCACAAACCATAGCATGTGGCTGTCAGAGATCCAGATGCTTTGCAGTTTTGTGTTCTTAACACAGCTACTAAAATCTTTCACCTTTTTCTGTATTATTGTTGTTATTATCATCATCATTATCTAATAAGCAAGTCTGGAAAGAAGGGAAGTTGGGGTTTTGGTTTTTTTTTTTTTTTTTTTTTTTTTTTTTGTTTTGTTTTTTTTTTTTTTTTAAGATTTGAAACTGAGATGGAAATTTAATGAAGCCACAGTATATAGGAATGTAGTTTTGGATGGTTGTAGTAGCAGAGGGGGTGGCTTTGGCAATAACAGTTGCTAGATTGTGTGGTGAGGCAAAGAGAAGTCTGTTTTAGACAAGCAGGAAAGGGGCGGGGGAGTAAGGAAGAATGTCTGCAAGAGTCTGGAGCAAGTTTGGGGAGAGTTTTAAGGAAAAAGAAAGCTCTAGTGCTCTGAAAGGGAACTTATACTTTCCTCTGCATCCCCAGTGTAATATTTTTCACCAGGGGCGTTTGCTCAATGTCATGACTCTCAGAATCCCTGAGCAGAGTGTGGAAAAGCAGTGACAAGTGAAAAAATTGCCCTACATATTATCTCCCACACAAAGAAAAATCAATACCAGCCAAACTGTGCTGTTTCTTGCTCTCATTTCAGTGACTCCTAATTTCTTTTTCATTCTTCTTTTAAAATAAAATTGCAGGTGCCTTATATTGTTTTAGAGGAATTTTGTTGTTTTCTGTAGTGTTGTTCATTATTTCCACATACACTTCTTATATTTATTGTATTTGCATCCAGATCACTTCGACATGCTGCTCTCTATTTTGTTGTAGTAGTAACACTAGTAGAAGGATGTGTCATATGCATTCTGATTTTTCTGACAGAGAACCAAGAAAAATTATTCCAAAATATACACAGGTCATTGTACAGTCTTGATATTAGCTGGAATACTTTGATATATAGTTTTTGGTTTTGAAAAGGAAATCACAGTATTTATTTTTTCAGTCACTGCTAAAGTATTTGCAGCCAGCAGTATAAAACTACCTCCTTCATACATGTTCCTCGTTGCTTTATAAAAGGCATAAATTTTACAATTATTTCAAAATTTGTTGATCTAATGTTAGTGGGCCTGACAAAATCCAGAAGCTTTCAGGCTGAGCTTTCCCAGATGGCAGAAAAAGCAGGGCCTTAGCTCCTGACCATGCTGCACTGTTGGGTTTTGTCCTGTCTCATGGATTATCTAATTGTGGGTGTTCTCTCTGTGTATGTTTGTCAAGTGGAACACGATCTCGATCAGATCGACTACATTGACAGCTGTGCCACGGAGGAGGAGGAGGAGGAGGTGAGGCAGCCCAAGTGCCAGGACTCAGACAGCCTCAGCTCCCAGTTCATGGCCTACATCGACCAGCGGCGCATCTCCAACGAGGTGGTGCTTCTCCTCATGTTCATTCCCTTCACACACACAGCAAAGCCCAGTGAAAACTCCTGCCTGTTGAGTCGTTTGGATGTTACACTTCTGGAGAGAGTCCTCAGAAACGGAACCTGTAGAAACAGATTGTTAGCCACATCCTGTTTCCTTCTGTGTTCTGTCAGTCTTAATTAATACCTATGTACACAGTTACACACTTCAGTGGCTCACTGGACAGACTACATGAATAACTTGTCTGAAAAAGTCTTTGTGGCTGCTCTGCTTCAACAGTAACTGTGGTGCTGTGGTTCAGATGTGTCCTTTCAAAGTTCTGTGCATTTTGAAGCAGAAAGATATTTTCTATTTGAAGAAAGAAAAAAAAAAAGGTGGATCTTTAGCTTTTATGCAGGAGCTTGGTCCCTATCTTGTGAACTTTATATTATTGTGTTTAAAATCAGTCACACAGATATGAGAGATGCATTCGTTTTGCAAAGCTCATAAATTCAATATCAGATCACAGAAGCTGAAGCACAGACACAAGAGCAGAACTTTTCTAACTCAATGTAGGCAATGCAACCCAAGGACTCCTTTCTGTACATAGGGCAAAGGCACTGGTCAGCATCACAGCAGCTATTCCTTGGGGTCTATCTAGTCATAAAAATTAAATTGCTTTTAGCTGAAGGAGTAGTTTCTCTAAAAAGACCATCCAAAATACTCTACTGCTTAGGAAGGCTGACTGCAATATAGCAGCATGCATGCAGGCTTAAGTGAAAATTGGCAAGTTAATCTTGAAAAGTTTCTGTTTTCTTGTGTTAATGGGTGTCAGTGGAAGTTTTTAAATAACATCAAAGGCAGTATGTCTCTGTTCCCAATAGGATAAATTATTTAATTGCTCAAATTAAACCAAAAGGGTTCTTATTAATCCCGTGTTTGTTTTCTTAGTCCTTCTGAGACGTGTCTTTAGAACGTCATAACAGACCTTTATTCTGTATTTTTGAGAATCCAGTCTTCACTGCTCTACACTTGTAGAGTTAAACTCCAAAGAGTGTATTTACATTTCAACACAAATTTTATTCCTACATGAACTTCTCTGCGTGATTCTTAGTAGAGGTTTTAAATTTCTAAAATTGTCAGCATGCATATTTAATCTTGAAACTATTATTTATTTAAATTGGAGAAAAAAATAAGAGTGAACTTGCTTGGTTGGAAATGAACATCCCTGACTTGTGTTTTGTGCTTCTTGTCAGGTGTTTTAAATACCTGTAGTTACAGATGTAGCTCTACAAAGAGATTGTTTGGCATTAATGTACAGTTTTCTGAATAAATTGCTAGCTTAGTCTTTTGTGTTTTTTTGCTTAGAGTTCACCAGTAAAGCCTGTATCTGTCAGAGAATTTCAGAGAACGGAGGATACAAGACGGCATGTACATCAAAACAGGTAAGAATTACTGTGGCAACAACAATTTCTTCCAAAATTTCATGATGAATGCAGAGCATGTATTTACTGAGCATGTTTAGAAAATGGCATTGTTTCCTGTTGCTTTCCCAGAAGTGTGTATGGCACTTTTTTGATAAGTTATTGCTCCAAATTAGGAATTGGAATTCTAATAATGGCAGTGAGCAAAAGGCATAATTGTTCTATGCCAATGCTTGACTTAAAATCAGTTGGTTAAAGAAATCTCCATAATTAAAGTGCATGTTTTTAAACTGGTTTAATATCTGCTTTTTGTGATTTAATTTGTGCTTTGATTGAATAGATAATTTAAGCTGTAGTACATAGAGGACAAAAGGGATAAAGGCACTTGCAGGAAGGATAGAGATACTATGGAGTATCTGATGTGCCATGAGGACACATTCTTGGTTGACTCCTGCTGGTTTTGGTATTGTTGGTATTATAATTATCTTCCAATTATTGGAATTGGGAGATTCATTTATTTTAAAAAGTACCTTTCTGGGCCATAATCATGAGCCTACATCAGCAGAAGGGATAGAATAGGAATCAATTCTGAAAACAAGTGGCTTAATTTGATGAAGTATGCCCATGCTCTTTAATGATTGCTCTTTAATGATTACTTTAATGATTATTGGAGAGAATGCTTATATGTAAAATAAAGGTCAGAATTGGACAGAGTATCAATGAGGAGTGGTTAGGTTTCTGAAAAGAATTTTGGATGTCTAGTTAAAAAAAATAAGATAAGCAAATAAAAGATAAAAAACAAGCAAATTGTTGCAAATGAAAACTGATAGAACCTTTATTATACTATTGAAGCATTTCACTATTCTGGGGAGAGAAAGTGAATTTGCAGGGACCCCACAGAAAACCAGTCCAGTTGTACTTGGAATGTTTGGAGGGGGGGGAGTGGTGGAAAAGACAACTGGTAGTCCTAAGTATGTCATTACTTATGCTGTCAGTAGAAACCAATTTTTAATGGATTCTAAAATGGTATTGAAAGACAAAGGAAACCAAGATTAGTGTATAAATTTTTCCAGAGTTTTGGCAGCATTTTAATAGGCATTCTGAAATGTGCAGAAAATATGCAGATACAGTAGCTGTACTGATAAATGGGGGGGTAACTATTTCAGCATATGCCAGCAGTCCTCATCCTGTCCACAAGTCAGGTATGAAGTGGTATTGCAATTCTGCCATGCTCTCCCCCAAAAAAGGGAGTGCTCTTGGTTTGAAAAATTGATTTTTTGCTTTTTTGCTTACTTATTTTTTTATTTGAACATTTGTGGTCAACATGGAAATAATTAAACTTTACAAACACTGATTTCTGTGATAAATCTGCAGGAAATAGGAGAAGGCTGGTTAGCTGGGGAGAGCTGCTGTTTACATAGACAGATGTTAATGATAAAGGAAGTTGTAGTTCAGTAAGCTATCCAATGATTTCCAAATTTAACTTGAGGAGAGCAGCAGATCTCCATGCAGAAGCAGTTAATCAGCAATCTGAGTGAATTGTATGTCTTACCATGCTGCAGCAGAGTGAAATTATTAAGGCACTAAAAACAGGTCATGTTGTTATTGCCTTCAAAATTGTGTAAAAACAGCCATATGACAATGAGTAATTTTTTTGTATTTTAAGCTTGTATTAGTCAAATATTTTATTTTGTGGCAACCACAAGCTGTAAAGTGCTTCCACAGTAATTCTGTGCAAATGCCTTGGCAGCCAGCCTCTTCTTTTTTTTTTTTTTTTTTTTTTTCTTTAGCATGCTGGAGCCATTAAAACTCTAAAAGTTGGATGTAACGCAGACTTCATCTCAAGAGTACTTATATTAGTTGATTCAATTAAACAAATACAGAGTTTATGCCTCTGGACAGACTGTGGTGCATTCCTGATGCAACAAAGCTGTGTGTACTCTACTCTGAACACACTCCTTGGCACTGAGCTGAGCCCAGTCCTGTCTGTTCAAAACCGCTCTAAGTAATGGGTTTGTCATGTGCTTCAGTGCTAATTAAAGTAACAGTAGAGACCTGTAACATCTGGGTCTTCCACATCTCTTCTCTATGAGGAAAAGGCCCTAGTGTGCACTCAGCCAGCTGGACTGACATTTTTTGGAAATGCATGGTGAAGTGTGTCTGTGTCCTGTGGCTGCCTCAGGAGCGAAGGTCACAGAGTTTAGGCTGTCAAGAGTAAGCTCCTTGATTTCCATCAACTTTGTTTCCAGGCAGCAGCATGTCAGGGTACATGCTGTAGGCTGTGGACCTTGGGAATTGTTTCAGTGCTAACAGCTGCCTCCTGGCAAGGAACTGACTGCAAAATTTCTCTCTTATTGTTGATATGATGAATATGAGCCAGAAGGGTTCTTGTTTACCTTGTGACTTTGAGGGCTTGGGTCACTGGCAGTCACCTGATTGGTGAGCTGAGCAGATTTGTGCTGAAAATACCAAAGGGTCCTGATGTTTAAAATTATTCTGCTCTTTCCAAAGTAGAATAAGACCTGCAATAACCCAAATATTGTCTTAAAAGAGAGAATCCATATTTGTGTATTTTGAAATCCTTGTTAATTCAGCAGGTTATGTTTAATTACAAACTGCAGTTGTGATCTGACTTGGTATCACAATGTGATTTCTTTAGTCCAGATTTCACTTTTGTGATTATCTGAAGCTAATTGTTTGGACATTTCTCTCACAAAAACAATTGTAATCTAGAGTAGAACTAATCTGACAGTAGTCTGTATGCATCAGTGGCCAAATCCCCTTCCACCTGGTGTCTTACCTGCAGGGATACAGATGAATTACGAAGACCTGAAACTCTAAATTTGATGCAGGACAGAGAGCATCAAGTACTAAGGAGTTATGTGGACAGGACAGAGAGGTAGGGAAAAAGAAATTGAGTGTTTCTGCTGTTTCATTTTGTTATTTTCCTCTCCTTCAAATAACCATACTATGCAGTTGTTCCTCTAAATGAGGATCATGTGAAAAATTCCTGGTTTGGTTACTCTTAGAGAATGCATATAAAATACTGAGTATCTCAATGTAGTAGGCCAAGTGTACAACCCCACTGGTACATCTTGTGCTGTAAAAAAATATTACAATCCAGGAGAAGAAATAGAAATTATTCACCAAATCTGTCGTTCACAGTGTTAAATCATCATCGGAGCTGTTAGTAGACAGTTACTCTTCTGATTTCATCAGCTACTTGTGTGTCACTGACAATTCATGTATGCAAAATTTTTGGATTTAAGATTAAAAGTCTCCTCACTCTTTGTTTTTGCATTTGTCAGACCCCTGCCTGATTCACCTTATTTTCTCTCGCTATCAAGTCACCACACCCAGGTAACACATAGAATTGGAATGGTTTTGAATGAGTTTGATGTAGAACCAAGCTGATGTTGCCCATTAGCCAGCTGCAGCTCTGGCCTCACAGCCTGTTGCCGGTTTGGTTGCAGGTGCCCGGCGCGGACGCGGAGCTGCAGCGCCGGCACATCGAGCGCACCCGCCGCGAGGCCCAGCTGGCAGCCCTGCAGTACGAGGAGGAGAGGATGAGAACTAAGCAGATCCAGAGAGAAGCTGTCCTGGACTTTGTTAAGGTGCCTCCTTTCAGTACCTACTTCATACTTTATCTTTTCTAAGTCCCTTAATTATAACTAATTGCCATGCTAATTACTGCTTGTATGTTACACTCCTGGCACTTTATAAAGAGTTTGGACAAATACCATTTAAGTCCATTAAGTGTTGGTGCTGTAGCTTAACACAGGCAAAGCTAGAACTGGGGAGGAAGATGGAAGATTTACCCAAAATGTGATTGTTGCAAAGAATTCTCATTTTTGCATATTTCACCTCATACTTTCAATTTTCATTTGCATAGGTGTCGTGGGATTGGTTTAAGAAAAAAGGAATAGAGTCAGTTTAATTTTGAAGACAAATTTGGCAGGGAGAAGATAATCATACACACAAAAATATAATGCTGCCTGATCTATGGTGCTATTTTGTGATAATAAAATAAGTTAGTTCTTGGTAAAGCATGGGTGCAGGCCTATGGTACATGAGGCACTCACTCTGAGCACTGCATCTTCACTGTCTCTATCTCTGCACTCATGTCTTCTTCTTAACATGCCAATTTATTTATATGATAGTTGATTTAAATTTGTTTTACTGTTTGCTGCTCTGGTCACTTACCTGAATATTACCATCATAAATTTAAGAAATGTTGAAGTTAATATTTATTTTGGGTTTAGAGTGGTCTTCAGAGAGGCAAAGCTTGCTTTATTGCTTATATTTAATGTATAACGTTAGTTTAGAAAAAGGGTCTTAGCTGCCTGAAACTAGGCTTTTCTTTAGCAACAACTATTCTTAGGCCCCTGGCACTATTTTGTGCTAAAGCTGCTTATTAAAAATTCAGCTCAGTCTTTTAGTTAAAGATTAAGCTTAAAGGATGCATGTTGTTCATTGATGAGTCTCCTGGGGTTTTTAGTTTGGGTTTTATTTTTGGGTATTTTCTTATGTTTCCTTTGTTGTTCATGACTACTTTATTCTCAGCAGTTAAATTCCTCCCCTGAGCTGTATTTTGGATTTATTATGCATCTTTCATATGCTTAATTTTAAATTTTTGTTTGAATGTGAAATAAAGGCTGATTTTTTGCTAATATCAGGGAAGGTTCAGCTCAATGAACCCCAGTGCATGTTCTGTTTAAAAAATTGAGACCTCTGTTTTCAAACACTTCTAAGTTATGCTGCTTTTGTTGTGAGCTTTTGTTTCTCTGTGACATTATTTTAAGTTTTGTTTTTTCTTTTTCTGTGTAGCAAAAAGCCTCCTTAAGTCCTCAGAAACAAAGTCCAATGGATAGTGAGGTAAGAGTCCAATAAGAGCATTAGCAGGGATGTCAGCACTTAAATTCTTGCTCTTCATCAGAGTTATTTTCTTCATTGTGGAAAATACCTCAAAACTGGGTTATAGCATACTTTTTCATATTTTTAAGCCTTGGGTTGGGGTTTTTTAATGGGCTCAGCCTAGTATTTTCTTCTGTTTGTGTGGATTGCCTGTCCAAATGTGTTGTTTTACTGTTTTTTTTGTATGTTTTCCTATGTTCTCTGCAGAAAATACATTTCATATTCTATTCTAACCTGCTCCTTGTGAGCACTACAGTTTATATTCTAACAGGAGTGTTCAGCCAAGTTACAGTGTTATAGTCATCCTTCACAAATCAGTTTTCTCACAGTTTCCTGTTATTAGATTACCAGTTGTCCCAGAAATATTAAGCTTTAGAATTTTGAGGGTTGTCAGAAAAATAAATAATTTTTAAAAGTTTTTTTTCTACTGTAGTTTTGCAGTAATGTAGTATTTATAATCAAAACTAGATCATTCACTTGGTAGTGTTAATCAGGTGAAAACTTAATATTATAACAAATGTGATAGAGTTGGAAAATGCTGCTAAAGAACTTTTTGTTGGAAATTACCCCAAAACATAGGGTAATTGAAATAGTTTTTTTGCTGCTTTTTCTTCTTAATGTTTTTCTGTTCTTAATATATTCTTTTAAAAGGTCCTTTGTTTTACCAGAGTCAGCACTGTGAATGCATAGTGTTCTGTGTTTGCTTGACACAGCACAGAAAGCAGAGTAATTGATTCCTTAAGTAATACGACTGCACTGTAATTCCTGGGTCCTGAGGCTGCAGAGTTACAGACACTTCATGGATTGTTTGAAAGAGCCTCACAGTGCTATAAGCAAGCAGTACATGTTCCAAAATGTCTGTCTGTTCACATACCGTGTGTTTCTGACATTGTGTGTGTTTCTGACATTGCTCCATCTCTCCCACCTCCCAGTGTCCCTTTCCATCCAGAAGGTCTCAGCATACTGATGATAGTGCCTTGTTAGTGGTAAGATCCTGCACGTGATGGCCTTTTTCTGTGGCACATTCTAGAGCATAGAAATGACAACATGTTATGATTGTCTCAGATTAGACCAACTGTTTTAGAGCTAATCTAAATAGCATAAAACATGACCATCTCCCCTTTGAGAAGTAGCTTAGCTGTGAACTATGATTTTATGAATATGTTGACACTTTTGCTGTCAGACATTTGCCAAAAATACCATGATGTTTTTCCACAAAATAATTAAAGCTTATATTTTGTTTGAGAGCAGAAAAAATTTACTGATAGTAAAGAGCAGTTTCTAAAATGAAAAATTCACCTCTAGTTGTTCTAGTTTGATTTCTTCTCCATTCAGCTTGCTTCCTAATTGATGTGCTCTTCAGTATGAAGGAAGTGATTTTACTGCTTAGTACAGCCTTCTGCTTTAACTTCTCTGTGTCCTGCACATGGGGGTTAGAAATACTTGGCACAAGAAAAAAGTGTTCTATTTATGAATGCTACAAATCATGAAATACTCCTCATACAGTTTTATTGTTTATTAGTGCAAATGTCTTTAAAATAATCTACTTTGAATGCTTATCAAAAATAAAAACAAGTGTGCACATATTTCATGTTTTATGCTATTTTTTCCTTTGTGGCATCTTAACAATGTAGCATAACTAAAAGATCTAATTAATGTCATGATCTATGTCTAGAAAATTAAAAATACACCTGATTTGTCTGCTGTTGCATGACTGCATGCCTAGAATTTATTTTCTTGATTTATGTGCTTCCACGGTCTGCCTAAATTTTCTTTAGGCAGTGCTCTTGATTAGAGTGTCTCTCTCCTGAATGTGTTGGTCAAGGTATTTACTGTATCTTCATTCAGACTTCTTGGGTTTTCTGCTTTTGTAAGACTGGCACTTCGTGGGCGAAAAAGAAAGCTTAAAATGTTAGAGAGAAATTTAATTATCATGTGGGTAGAGAAATCACTATCAATGAGCATATTAAAATGTGCTTTCATAGTTAGGTCCTAAAAAGCAGGAGAACAGCAGTAGTTTGGATTGAGATGATTCTCTGTTGTCAGTGAATTTGTCTTTGGAACATATGTGAAGACACCTGTAGGAACCCCATTTCTATTTGATTTTGTGATCATATGACTTTTGTTGTAAATTAAGATACAGAATTTTCAGAAACTACATTGAAGCTGGCTTCCACTGCTATTTGTTTCCTTTCTTGTCTTTAACCAAGTTGCATCCTTTTACTTCACAAAAAGAGTGTCCAGGCTGGTAGGGAAGGATTGAAAGTAATATTTTCTCTGTTCATTTTTCCTTTGGTTCCTCACATTTTTCAGCAGCACTAAATTATATAATAGTATCTGAAATGCTGATGTTTCTGATCTGTAGCTCTCTTCTGTGGTGGAAATCCACTCTGTGCCTGATGATCACATATGCCAGGGCAGCTGTTTCTGGCAATTACTGTAACTGAAACATTAGGCCCATACTGGCTCATGAATTTGTACCATCTTTTGTTTACACAAATGTATTTTATATGGTAAAAACTTGTTCAACATCAAGGAAATGGTTATCAGTTTGCATTTTAAGAGATGTAAGAGTTCACATTGCTTTTACCTTTTTATATTCTGTTGTGTTTCATTTGACATTTTCCCTGTCCTTCTGGATTTGAAATTTAGCTAGGTCTAATTTCTGATGACATAAGGAAAAGCTTTTAAAAGTACTAAATGTAATATGTAGTTAGAAAGCAAGTAAAAAGCAAATAAAAACAGAGCTTTTATTTTACTACTTTGCTCTTCTGGCAATGTTACTGCATTAACAAAAAATTTCAGCTGTGAATCTCCTTTTTTGGTCATCTTGTTGCTGTCGTTAATCACTAATTAAAATTAAAATGTATTCATGTTGCACAGGTTACTCTGACCATTTCCCTCTGTTTATAAACAATGTCAGGACAGTTGGTTTGAAGTCCCAGAATGATTCTGTGAATGTTAATGGTTCCCTTCAGTTGTAGTTCCTCCTGCATACCTGTGATTTGGAGTCTGGCTGCAGAACTTCATTGCACACTGAGGTGGATTTCTTTGGGTCAGCCTGTGATAGATAACCAGACTAAAATGTTGTTGAAGAAATGTAATCACTGGCCTCTCTGAAAAAATAAAAGTTTTATGTTAGTCAGAACCTCCTGCTGTTCTCACAAGGGTAGTTCCATCTGTTACAATGGAGGTTACTTTTAGAGCTGGTATCAAGCTTTCCAACTTGACTGATGACTTGGCTTCAGCCTTCATTGCTTCTAAATCTCATTTTTCTGCAAATAGTTTCTTGTTTTCTCTTACACTGTCTCTTACAACATTGGTAGTGTCGAAGGGGGAAAAAAACCCCAAGACATCCTCTCTAACTGCTGCTCAATTTCTCTGCTGTGAAGCCCACAAAGTACTTCAGAAGCATCAGGCAGCTGCTGTGACCTCTTCCTCTCACAACCTTTGTGTCATTGCTGCCTTATGTTCCCTTCCTTGTGTTGTTTTCTTGTTGTGGTCTCAAATGTGGCCTGAGTCTGTCATATTACTGTTAGCACATAAATTTCTGAAACATTTGAAGTTAAGACTATGTTTAAGTTAAGCACCAGAGTGTTACAAATAATAATGGTATGGGTAAAGTAAGCAGGACTTGGCTTATGCAGACTTGTACCCTGGAGTTTTCTGTCAGACCGTTGGCATTCGTTTGTGTATTCAAATGTTTAATAACCAAATTCTCTTAAAATATCCTTATTTGGCTCATGCAGAGTTCTGGTTGGGCTGTCCTTTGGCACTCCCTGTATCTGCAGTTGTTTCTGGCACAGGGAAATTTTTTTACTTCAGTGCTAGACCTAAAGACTGCGTGCAGCATGTGCAGAGGGTGGTGTAAGTCTGGGCTGCAGCATCCTGGCTCCTTTAGTGTTGTGGCTGCCTTTTCTCACAGTTGTTCTTTGCATCACTTCTTCCTTTCTTCCCTCTCTTTCTTTCCTTACTGTCCCTGACAGAATGGCTTTGAGCCTCTCTCTGTGTTTGAGATTGACAATAACACCAATACCATTAAAAGGAGGCCAGGCACTCGCAAGCAGGTGAAGAGCATGCGGTGTGTTGGTGTTGTGATTGTCCCTCCCTGTGCTGTGCTGTGTCCCCTTCCCTGTGCCCACTGCATAGTGACCACTTCATCTTAGTCTGTGTCAAGCGTGCCCTGCTCTTTTCATACAGGAATAAGCAGATACAATGATGTTACAGACCATCTAGTTCTGGTTTACTTTAATGTTCTCATGTGCTAGCTAATGTGTTTTTGAAGTCAAGTGATATTTGAAACTCTTTAAAAAAACCCACCATTTTGGCTCTGCCCTGCTCTGGAGAAAGAGGCAATCTTGAGGATCAGCTGTAAGTCTGTACAGGGCCTAAAAACATTTGTGTTTAAGGCTTGCCCTGAGTGTAAACCTTCCCTTCTGGTCCTTCTGGCTGTGCTGTTCTGAAGTGGCAGAAAAGTTGCAAATGTTTTGAAAACTAACTCCCAAATGTGTCTTTCACTACCTGTAGAGTTTCTAGGTGTCATTTGATGTTCTTTCCTGTGCTGAACTGTCACTTTGCTATTTGAATGCTGTTTCAGAAAGCATAGGGAGCCATTCAGTCCTCAAATGTTCAAGTTCTGATGGTGCTTTCAGTGAGACACAGGATTTGGCCTTCTTGATCCACCTGTCAGTGACAGATGGGCACAACTACAGCCCCTGTTCTATAAACAGGAAAAGTGATTTATTTGGCTGGTTTTGATATTGGTCATAATTGAAATGGGACTGCACTTTATTTGTGGCAACACTGTAAATCCTGACACTGACATCTTCCACAAGAATGAGATTCTGCCCACAGAATCTCATCCACTTTGTGTGTAATCACAAGGACCAGTTGTTAGTGTCTGTGGCACATACAAAGTATACTACTGAGCCTCTTGGACATGGTTTTCCCTGATTTTTCAGACATGCATAACATCCTCAAAGCACTAAAAAGAGAGCTATTTATTTTTAATGACGGCCTAGAATGGACTGTTGTAGGGTAAAATTTCTTTGATGGCATAGAAGCTTTTGCCTCACTGTTCTTAATTCTGTTTTTAATGTCACTGTATTATATGTAAAAGAAGCACTATACCTCCCAGAAAGTTCAGGAGGGTAGGAAGTAACTAACTAAACTATAGTTCAGCAAGTATTGATGTGTTGCTTGTTGAGTGTTTCTAAGAATGTGATCGTGATCACCTCTTCATTTTTATTTCCACCTTTGTGTACAACCTGTCAGCTACTCACTAACTCTGCCACTGCCTTCTCTTTCTCTCTGCATTCAGTCACTCTCAGGGTTGAACCAAGAAAGCTGTGCTACTACCCTGCCTAGTGCCTCTACCTTCAGTCCTGTCAAGGTATCTCTTGCTATTATCATTCACCACTAGAGCCAACAAAAAAATCTCGGATCCACACATCGGTTTAAACAGGTGTTAGTCTGTCAGCATCTAATCAAAAGTTCAGGTAGGGTATGAACCTGATTCACCTGAGTAAACTGTAGTATGTATTACCTCATCTTAGCTTTAGGCTGTGTCTACAGGAGGCCTGATCTATAAAACATGGTAACTAGTCTCTGCTCCAAGGGGTTCTTGGTTGTCTTTGATGTTGCTTTTTCTGTACAAGATCATTTACTCTTGATCAAGTTGAGTTCATCAAAAGTGCACTTTTATTCTTTGCCTGTTTCTTTCTTTTCTGTGGAAACTGCTGAATTCATTCCTCACAAGAATTCATTAGTCTGTGTAAGCACTGTGATGAAACCACAGTTTGTTTCACTGGGGACAGTGTTCAGTAAATAGCAGTTCTGCATTAGCAAAGGTGTCAGAGAGGTGTATCCTTGTCAGGGCTGCTGTATGGCCAGTTCTGCATGTTGCTTAATACCTGGTTTTTGCTGTCCCCTTTGCAAAGTGCACTGCTCACTTTGGGTTGGAAGGAAGAGTTAACAGTGATCTGTCATTGCATAGTCAGTGCTGTTTCATCATTCTTTTCCCTAAGGAAAAAGAGCAGTTGTGTCATTTCTGTAAAAGAAAAAAAACTTTGTCTCTGCAGAGATAAGACTTGGGAAACAACATACAGTGGTTTTTCTTATTTCTGGTTACTTTTCTGAAACACATTTAGATGGATGGAGCTTTTCTTAAAACACAGCAAATTAAAATGTAGTCAAAGCTTTTCCAGGTTAGGACCATTCATACTCTTCTGCTTTTTTGTTCACAGAGTGATGACAGATCTACCATCTCTCCTGGCTCACCTACTGCTCAGACAGGTAACAGGAACAGGAAAAAAATGTCTGAAAAATAAGATTAAAATGCCTGCTTGCTTATTTGTCCTATGAAGAAAGGGGAGCATCTGTTCCCACCTCTGTCTGTGGCACTGCTGTGTGAGAGAGTTTACCCAGTTACTTGGGTGTCCTTAGAAAAACACAAGGGAAGAGGCAAAAGGGATGAAGCATGTCCCTAGGCAGAGCACAGGGTTTGGCTGCTTTAGGCCTTCATAGAGGCTTTGGCACACAGATGCATTCAGAAAGAGTCAGAACAGTTGTTGGAATTGGTATGTGGAATGTGCTTTGCATGCAAGTGTCCTTGGAAGTGCCTTTTCCTGCTCTGCTTTTATCATGCCTGGCTATAATTTATTTTGTCATCATTACATTAATTTTTTTTGTTTGTTCTTTTTAATTACCACATTGCTGTACCCATTTCCTATTTAAACTCTAACCATTTCCTTCTTCCTCCTTCCTTTCCTGTGCCTTTCCACATTTGTTTAGTCCACCTTTCCCCTCCATATCCTGGCCATGCAGCCCCGCCTTCCTATAGAAACCCTTCCCAGCGACCTGAGAGTTTCCTTTTCCGAACAGCTGTCAGGGATGGAGCCAAGAAAGGTAGGTTAAATAGCTCAGAATTCAGCTAGTTTTGCTGCATTATATTGACATCTGCATTACCTGGGGCTTGCAGTGTTTTGTTACTTCAGGTCTTTATCATCAAACTACTTTTAGAATTCCATTTGTAGAGAAATTACATCAGATATGTTGTGAACAAACAGAGTTTTATTTGGAGCTGCCCAATATTCTTTTGTCATACCTGTACAAGTGTAAGAATTTGCTCGTTTTGGTCTGGACTTACACCTTTGCTGCACAAACCTTCAACAACTTGATAGTTCTTGCATTGCCCAGTAGCCTGTAACAGAATTGCAATTTCTGGAGAAAGAACCGTTTCAACATACTGCATGTGGCAGAACTTTGTCGTCATTTGTTCATGACTGTTATCCAACAGAAAGACCAGAATCTAAACAGTAAGGGAATTGTGTTCATATCTCATTTAGGTTGGTAGACTATTAGTTTGATCAATAATCAAAGGTAAGAAAGAGATTTGTGAAAAGGAATGTAATGTTCCCCTTCTGGAACTTTGTGTGCAGTAGCAAACAACACAAAGCCAAACTGTGCTTAGTTATTTTCTTTCCTTCATGCTGCTGTTTTAGCTGTTGCTTCATCCTCTACCTGTGCCTTGTCTCCTGCTAATGATTCTGCAGACCCTCGGGTGAGACAGAACTCCAAGCAGCGGGAGGAGGAGCTGGAGCTGATAGAGCAGCTACGCAAGGTCAGTGCTGCCAGGAGCTGGAACGTGAACACAGCGGGAAATGCGCTCTGTGACCCGGCTAAATCTGCCTTTGTCTTACGGACCAGTTTCACTGAACCAGTACAGGGCACAGTTGACCAAAATGCAATGTGTGATACAGTCTATGCACTTCTTTCAGATGGGTGCAGTGGTGTTCACTTGGTTGTTGGTGGTAGGTAAAGTCAGCTTCAAATTCTGTGTAATAAACTATGTCAAGTCCTGCTCTCAAATGCCCGGTGAGCTCTGATTTTATGTGTGCTTCCTTTCTTCCTTATCAGCTTTCACACTTGTAAGGAGCTCCCTGGCAAGTTGCCTTTACTGTCTTCTTTTAATGTCTTTTTAAAATTCTTTTTTGCTATAAAGCTGACAGATAAGCAGATGGAGTGCAGAGACTGCTGCCAGTCATGCTGCCATCCTGGTTTCCTCATGTGCTCTAGATCTGTCTGTTGATTCTTGCCTTATCCTTAGTTAAGTGCAGAACACTTGAGCCACAAATGTTTCTAATATTTATGCTTTTTGTCTGCCCAGGGGCACCACACTCCTGGTTTGTGCCCAGGTACACTGACAATAAACAGGAATATTGGAAATGCCACATGGCATTAAGGTACTGCTGTGCTTTGCCCTAGACTTGTTTCTGCAGAGCATGAAGGGATTTCTTGAGGTGCTGTAATTAGTCATTGAATTTTCCCAATAAATAGGAATATACTTACTGAAGCTAATCTTAAAAGCCATAAGCATCCATGATAGAGAAAATTTCCTCTCTTTGGGGGAACTTTTGAAGTAAGGACAGTCTCCTTTCTCTAAAGGAGAAAGGTAACTACCTTAGATAAAACTTGGTGGTGTTTGCAGACCCTCTTATGTTATCTCAGATTGCTTTCTGTGTAGTCTGTCTCTTGTTCTGCTCCCCAGGTAAGCTTAATTTTTTTTTAATACTTAAATTTTGCACAGTATTACAAGTTGATGATATTCACACAGCATTTTAAATGAGTTTGAAAGCCTAAATTGAATTTTTATTCATTCTCTGAAACAAAAAATGCTAACTGCCTTCTTTTTAAAGGACTGCTTATGCCAAATAGTTCAGTTTTTATTTTAAAGGCAAAAATATTGTCTTGACTTTTGTTAATTGTGTTGTCCTCCAACCCACAAGGACAATTATTTTCACTTCCCTTGGCAGAACCATTCTCTAGAACATGTACGGTTAAGAATACTGCTGCTAGAGCCTGATTTCCATTATTTGTTAATAATGGTTGCATTAGTCTGCTGTGCTGTACAGTGAAAGCTGTTCTTCCTTGAACTCAGCTGCTCCCAGAGTGTGGCCAGCCCTGGCCACAGTAATGCACAGGGCTTTCCTTGGGGTTACTCAGCAGGCTGGTTGGAAATGCCACGAGGACAGAGTTGTGATGCAGGAGCTGTGCCTCGTACGAACCCGTGCAGCGTGAGGGAGCGGGCAGAGCGTGGCTCTGAGCTGCCCTTTGGGTGTCCCTCTGGTTCCCACAGAACATCGAGTCGCGGTTGAAGGTGTCCCTGCCCAGCGACCTCGGCGCGGCTCTCACCGACGGCGTCGTCCTGTGCCACTTGGCCAACCACGTGCGGCCCCGCTCTGTGCCCAGCATCCACGTGCCCTCGCCTGCCGTTGTAAGTGTGCAGCAGTGACACTGCTTTGTGGCTGTCCAAAGTGATATCCACAAAGTCCTGTAATCCAGACGGACACTAAACTCAGCATTCTGCTCAGTGAATGTACGTGACAAAAAATAACAATCTGTGCTGCTGAAAAAAGGTCTGTAGTGTCACTGAATGAAATTCTGTTTGGGTTTATTTCATTTAAAGGAAGTTACTTCTAACAGCTTGTAAGCAAATGTTTCATGTGCTCCCTAAACACTTTAACTTGAAAACTAGTAAAATATGAGACAGTTCAGCATGAAAACTAAAACAGGATATTTTAAAAGATCAAAATGACTGAGAAGTTCAGGAAAACATAGTAGGGAATTAGAACAAGTACGATTCCACTACACAAGGCAGTGAAACCAGGCAGAGACCAAGCTGAGTCCTGTGTCCACAGCACTACAAATTCCTCTGCTTAGGAATTTTAGCAGAACACACTCAAGATACTTGGAGAGCAGCATCTCCTGGAACAAAACAAATCCTGTCATAAATTTGTGATAACAGGAAAAAAAGGTGGCTGTGTCAGGGGACTGTTGAGAGCAGGGAAGTATTGCAGTCTGTTTTGTAGGGAAAGCACAGAATTAGAAAAAGGTCAAAATCTGTGAGATACCATATTTATCCAGTTTGTGTTTGTGGAAGTCAGAAAGTTCAGTGAAAATATTTAGGATCAGCTACTTGACAGTAATATGGACAGGCAGATTGCTTGTTGCGCACCTTTAAATTGTATGAATAAGGAAAAAAAAACGGAGATTGTTCCTTGGGGAAGAAGTTGAAACATGCACATACTTTTCACTTGCCCTTCTTTTGGAGCAAGTCATGTTGATTGGAACCTGAACTGGCACTTCCAGGGCTGCCAAGTGTGTCATTGTGTCCCTGGGACTCAATGTGACCAGGCAGATGGCCCCGTTATTTTGAGAATGACTGAACTGGACACACCAACATTTTAGGCAGATGATGGGATCATTCCAAGCACAGGCAGGGAGCCACTGCTCAGGAGACTTGCACCAGTGAGATCTTTTCAGTGGCCTGGTTTGATGTGCAGCTGAATGTTCTGTGTTAGGAATTACATTGTGGCTTTGTCATGTGAATCCCGAGGAAGAGGCAGCCTGGAGTCGTGTGGCTCCAGGAGCAGAGGAGGCATCACGTCATGCCCCAGGCACAGTGAGCTTTGTGCTCCTTTGGGAGAAAGGAGCCAGGGCTGGCCTTTAACTTGCTTCCTTGGTGGGGAACACAGCACTTGAAGGGGACAGAAGAAACCCCATCACTTACAGAAGTGTTGAGCACCTGGAGGCTGCTGCCTGCTGCTCCAAAGCATCTTCATAGGGGCAGGGAACTTGTGTCTCTTGAACCAGAAGAGAATGAGCTTTGAGAGCAGGAACAAGACAGAGCCTGTGCTGTGGTATGTCTGAAGAGGTGTGAAAACTGACTGCAGAAAAAAACCTCCACTGAAAAAATGCCAGAGAGTGCAATTCAAACAGGGAACAGTTTAATTACTTAAACACATCTACAAGAGGCTGACAAGCAGCAAGCTTCACTTCCAGTTTTCTGACATTATTTTTTTATTTCATCTAACCTTTATTTTTTTACCTCTTTGTTAATTGAAGTATGGTTTGATATTTATATAGTTTTGCATTATAGTAATCCAAAACAGACTCTAGATTGCTTTATGTAATGAAATTGCTCTGAAATCACAGTATGGAAGCTATGGAAGTGCAATTCATCAAAACACATTTTTTAAATTATTTTACTATAGTCACTAAAAGTGTTAGCCAGTTTTTTATAACACTATGTACATAAATACCGCAGGGCTTAGAATTGTCCTTTTTTTAAAATCATCCAGCATTCATAACTTAGCTTTTCATAAAACAGCTTTGAAAACTGGGATGGTTTTCTAAGAAAAGCAAACTTCAGCAGAGCCTGCTTTGAATTAGAAGAGCTTATGTCAGTGCAGTGTTTTTGGCAAAGAGATTTATTAAGAGTTTTATTTAAATAAAATGTAAAATCTTTTAAAACCTTGCCAGTTAAGAACACTGTATGCCTTTGCTTCTTTGCAGCCTAAACTTACAATGGCAAAATGCAGACGAAATGTGGAGAATTTCTTGGAAGCTTGCAGAAGGATTGGAGTGCCTCAGGTATGTATTTCTGATGTCCTGATATAATGTTTCAGATGCAGTTTTACCTGGTGCTTCAGAAAATAAAACATTATTTGGAATATCAGATTAAAACAAAATGTAAAAATTTAAAAGGTTCAGGTATAAGCTGTCCTGCAGTATAGATCAGATTTACCTTGTATGGTCTTCCAGAGCAAAATTAAGCCAGGTACAGTTTATCAGAGTGTAGTATATAGATTTTATATTTCAGTATAGATTCACTTAAATACTGTACATCAAATTCATAGTAGCTGATGGACTTTGAGTCTGCCTTTAAAACTGGCAGGTTCTAGAAAACCAGTTACATTTTCTCAGTCTTAGGTATGTGACAGCTTAAAAGTGGGATAAAACCTGGATGATGGTTTGCATGTTTTATTTTTTATCCCAAAGCTTTTCATGTTCCTTCCTAATAATTCTCTTAGATAAATGTCTTTACTGTCTTACCAACAAGCCACAGAATTATTGGCCTTTCTCTGATGGTGGCTCTCTTTGCATAGTTCCTACTTCTTTTGTTATGTACCAATGGTAGAAGTCTGTCTTCCTTGTCTCCTTTTGAAACTTGTAAGATCTAGGAGATGGACACATAATAAATAGTCCATCTGAACCTGTTGGTCCCAGTTGCCCTGTTTTATGCTATCCTGTCCTTTGCACTTTGTCTTATTCAGCATCTCTCTCAGTACAAATAGTTTTAATATATTTTTCCTAATTTCTCTTCCAGTGCACTAACTGATTTGGGTTTTTACATCGCTGAGCATTGGTGTTTCTGTTGTAGGTGCTGGTTTCTTTTGTATTCTGAGAGGGAGAAGTAGACCCCATGACTCATTTCCCAGCTACATCTAAAGGCAGTCCTTGAGTCAGTCATGCAGGAATTTCTGGTGTTTTCAGATCACTTGCAGACATTTGAGCCACTGGGATTTTAAGATGACTTATTTATTGAGCTGCTAGCAGTTTCACATGGCTCAGTAGTGAATTGTGTTAGAAGGAGCTAGGGAGTTGTAAGTGATCCTTAATGCCGAGACATCCTGCACTGCTTTGTCCCCTAAAAAACTTTGGACTTTCAATCCCAGCAGAACTGCACAATATAAATTCATCTGGGGCATTGTGCAATTCCATCCCAGCTTCCCTATTTATAGCTCCCTCAAGTATGAAGATACAATTTTTATGGGATTGCAGTACAAAGAAGATCACTGGAATGACCCACAATCAAAACCAAACAAACACAAAGGCCAGTCAAGAAAAAGTCCCCTGTAAATCCACGCTGCTCCATCTGCTACCCCTGCTGTGTAGGGCCCTCCTGTTTTTCTCATATATCTTGTTTTAATGTGAAAGAGTTCAAGGAGGTTCTCGCTGCGAAAACTTAGTAAAATACCCCCCCTGAACTGCAAAGCTGCTCTCATATGTCTGCATTACATCTCTGCTGAGATGTGAACATAAGATACCTGTATGTAAGAATGGCATGGCAGCCTGGTATGTTCTTCTTGAAAAGTTGCCTGCAGGTTTTTCATTTCATTTCCATTCTAATTACAAAATAATAGGCTTTTTGAAAGCATGGATCCATGTAGGAATACTTGCCTTTTAAGGGGAAGGCTACTTTCAGAAAGGGCTAATTACAGGCACCACAGCAGAGCAGCAATTTCCATAGGACTTTGGTGGTTTTAAAGCCCTTGGATCAAAGGAAACCCTCAGCTGAACAGGTTGATCCATGCATCTAGATTTCACCGATTATTAGCAGTTACCTGTGGGAAAGGGAGACGAGAGACACACAATGGGAATAGTTACAGAACTCTTAAACTCTAATTAGTAATAGATATTTCTGCAGGATGCTGCATTCAAGCATCAGTTACACATAAATTATTCCTTGTCCTGCTGTTTTCATTAAGTTACATGTGGAGGCTGAACTTTGGTGAGTACTCAATGCCAGCAGCATCTCAGATACCTGTAACCTCTTCACTTCGGGAGAAAAATGGGTTTCAGTAAGGCTTGTGTAAACTGCTGTTTTTAACAAGGAATAATTACATGTTGGAGCTGGAGAGGTGACAGGCACCTCACTGAACACTAAACACTGACATTGAGTTCTTTCCAATGGGAGTCTTGCAGATTTCTGTGTGAGAATTAACCAGCTGTGATGTGCTTCTCAAATGTGTAGGTTGTATCTGAGATGTCTGATAACTGCTTCGTGGATGTTGCTATGGCTAACTGACTGACCTTTTTTTTCTGTCTGTTTTCCCTTCCTGCTCACACACTCTGGACAGGACAATCTTTGTTCCCCTTCTGACATTCTCCAGCTAAACCTCAGCGTTAAAAGAACAGTTGAGACTCTTCTTTCCCTGGGGAGAGGTTCAGAAGAATCCAGTCTTGTGTCCCTTTCCGTTCAGCTCTGGGGCTTTGTGGTGTTTTACTGTACTCTAATGCTAACGCTCTGTATGTTCTATCGCTGGGTCTTTTTCCTCTAGTGAAGGATAGTGGTGCTGCTTCCTCCCTCCATCACTCCAGTGCTTGGGAACAGATTCTGGGCTTTGCCAAGACTGTGTGTATGAAGTGCTTTGTTTCCCACGATGGGACAGAGGTGACAAATACAATGTACAAACACGTTGGTGCACCCACGCCACCATCCATGACCCAATTCCCATTTGTGTTTGCTGTGTCACGTTGAGCAGATGAAATGCTTTCCAAGGGAGGAGGTGCTGTCCCTGGGCCCCAGCGAGGGCTCAGGTCAGGACACGTGGTGCATGCTGTAGTCTGCTGACCAGTGGTGTAGTGAAAACTGCAGTGTCAGTTTGTGCCTCTGTTCCCCCATCTGTGTAATGGGAAATGCAGCCACTTTGGTAAACTGCTTGAGGATTATCTGATGAAAAATGTTAAACAATGTGAAGTATTTTTTTCAATGTCAATGTTCTTGATGTGATCTCACAGTCTTAGGAGACATGGTCTGGTATCATCCACAGAACTTTCTAACTGGTTTGGTTTTTCACCCCCAGTCCTTTATTCTGCTTCTAAGAGCATTTGATTTCTCAAATTTAGAGACTCTGCTGTATTACTTTGAGTCAGGATTTTCAAAACTGTCAATGAATCCTGAGCTATTTGAACATTATAACAGTTCAAGCAGAAAAAAATTTAGAGAAATTAAGCTCTTTAACAGCTTTAAGAGAAAAGTTTTCTGTAAGACAAAGAAAAATCTTCATGATCCTATCAGGTGCTACAGAATGTCATAGCATTTTACTGTGATCTGGATGAGACTTACCAAAAACTTGTTGAATTGTCCCTTGGTCTTGGGCACTCCAGCCCAAGCTCATTCCATGCTTACTCCCTTGTTCCTCTTATCCTGTCATTTTCAGAAACACTTGCATCATGCAATTGCACAAACATAAGGCCCAGCTGCACAAGCACTCTTCACTGTTTTACAAAACTCAGGTAGTCTTCCATAAAGCTTCACAGCCTTTCCCTCCCCAGGGAAAGCATCTCCTGGTGCTTTAATGCTTTAATGTCTCAGGGACACTTCAGAACTTCACACCCCCCCATGTGTGTAACAGACCATGTCTCCTCAGAGTGGAGATCCATTCAGGGAGCTCTGCTCAGAGACCAGTGACAGGTAAGTGTTCAGGAAATGGCTGTTCCAAATCTGTCTTCAGTAAATTTCTGTTATATCTGCAAGTGCAGTACGTGGCTTGGAAGCCCAGTGCAAGTGGTGTTGGTATTCCAGCCATATCCTGAAACACCTCTGAAGCACAGTTTAAGGTACACAGGAGTTCAGTTGCAAATGTGGTCACTACCAGTAAAAATGTGTTATGTGTATGTGGGTCTCACAAGCTCTTGTACTATGAAGTGAGTTTTTATCAAAGGAGCAAGTAAGAGCTGCTGCCTTCTGTCCAAGTCACACAAAGTGTTCTGTCCAAGCCAAACATCACTGAGTAAAGAAGGGACTTTTGACAGGGGGAGATTGTTTTACTTTTAAGTAAGCTATTTTTGCACTGCTTACTGGTATGAACTAAAATGAACTCTGTTCCTGTGTTTTTTAACTTCTAATGAACACTGTGATAAAAGCTGCAAGGGGTTTTACACTAACAGTGCCTTCCAGTTTTTAAATTTTGTTTGTCATTACTGTCTGTGGTATGGAGTCATTCCAAAGCTTTTCCCCCCTTATCTGTTTGCATACATAAGAAAATGATAAGGCATATTTACTCAAGTTTACAAGTATTTTCTCAAAAAGCACACTTTTTTCAAAGTAATATACATTTGCTGGAAGAAAAATGTATTTTAGCCTGAGCATATGGCTTTCTATGAGAATTGCAGTCAGGGCTCACTTGTTTCTCTCTGCTCGGAGCTTTGAGGGAGGAGTGTTGGCTGCCACTGTTTGTGCTGAAGGATTTCTTTAACCTCAGAAATCAGTAAAGACTCAAGGAGTGGAGAAATGCCAGTTGATGTGGAAATGACACATGAAAAATAGTCTCTGTAGCTGTATAGGAAGGACACACTTGGTTATTTTCTGCGGATTCAGAGAACTGTTGGACAAGTATCCTGACTGTTGTGGAGTGAGGATGGCCAGGAGGTGCCAAGGACTTCTGTAGGATGAGGCTTTAAATACATCTTAGACTGAGAATAGCACAACTGTTAATAAACACTTTGAAACCTCTTTTTGCATGTTGTGTATTACTGTTACTCCTCAGGATGATTTTGGGGGCTGCCCACTAGGCAGGGCACTTTGGGGAGGTGAGTGAGCGGTAGTGACTCGTTCCCTGCTCCCCAGCAGGGCTTCCCTCATGGCTGGAGCTGAACAGGCTTGTCCCAGGAGGGCTCTCTCCAAAAGGTGTGATTTGGGAAGGAAGCTGTGGCTCCTCTCCTGCTCTGTGTTGCAGCACACTGATCATATTGAAGTAACCCCCTCCTCAAGTTCATCTACTTTGGTTTCATAAACTGCTGCCACCTCGGGGTGGGCAGAGATGGAGGACAATTTGCTATTCTCCTTTTCTCCCACAATCCTTTTTCAAATTCTTATTTATAGAGTTTTCTATTAAAAGGACACAAGAGATTAGCCCAAGGCCACCTTTCTTGAGCAGTCAAGGTCACGGTTCCTTTGTCACAAGCAGAAATCTCATGTCCTACCCCTATGTGTGTGTGCTGCCTGTCCGTAACATTTCATATTTCAGTCACCTTTTGCTTAATTTTTTTTTCTTTTCAGTTGAGTGGTTTTCATCCATTTTGTTTTTGTCTTTGTTTTGTTCCCCATTCAGGAGCAATTATGTTTGCCTCTGCATATTTTAGAAGAGAAGGGTTTGACACAGGTAGCTGTGACTGTGCAGGCGCTCCTGGAGCTGGCACCCCCAAAGCAGCAGCCACTTCACCACTTGTCTGCTGTGTAAAGACCTCCGGGACCTTTTGGGTACCTTGGCTAAGCAGAAGGACCTGAAGACTTTACTGCCCATGCAGTGCATCCAAACACACAGAGCTCTGTTCTAAGGAAATGAGTTTCCGTGATTCCTGACAGGAATGTTTTACTTCATTTCTCCATTTTTTGGAGATCACAACAGTTTCCAGTAACATTTTTATTACCAATATTTTTGCCCCTTATTTAAAAAAAAAATGAGAGTTCATTGGGAGGAGGGCAGGGAATTCTAATGGCTGGCTGTTGGACCAGCTGTAGAAACAGACCTTGCAGGATGAAGAAATGGGTTTAGAGTCTGGAAAGCAATTCCTAGGGGAATTTGTGAAAAAAAAAAAAAAAAAAAGGGTGTTGCTGCAGTGGGCACACAGGGAATTAAATTACTTTCCTTACCCACAGGGTGCAAAGAAATGGAGTTTCTTTGCCTCCAAACTATGGTTATTTCTATTATAATATTTTTTAAATTGCATCACACAATCTTAACCTGCAGTGTTTGATAGCAGGGTTGAACTTCACACAGCTGTCACTTGCCTTGGTAGGTCCTCATCACTAAAAAGAAAAAAAACCACTTTTTTTTTTCTCCCATGGAAAAATTACTGCATGTTTTCTCTGCCAGAAACACCTTAGCAAAATATACTAAGTCAGTTCTGTTCAATGGGATTAATCCCATCAGTGTTCTTGCTGGGTTCACTTTCTGTTTGGGTTTTAACATGTCTTTATCTGAATACTTTTCCAACAGCAGTGGAAGGAGATTGCCCCTGTCCTCACATCCCCTTCAGTGGTTTTGTGGGATCACCAGAGTCCCGTGCATCTCCCTGCAGCGGGGTCAGTGCCAGCCTGCCCTGCTGGTCCTTAGAAGCCCTCCCAGCTAACACGTTTGTGAGGGGCTGAAGCATCCCCTGCAGGCACAGAACGGATCCTGTTGAGAGCACAGTTCTCGAGTTGCCCAGGTGGGCTGGGTGTTGTCAGAGCAGCATCTGTGCTAAGTCAGCTCTGGAGGGTTAGACAAGGCTTTCAGTAATGCCCTTTATTAGTTGGAGTTTGTGCTGGTTTTACAGAACTGCTCTTGATTCCTCTTTCCATAACATAATAATGGAAATTCACAGTACAGAAGTGGGAGAGGCAGCTGACAAATTTTGCATTTTCCTGGAAAGCTGATGTGCAAAATAAGGACAGGTCTGTATGCTCTGGTCCTAGTGACAAGGCCAAGCTTGCTACTAGATCAATTACCAATTCTTTTTTTTTTCTCCCCCACAAAAAGGCCTCACAGAATCCAGTTTCCACCCATGTGGTTCCTTTGTTGAGTGTTGCCAAATTCAAAGCATCCCTGAACGTTGTGCTACTAATAGATGGTACATGTTCTGAAAGCAACTCCAGGCATCAGCCATATTCTGTCTGGGATATATTTGAAGCAGAATACAGAAAGGATTTTATGCCGATAAAGGAAGAAGAAATGGGAACAAATTAGCTAAAAGTAACTTTTGCAGAAGTAAAACCTGCTGTGGGAGTGCCAAGGACTGGTCTTAGCTGCATTTCCCCCCTTTTGATTTGCAGTTTTGTTTCCATTTTGTTTTGCTTCATGTATTTCTTTCAAGGGCCATTGTGGTGATTGTGGAATCCCCTGTTTCTCATCATTATTCCAGTTGCTTCTTATTGGCATTTGGTTGGTCACATTTCAAGTGAAGAACACCTGGGAGGTGTTTAAGAGTGCCCAGCTGCCAAGAGAAACCTCCTCATGCTGGGCACAAGCAGTGCCCTGAGCCCTGCAGGGAATGGAGGTGCCAGGAACTCACAGTACCCACAGGAAGAGCAGCTCTCTCTCCAGGCATTCTCACCCCCTTAGGTAGTTTTTGTGTTTCACTTGATGCCACTGGTGAGGAGCATTGGTCATTCCCACGGGGTTACACAGAGCTGTCTGAAGTGTCTGCTGCAGCTTGCCAGGGGCAAGATGCTGCCACTCACAGGCAACACCACAGACACAGTCAGGGTGTTCCTGGTGTGTTTGTCTGCACGTCATTTGAGAGGGAGGGAGGCACTGTCCTCCTCCTGGTGTCCACCATGAGGTCACCTGTTTTTACAGGGACAGTTGCAGTTACCAGCACACCCATCATGGGCTATTTAAATACCCCTGTTTGGAGAAAACCATTCCCTTCATGGAGTTGTGAGGGTGTGGTGATTGCTCCAGCACTTAAGGAAAATGAAACTTAACAGTATTCAGGTTGGTGGGAATTTTGTCAATTAATTAACAGTAGTTATTAATGGGGTGGGGGCTTGAGTCTGGCCTGCAAGAAGGAGCCATTTCTATTGCCATGTGTGGCTCACAACCTGATGGCTCATGGCCACCTGTGGCTGGAGGCCAGGCAGGCAGGAGGACCCTGGCTCTGGGTACTTTGTTGTGAGCAACATTCACTCTGGAGTCTCAGTGCAGGTAATTGTGTTAGTTTGACATTTGTAATCTTGGGTTTTCAGGCTGGCAAGCACTAAATCTTGTCCAAATGCTTAGGACAAAAATCCAAACCCGGTTTCATCATGCGGTTTATTTAATGTGTTATACCAAACCCACTTCAGTTCTCTCTTGCAAAATGGGTTGGGATTTTTCAGTGTAGTTATGTGCAATTTTTGTTGTATCTCATGAAAAGAGTATTTGAAAGAAAACATGTATAAAATTCTATTCTGTGTGTTAAAGCAAAGAATAGATGCTCTTTCCTCTTCAGGGCATTGTGCTGGAGGATGTGGGAAAGATCCACCTCGGTATTCCATGCTGCTGGTGTTCCTACCTGACTCCATGGTGTCACACTCCATCCCCAAACCTGGCGAGCCCTGAGCAGTGTCTGAGGCTCTGCCAGGTCCCACGCTCCAGGTGGAGCAGCCCAGGCTCTCGGGAGCCCCTAATGGCACTGCCAGGGCAGAGCAGCTGGGGCTCCCCTTTGAAGGAGAAGCTTTTGAAAAGCCCCTGTTCCCTGCTTAAATCCACCAGGGACAGCTCTTCACAGTGCCAGGGCACCTCTGTTCTTGGTAGCAGCAGGATGGCAAATGGTATTCTTACCCCTTCATGGACATAAATGGTTCTTTCAAAAACTGTTTTAGAAAGAGAGGACTTGTAAGGTGAGTTTGGATATCAGAAGATTCTTTTGTGTAGATATTGTGATGTTCTACAAAGCGATCTAATTTTGTTATTTCTGAAAACAGTGTAAACGTGTAAGTAATAGAGGATTTTAAAGCTTCATCCCATGCTGTATGTCTGTAAATACATTCCATCATTTCTGTTACATATAAATGTGTCTGAATATTGTATATTTTAAATGGCCTGTATTCTGCCAGTAGTGTGAACTTCTAGCACATTGATAATATAAAAGGAAAACATGGGTATTTGAAATAAAGTTCTAAAACTTACATGAATTGCAGTATTTCTTCCTGCTGTTTTTCTGTGGCACCAACAAACATCACATCCTCTGTGTCGGGTGTTTATTCCCCTTCCACATCATCCCAGTTCACATTTCATGGACCTGCTTTGATTTTTTACTTTTCATAGTTAACCAGGACAGGAAAATCACAGTATTTTTACAGATATTTTGCAGCCACATCAGAAGCTTTTTCTTGGGTATTTTTAACCTTCCCAGAGACTGATTTTGTACAGAATCCTTTGCTCATCTCTCAACAGCCCCTTGTTTTTTCCTTCTCTGTGTAAATTATACATTCTGGGTTTGGGGTTTCCTGCTGCCAGTCCCATTGCTCCTTGTTCTCATCCTTTGCTTTTGGCCTGTCTTGGGTTTGAAGTGTAAAACTCTCACCCCTCCTTCCTGACCCTGCTGCTTTTGAAAGGTTTATTCTTAGCCAGAATGTTTAGTCCTCTTTTCATCTCTCCTCATCACCAGTTTTATTATTTTTTAAAATACAAAAATGCAAAGCCTAGAAATTGCCAGAGATCCACAAACCCTCCCTGCTTTTGTTACCCCTGAGATGCTCTTCCCTGCTCACCAGGCTGCTCTAGCATCCTTGTCAGCCACTGGTCACAGCTCCATTCCTGCCTCTCTCAAGGCTGCCCAGCTCTCTTAGGTATTTATTTCTCCCCCTTAATCTAAAGCTTCCTCCAAACAGCTACTTCCCAATCTCCAGCCTTTATTCTGCATTTAAGTCCCAGGAAAACCCCCTCCAAAGGGCCAAAGATTTCCCTGCAGAAGATTCCATGGATGTACATTTTGATCCCATCTCTCCCCAGCAGGAAAAATGGAGCAGTACCAACTGTGGCACAGTTCCTCAGAAGTGCTGGGTCCCAGCCCTGGATGTGCCAGCCTGTTTGCTTGGCAGCTGCACAGCCCAGACACGAACTCTGCTGTGGTTTCTGTGCAGTGAGGGGGGCTCACACAGAGAGCAGCACCTGAGATGAGCTGGTGCAGCCAAGGAGGAGCTGGATGGGTGGCACTGTGGCCACAGTCCCCAGCCCAGGGTGTGTGGCAGGTCACAGAGTTCAGGTGGGTTACTCACCTGTGCCCCTGTCACTACCCTTCAGTGGCTTCATGTGGGAAACTGAGGTTCAACACCCCAGCTTCATGGGAAAACCCTGTTCCACTGTTTCCTCTTTGTTTTTGTTTACAGAGCTACTTCATTTTCTGCTGAGAAGCAAGTGCAGCCCAGCATCAGATTTCAGTTGTTTGGTTGCATTAATAAAGTGTGCCTGGAGTTTGGCATCAACAGCAGAGATCTGCTGCCCTCCATGTTATCCTGCTTTTCCTTAGCTCAAAGCCTCTGGAGAGTTTTATGAGATCAACTTCATTCCTTGCACCCAGGCAGGTCACCTGTTAACACCCCCATCACATACAGACAGGTCTGTGGTGAAATGTACTGAGTCAGCAGCACTGAAAAGGAAGAGTTAAAATTAGGAACTTAAGTCCTGGGTTTGCACTGAGGCACTTCCTGCAGTGGGGTGTAAGCACAGTCCTGGCTCTGTTCCTGCCAGCACCAAACTGGAGTGATCCCTGCCCTTAGCACTGCATGGGGAGCATGGGAAGTGAGGGCATTTGTTCAGTACCAGTGCTGGAATGGGGATTTGTTCAGGTTTCAAGCAAGCATCCATGCTCCAGCAGGAACACCGGCACTTCTAATGCAGTTTGTCTGCAGCATCTGCAACTTCAGCACTCCCCTGACAACCAAGTCTGCCTGACAAGGCACCAGCGCCTTCTGTGCAGAGCTCTGAGCCACAGGCTCTCTGCTCATGGTTTCAGCCATCTCACCTGAACTTCAGAGCTTTTGGCCCAGTTCAAGTTGGACACGAGGTTTGGATGCAGCCAGCACGGGCTGGTCACAAAGAGCAGAGCAGACTCTGTGGTTTGAGGTCATCTCCCACATGGGAGAGCCAGAACCAGGCAGCTCAGCCACAGGGCTTTGTGCACAGACCTGCCTGTGGACTGACAGTGGTGTCAGGAGCAGGGATCCCTTTGGGTTAAAGCAGCTCTGCTCCCTGCCTGCAGCCCTGTCCCACTGCGCTGGCCAGGGCCGTGGGGACAGCTGTGACACACCAGCTCCTGTAGGCAGCGTGGCTGCCTGCCTGTTCCCTTTGTTCCTCCCCTTGGCCAGAAGGGACATGGAGCTGTTCTTTCTGCACTGACACTGTGCAGGACTGTGGGAATGGAAACCTGCATACTCTGACTGCACTTGTGTTTACACTGCAAACTTGCCCTTGTTCTCCCTGCTGATCTGATGCCAGTGCTGGAGGCATGGACAGCACAGAGGGAGCCCAGCTGGGGCTGCCTCAGCCTCCGTGCCTGACACAGAACCACAGCCAGTGCTCTGGAGGCAGCAGAGGAGGCTCTGGGTGCAGAGCATCCCATGCTGGTGAGTTACTGGGCTGGTAACAAGATTACCTCCCACTGTCTTGTTCCCACCAAGCTCTTTGCAGGGGATATAGTGTTTCTCACTGCTTAAATGCAAATCCCCTTTCTGCTGGGAAAAAGGGCTGTACAAGGGCAGCTTTAAGATCTTTAGTGCAGCTTCACCATAACTGTGTCTGCAGGAACTGTGTTCTCCAGAATTGCCCAAGCTCTGTTACATGGTTTATTTCGTCCTGTCAGACATACCACAGTGCCCTGCCCAGCAGCAGTCCTGGAGCACATCTGTAGCCACTTTATTTACTTATCTCTTTGCTTTAGATTTTTTCTTGCCTGTATCCTTCTCTGCTGACAGTTCTTTCAAATACTTCTCAAGCTCCTGGTAGGGGCCAAGGAATCTGCGGACCATTGTACCTTTCCACCAGGCCTGCACCTGGAAGTGAGAGAGAGAGAGAGGCCTTAGGGGAAGTCACTTGCTGGGGTACCTGGTACAGCTCAATGCCTGGAGAGTCTTTCCTGTGCTCCCCAGCCACAGAAGGGAGCCTCCAGCCATGCAGCAGCCTTTGGGCCTGTGCTGGTTGTGCCAAAGGCATCCGTAGCTGGGCTGAGGGCACCCGTTCCTGGTGGCAAGGGAAAAGCAGGGGCACTACCCTGTGACCCTCCCTGTATCACCTGTGCAGTGATATTTGCAGGAGACTGGCTGCTCCCCTTGCATTTCCCATCTCAAACCTGCAGCCAGCTGCTGGCTCTGATGTGCCCCGGCAAGAGGAACAGGCTTTGTCCTTTGCTTGTGCCACCCCACACCAGCCAGCTTTCTTGGGCTGTTTTCTGCCTGACACAGATTATTAACTCCCAGCTGCTGCTGGGGCAGCACTGCCTCAGCTTTGCTCCCCTTTACCTTCACAGCACTCTTCAGCTCCAGGGCTTCCTGCTCTCTTTGTTTCCTCTTGGCCTCCTTGTCTGTCCGGTCAATAATGATGGTTGTCTGGAACATCAGGCACTGCAAGAAAGCACAGGCATGGCAAAAGCCATCACAAACACATCCCCTAAACTGCAAGGCCAGCCTTTGGGGCTCACTGAGCCCAGCCATTTGCCAGACCAGGGCTCACCTGGACCCTGGGGCAAGGATTCCTTCCCTCTGCTGCCCACAGGTCTCATCCTTGTTACACACTTCCCACAGCCCTGCCAGGGCTGCTCAGGCCCATGGGTTGTGGTGTCCCTCTGTTCCAGGGCAGCCCAGGGATAAAGTGTGAGTGGGGGGCTTTCCTCCCCACCTCTATTATTTGATCTTTCCTAAATCCAGATGGCAAATGTTGCTCATTACCACCGTCAGTCCTCAGGCACTTGGAGCTGCTGCCAAAGTGAAACCTCTCACGGCCTGGATGTAATTAACCCCTGATCCTGTGCTGTAAAATGGCTGGCTGATGGCTTCCCAGGCAGCAGCTGGTGGTGGGGAGGACACTTGGTCCCCCAGGCCAAACAGCAGATGATGTACAAACACACTTGGGAGACTGAGATGACAGTGTACAGAGTGAAAAATGAGCCCACAAGCAGGGAAACAACCAGCTCCATCCCATCATTTCCAAGCCACGGACGGTAAGGAATGTTTACAAGTAAATTCCTTCTGGTTTTAAAGCACACATTTTTCTAGATGCTTTTCTCTGTTCTGTGCTGGTGCTGTGATCAGAACTCAGCAGTTAACCAAGAACCCAGTGGGGCAGGAATGGTTCAACCAGAATCAGCCCCTGATCCCAGAGCTGTGTGCAGCTGGGAATGTGTGTCTGCAGGAAGGGATGAGCTTCCAGTCTCAGCCTGTCTTATCCTGATCTTCCTAGAAGGAGCAGATTTGTTCAGACTCAGGCAGCAAAGTAAGGTGAGGCATACTGATGGGATGGGACAGTACCTCTGCCCCTCACAAAGGCTGTCAGTTGCTCTCTCATTACTTACTGGTATTTGAAAATAGCTGTAGGGGAAACATCATCATCCCTCCTTGATGTCACAGGCAGCAAATAGAAGATGACATCTCAGCCATTGTCTTCCCAAGACAAGTGCTATAATCACAGCCTATGCCTCAAAATTACTGATTTTTTTCCTGTGGTCCTGGTTCCTTATCCAAATGAGTGTAGGAAAAAGCCCAATGCAGTTTTGCATAGCTGAACATTGAGATGCTGATGTCTTACCTCCTTGGCAAATCTCTGCATCGTTTCCAGGTTCTCTGCCTTTAATGCTCTTAGATCATCCAGTTCTTCGTCTTTTGCAGTAGTGTCTTTTTTATACTTCTCTATCCAGTATTCCAGCCTCTCTTTCACCTTCTGCATGGGGAGAGAGTGGTGCTCAGCATGGTGCAAAGAGGGCACAGGTGAGAGGTTTGCTGCTATTACATGGTCTGCTTTCAGGATGGGGGTGAGAGTCCTGTAAATTGTGCATGGTCAGTGTTTCCTTCTCATCTTGAAAGCATCAAACCTCTAAGACTACTCATGAATTACTGCAGGGCAGTAATTTTGTGCAGTCAGCTCTGATCAAGCAAGTGACAGCCAGAAGCCATTCTTTGTGTGTATACAGAAGGAGGGGGGGTTAAAAAGGACAGTTGTCAGTGGGAGAGCTTTTATCCTCTGCCTGACTCCCTACCCACTTTCTGCATTTAGCTCAGCACACCAGGAATAAGGTCCCAGGGGACAGCACTTCACACTATTTCAGGTTGTGAACTTGGCTTTGTGTTCATGAATAGGGCAGGTGTTTCTCAAACAGTCACCAGATGACTTCCTCCTATTCACCAGTAACTTCTCCATAGCAACCACCGTGATTGCTTCCATGGAAAAATAATCTGAGGAAAAGCATCAATCTCATTACAGCATCACAGCTGGACACACAAGGGGGATGGAGGGCATGGCCATCCTGCTGTCTGCAGGCTCCTGCAAACCACCAGCTGCTGTCTGAGCACGGAGGGGCTGCTGCTGGGCCGGCTGCTGGAGGTCAGCCAGGCTCAGCGTGTGCTTGGGCAGTGCCCTCGCTGGAGCATTGATCACACCAAAGCTCTGGGGTGCAGAGCACACTGTTCACCTGCTCACAACATACAGCACTGGTTTGCACTCAAATTACATTTTTAAAAACCTGTTATCTCCTATTAAATTCTGTACTGGCCGTGACCTCAGGTACCCTGCAGCAGTCCAGGCTTTCTTCCCATCACACCATTTATGAGAGGCTTTGCAGCATTATTCACTGTGAAGTTATTCACTGTTTGATAGGAATGCTCTGAACCTCTGAATCAACACCACAAGGACATTCATGCTGCTGAAAATGTGTACAATAGTTGTGGGTTATCAATGATCCAACCCCAGTTCCTCCTGAGATAAGGCTGGACTGACCTCTTGGCCAGCTGGAATGGCAGTTTGTGTCATTCCCTCCTCAGTGTCCCTCCCCTCTGCACAGCCCTTGGGTCTCTGAAGCTGGTGCCCTTACTTTGGGCTCTTCACTGGGGTGCTGGCAGCCCCTGCAACTGCCAAGTAGGGTTTAAATAAAATTCTAATTAGCCAAATACAACTATCTGAGAGAGGAAAAAATTATAACACCGGAATAAACAATGCAATTCACTACATGAACCCTAAGTTAAGGAAATATATCTGTATGTAGTAAATCCCAAGCCTTGGAGAGCTGGGTTAATGAAGACTTGAGGACAAGTAATCATTCAAACTGCAGCAGTCATGAACCTGGTACATTTGATGGAACAATAACTGTTTTCCTTTAGGCACTAATTGATGATATGGTGTTTATAGGTTGCAATTTTAAGCATTAGCTGACAGTCACACATACCTGATACTCTTGCATGAGGAAATTTTCAGTCTCTGTGTGAAGTTGAATCTCCTCATCAATTTTGCTCTTCAAATTCTGTGATCAGAGCAGACAGAACACATGTGAGACAGTGTTGGTGTCTATGTGTGCACACACTGCTGCTGAAAGCTCAGTAAAAGTGCTGGAGCTATGTGTAGTCAGACATTTTTTTCCAGTGATAAAATCATCCAAGGCAGTCCTTGCTCCTGGGCCATCCATGAAAAGGGGACAATTAGATCAGGCCTTGATCAGTCAAAAAAAAGACGCTTGCAAAACCAGAACAGTTTTCTAGCCCAGTTCACCTGATGGCCACACAAGCAGCTCTATCTGTGTAATCTGCTGGGGGCACTGCTGGGAGCTCAGGTTGCTAATACCTTTGTAACCACCCCTTTGGATACACTTCTGGGTCTGGTTTTCTGGCCATGGCATTGCTTTAAGCATTCCATCTCCTAAAGCCATGCCATCCTTGTTGTTGCTGTTTGCAGCATCATACAGAAAAACAATAGAAGAGATAAAGGTGTCTAGCCCCAGTGAGTTTCCTGATCCAGTTCAAACAGCTGTGCTGGTGACTATAATGGAAAACAGAGAGGGCTCTTCCCTTAACAGATGGAAATGCCTTTCAGTATGGGCCATGAGGAAGGGCTTACCTGGATTTTCTTCTCCAGGGCATTCTCTGCACTGCTGCACTTTTTCTGGGTTTGTTGGATCTGGAGATCTGTATTTTTCTTCATGTAGTAGCTCTCTGTGTTCATTTTGGCTGTGGTCTCTTGAAGCTTATCTTTGAGGCGATCAATAACATCATCTCGGCTCTAGTGGAGACAAAGCAGCACAAAAGCAAGCCTGGAGACTGAGGTCAGCTCACCTTTCTTAATCTCTCCACTCCCTGATAAAGTCAGAAGAGACAAAGCCATCGGCTCCACTTTCTCTGAATGTTGCTCCTTTTCAAGGAGCATTTCAAAGATTGGTATGATCTGTAACCTATATGGACAGCAATAAACCCATCAACAAGGAGTGACTGCCTTTGGAGAGGGCAGATGAGGAACAGAGTGGGAGAAGAAGGCAAGCCTGCTCTTTGGTAAAGAAATGGATTCAGTCATCCTTAGAATAAATATGAAAAAAAGCCAAAGAATTTTAACCACTTAAAGTTAGGCTTTACTTTTACTAACACCTTGCATTAGACGATCTCAGTGAGAGCATCTGTAAAAGGAGGATAATGTCTCAGCCCCAAAAAAGCCAAAGTTTGTTATCCTAAAGTATACTCTATTCCTTGGATTTATTTTTTTTTCTAGTTATGCAGCAACTGTATAAACACAGCCTTAGGAACAAGTGCAAATCTAATGCTGACTTGCTCGTATTTTCAAACAGCTCTTTCTTGAAATCTTACTGGGTGGATGGTGCCCACTTTGTTATGAAAACATACACCCAGGGCAAGGAAGCAGTGTGAAAGAAAAAGCTGGCTATGAGGTCCCAGCCTCTCCCCATGCCTTGCTCTGCAGTGGAGCTGAGCTCTCCTGAGGCAGAAAGCTCAGTTTTCTGCTCCCTGGAGTTCTCCCATAGGCCAGAATCCTGAGTGGTTTGTCCAGCTTTTGGAGCATGCTCAGGAAACATTTGCTTGATTTGGGATTGCTGTTTTGTTTACTCCTTTTTAATTAATTTATTTGAATAGCAGATAAAGGTTCATTACCCTGGGGTTGGAACTTGGGACAAATGCCTGTAAAATGAACTTTTTAATGAGTTAAAAAGGTCATCAAAGCTTCCTGTGTAATTATGCAAGATCAATGTGAATGCACTGCTCCATTACAGCCTTCCTCTTTGCTTCCCTGCCATGCTGTGGTGGGTTTGATATTCATCAGCCAAACCTCCACAGCTGAAGATGAAGATGAAATACCAAAGTGCTGACATTTTTTGAAGCCCACATATCTTGCCTCTGAAGCACCTCACATTCCTTAGCTGTGTAAACATGGAAAAATGCCACAGGAAGAAGCCAGCTCAATAGTGCTGTGTTTGAAAGCCCTTCCAGCATGACTCATTTGGAAAAGGTCTCTTTATAAGAAGAGTTTGGAACAGTTAAAAGGAAAGTCCTTCCTTCTGCACTCCTTGTCATACATAGGAAGAGTAGAGTACATTTATGAGGCTCAGGATAATTGGGGCCTTGGCTGATGCTGTTTTGTGGGTTCAAAGGTGTTCACATTTTTGAACGTTTCAAACACCAGATACTATTTTTATGGCCATATCATCATATGACTGCAGACAGCTACAGACAGGAGCTGTTTGTGCCTTATTGAGGTTTTTGGTCATGGCCTTTATTTTCCCTGGCATGGAATTTTGGTGGCCATTGGGAGGAGTTTTGTTCCTGGTCAGTAGACAGGGGATGTGAGTGTACCACTCTATTTTGAGATTGTCTTCCTGGGTCATAGTGGAATTGTGTCTAAACTGAAGAACAAGCGGAGAGACTGAGGAGATGCTAATAAAAAAAAGCAAACCCACAACTTTTTGTGGTGCTGAGGCTCAGGGAAGTCAAACACTGCTGATGTCAGTGTGTTACTGCTATCTGCTCAAGATCTGCAAACTGGCCAGAAAATAAGGGTTCAGCCTAGGTTACAAAGTACTCAGAGAGTTGGGGCAGAGCATGAACTTCTCACCAGGTTATTTTCTTTTTCATTTCACATTTTATTAAAGAAAAAAGTGCTTTTGATTCTTGTGCCCCAGGCCTCAGCTGGGATGGGGGCCCATCTGCTTTGTTGTTTTCTCTGGTGAATGGCAAGTTTGTGGTTTGGATTTGGTCTGCAGTGTTGTAAAACATACTAGTTAGAGGTGGGGAGTCTGGGGGCTTGGTTACACAACCCAAAGCAGACAGGAAGTGAAAGGCAAAACCCACTGGTGGTTTACAGCAGCATCAGCCTGGCCAAAGAATGTCGGCTGCAGGCGTGAGGGCAGCTCCTGCTGCAGGACCTGCAGAGCTGGGGCACGTTGGGATGCAGCTGAAGGTAGTAACTGCAGCAGTCAATGCCCTCTAGCTGTGGGTACCATCTACAGAATGTGCTGTTCCCTGAACTACAGGGACAATAACTGGGAAAATTAGTTAGTATTTATTCATTCTGGTTTATCATAGCAAAGGTCCACGCCAGGACACGGAATGCTTTCATAGCTGATGCAGTAAATCTCTGGGCTGCTTATTTGGGATGACTTCAGCATTGAATCTGCCAAACCAAATCATCCCTTATGTCCAAAACTATCAGAAAACCGGCAGAGACCAAGATCAAAACCCAGGAAATAATTGTCAGGAGCCAGTCTGCTTCACAAGCAGGTAAACAAGCTGATTTTCTCTGATCTCTCAGCTCACAGACATCAGCTCAGGGGCCTGTCTGCTGTCACCTGGTGCCACTGGAGTCATACCCACAGATGCTATTTGGCTGCAAAAGCAGCTGCACTTAGCTGGAAACCTAATCCACAGTCCTGTGTTTTCATTTGCTTTGATTTATCTCTCTTGTAAGTGCCACCAAGATCTCCCAGCTCTTCCCCAGCAATTAGTGTTTACAGTCATAAAATACAGCTGGTTACAAAAATAGCCCACAGGAGTAAACAGTGTGAGGAATTCTCCAGCAGTCCCATGCTGCCCATTTGGCAGGGAAGGAGTGCTGTGCTCTGTGCTGACAGAGGCCCTGCTCTGCCTTGCTCCCACACCAAGGGCTCAGAGCTCAAGGCTCTTCCTGGCAGCTGTGGCATCTCAGCTTGCAGGGCCTGGAGATGTGCTTGGATCCACACAGCTGCTGCAGCCTGGGCTTGCTCCCCTGAAACCACAGCAGGCCCTTCAATAGGGCCTTCCTGCATCACTGTCCCAGCTCCAGAACACCCTCAGGGAACGTCTGTGCCCGAGGGACAGCAGGGCTGGCTGTCACCTGGCATGGACAGAAGGCTTCTGCAGCCCTTGGCCAGCTCAGCACCAATGCCAGCAGCTGTGGGAGAGCCCCAGGAGGGGCAGTTTGCTGGCAAAGAGAGCAGACCTATTGGCAGCAGCACTCCTGTGGAAAACCCTGCCCCTCTGGAGACACCTTTGGAATTGGTGCACCAGCTCCAGGTCCTGCAGGGCTCCCTGGGGCTCTGCCAGCAGTGAAGCTCAGCACCATCACAAAACTTGTGCCTTCTGCTGTAATCATCCTGTGCATATCTCCAGTAGAAATATGCACCAGTGGCTGTGTATATGTGTTTAAAACATTCCACAGAACACTCTGTTGATGCATTTGTCTTCCTGGGAGAGGAAAAGGGAAGGAACATGATGGGTTTTAATCTTACTACTAAAAGCATGAATGAGTGATGTACTGATACAGTAGATCTGGGTGTGTTATGAGAACTGACAAAGAATTAAAGTTACATATCTGTTTTCACTGGCACTGTGGTGCAGTGGCTTGGATTTCTGTCTGCTTGGTAGGTGTAATATTACTGCTTGTTATAAAATGACACCACTACCTGCACACATGTATGACATGAGTACACCACAAAACCTACAGGACATAAAACATCTTTGGGTGAAGAACAATGCAGGAATACTAGATTTTACATTCCTAAATTTTTATCTTAAACTGCATAATCCTATATGATATTAAAACGTTTCAAAACCTGCACAGGTTGCTGTTACCTGTCCAGGAAACCAGAGAAAGTATTTTTATAGAAACTAGGAAATTAACACTGCAGCAGCACACAGACCCCCTGCAGCCAAACCTGAGCTACCACTGCTGCTCCTGCACAGAGAGGTAAGAGCAAAACCAGATGCACCATTTCAGCTCCTTTAGAGACACCAGTGCTTTCCAAGAGAAAACAAAATAAAGAAGAACATTTAGCATTTGATTTGTGTTCCATTAGAATGAAAATGAGCTAAGCAGGCTAATACACTATTAATTAGCATCTTATTAAGAGGTAGAAAGGCTGAAAATACAAATCCACAGCAACATGAGTGAGACAAAAGGCCGTGTTTTTCTGGTTCCAGGATTAGATTTGCTTGCTTTTATTTTCTCAGCTTTTGTCTACAGGTCGGTGCTTTATTATTGTTGTTCAAAGTACTCCAAAGTCAGGGAAGCTGTATTTTTATTTTTAATTAGTTGGCAAGGTGACAAATCATGCAAGTGTCTGAAAAACTGCCTATGGGAAAATCCCATATGAAGCAAATAGAAATTATTCTCCCTTGGGAGACATAGTGAGACACCATTCTTTTTGGCACAGGAGGAAAGCAGTACTTTAAAGTAGTCTTGTCTTTGATTTATCAAAGCTGAAACTATAAGGAAGCTCAGAAAAGGACTTTTAAACTTGAAATATGTTTTAAAAATCCCAGATGAGTGCAAATCCCACTTGATGAGGCAAAACCCAAGAATTGAATTAGCATTGAAAGGACAAAAAGAAGACACTCCCCCCCAGCACAGTAGCTACACACATTTTTATGACTGCGGGAGGTAGGAGAGGTGCAGGGCAGGACACAGAGAAGTGGCCCCCTGACTGTGGAGTGCCAGGACATTGCTGCTGGTACAAGACAGGATGATTACACCCCCTGGGAAGGCATTTAACCAGGACAGGGTACATGGATTGTGTGCACAGACATGGCAAGGTTTGCAGAGCACTACACAGATGAAGAACTACCTCATAACATTCACCAGCCTGGGGAGTGGCAGAGCAGGAACTTCCCAGGAGCCATCAGAGTCTGACTGAGAAGGGACAGTGTGAGAAGCAAATGTGTCCCCCTCTATGTACAATTAAACATTCCACTGTGTATGCATCCAGGCTGCCAACACAAAACCTTTGTGTTCTACAAACCAAACTTGACCAGCATGTCTGGAGCTTAAAATTCCTCTCTGTAGTCAACTATATCCTGGCTTGATTACTCTCCACACTTTTGTCCAAAGACAAAACTCAGTGACACCAATTATTTCCTCAGATGCCCTTGCTGTCCTCTTGTTCACTACTGAACTGAGTGTCAGATACTTGTTCCTTCCCCCAGCCCTGTACAGCTTTGCCCCAGCTTGCCTTCTGCTTGTTTGCTATCACCCATCTCCTCTCTCAGCAGGGCCAGGCTACATTTCCATGCTGAATGAGCATTCAGTCTGAGCTGCCTGGTGAGCATCAAAGTGACCAGTGATAAGCCATTCAATTGATCTGCACTTGTGTAGCAAGCCTGCTTTTTCCAGAATGCCCCATATTTACTGTGCATGCACACACCCTTTGCATGATGCAGACAGAAGGGCTGAAGCTTTCCAGAAAGATTAAGTTGACAGCATATGTGCAATAACATTGATCTGCCCTTGTGTAGGCATGTTTAGGATTTTCTGATGTCTGGAAGCCTAGAAAAATAGATTAATAGAATGACACTTTCATCAGATGAAAATGTGGGTAGAAAAACAGCCTGCCCCTATGATAGGTGTCTGTCTTTCTCACTCCCTTTGGCACACTTCATTCTGTGCCAAATGATTTGTCATGACTGAGTATGACAGAACCTTAGATACTGTTATCTGCAGATAACCTCTTTCTTACTGATTGCAGGTATCTGTGCTTTGTCACTCCCAGCAGGGTTTTTGGGATATTCTAATTTGACCACGGTCTCTCATGATTATGAGCATTTTGAGCTCTCATTTGAAAACCATCAGACACTGCTCTTGAAGTCATTAGTGGGCTTATTCCAAATACAAATCTTTATTGCAATTATTTTGCTTCTGCACTCCTAAGTGGTGGCTCACTGTATATGGCCATGGCCTCCCTGAGTGCTGGGCAGCAGAGGCCAGCTTCCTAACAGGCTTCCCCCTGGCAAGATGCCCAGTGCTAAGTGCTCTCACCTGAAGGTCTTGGCCAGTTTGTTTCTTGACATCTTGCAGCTGCTTCTGGAGTGCCTTTATCTCCTTCTTTCCTTTTTCCTCCCTGAGGTGGGAAAACACAATCACTTGAATATATGAAGAAAGACAAGAGCTGTTTACCTAGAAGGGGAACTTCCTGTCTCCTGATACATTGTGGTAAGATAAACAGAGACTTCTCACCAAAACTACTGACTTGGTCAGTAAATCCTGAAAGAAGAGGTGCACAGACTGAGCCAGGCAGATGGGAACAAAAGGGAAAACAAGCCAAAAAAGCAGGGGATGCTCTTATTGGAGCCTGGAATGGATTTGAGGATGATGCAATTATAATAGGGGAGACAGAAGATAACTGTCATTGAGTCACAGTTTCTACATTTAGGCAAAAATGCCTGAAATTCTATGCAGAAGCAAGCCTGAGCAGCAGAGAGTGCCAGATTGTATTATGTGTATGAGAATGTTGTTTCTTTCATATCAAACCTAAAATCTTCCAAGGAACAGTGCCCCAGGTTCTGAAATCCATCTGAGTGAAGACCAAAAGCTAGAGAAATGTTCATCTGTCTAAAACAAAACAGATGCAGTAAATATTCTAGGTATTGTTATCTTATTTCACTCAGAATGCTTCTCTAAAATTTTATGCTTATGATTAGTTTTAAAACCAGTAAATAATGCAGTTGGTTCCTGAAACTTTGTATCCTATTCCAACCTTACAATCACACATGCATTTAATTTTCAGAGTCCTTATCTCGGTGACCGATGAACAAAAGCTCCTGATAAGGAGTCTCCCATCATCTCACTGCAGATGGCTTTCAGAACAGTATTTACACAAAACCAGGCAAGTATTTATTATCTTGAAAGACAGATCAAGTTCATTCCATGAAAAGAATATATAGTACAACATGGCTAGATATTATTGATATAGAAGGGGATAAAAAGGATTATGTCCTTTCTGATTATAATTTGTCTGCTCTTTTCTACATTTCAGTATTGGATAGTTACTCCACAGCCAATTACTAATCTCATTCTTGCTTTTTGTCCCTTCCATGGATAAACAATAAATCCCTTGGTTCTAGGCAGTGGAAGTGGAAGAGTTGGGTTTCATGCTTGAAGTCACACATTGCACTGAAGCTGGGGACTTGCCCTGGAGGCAGATCCCTGAGTCACCACAAGAGCAGCTCCAGTAGCTTGGACTCCTGACAAATCATGACTGAGAGCAGCTCTGCTGTGCACCCTCAATGATAGGCCCGAGCTGCTGCACTGAGGTAGCTTTAAAGTGGTCAAATATTTGTCTGACGACTGCAATTCTCTCTGACAGTTTTAGGATTGAATCAGAGGTTTGCATGCTAAAAAACCCCAAAAACTAGAGCTCAAAAGTTTGAGCTGGGAAATCACCAGTTTGAGCTGAGATTATAGCAAATGTGTACCCTGGAAGATTTGGGACAGAAGAGAATCACAGTGCAGTGGCTGGTGGATTAGCCTTAAATAAGACACCTCTGTCACCATCTGTGCTAACCCCTCACTGCTGCTGGGAGAAGGGAGCCTATTAGCATATAGGTCACAGCAGATTCTCCTGGGCATCAGACAACCTAAAGGCCATATGTTGCTGGCCCTGATTTGAACAGATTCTCTGCTGCTCTGGCTTTCACTGGGGACAGAAGTTAAAGATCAAGGAGCTCCTACATCACATTATGTTTTAATTGAAATGAGGCATTTGCACTAATTCAGCCACTGGTGTCCGCCGTGGTCAAAGCTCAGGCAATTCCTAGCTCAGTTCAGTATCAGACCCATCCACTGTTTCTTTCCAAAGGGGAAAACTTGCAGTTTGCAAAGCAAACAGAATAATTCAAGTTTTAAAAGGTATCCCTTCTGTATTTTAGTTTTATTGGGTTTTATTACCTTTTCAGCATGTACTGAGTGGGAATGGCTTACAGCATTTAAACAGAGAAGAACTGAACACAACACTGACCTGATGAGGATGTCATAAAACTTGCCCTTTTTTGCCTTCTCTCTCTCATTAGCATCTGTTAGGCTACTAAATGTTCCCAATTCCTCCATCTTTTTAATAGTGACTGTAATTACATCACTTGCATACTGCCTGCCAGAAAGAAAAGGAACACAACAATACTTTACAGGTGCTGGTAGTACAGTGTTTGCACTCTTATCCATTACTGTTTACAGTAAAATGTAGGGAAATAAAAGATCCCTTTTCTGGTTTTATGTCCTATCAAACCCAGGAGTGCCTCTCCCATGGTATCTGTTTATTGTACATCTGGAGAACTCAGTATTAGGAGCTGCTTGAAGTTTATAATTTAAAATGCTGCCCTGCATGCTATTCTGGGAAATTGCAAAGAGGCACAAACATATCCATGCTGTGCCAGACTGCTGCCATTAAGAAGGCTGCTGGCCTGCTGTAGTGATGACAGGTGGATCTTGGAAAATGAGACCTGGCCATGCAATAAACTGGCTTGTCCAGTTTATTGAATGTCATGATACATGTGGCTTTTGCATTTTAGCTGCATTTTCCTCGTTTGTGTTAGAATTTTCCTTAAACCCATTGTTGAAATGACATTAAATGACATAAGCCAGGATGCAGAAAAATGCATACTGAGCATTCAGCTCCATAATCTCTTTCAAACCAAAGGCTGCTGGTATTCCTGCAAATCAGGGCACTGGTTTAGATGCAGGAATAAAGTTTGTTTTAAAAGAGAAAGGTGATGTATATAAAGACTAAAGATTTTCTTTCCTATAATGGCTATAACTGCCACAGAAGCTCTGTGTGCCCTGCAGAATGACTGAGTTCAAAAACAAGGCTCAGCTCTCCCTTTGCATGTGGGATCAGCTAAAGGAACCTGACTCCAGGTATCAGAACATGAGCACTGATTAGTGCCTGGCATGATTTCAACCTAGGCAATCATTATCAATGGGGTGATGTTTTACAGCTCCATTCAAAATAAACTTCTGGTCATTAGGTAGCATTAGGTACCTTAGGTACCTTAGGTACCTGGTCCTTAGTAGCTGGTCATTAGCAGAAGCAATCAAAGGCTGGAACTAAATGGTGTATGAAGGATACCACTCCTATCCCTAGAGGAACTCCTTTCAGACAGAGACTGATGTACTCTGGCAGTGGGAGAGCAAGGAATTTGTATTTTTGCTTTCAAGAAACAGACAGAGAACTTTATAGCTCTGAGCATCCCTCACAGGTGTTTCACTCACCTGTCAGCATAAATTTTTTTGAGCTTCTCTAGAGCCCGGGTGATGTGTTTCTTGGGGCTTTTGGAAGAATGCTGGGTGCTTTTCTGATCTTCAGTTCTCCCCTGCTGCTGCTCGTGTTCGGTGGTTTTTGGGGCTGTGCAGGTAACTGTCTCCCCACTCTTTGCTGACATCAGCTCTGGGAAGTTAATACCCAGCTCCTCCTGGATCATTTCTTTCGTTTGCTGGATGGAAATGAAAGGGGATAAGGGAAATAAGAGAATAAGGGAAGAGGGAAAAGGCAATAAGAGAGACCAGCTTGCACATTGCACAGCAGAACTAAATCCTCTGCAACATTATGTGACAGGAAGGAAAAATAGTAATTAACTAGAATGCAGCTATATTGAGAACAGCTGATAGTGCACGTTACATTTTGCAAAGAGTGGAAGATCAGAAACATTTATGTTGGTTAGTTTTGAGCACACAGTGTAGCTCATTGAAGTTTATGGGCTCAGAAGTCCTAAAATGACAGAACTAGAAAAGGCCTAAAAAGGTGAATTCATCGACTCCAAGAGATGTTCAGACTGTTCTTAATCTGACATGTTCTTAATGGCCTCCAGCACTGGAGACTACACACCCTGCTGTCAATGCCAGCACCTCACAATTTTCTTTACAATAAGAAAAGTTTTTTCTCCTCAACAGTATTTGTACTCCTGGCTTGGTGTCCTGGTCTTTAGGCACAGAGAACAAGCCATTCCCCTCCTTTTTTGCAGCAGTGTTGCCAACTGGAAGACTGTTAGCCTGTTTCTCCTCCTCCTTCTCTCCATCTTAGACATTTCCCACTGCCTGTCATCACAACCTTTCCCTATAATATAATTGTTATAACTAGAGTTGTGTGGAAATAACTGCAAAAGACTTTCAGTCTGCTATCTGCTTAGCAGGTTTTTTGAGAAAGTAACAGCAGAGGAAATATAACATGAATTCAATGGATAAATTCAAAATATTGGCAGCTCTCTCCTTCATGGAAAGGTATCTTGTGATTGACTACAATTTTATTAAAAAAGGAAAAACCCACAAAAATGCAAAAGCGCACTATAAAATCAGCTAAGCTCTTGCTTCTAGGAAATTCTCTGCTTTATGTGTTATGGATAAAATGCAGGTGTATACACTGGGACATTAAAAGAGAACATTTTCTTGCTTGCCTACCAGCATTTCTGTGGCTGAACACTTCACAACACACTGCTGACTGCAGCTAACACAAGCTCTGCCAGCCCCATCCCTGTCCACAGCTGCCTGCTCCCCACCCCGGCTGCTTGGGGAAGCAGACAGAGAACTCACTGTGATGAAACATTTTCCAGCAAAAAGGAAAAAAAAAAAAGTTATTTTTAGCAGCACTAGTTCTCAGTCCAGATCCTTCCACAACCACACACACATTTGTGCCAGCAGAGCAGAGAAAACAAGTGGTCAGGGCAGCAGCTGTGGATGCCAGGAGTACTTCCAAAAAGTTACTTGTCAGGCAAGTCAAGCAAGGCTCTGTCAGAGGTCGGAGGTGCTGCTGCAGTCTGTGAGGGCACTGCTTCATGCTGAGTGTTTTGGACAACTCTGGGCTGGGATGGATCAGCCTCTGGCAGTGCCTGACTCATCAGTGACTAGAGAAGGAGGCTAAGTGACTATGTGCTTAATTTTTGGACTGTTAAATTTACATTAGATGAATCATATACAAAACATACACTGTCCAATGAAAATTGCATTGTTAATTGGTTGAAAAAGGGCTTAAACAGCTGGTTGGTGACAACTGTACTTCAGAAAGAACTAATTTTGCAAACAAACTGCTTTAATATAATGTAGATTTTATGAATGATCTGATAGATGTTTTTTAATGTCTGGGAAAGTTCAAGACAGGCAATGACTGGGTTGTCTCTAAAGAGTAGGTACTTACACACTAATAATCAACAAATAACTATGTAAAAGCAAGAAGTTTGTAAACTGCATGTGTTACCATCTGTGTAGTCTCCTATGTGCTTGTCTGTTGCCCAAAATTCAGCAAATAGAAAGGCTGCCTTCCTCTGGGGCATGCATTGTGTGAAGAAATGTGTGAGAGCATCCAATCTGGAAAATCAGTGAGGCGTTGGCCAGCACTGTGATTAATCCTGTCAAAAATGTCATCAACTGAAATTTAGATGTCAGTCTTTGAAGATGCCATTGATTTGTCTGCCTGATAGAACTCCAGGGTACTTTGCAAATACAGATCTTCTACAAATACAATGAAAACAGCCAAATGTAAACTGAGAAACAGGGAGGAGTAGCAAATTACAGAGCACCAAATTTAGCAAGTCGCTTCCCTAAGCCATTTTCTTGTTTCTAAATTGTTTCCTCCTCAAATTGTTTTGACATCTTTAAGAACATGAGTAGGGTTTGTTAGCTGTGAGAAAGTTGTGTTCTGTGAAGTGACTTGGTGAAAATGAGCATCTGTGATTGAAGAGAAAAGCAAAGGTATTTGCTCTGTAATTTACAGGTGCCTTCAGTAGATCTATCAAGCTGAGTCTGTGTGTCTGAGGAGGACAGCTCCTGCTGTCCCAGAGATATGAGATATGCTCTCTGTGTTTTGCTGCTGGCACATAAGACAGGGAGAAGCATCCTCTGGGAGCAGCTGAGGCCGGCTCCCAGGAGACTTTCAGGGGAGCAGTGCCCTCTATGGCACAGTCTCAGCATCGTTCCCGCCCTGAATTCACTCTAACTCCAGCTGCTGCTGCGGCTTTGCCGTGGGTTTTTTGAAAAGGTAATATGGAAAGGAAGCACGTAGAAAAAATTTATTTAACTTCCTCTGGCATTCTTAGGACAGAGTGAATATCATTAGATGTCAAAACTCAGATGCCGGTTTTTATTTCCATCCTGGTTGTGAACTTTTTTCTTGAGTTCATCTCAAAAAGGTTTCAAACCTGCTAGAACTGGAAAGAGCCTGCTGTGTCACTTACAGACAGTACTTAGAGCCATTCACCCCTCAGGATGGTCCCATCCTGATTCCTATGTCTAACAGCTACCAGAAATGTCACAACATCTTCCTCCACAGCAACAAAGCCCTGCCTGAGCATTAGGAATTCTCTGTTCTCCATATCTCTGCCCAACCATCTTAGCTATGATACCAATTAGAAATCAACTAATAATTAATGATCACTGAGAAAGGGTAATTACTAACATATTTTGAAGTGCATCTTTCTTAATACATTGTGGGGACAAAAGGACTTTGGCATGGACCTGAAGAGGAATGAACCTGGTTTTGAGTACTTTGAAATAACCCAGACATTTCTACTTTTCAAATAGCTCTGTATCTACAGAATAACCTACATATGTTTTGCTTCCTTTTCCCCAATTCTTTGCTTATTGTCTAACCACTTAAATTTTAAAATTATAATCTTAGGAACCTCATCTTGGATCAGAACAGTCCTTTGCACAAATTCTTGACCAATGTTTCTCAGTGATGACGCAATATAAATATTTAAATTAGGTCACTTTTATTGTGTTTCTTCACCCAAGAGTCATAGAATGACAGAAAAATATATTTGAGTTAACTTTTAAAAAATGCTGGTAAAAGATATAAAACCAAGACAAAGAAAAAAAATTATATCCATCTTTTTAAGCAGTGGCACATACATGGTTGATTTCTGTCTTGTCCTTATGTGGAACTGGCATGATATATCCAAGAATTGTAAGTTGATCCACACAGCTCTCCAGCACAGCACTAAACATCAGAGCTTCCAGATGAGTGATTTTTTCCATTTGTTTAGTCTCTGTGTTCTTGCTAGGAGGAACAAAGATAAAAGATACCAATCAGAAAAATGCTGTGGTGCTAGTAATGTCAGTAACAGTAGTTTAAACCAAAGGTAGGCCCGAAATAGCCTTATTTGCAGCCTTACATATACTTCCCTGGCTTTGTTTATAACTTCCATCCACTGTTTATAAGAGGAGCTGTGCTCTGCTAATGGCTGCATTCAGGGACAGTGGGAATGTTTAGCTTTCACAACACAAGGAGGTCCTGGTCCCTCCTACAGCAGGTCTGGGCAGAGAAGGGGATGGGCACGGAGGGCACAAACTGGGTGAGGTGCCTCATTGTTCAGTTTGGGGGGGAGCAGTGCTTCATAGGGACTTTGGGAAAGGACAGCAGAAAGGTGCCTTTCTAAAAGCAAAAGATAAATCCACATCCTATAAAGGATGTGAGGGTGAACCTTCATGCTCTAATCATTCCTCAATATTACTGTGTAGCCTTCACACTTCTATGATCCCAGTCCCCTCTCAGCAGGAGCTGTTACCATCTTAACATGCTGAAAGTTAAACAAGAACCAATACCAGGACTGAGTAAACAATCTTTAACTTTCTGTATTGTTTTATTTTAACTTGCAATTCAAACATGAAACTGCTCTGACATACACTTAAGCACCCCTTTGCCTTGCCTACAGATAGAATATTGTAAAAGCATATATAAGGAAAAGTGAAATTTCACTATTCATCAAAAAATACCTAAGAAAACACCTGCACAACAATGGGGAAATTCTCTGAGAATTGTAATGTTTTGACATGTCATTGGACAATCCCTCCAAAGGCTGTACACACAAACCAGGTATTTCTTGTACAACACAAAGCACAACCTCAGTCTGAGATGGCTGAGATCCTGAGTGTCACTGCAATGGAAGTATCAACAGCCACCAACAAAATTTAATTTGGCTGCTCTACCTACAACTGGATTTGTGCCATCTGTAAAACCCTTGCATAAACATATCCTAAGCCTGCAAAATATTACAGCCCAAGCTGTAAGCATGCCAAGGAAACACATCAGGCAGTCCCTGTAGCACAGGACATGGCCATATTCTATGAAAATTAAAGAGGTTTGGATGCTCTGCATCACTGGAAATTTAGTGATATTTAATAACCAAGTGTTTAAAAATATTTAAACTTGCTATGAATCTCTGCAGCAGTTATCATTTTTGTTGGTTTTTTTTTAAGAAAATATGTAATTTACAGGTGGACCATGAAGTTAATTTCACTTGGCAGAAAAGAAGAGCCACTTTTCAGTGCAGGTTTATTTGATGTCTGTTGGTACAGAACAGGTAAAACAAACTCAAAACAAACTCAGATTTCACACATTTATTTCCTGATGTCCCTGTCTGTTGCAGGAAGTTGTTTAATGCAACACATGTTGAAATGTGCTGGAAGAGGCACGTCTCCCCCTGGGGATGAGATTAGAAGTGTGCCCAGGGCAGTGACTGGGACTGCTCTCAGTCCATAGACTGCTCTCTAAATCCACAGCAAGGGCAGATAGCAGGGAGAGTCAGAGTTAAGTTAAGGGATAATACTGCTCTGGGTCAAAGGAGAGTAAATTCCCCTAAGCCAGGCACTTATGATAAGGTTTCTAACTCCTGAATGGATGAAGACACAAACAGCCTTTCAGCCAAGGTAATGGTAGAGGCACCCTGATTTATTTCAAGAAGCTTGTTTAAATCATGGCAGGAAAAGATAACACAAAGCATTATTATTTTTATTATTATATATTATTATTCAGTGATTCTGACTATTTCAATATGTTCACTGTACTTGTATTGTTTGTACCCACTTACATCTAAGTCCTCTGAGCAGGGCTTTTGATGATCACCTAGGACAAAGAAGGAAGTGATTTCATCCCTTTGCTTCTGAAAGTTTTTTCTCTCTTTTATCTTAATTATTTTTTAAAATGTAACAACTTGAGATAGGAATCTGATAAAAGAGTCAACAAAAAAAATTGCAAATCTGTATAATACACTAAACTCATCACTTTTCTTGTCAACCTTGGAATCAATTACAGAAGTGGGGATGGATATTTTTACATCAAGAAAGTCAGGCAATGTCTTTGTCAACAGGCACTAATAAAATATTTTTAAATGTTTTACTCATTTTTTATCTTTTTCAGAAATCCGTGATCCATATTTTGAGTCTAAACAACCTAAGAATAATCTCCTACATGTGGAGTCATAATGCTAAAAATATGGTGAAAACAGATGTGTTGGGAGATAGCTGTGACAGATGGTCACAGCAGCATTTTTGGAATCAAAAATAACACATGCAGCTCTCCTAGGAAAAGGGGACTTATTTGGAAACAAAGGAGGATGCAGCAGCTTTTCCTCTTTTCCATCAGCAGCTTCTGACCAGGAGAGAATTAACTCAGGATATTGATATGTTTCAAGGCAGCTGGAATGTTTCTCTAAAGCCCTTTGCTGCTTTGCTCCTGCTGTGTGTCCTCTCTTACATCCAGACCCTTGCTCAGCAGATCCACGTGCCAAGCAGGGATTGGGCTCATGTTAAGTTGGACTTGAGAAGGAAAGCACTGTGTGGGGCTTTAGCAAACCCTACAGATATGAGCTGCTTGCTCTGGATTTTAGTGTCAACACAGTGCCCCTCACTGGCATCACCCTGCACTGCTGTGTTTGCTGAATCCCTCATTCAACTCTATTAATAATAATTTTAAAAAACCAACAAAGTATTCCCCCATGAGTTTTGGATGACATTCTTTCCCTGCTGATATAAAGGGAAAGAAAAACATATCAAGCAATAATTTTTAAAGCAACTGTATAAAAGGTCTGGCCTGCTGCTCCTTTGGGGATTGCAACTCCCTCTGCTGTGTGAGAGTCCTGGATAGACAATTCTCCCACCCTGCTGCCTGATAAAGGAAAATGGATTCAAGAGCAGCATTTTGTGCAGCATTCCTTGCAGTCAAGAGAAGACTCCAGTGAATCCCAGTGAGAAAATGCATAGCTGAGAATGTCACATCTCCTTTAGATCTGTTTGGCAAAGAGAGGTTCTGAATATCCAGAGGAGCAGCAGCTGAGCCAGAAATCACAAGTAACTTCATTTTTACCAAAGACAGGTCTCTTGGAAAGCAAAACAGGTGTGGCCTTACCTTACACAGCTCTGCCTCCTGCTAGAAATACTAGGACAGCAAGGTGCTCTTTTTGGGAAAAAAAAGGGGGGGGGTGGGGAAGGAAGGGCAAGGAAAGGAGAGGAAATAGAAAGAGGAAGGGAAAGGGAAAGAAAGGGATGGAAAGGGAAAAGGAAAGGGATCATCAAGGTTCCTCAAGATTTCCCTTCCCTTCACCTTCCTTCCTCTGAATCACTTCAAGTGCTCTGAAAATGCACCTGAATTTCTGGCAGTGTGAGGGAAATGACGGAAATCGGGAGTGAACAACCCTGACGTGAGCAAATGGGTAAGTACACACTTCCAGATCTTATTTAGGAAAATAAAGGAATGTGAGACTTGGTTACAGGGATTTCCGTGTCGAAATATGTTTTCTGCCTCCAAGGCGATATCACAAGTAAAATAAATGTCGAGATGGTTGACTGAGGGTGAGAACACCGGACGACGGGCAGGGCCCGGAGCCCACCCCGAGCACCAAGGGCCGCTCTGTCCCGCCGCGCTGCCTCTCTTCGGGCCCCTCGGCTCGCTCCACCGCCGCGGCCCGTTTCCATTCGCCCTGCCCAGAGCGGCCCGCGCTCCCTCAGCCTCTCACCGGGATCGGCCCTCACCGGGAAGCGCCGCCCGTCTCCATGGCAACACCACGCTCGGGGGCCTCGCGGGGCTGCCCGCCGGGTGCCTGAGCAGCGGGGCTGGGGCCGCCCCTCCTGGGATTGCTCTTGTGGGGATCGCCCCCGGAGCACGCGGACAGGGGACACGGGACACGGGACACGGGACACGGGACACGGGACACGGGCGGTGCCTTCCTCAAGCCGGTGCTGCTCTCTCCGGCAGCGCTCGGGCCGCCCGCTCGGGGCCTGGCGGCGCGTTTCCCGGCAGGCAGCGGGGCGCGGGTCTCTTTCGCCGCCATCTTGGGGCTCTGCGGGTGAGGCGGAGCGGGGCCGCGGGCCGGGAGCGGGGCCGGGGGTGCTGTCCCCGCTGTGGGGCCGCCGGCGGGCGCGGGGCTCCCGGGGCGCGGCCCATGGCGCGGTCCGGGGCGGGAACGAGGCGAGATGGCGCCGATGCGCGGCGGATGGTCCCAGTGGCGGGTTGGGGCCCTGGGCTGGAGCGGGGCTGAGGCGGCTGCTCTGGGGGGGAACGGAGGCTCCCGGAGCTCTGGGTGGCTCCCGGGCAGCCCCCGGGTGTTCGGGTCCCGCTCGCCGGGCCGGGTGGAGCTGCCGGCCCGAGGCTGATGGCTGTGTGTCGTTTGCAGGCCTGCCGGGAGCGGGTGCGCGGGAGGACGCCATGACCGGGAGGTGAGTGCGAGCCCGGGGTGGCTCTCGGCCCGGCGCTGTGGAGCGCTCCTGAGCGTTGGCTGGAGCAGGAGGCAGTGAGCGGTGTGCCTCTGCCAGTGTCCTGCTGGGCCCACAGCTGTGTGTCCCCATTCTGCAGTCTTTGAGCTGGTTGTGGTCGCTGTTGGGATGTGCCACGCTCTGCCGGGCCTGGCAATAAATACCAGTGTGAAATTTATGGGTTTGTTGGTCTCCAGTGGTCAGTGGAGCTTTGGCATGGACTGTTTCCTTGAGTAAAGGGAGCACCGTGTTTTTCCCATGGGTAAATTTTCTGTTGTGCCACCGAATTCTCTTAAAGGATGTAGGGATTCATTTCTAACATGGTTCTGTTATGATGACTTTACGTGGACAGAGCCTGAAGAATTGCTGGGGAGTTTGTGCAGTGTCTGTGCCCAGTGGATGCCAGGCTGTGCTCTGGCTTCAGCTCCTTTGAGGGTACAAATCAGGGGCAGCTCATGCCTTCTACAGCAGTTCCTGCAACGCAGGAGTCTTCCTGTGGTGTGTAGAAAAAAAGCAATGTTCACTCATCAGTGTTGTAGACATTTGAAACAGTATCTGCTAATGCTGAAGCTTTTGAAATTTAGTATGAAGCCAGTATTGTGGTGCCAGGACTTTATGACAAGCAGAAAATACAATGTTCTCAGAAATACTCCATGTTCCACATGCTCAGCTTTCCTCTGTTCATTGAATGCAGTATTTGCAGTGATTAGTAAAAGTTGGCTGTTTCCTCTGCTGATTTCTCCTGGTGTGGAATTAGTCTGTGCTGAAACAGCCTGTGATTTGTTTTTATTTTGTTACTTGGGAGTGAATTGTAATTTGCAGATGTTGTCCATGTCTTCAGGCTGTGGTGCAAGGCCATTTTTGCTGGCTACAAACGTGGCCTCCGAAACCAGCGGGAGCACACGGCCCTGCTGAAGATTGAAGGTGTTTATGCCCGTCAGGAGACAGACTTCTACCTGGGCAAGAGGTGTGCCTATGTGTACAAAGCTAAAAAGTAAGTCATGTTTTATTCTTGTGCTGAATTAGCCAAGTCCTGTCCTGGTTTTGTAAATGCTAGGAGATAATGATATTATATGATGTGTTAGAGAGCAAGTGGGATGAGAAACAAGTTTTGCCTAAGATTGACAGAAACTGAAGGTGGCTTGATGGAGTAAATTGAGGTGGGTGAATTTGTGTTTAATACTTTGAACTGTTGAGTTACTTAAACAGTAAAGTGATTTTGTGAAGCCTGGGTGAATTTGTATTCTGACTTTTGTGTGCCCATGTCTGAGCACTGTCTGTCACTTCTGCTCTGCTGCCATTGGTAGACACCTTGGGAACAGCTGCTTATTATTTCCACTTCCTTGGAAAGAGTTCAGAATTACCTTGAAAAAAATTGATCAAACTGGTGACTTGACCACCATCACTTGCAGCATGGCACATGGTTCTCCTTTTCAGGCAGTTTCTGCCATCTATACCAATGGCCTGTTCTTCTCCTGCCTTCAGTGTGTCTGCAGAAATAAGATGTCAGCAATTTCATACTGTTGATTTTTAAGTTTCATCATATTAGCAAAAGTGTTTTCCAAATTCCTGAGCTTTGTAAGCTGTTAATAGTTGTCTGGTGGAAGTTCTGATAAATTTCAAGCTGTAATTACGCCTTTGAAGGATGCAGTGAAAATCCCAGGCCGGGAAAATTTCACAAGTAAATAAAAGTGTAGACGTTGCTGTCATTAAAGATGGCTATGGAGCTAAATTATTGAGGTGCCTTAGAGAGACCACATTGTCACTGCTGGTGACAGCAGGGCTGTGACTGCCCTGCTGAGCTGTTCTTTGCCTCCTTTTCCCCAGCAACACGGTAACCCCCGGAGGCAAACCCAACAGGACCCGCGTGATCTGGGGGAAGGTGACGCGTGCCCATGGCAACAGCGGCATGGTGCGTGCCAAGTTCCGCTCCAACCTTCCCGCCAAGGCCATTGGACACAGGATCCGGGTGGTGAGTGGATGTGGTTTAGCAGCAAGATATTCATTGGCAGTTTTGGGGGCGCCTTTTAATTCCACATAGTGTGGGGGAACATGGGAAGTCTGGTTTTGTTCTGTTGCTGTTGGGTGTTCAGCGTGGCTCAGTGACGGTTTTGGAGCCTAGAGTGGCTTTTTCCTGGTTTCCTGTGCTGAGGGGGTTTGTCTCTTTGTCAGGGGTTTGTGTGCTTGCTCAGGTTGTCTGGACAGGCTCTTCAAGTTCCAGGACTCGGCTCCTTTCTAAAGCTGCCTTGATTTCTTTTCCACCAGTCTGTTCTGTATATTTTTGCACCCTTCTACTCCTCCACCTGTTTGATTTTTCTCTTTCCTCCTGAACATTTTAACTGAGGCACTGCTGTCCTGCCATGGCCACTCCCACCTGTTCCCACTGTTGGCATTTTAGCCACAGGGCTTCAGTGGGACTGTCCTTTTAGGTCTCTCACCCAGAGTTGTGATGTAATATTTTCATAGTGATGTTGTCAAAAGGAGTACAAGAGGGGTGCAGTCCTTCCTTTCTGTCTTCCTCCTGTGCCTTAGAAAAAGCACAGTAGGAGCAGCACAGATAATTCCTGAAATCCAGAGCCATGGCAACTCTGGTTGGTGCACAGGAGGGCTGGCTGCCACAGAGTCTGTGCCACCAGAAAAGTGCAAGTCATTCTCACACTCTTCTGTGTAAACTGGGGGTTGCTTTTATAGCAGTTGAAGAGATTCATGGTCTAGATTGTAACTGCAAAACTTGTGTTTGAAGATTTCTAACGTGATTCTTTCTGGTTTTGTGTTTTGCAGATGCTGTATCCATCTAGGATCTAAATTTTTATTCAAAATAAAATGGAGAATCTGTTTAACTTTTGTATATTTCTTGTTTTATTGCCTCCACCAATTTTGGGAGACCTCTTTCTCAGTAGTGTATCAGAGTTGACAGCACAGATGGAGATACTAAATCCTGGCATGTGCAAATCCTCTCTCAACATCTCACAGTAGTAGTTCTGGTAGAATCCCTGATAATGAGCCCACATGTTCTGAGCAGCACATGTGCCTGTAGTGCCTGCTTTGTATAAATAATTTAAACATTTTCATTGCACTGTGGTGCCCAAATGTTAATGCTGTGTTCTTGTCATGTAGGGCTGTGAGCATCTTCTCAGCACTTCCATAATTCTTTTAGTTTTGCTGAACAATAAGGTGGTGACAAATGAATTTAGAGTCGTGAAGTGCAAGGCTCTCTTTCTTATCTCTGAAAGACCCCCCACAATACTGGGTAGTTGAAAGGGAGGTTTGAGGCAGGTACAGGTTGGCATGGTTGCTGCTGATGTCACAGTCCCAGAATGACCTGTGGATACCCTCTGAGAGCAGTTCCACGTACACCAAGTAGTTCCATCATTTTCAATGCATCCCTAGTCGGTCAGGTAGGTGACTCTGTTGGCTCAACCAGGCTTTGAGCCCACTCCAGTGCAGTCCCTCCTTCCCAGGGCATGAGAGCTTCCTTCTCCCTGCCTGGCCCTGCTGCCAGTGTGTCATGGAGCCCTCAGAGCTGTTGGCTTTGCAAGTCTGCAGTGCGCTGGTATTTCACAGCTAATCCTCTTCTGGAAGAGTTGGGAGTAGTTGTGTGTGCAGAATACATTATTGGGTAAATCAAAATTTTACTTTGAATTGGAATTAAAAAACTTGACCCAACTACTCAGCTCTGATCTAGAAATTATTTTGCTGGACTTAAAAGACCTAAGACTTAAAAGCCAGTGCTGTCCTTCACAGCAGGAGAGCCTTTGCTATGGAAAACTGCATTTTTTCAATGTGTATAGGGAAAATTGCAGCTTATGGGATATTGGGCAAGGCCAGGTAGGGCTTTTAGTCTTCCACAACTACCAGTAGGTTGGACCTGTTGGTTTCAAAGAAGGATAAATGGGGTTTCCAGCTTTAAGCATTACTGAGGGAGGAGGAGGAAATGTATTGAGAAAAGTGAACTATAACAACAGGTTTGTAGGCTTGTGCTTATCGTGGAGTTGGGTTTTGATGATGAGAAGGTAGTTAAGTCCTGAGTTTGATACAAGATGCCCAAAAATGCAGGAACCTCCTTTGATCTTTGATGGGATCCCTGGACAGCTCAAAAACATAATCATCCCTTCTCTTTCCCCTGTCACTTCTATTGTACCAGACTGCCAAGGTACAAAGCCTTTTTCTGGGAGGTCCAGCCCCAAAAAGCACATGGCTGCAATTTGTGAATCTTTGTATCAAAACTGTTCTCGCGTTCATTTGGTCCCACCCAACCCAGCGTTGGCTGCTCAGAGCAGCAGGTGTTGCCTGTTTTGAGCCTGTGCTGTGCAATTGCCTTTGCTATTTCCCCTCCTTTCCCCAGTAGCACAGTAACAGACGTGTGAGAGGAAGCTATGGCATCAAAGGAGCCGGCCTCTTTCGTGGACAGAACCACCTGGGATTTCCTCAACCTCCTGGACATGCTGGGGAGCCGGAACGGACGGGTAGGGGTGATGGAGGTGGACCATGCTGAGTCAAGAGCTCCCTCATTGTTGGTGGATTTTACCCGGGACCTGTGTGGCACAGGGGACATCAAGCACAAACCGCAGCAGGCAGAGAATGAGGGAAAGGAAGAGGAAGACCTGGTTCCCCCACATCTGATTTTTATGCTATGGCAAGCCAGCGTGTTGAAAAGGCTCATGCAGTGGGATCACCTGGAGGAAGCTGTCCGGGATGTGAGGAGCCTCCTCCCCTGCCTGCCTCATGTGCTGGTGCTCGTGATGATCCGTCCTGACTCCCCCGAGCAGCTGGACCAGGCAGTGAGAGCGCTGAGGAGAATGCAGTGTGTGCTGGATGGGGCCCTGCAACTGACTGTAGAGACTGCAATTTACAGCCCAGGCCAGCCTGGAGGCGTCCTGGAGGCAAAGAGAGCTGCCTGTAGGGCACTGAGAGAAGCCTTGAACTGCCATGAAGGTAACTGGGTAGCACAGCTAGACACAGGGGTGAGGAACACAAAAACAAGCTCAGGGCAGAGCCTGAGGGACAGTGTAGACAGAAGTGGTGCTTGTTGACTGGATTCAGATACAAGACAAGCTGGACCTTGCAGGCAATATGAGCCAGAAATGACAATGAGGGTTTACACGCTGGGATGGGGATGGACTATGTGTCCAAGCTAAGTGTGTTCCCTCTTCCAAGTCAGATGGTGTTGGGTCTACCTTGCCCCAAAACACACATGGCAGTGGAAATGCTGCTCACTGTAAGAGCTGCGGTTCGGACTCCCTGATGGAGCTTTCTGTGATGATGTTAACTGCTCCACAGCCTCACTGACCCTGAGTTCTTCATTGGAGGGATGTGCCAACCTTTTTTGGGTGGCCATAGGCCTTAGCTTTGAAAGGATGGTGTCAGATGTTCTTCTATCATTTGTGTTCTTCCCCTAGAAGTCGACTCCCAGGAGCCATTTGTTATTTCACTCCCGGAGCTCAGATACTGCCGAGTTCTGCCTGAACGCAGGCAAGAGAAAGTATCAAAGACAGATGGAGAATGAATTCCCTTGGGCATCTGAATCTGTCAGGTTGGTTTTAGCACTATCCTGCTGGATGTCCCTTTGCAGAGCACTTCCTTCCTGCTGACTTGCTTGTCTGCCTAGACCTGTATGGATGAGATTCAGTGTGTGGCTGCTGCCAGAAGGGGACAGTGCGCCCTCAGCATCGCACTGTCCTTGCCACAGAGCTCAGAGTTCTTTGCTGCATTGGCTGAACAGTCTGCCTTGGGAATTTTTTTATCAAAAGTCCCTGGGTTTGTGCTTTGCATTAAATGCCTTGCTTGATTATCAAAATGTCCCTAAGAAACCTGCTCCTAAGGGAACTGTCAGCAGAAAGGGAATCAGAGCAGGCCAGAAGCCTCTAAATTTTAAACTGTCCCAAAACTGAAATAGTGAGAGAAACTCAAGACTAAGACCTCAGACCATGTTTTCCCAGGAGAACCTGGATGCAGGAATCTTTGGTACATGGTTCTCATCAGGAACAAAGCTCCTGAAGCTCTCCAGGGTTCTTTGTAGCAGGGAGTTGACCTTGCATACAAGCGGGTACACATCCAGCAGATTGGGTTTCTGGGATGGGTTATTTTGGATGGGAGGGACTGTGGGAGCAGTGGAATATTTTTAAATCCAATTACCCACTTAATAGCTGAACTCATTTCCCATCCTCTCTGGGCACAGCAAAGCACTATAGGTAGCTGCACTTTTTTGCATTGGGAGTTTATATGTATTTTTTCTCTGGTGTTTTTTGTAGATCTTTTGTCATCCTAAGATCTTCATTATCATCAAAAAAGGATTAAACACCTGCTATTTATCTAATTTCTCTGTGTCTGTGTGTATCTATAAGCTTTAAAGCTTTTATCTAAGACTGCAAAACTTGCTGAAGCTGCAGGTTTGTGCAGTATGGTACAGAAGGGGGGGGATTTGAGGGCAATGCAGATCCTGTAAACCAATGTTTGTCAGAGAAAGGATTCTCCAGGTTATTTTTCCAATTCAGATTCTTTCTAGATCCTTAAGGATGTGGCTTTATGAAGCAAAACAACCTTGCTATAAGTGTTTGGGTAGTGCGGTGCTTGGCAGACTTTTGGAATGAGGTGACCCAATTGTTGTGGAAGAGACTTTCCATGAGCATTTCCACAAGATTAATTCTGCTTTTCATTACTGAGGACACTGGTTTTTGGTCAAGCTAATGAAGAAGTACTTCCCTTGAGTCAAAGCAAGACATGTACATGTTCAGGCTGTTTGTGAGTAAAGAAAGTTTGGCTTTAAAAGATCAGCATGTTAGGACACCTGTAAAGCAAAAAGCCACAATGAGGTCCTCTATCTCTATTATTTCCTGTAGCATTTCAAACACACAGATAACCACCCAAATCCAGGCATAGTCCATGCAGCTCTCAAGTTTTCCCTCTGGCAGCATGTGTGTACTTTGTCCAGGCACTTCTGTGCAGGCTGATGTGGGGCACTGTCAAGATGAAAGGGGGAAAAAACTCTGAGATGTGGCTGAAATCCTGCCAGAGCTTGGGAGCACAGGGATGTGTGGATGGGACAACGAGGAGTGTGGTCACCCGCAGAGCTGAGGAGAGGAGGCAGAAGGCCATCCATGGGTGCTCTCAAGCTGCACCCTCGCTGCCTTCTCCAGCTAATCCTGGGTGAATACAGAGAAATCTTAAGAGTGAAGAAGAGAAGGGCCTTCTGACCCCTTTGTGGCCTCTTTCAGGGCTGGCAAACCAGGCAGATCCACACTGATGTGCTCTGCTCATTCCAGTAACTCAAGGGATGCTATGGATCTGCCCTTATAAAAGGAAGCAGTTCTGAGAACCTGGGAGCTTGGCCATGCCAAGAAGGGTCTTTGTGAGGAGGAAGTAGGAGAATGCACAAGGTGGGGTTAGGGAGGCAGGAGGGACTGTGTCTCTGTCCCAGCTATTGCCCCCAAGCTTGGTGAGGTCTGAGGTGATTTTTAAGAGGTGCTGCAAAAGGTAAGTGCAGAAAAGCTGGACTGTTGGTGTTGAAGACGTGTGTCCTGGGAAAGAATGGAGACTGGTGGCTGTGAACAGCTACTCGTGGGTCCTGTTTTCAAACCAAAGGCAAGGATCCAGATGAGGACAGCCAGAAAAAAGGCCAGAAGAGGCAGCTTGGTCCTTGGGTCTGATTTCATATTCATTGCCACTTCTTTAACATCTACCAGTGGAGGATTCAAGAGTGGAATAGCCTGATAGGCTGGCTCTATCTGTCTCTAAGAGGGCAGGGAAGGACATCCCTCTTACTGTGTGACCAGGACTGACCAACGCTTTGGGCTCTCTGCACATGGCCCTGTGCCAGGTTTCCATCCTCCTCTTCAGCCATACCTTCCTTTGCCCCTCTGCCATCCAGATGGGGACAGTGACTCAAGAAAACATAAGGGAATTTAGGACAACTGCAGAGATGGGCAACTTTTAGACGGAACAGAATTTTGGAGAAAAGAGACAAAAAAAAGTTTGAGGTTCCCCATCAGGAAGCCAGGCTGTGTCCCAGAAGTGGAGTGCCAGGGACTTCCCAACTTTATTTGCTTATGGTGTGTAACCTCCCCTGAGCGGAGCCCAGAGGGCTGTGATGACTTGGATGGATCCAGGCCAGGGCTGAGCTGGTACAGGCTGCCTTGGGACCAAAGTGGGGCTGCCTCAGCTGGCCCTGGAGGTGGCTGGATCTGGGGCGAGGGGACCTGGGTCACAACAGTGTGACCATCCAGTTTGGATTTGGTTGTGACTGAACTCATCACAGAAAGGGTTCATGTCTGGTTTGATACAAAGTTCAAGCTCCAGTGGGTAAAAAGTGGAAAGGTGTTTGGCTTCAGGGGCCAGAAAGATTGAGAGGATGTTGGGGAAGGTCAGTGGTGGAAACAGGAAGAGCCATGGAGGAGTGAACAGGAGGCAGGCTAGAAGGGAATCTGAGACTGGGATGTTGGGGGCAGGAGTGGGGTTTGGGGTATTTTCTTCTCTCACAATTACCTCCTCTGCTACTTCTTTGGGCAACCCAAGGAGGTCTCCATGGGTGAAGAGCTCAGTGAGTGCTGGTGCCCTTCAGCAATGCCCTGGAAGCAGCTGGTAGTGCTGCACAAGTAAAGCACATGCTTTCCAGCATCTAGATAGTAAGGATGTGTTTTTCAAAGTAATAATTGAAGCAAGTTTGGAGAAAAAATCAGTGGAAGGGCAAATGTACAGAGGTTTGCTGAGGCTTAGCTTGTCTGCAGCCAGTTCCAGCTTCTAGCTGGCTCAGAGGCTTTTCCAAGTGTCCCTGTGAGCACCAAAGCTACTGAAAGGATGAATTTAAGGAGCTGGGCTGGGTCATCACACACTGGGCTCAGAACAGCTCCTACGGTTTCCTTCTTGCTCATTCAGTCTCTCTGCTCTTCTATCACCACAACTGGCACAAGAATCCTTTATCCCTGTCCTCTTTTTACTCTCTTCAGAAGAAAGGTTAATCTTGGTAAATGCAGGCTCTAATGCAGTGGACCTTTTTTTGTTGTTTAGACTTCAAAGCATTACTAATACACATGCCAAATTTGTTTCTTTGAACAAAGCATCTTCACTCCTCTTTTGAAGTCAAAAATGAATAGATGTTTTGTCTGCTCAGCTAAAGCATATGTAGAGATGTGATGACCCTCACTTAGGGCTGTCTATAGTGATTCTCTACAACTCTGACTGTCAGAAGGATGTTTGATGGAGTATCAGGTCTTCTAAATACATCTGAGTTCTTGCTCAGATTCCTGACAGGGCTCTGAAGACATTTTGTGAAAGACTACAAATGCTGCTGAGCTCATGACAGCCTCTGAACTGTTTGAGTTGTACCTCTTTAAGTAACACAAAGGGAGCTGTATGTGTTAGATCTTACCCCTGTTAATGAGTAAAGAAATGTAAACAAGGTTGTTTGGGTGGGTGGGTGACATTCACCTTTCCAACCAGCCTGTGCTGGCAGTGTTGCATGTGTACCCAAAATAAACTAAAGAATTGCAGTGGCCATGAAGAACAGCTCTACGTGGTCCCAAATATTAGTTTTTAGTGGCTGTGCTGGCAGTCTGAACATCAAGGCCACTGCAGAGAAGTAGCCAGTGGTGTACCTGAGTTAGGAAGAAAACTCCAATTTTTCTATACCTTCTCTGCAAGAATTATCTTCATAAATCTGGGGAATTGCCAGCTAGAAAGCCAGCTTCCCAATGCCTGAGGCATCTTGGCATCTCTAAGCAAGTCACTGGCACAGTGCTGCTCTGGAAGAGCTCTGTGAGAGCCATGCTGTACCTCAGGCTTTAGTCGGTACCACCACACCACAGGCTGTGCTGGCAGCTCCTGAGGAGTGCAAACACTGTGGATTTCATGGCAGTTTTCCAGAGAGATGAGGGTTTCTGGGGACTAGTCCTGTCTCCTCCTGCTGCTAACACAACTCATGATGCTGATTATACCCTGGACTTTTGTCCATAGGACCATGAACAGGCCTTCTGAACAGACGAGAAAAAAATCCTTGTATTTACAAAATCTGGGCAACACTAAGGCCAGACCTGGCTACTGAATTATGTCTGAATTTGTAGCCCTCCCATGTTGACAGCTATTCTCAGGGCTACCACACTGGAATGGGGCATGGGCTCTTGGAGGCCCTGATCTTTGGAAGAGGAGCCTAATCTTTCTGTTTTACCTTCTTCTTTTTGCCCTGACCCATTTGCTTATCAGCACTTGTCCATGAGTAAATTGCTTTTGCTAGGACCCAGGGCAGAAAGTCTCTCTTGAAGCCTTCATCCATGATACTAGCCTGGGGCAGTGTTTGCTAAGCCTGTCATACTGGGGGAAATCTTTTCCTTGGATTAAAATTGGTGCCACACTGTGACCTTCCCAAGCTGCCACAGCGCTGTTGTGCCTGGGGATCAGCCTGTGGCACAGCCCTGCTACTGTGGCTGCTGATCTGCTGGGCTTTGGGGACACATGGCCATGAGTATGGGCAGGCAGCAGGCACAATGGCTCAGCCACATTTGTGGCTGAGTGTATCCTAACACGCATGTTGGGAATCACTGATGGAGGACAGACATGTGGATTTTGTTTCTGCTTTCACACCCAGTACACTCAGAGACTCCTCCACTCATCCCACAAGAGATGGTTTGGCTCCAAAAATCCTCAGAGAGCAATTGGCCAAGGTGACTCTGGCCGTTTACACCTTTGAGCTGTTTATCCCTTCCCAGGTTCTTGCGATAAGACGTTACTGGTTTGGAGGAGCCTGGTCTGATATGGCATGGGGGAAGTACTTACTGCATGCCATGGATTGGAACTTCCCCCTGCAAGTGGCTGGGCACAATGGCTTTCATTCACTCTTGGCTGGCAGAGATATGTGTAACAAGTGCCAGCACAGAAGCCCTGACTAAAGCTCCACACATATCCCTGGAAAGTTGATGTGCTTTGATGGGATGTAGTGATGTTGATGCTTGTGACTACAGGCTGTGTTTTGCATGGAGATGGCAGAGGGCAAGTCAAAGGGCACTGGCTTGGGAAGTGGACTAAGAAATGCAGCATGTGGTGTGGGGACTGCAGCTCAGGTATGCACTTGTGACTAGTGGGGTGGGTATGTCCTTTGAGGGTGTAATTTTTTCCCAAAGAAGAATCATTTCCAGGGGTGGCTGTAGCCTGGCCAGGCTGTGCAGCAGCATAGTGCATGTGATGCCAGAGAGGCCACTCTATTGCTGCTCTGGGGTTTGAGGTGCCACATCATAGGGGACACCTTGGGGATGCATGATCAGCTGCTCCTCTGTCATAACCTCCTGTGTCCTACTTTGCAGCCACCACGGCCTCTCCTCATCCCCTTCTCACATTTTGAGCCCTTCCACAGTGCAGTTTTTTGCCTGAATTTTATCAACTCCTCATTGGTCAGAAGACCAGCCTGTGCGAGGGCTCTAGTCTGATCGTGTGGCAGATCCGGGGTTCTTTACTAGCCTCTGCTGTGCTCACCCGGCAGCAGGCAGGGGCTGTTCACCCGCGGGATTGTGCGGGTCTAGGACGAGGCTGGAAGCGGGGGGATCCTTGATACCCTCTCACCTCTCTGCCCCGGAGTGTTGCTCTGCGCGGGGCCGGGGCTGGTGCAGAGTGGCGGGGCGGGTGCGGGCCAGTGGGCGGTGCGGAGCCGGGGCACATGCGGATGCGGACCGGACAGGGAGCACGGCGGGGGATGGCGGCGGCGGACCTGCAGGAGCTGCGGGCGCTGGTGGAGCGGGCGGGCGGCCGGCGGGCAGTACTGCTGGTGGCCGAGGTGGCGGAGGGGGCCCCGGCGGCGCCCGCGCTGGCCGCCTTCGCCCGCGACCTCCTGGACGACGAGGCGCCTTGCGCAGCGTGCCCGGGGCCGGTGCCGGGGTGCCGGGCGCGGCGAGCGCAGGGCGCGGGGCGGAGGGCGCTGGGAGCGCGGCTGCTGCTGGTGCTGTGCGGCGGCGGCGCGGCGCGGGACCGCGCGGCGCGAACTCGCCTGCGGGAGGTGGTGCGGGACGTGTGCGGCCGCCTGCCAGCGGGGCCGCCGCCCGCCGTCGTGGGCGTCCTGCTGCCCGGCGGGGACGGAGAGGACGCGGCGGTGCTGGACGCGGCGCTGCGGCGGCACTTCCCGGCGCCCGGCACGGTGCAGGCGGCCCGGTACAGCCCGGGCAGCCCCGGCGACTGCCGTGCCGCCGCCTGCCGCGCCCTGCGGGCTGCCCTGCAGCACCCCGCAGGTACCAGGGCTGGGGGACCCCTTCCTTCCTCCCTCCCTCCCTGCCACACCCGGGGCCCGGTTTTTACGGTGGGATTTGCTCCGTTTTCCTGTGGGATCCTCCCCTTCTCAGTGAGATCTACCCCATCCTAATGGTTTCTGATCTCTCCTCATGGGATCTCCCCTACAAAGGGGTCAGGCTTTTCCCATTAGGATCTGACAATTCCTGATGGGAGCTTCTCCTGACCCAATGGGATCTGGCTTTTCCCATTGGGATTGGACCACTCACTACTGATGGGATCTTTGCACAATCAGATCTGCCTTTTCCAAATGAAATCTCTTTCATGCTGGTGGGATCAGAGCCTTTCCAATGGGATCTGCCTCTTTCTGGTGAGGTTCCCAGACCTGCCAGTCAGAGCGGACAAACATGGATAACAGGGATATGGCAGCTGACAGCCATGACATTGTGGCCATCCATGACATGGTGGCCTCCCATGCTTTTTGGATGTGTGTTCTTGGGGGAAGCAGGACTGGGATGTGGCCTGTGCCACAGGGTGCAGGCAGGACCTGACCTTCCTGCAGGAGGAGGATGTTTGTGCTTATTTTGCATAATGAATAAGTAACAAAAGCGAGTAGTTGTTTGTGTGTAAAATGATAGTCAGTGTGAGGATGGCAGGATGAAAGCTGGGTGTCAGCCAGGCCTGAGGAACAGCATTTGCCCTGGGGTGAAAGGGGAGTTGGGTTTGTGTGTCAATGTGGGGTGATGGGCAGCTGGGCAGGCTCTGCTCTTGCAGCTACCACATAAAACACGTTAATCTTTGGCACTGTTTGTCTTGGGCTGTTTCCCTTTCCTCCTCCCTTCTTTCATTTTTTCCCACTTTTACCTTGCTCCCCAGCATTTCCAGGGGCTTGGGTGTTTTGCTGTCTTGCTGGCTTTATCTTGAGGAATCATGCCACTTGCCTTCAGCACCACAGGGCTGACAGGGCCTCCTGGGGTCTCTGGGACATGGGGATGATTGGCTGCAGTTCAGGTGCTTCTTTCTATAGGCTCAGCCCAGAATCCTGGATCTGAATGTTGAGGAGCTTTGAGGTGGCTGGTGGCAAGGGCACAGAGCTGTCTTCTGCCACCTCTCTACTGAGGCACACACAATGCTCTTTCCAGCTTCTCTCCTTCACATGCTTTTGTCTTCCTCACATTGTTCCTGCTGCAAGAGTTTCTGGTGTGCTCCCAGACACCTGTGAATCCTCCAGTTCTCCTTGCAGCAGTCTGGTGGGAGAGCAGCTGCAGAATCATCCCTGCATACCTTTTTCTGCCTTGGCACTTTGCTGGTGCTTGGCTCAGTATCTGTATTTTTGTGGCTGGCTGTGGAGAATGAGAAGCAGGAGGAGCTGGATTGGGTGTTATAGCCTGCTTGTGTGTGCTCACTCATTTCTGATGTTCTGCCTGGTGCTCTGAGTCATGGAAGTGTCCCAGTGTGTGTAATGAGGACACTCATCACCTTCAGGGTTCAACCTTAGGCAGGGACAGCTCCTTTCCTTGCTTCTGTGAGCTCTGCCTCCCAAAATCTCCACCTGGACAGAGGGATCCCAAGCATAGCTGTGCCTCCAAAGAGCAGTTGAACACTTCAGGCAGTGCACCCCAGGCAGTGCACTGCAGTTTTTTGTTTGTTGACTGTCAGAAAGACACTGAGCCCTTTAGTGTCGCAATGGCTCGATAAAGTGAAGGACACTGAAGTGGTTTGTCATTTGTTATCTGATTAGGAGGTGAAAGGCTGGATGGTATTTCAATGGGGGTACTGAACTGCTGCTGTTGGAGACCATATAAAATTACACTGCTGTAGCATTTTACAGGCTGCTGTAGTCTTTTACTAAAATGGCTGGAAAGTCTGCAGTAACTTTGTTGTCTTCTAGAATAATTACCATACATTGACCACATGCTCCCTGCAATTTGCAAGCAGTTACAGCTGCAGTTTTCAGAGTGCTGCTGCAAGGCCCTGTGTCCAGCAGGCCTCCATGGGAGGGAGGAATTGCTTAATAAAGCAGGGAGCAGTAAACAGGCTGATGTGGTAGATGCTGTGCGACAATGCAAAAGGAAAACTTCCTTCTGTGGGAATTCTCTAACTGTGTCAGTCCCCAGCCTCGCCTCAGTGTGCCAGCTGAGCTCCTGACAGGTTTCTTGCTCAATCTCAGCTGCCACATCCAGGTTGGTTTTGCCAGCAAGGTGGCAAAGTAAAAACTGACACCAGAGACAAATTTCCAGGGTAGCAGAGTGGTTTCAGCCAGAAATAAGGACTGCCAGCAGTTGCTCTGTGCTTTCCAGTGGTGGGTTTTGTGGAGTGGATCTGGTTTTGTTGATAGGACCTGGTTTTGTTGCCAGGCTCATGGAGGGAGAGGTGAAGAAGAAGCAGGGCTGACCTGCTACCAGTCTGAACTCATCTTCTCTGGTTTATTCAGAAGACATGAAAGACAGGGAGAGGTGGAGGTTGCCATCCTTTCTGCAGTGCATTTCTTGGAACCAGAGGAGCTGGAGAAAAGATTACAAAGCAAAAGCTGAAAACAACATTCATGAAGGTATGCCCAGCTCCCTCCTTGCACTCTGTTGTGATTGTCAGAAGTTCCTCATGATTCCCTGGTGGTTCTGGTGCCCAAGCCCCTTGCTGGTAGCCTCTTCCAGCTACTTCCACCTCTGCAGCTGACCTTGCTTCCCTGGCTGTGGTTTGGCCCAAACCTGAAGACAACCAGCACATGTATCTGCTTTGTTGCCATTTCCTGACCTTTTGCTTGTCTAAACAAAATCACACTGAGTCTGGTGCCCAAATACATGCCTGGAAGCACTGCTGAACTCAGCTGCATTTTGTTTGAATGTTTGATTAGACTCTCCATCTAGCACCCTGATATGTGATGTTTTCTGCAAACAGGGGTGGAAGGAGTGTTCCCAAAACATTTGCTTTTGGGGCTGGCAGAGAGAAGGGAGAGGGCAGTATGCCATGGGCTCCCTGATTCTAAAGGAAATTGTTCAGGTAACACACAGCATAGCACTCAGCCTGTGTGCATGGTTGGCACTTTGGCTTGTACTTCCCAGCAGTGACTTTCTTTTTGCAGGAGTGCCTCATGCAGGAGGCTACAGGGCTTGTGGTGTGGAGATCCAGGTTGTACTATGAAGCACAAAGAGGAGGGAAAGCTCCCTCACTGTAAAAGGAAAGACTAGACCAGACTAAACTAGACTAGACTAAACTAGAATAGAATAGAATGTTATATTTTCCCTTGAAAGGAACCTACAATAATCATCTAGCCCAATTGCCTGACCACTTCAGGGCTGGCCAGATTTTAAAGGATGTTATTAAGGGCCTTGTCCAAATGCCTCTTAAATATAAAAAATACTTAAAGAGCATAAGAGTCAGACAAAACAACTGAAATGAATGCCCAATTTATGCAGCTTTGAGACATGTGAGACATAGGAGGCTTGTGAGACCCACTCTCCATGGTCAGAAAATGGAAGTGCCTGATCTTGCTGTCAGTCATGCAATTTGTTTTGAGATTGCTGAGACTTCAGGAGGCCAGGAGCTAGGCCCTGTGCTCCTTTGCTCTATTTGCTGAAGCAATGTTAAGTTTGTAAAACAAAATGAAAATCAGTTTTGGAAAAACAGCTGTGCTTATGTTGTGAGTATATATCAATTGCTTCAGCCCATGCTTTTTTTTCATCTTAATCTGCATTTTCTGGGAAGGAGGGGTTTTCCACTCAGCTCTGCCTTGACTCTCTCTGCTCCCTGCAGGCCTGCAGGGCCCTGAGGAAGAAGTGGCCCTGGCCAGCCTTTCCCCCCATGGGAACTGTGAAGGAGCTGCTGGAGGCACAGGCACCTAGAGCTGCTGGCATCCAGCACAGTCCGCAGCCCAGACCTGCCCAGGGATTTGGAGCAAGGGGAGGAGGAGCTGGTGCAGGCCCTCTCCTCCCAGGACACACAGCTCCAGGGAAAAGCTGCCTGGCTGAACTCGTCGGGGTGTTTTTAGCTGCCAGCAGCACTGAGGGGCTGTGCCAGAGAGCCATTCCCTGCTGCCCCGGGGCACTTGGAGCTGCAGCTGGACACTGGGCCTCTGAGAAGCCCTTTGGGGATGTACCTCACATCCCACGTTGGGACTTTGAGTGTGAAATGCAGCCGCCTGTTTGAAGAATGAGAAATGTTTTCTGATTCTGAGCAAAGCTCCCTGCTGAGGTTGCTGGGGCTGGCCTCCCTGGCAGACTGATTCTGCTGCCTTGTTTTCCTGCTTTATTGGTGCTTGGAAGTTCCCACCCTCTTTGTGATCAAAAACCAAACCAGAACAGAACAAACCAAACCAAACCAAAACACACAATCCCCCCCCAGCCAAGTAACAGAGTGGCTTGGAGACTGCAGTGGGACTAAATGTGAGCTCTGGGATCCACCAGCGACTGAAAAGGCTCGAATGTAACAGTGTAACATGAAGAATGCAGCAACAGCCCAGCCGGAGTGGCAAGAATAACGTGAAAGACACTGACAGTACTGGCTTGTTGAATAAAGACACTTAATTTCCAAACTGGAATGTGCTTATTTGTTCGCCATGGTGTTATACATTATGTATAGCTTAACTCTTATTTATCTTGGCTTGAAAAAACTGGCTATAGGGATGGAATGGAAGTGACCCCAGTGCCTGAAATGCAGAAACCAGAACTGAGTGCAGCCCAGGCGGGGCAATGGAGAAGGCAGGACATCTCCCCTGGTGCCCAAGAGTGGGGCAGCCCCTCTTGGCATCGCGGGCAGGGGTCTGGTAAGCTTTCATTAGTAACTTTCATTAATAACTTTCACTGACTGATACCATTATGCATCCTCGAGGAATTCAAGCCCTTCATTGGGTATTTCTTCCTGGACTTTCCCTGGCGCAAATCCACCAGCCTGGGCATCCCATCCGTCTTGTGCCACATGCGTTAAACCCATGGGACAAAATCGCTGCTCCTTGCACTGCCACGGGACACGCTGTGCCCTCACAGATGCCGGGCCTGCCCGGGCGGGGGAAGCAGCCTTCTCCGGGCACGGCACAAAGGGGGCACCGGCGGGGTCACTCGCGGGGAGCTCACAGCTCCGGTCCCGCTCGTGCGGGCAGCGGTGTGCGCTCGGCGGGCGCGGGAGCCGTGGGGAGCCGGTGGGGAGCCCGTGAGGGCTGCGGGGAGCCGCGGGAGGCCCGCGGGGCGCCGGGGTGTCCGTGAGGGGTGCCGGGTGTCCGTGAGGGGCGGCCGACGGTGCAAGGCCCCCGGCGGCAGGGCTGCCCCGCTCACGCCTGCCTGTTTCTCCGCCGTCCCGCGCAGGCGATCACTCGGGCAGCTCTCCCGGGCGCAGCGCGGAGCCGCCGGAAGGGGCCCTGGGCTGCACTTCCGGGCCGGGCAGCGGCGGCGGCGGCGGAACCGCGGCTGGGCCGGAGCGGAGCCGACCCGACCCCCCCCGGAGCCTTCGGACCTCCCCGAGCCCCCCTCCGAGGGCAGCCGGCCGGCACCATGATCACCTCGGCCGGTGAGGCGGCGGCGCGGGGCGGCGCGGTCCGCCGGGGTTTCGCTGAGTCAGGGCCGTGACTGAGCACCGCCACGGGGCTCCGCGCCCCGCGCACCCCGGACGGCAGCGAGGGGCCGGCACGAGCGGCTCTTCTTGAGGCCGGTGCCGTGCCCGGCTCCTGGCGGTGCCGCCCGGGGCTCCGGTCCGGTGCGGGGTCCGGGATCGGCGCGTTTGGGTGTGAAAGCGGCAGGGAGCTGGCCGGGGGAAAGGCCGGGGTGATGCAGCGTGTGAGGACTGGAGGTTTCGCCGTGTTCGTGCGTCTTTTGGGAGCTTGGTAGCAGAGAAAAACAGAGGAATTGTTTCCAGAAATACTCAGGCCCGAGATGAGCATGCGGCTGGTTGTGGCTTGGCGAGAAAAACCAAGCAGAGGGTGACAGTGTCCAGGGAGCTTTCTCTTCCTGAACCCTTTGTTTAAGTCTTCATTTTAATTGAGGAAAAGTAGGAATTAATTTTAGAGGCGTTTAAAAAATGTAAAAAGGGTGTGTGGGAGTGGGGTATGTAGGTGGTGTGTAGGAGTGAGATTGCATTCTCCTGACAGATCAGGTAAATGCAGGAACTTATTTTAAATAATAATAAAAATAATTAAATCCCAAAGCAAACGTTTGGTGCAGAGATGCAGGAAACAGCTGGAAGGAGCTGGAAGTGGGATGGCTGCTGAATCTTCCTTCTTTGCCCAAGAGTGGTGTTCCTTCAATTCCTGTTACTGATGGATGTGTGTTAACCTGGTCTTTAGGAGCAATTCCTGATGATTGAGGATCCTCAGCTTCATTAGGCAAAGGAATAAATGTGTTCTTGTGAGAAAACTTTCCAGATCATCAAACCTCCCTCTCTGATGCTTCACTAAAGTTTGTGTTACTCTTCCTGTTAATATCTGACAGGAAGATCAGATGGTTCCCTTCTTGCTGGAGCAGCCCTGCTCCCTTCCCAGGTGTCCCTGGGAGCCTCCAGGCAGGAGCTGCTGCCAGGGCTCCTGTTCCCAGCCCCTGCTTTGCTCGTGGCTCAGACGTGGTGCCAGCACCGGGCACAGGCTCTGCCCAAGGGAGGGGAAGGTGCCTGATGGAGCTGCCAGGAGCTGCTCCCACTTACACATCTGTGTGAGGTTTGCCTTCTCTGCCTCCCACTGCAGCCAAATGATATTATTGGTCATATTTTATCTTAACCCTCTGTGCTGTTCAGAGTCTGTGTTGGTACATTTTGGTTTGGACCTGCTCCTTTAGATTTGTCAGGATCTTTTGGGAGCCCAGTTCAGCCCTCCCAAGGCTTGCTGGCCTTTCCAGTTCCATGTGTTTTTTCAGATTTAGAGAAGCTGTACAGCAGATTAAAGATTTAAAGCAGTGATTTGTGTTGGACTTTGATCAGGTCATATTCCAGCCCTTTCCATTGCATCTTTGCAGTCTGGCAATGAAACCACCTATCCCTTGAACCTCAGTCATGTCAGTTAAACAGTATTTCTGTAACTGCACAAATGTTCTGGGACAGGATCAGCAGTCAAAAGCACAAAGCTGTGAGGTACATCTCACCTCATCCATGAGGCCAGTTTCCTTGGCATGGAAAAATTCTGTTTTCCCCTAGGAAGGATCACCTTTTATAAATAATGTACCTTTCCAGTTATAAATTTTGAACTATTTTACATTATATTTAATACAAAATTGAATCTGACCTTTAAAGTTTTGTACTGAAGATTTAAAATCAGTATTCCAGAGACAGCCTTCTTTCCTGTTCTGTTGGTTTTAAACTAAATGACAAGCTTACTTTTGATACAGAGAAGCCAAAAGTAACCATGATTTTGTTTTGCAGCTGGAATTATCTCTCTTCTGGATGAAGAAGAGCCACAGCTCAAGGTAAGCTCTTACATATGAGAGCAAATAACAGCAAATGCATTATGTGGAGAGCTTAAAATAAAAAAGGAGCAGATCTCAGTAATTTATGGTTAGGCAGCAGCAGGTGGGCACCAAACTGTGTCTAGCCTGAAAGCTAAAAGAAAGGGCTTGAATAAATGATAACAGATTGAAAACTTCATTGTTTTGAGCATGGATCAAAAGGAGCTTCAAATGCAAAATTCTCTATTGATGAAAGCTCCCATCTCTCTGGTAGTAATGGGGCTTTGTTACTTAAAATTGTTCCAGGGGCTGCATTTTGACTATGTAAAATTCAAAGCTGAAGAACAGCTCAGGTTTTTAGAATAATTTAACCAATGTAGAACAAAATCAGTTACAGTTTTCACTTGGAAACAAATCACAGTAATAGTACAAGAAGAAGAAAACAGCAACAGAAACTTTCCAGGGCACAGAGGGTAGGAATCCACAGAACATCAACACTCAGAGTGGTGGTTTGGAACATGCACTTTTCAATATTTGTAATTCCCTAATTGTTCTTCTTGGATGCACACATAGGTAGTAATGGATCTGAATGATCCCTGATTTTGCTGTGAGCTGATTACAAGTGGGCTGATTGTGGTTTGTTTATCATCTGAAGTACTCTGTCCATGCAGATCAATAGAGTTGGCTGCTGCAGGCCACAGGTTGATTCCATGTGCTGCACAAAGGTTGTCACAATTTCATCTGTCAGACACATCAGAGAGAGGCCATGGAAGGGAATGCTAGAGTTGTCTTACCTGTGAAGTGAACAGCTCTTTATTTGCAAAGGACTTGCAAAGATTAGTGAATGCTTGCAAAGATCTTTTAAAATAGAATTTCCTGTTGAAATGGGTCAGTGTTCATGATATTCATCGTAGAATGTACTTCATTTTTACTGGGGAAAGGTGGTAAATGCATTTTTAATATAATATAATTTTACTTTTTTGGTTTTTTTAGGAGTTTGCTCTTCACAAGTTGAATGCTGTTGTGAATGACTTCTGGGCAGAAATCTCTGAGTCAGTGGACAAAATGTAAGAGAAGACACTTAATAGTGCTTAAAAAGAACATGGGATATGAAGTGGCTGTAGTTCTGGTTTCTTGACAATGGTTAATACAGCATGTAGCTCCATATTTCCTAGAAATCTCTGATGTGTGTGGTTGTGGGGTTGGAGCTGTGGTCCCAAAGATTCAAGTTCAGTCAAGCTTGTACTTGGGTTGTTTGTCCTTAACAAGATCTGAGCACCCAGAGCTGATGCTCTTCTCTCCCTCCTCTGCAGTGAAGTTCTCTATGAAGACGAAGGGTTTCGGAGCCGCCAGTTTGCTGCTCTGGTTGCTTCTAAAGTTTTTTACCACCTGGGAGCCTTTGAGGAATCCCTGAACTATGCCCTGGGAGCTGGTGACCTCTTCAATGTCAACGACAACTCGGAATACGTGGAGACGATCATCGGTAAAGAACTGTTGCTGCACAGGAAAAGCTCTTGTGTTGTCCCAGCTGCTGTAACTTTGAAATTTTACTTGGTTTAGCTTTTTTCTCTGTATTCTTCTTGCTGTCTCTGTGCTCATGTAAACCGATGCTGCAGCTAATTTTACCCAGTTTATTTGTACTTTCTTATATTTTGGGATTCTGTAATGGAGCTGACTTTGGAGCTCTGGAGTTCTTTTCCCTTATTCTTAACCCTTATTCTATAGTGAATTCCTAATAAGATTGCTTTGGTTGTTTATTGTCCTTTCTCTCACCTGTGTGCTGATGTTATCAGTTTCAGCATGACTTTGGAAGTAATTGACTGGTAAGTGCAGCTGCACACCTAATTGAGAGGGACAGTTGTGTTTATCCACCCACAACAAGATGGCAAGTCAGCAGTTGACTGCAGGTATAATTTCAATGCCTTTTAAAAATCTCATCTGCTGGAGTCACTTGCTTTTTACAGGATATGATGGAGCTGGGCTGGCTTTCAGTCCCCCCAGCTGGTGTTTGCAGTGGAGCTAGGAAGTCTCCTACTGCTGTTTTCTCATTTATTTAACATGACACTTTGAGAAAAGATCATATCATTGGTTTAATTTTTAAAATACCTACTTGTTTTCAGCACTAAAATCAGAATTGGTTAGGAGATAAGTGTTTTCCACTATTATCTATATATGATTACACAAATGTGTAATTTCCCATACTGTACTTCTGTAGAAAATGTTCATGCACATGCTGGTCTCTTCACCTGTACAAAACTGCAAAAATCTGGGAACTTGACTTTTCCCCCCATATCTGTTCATTATCTCTTCAGCAAAATGTATCGACCACTATACCAAGCAGTGTGTGGAGAATGCAGAGCTGCCAGAAGGGGAGAAGAAACCCGTGGACGAGAGGCTGGAAGGGATAGTGAACAAAATGTTCCAGCGGTGCTTGGATGACCACAAGTACAAGCAGGCCATCGGCATCGCTCTGGAGACGCGCAGGCTGGACATCTTTGAGAAAACCATCCTTGAGTCGGTATGTGCAAGAGACAGGAGGTGCCTGTAGCTAGGCTTTTCCAGGTATGGACCCAGAAGTCAAGTGCAAGATCCATGTTGCTGTGGAACTTGCCCTGTTTTGTGTGAACAGAACAAAAGATAAAACTCTGGGGTTTTCAGTTCAGCATGTTGATAGAAAGCAGAGCCACACGGGACTGTCAAATATAGAAAGATCCCCCCTACTTTTAGGAAATCCTTGAGCCACAAATTTATGGGAAAATATTCCCAGGAGGCTTGGTTATGTGCCCTCTTCTTAAGGTATTCCCTGTCAGCTACTGGCAGAGATACAATACTGGTATAATGTAAGAACAGCCCTTTTATTTAGTTGTCTATCAACTGCTGTAATTCACTGTGGGAAGGGATCCTTAGAGCTGAGTAAGTGATTTATTCATGTCAAACAAAAGAAGAAACTCCAGTAGGTGGGTGAGCTGCTCTAATTTTTGGTGACTGTGTGCAGTCTTGGCCTGCAGTGACTCCAAGGTGGTGCACCTTGGCTTTAAAGTCTTTCACTGAGGGTTTAAGGTAAGTCTTGTTACTGTTGGAGGCAGTAAGAGAAGCAGGCCTAGAGTCATCTGCAGCAGCTCAGCAGTTGTGTGCAATCTTGTTATGCTGTAGTATCTCAATCATATCCCAGACAGACAGCTTGAATCCTTTAAATTTTACTGCTTTTCAGTTTATAACTTTTATGTATGTTTAGGTGTTTCCCATTTCTGTGTATGAGTGATAATCATAAGGCATCCATCTTGCTTTCATTGTTCTCCTTGTTGTCCTATGCATTTAATAACCTGCCATTATAAATCCCTCATTCTGAATTACCTTTCTGAGGTCTAGTAACCAAATCATTTTCTCAGGTTTGATCTTTTCTTGGTGCATGGTTTGTTTTGCTGACATTTTATGTTAGTGCAATGAATTTCACCGGATTCAAAACTGATTGTTTGAACAAGAAGGGTGAAGGGAAGATAGATATTGTACTTATAAGTTAATATTTTGCATGTTTTAGCTTCTGAATTAAATATTGGTCCTGCATGATTTTGCTGGTGTTTTTTCTTTAAACTGCAATACACCTGTATATAAACTTTTCTGAAAATAGGAAAGGAAACTGTGAAGTTTTATATGCACGTTTGGTCTGCTTTAGAAAATAGAAAAAGGGTAGCTTTATTTTCCTCTCTAAATCCTGCTTGTCAGTCTGATGTTTGATATCCCTGAATTTTCTTTCAGAATGATGTTCCTGGGATGCTGGCCTATAGCTTGAAGCTCTGTATGTCTTTGATGCAGAATAAACAGTTTCGTAACAAAGTCTTGAGAGTTCTAGTTAAAATCTACATGAATCTGGAGAAACCAGACTTCATCAATGTGTGCCAGGTAAACTTTTCAAAGTCATCTTTAAAGATAATAAAAAGTTGCACTTCTTTGGGTATATTTGGCGTGACATCTACCTGTTCTCTGTCTTTTGTTCAGTTAAATGAAATATATTTTCCTGGTTGCGTGCTTCCAACATATATCAGAGTGAGACCAACTTGAAAAAGAGATGTAAAGATTGCATATTTGGTCAATTTATAGAGAAAGAAATCCGTTCAAAGGCAGTTTGAGGACACAGACAACTCTGACAGAATATTTTAAGCCTATGTAGGGAGTATCAGATGGTAGGTTCACAGCTTGGAATTTTATTTATTCCTCACAAGAACATTACCAGTGCTTTGTTTTTGGGTAAGCCATTGTCTGAAACTGTTTAGACAACCAGTTGTGAAGTTACTCAGATGTTCTCAGATCTTTCCAGTCTTGGTATGCCACGTGACTCAGAGTTATGCCTGTTTCATTTCAGCTGAGACATCCCTACAGAATGACTGGTGCTTCTTCAATGTGCTTTTGAATTTCTGTGTCTAGTAGGACAAATCTTGGTTTTCTATGAAAACCCTTCTGAGTTTTCTATTGTCTTTGATAAAAGAGAGAAAAATTTTCTCTCTTTGAAGGGGGTGTTCTGTGGAGCAGCAGATGAGAGCATTGGAATGTGGCCTTGGGTGGTGTTGCTTTCTCATTCTGAAGTATCTAATGTCTTTTCCTATTTTTTTTCTGTTCTTCCATTTCTCCTGCTCAGTGCCTGATATTCCTGGATGACCCACAGGCTGTGAGTGACATCTTGGAAAAATTGGTGAAGGATGATAACCTTCTCATGGCCTACCAAATCTGCTTTGACCTGTATGAAAGTGCGAGCCAGCAGTTCCTGTCCTCTGTCATCCAGAATCTGCGCACGGTTGGAACTCCCATTGCCTCCGTGCCTGGATCCACCAACACAGGCACTGTCCCTGGGTCGGAGAAGGACAGGTGAGGAGATGGACTTGAGAGGTGGTGGAGTTCTTTGGCTCCAGTTCTGCTCTAAGGGAGCCTCATGTTCCATGTATGGATGCTTTTTACAAGCTATCAAGTTACTCCCCTTTACTTAAGTATAGGCAAGACATGCCATTTGCTCAAAACAAAATTGTGTATTAACAAAATCCACTTGTTTTTAAGGGGATTTTTCTTTGCAGTTGAGATAAGCACAGAGCAGTTATACTGGGGTTCAGCTAATGAGCAATAATTCATTAAGCTACAGCATGAGTTGCTTGGGGTTGCTCATTCTATGTGGTCTTGGCAGCAACTTGCAGAGCTAAGGAAGGGAGGAGTTCAGGGAAAAAGCTCATCACAGCTATGTGCAAGTTTGGTTTCAATAACAGCTTGTTAGAAGAGTGAGCTGAGATGATACTGTGGTGTCAACAGACCCTCTTGTACTTGCAGTTCAGAAGAGCTGCTTCAAATCTACTTTGAGTTTTTAAGAACATGTTCAGTGGTCAGTATCATAGATCTTAACTACAGGAAGGTGCTCTTAAGAAAAATGCAGGTTGGCACTACCCATTCTGTCATCTTTATTTCTTCTTTTGGTGACTTACGGGAGAACTGGCCAACCTGTGCTAAGGTTGCTGCCCAGCTCAGGGGCAGCATGGAAGAAGTTTGTTCTCCATCTGCTCTGTAATCACAGAATCAATAGAATGCTTCCTGGTACTTTCACCAGAGCTCTCATGTCTGTGCACAGCCTGCTCCCAGCACTCTTTGATAGTGTGTGGTGGAGAATCCCACCTAGATCCAGGCTGACTGAACAAAGGGGTTTTGCAGCTGTGGAGCTGAGTGTTTATACTTTTGAATCAGTGACACAGGCATGGCAAGAATTTTCCTCTTCCTCTCTTCTTTTCCATTGAAATAAAAGGAAAGACACAGAGTAATTTATGTCAGCCTGTGAAGCATTAGAACAAGGTGCTAACAACAGCTTAATGTGTTTCATTTCTGTGTCAACACTCTAGGATCCATGCTAATAGTGACAAGCAGAAGGCTTCTAGGGGAGGATATAATTATCCTTGATGCCTTGTTTGTTGACCTTGTTTTCTCACCTATGTCTGTGCTTCCCTACAAGCACCTTTATTTTTGTTGTCTCTGTAGGTGGAATAAGAGAGTAGGGTTTTCCAGGCCTTTGCCTTCAAGTTCCCTGAAAATTGAGTGGAGGAGGAGTTTTCTGTGCAGCAGTGAGCTCCAGATAGTGAGCCCTTGTTCTGTCAAAGTCCTCTTTTCCAGTCATCATCTTCAAATCCCAGGTTACTCCTTCAGGACAATGTTCAGCCATAATTACAGTTCCTGACTTTTTGCAAGTGATGCATTTTTCATTTTTATTTTATTTCAGTGATGCTATGGAAGCAGAAGAGAAACCAGGAAGCACTTGTGCAGCAGGGAGATCTGCAGAAGTTGTGAGTGCTATTTCTGAAACAGACCTTATTTAGTTTTTCTTATGTGTTCTCTTTGGATGTCTAGGATTTCTAAATTGGTTTGGCTAATAAAGAATGGAATTCCTTTTCTGTGTGCTTGGAGAAAAGGTGACCGATGATCTCTGAGGGCTAAAAATCTGGCTTAATGTCCAGCAGTTCAGATACTGAAAGCTGTGTGAGAGTGGGAAATGGTCAGGGTTCAGTAGGAATTACTGAGTTCTGAAAAAGGAGACAGAAAGATCTGGTCCATGTATTTGCTTTTTGATATTGAAACAATTAACTCATCCCTAAAGAAAGGGTCTGAAATTTAACTGCTGCTGAAAACCTCTTCCTTCTTTCAAAAACCCAACTGTAGTTCTGGTTGGGTAGAACTGATGCTGTTCTGCAGGAGAGGCAGGAAGGGATGCTGATGTAACATGGTTTCTTTTCCATGGAAATACAGGTTCATTTATAAAAGGTTTGCCTCTGGCAGGAGACTTAGTGTCTCTGTAATGCCAAACAGCAGTTTGCAGAATGTCAGATGTCTCCCAGATTGTTTTGCTTTCAATGAAAGAATACATTTCTTTTTGAGGAGTCTCTTCTCCACCTGCACTGCTGTGCACAAAATATTTGATTTCTGGGAGGTTTGGGCTTGTGCACCAAGGACAGAAACAATGTCTTCTTAGGCCTAAAACCTGATAGGTTTTGGAATATGGTGAAGGGGACATACCAGAGTGGTTTCTCTTGAATTGTATTTTAGTAGAGTCATAGTTGGGTTCCCATGGATTTTTTTTCCCTTTTTGCTTGTGTGTGTAGAACCCAGAGCCTAAGGACCAGATCTCAAAAATGATTAAAATTTTAAGTGGGGAAATGGCCATCGAGTTACATCTGCAGTTTTTAATACGAAACAACAATACAGATCTCATGATCCTCAAAAACACAAAGGTAAGAGACTTTGTTAAATATGGTTGTCTTGGATTTATCTGATCCATCCTGTGTTGCTTTTGACCATGCTGCTATTGTTTTTAATGATAGCCTGCTATTAGCATGTTGATATTTTAATTAGTTTTTTTTTTTTATTAGTTATAGAAACTCATCTTTTTCTCACTTTTTTTTTTTGGTGGTTTTTTTTTTCATCTGTTCAGTAAGATGGGCAAAATTTACCCTCCAGATCTCTGTCAGATCCATTGCAAATGCTGCTGGTTGGGAAGGGAGGAGTCAGCCAGGACTATGGGTTACAGTATGTTGGTATCTTGGTTGAGATGTTAGGTAAGCCCTTCAGCTTGGCAAGGAAATCCTGATATGTAGTAAAAAACCAATATTTCCATGTGGGAGGCAAAACCAATCAGATACTGTAATGTAGACAGAGTTAGTGAATGGAGTAACTGGTTTTGTTTTAGAAGGTGTTACTTAAGGGTGGGCAAATGAAAACTTACAGGTAAACTAGACTCTTAAATACTTACTAGAATCTGTAGGAGAAGTTTTTTATTTGTGAAATAAGATGCACATTGTCAGTAAAAGTAGTAGGGGCAAGTAATTGCTTGTTAGTGGGCTCATCTATTTCAGATGACATGTCAAATGTATTGGAAAATCTTTTCCATCTGCTGGTGAAGTGTTCAGGATTCTGCAGCAGAGTTCTGGGAACAGCCTGGGAACGTCAGCAGCACTCGCTGTGAGTGCTCAGTTCTGGGAAGCAGAGCAGGGTGGTTCTCCAGTTAAGTGGCAATTTGAATAATCACATTTCTGAAAGAAACTCACATAAAGGATCATTTTGCATGGGAAAGATGGCTAGAGGATATGTTAGAGTGTATTAGCAATCTATTAGCTGATTACAGGGAAATTGCTGGTTAAATTGAGGATCATTACAGTCCATTTTTCTACTGTACTGGCAAGCTTGTTAAGTGACCTTGGGCAGATCTTCTGCTGAGTGATGCTACTGGTTGTTCTTGTTCTTTCAGGATGCAGTAAGGAATTCCGTGTGTCACACTGCAACTGTTATTGCAAACTCCTTTATGCACTGTGGGACAACCAGTGACCAGTTCCTTAGGTAAATCTATGCCAAGGAAGCTGCAATGTCATTTAGAGGTGTTTGAACAACATTGTCTCCCTTCTTAACTTGATAGGTCCAGATTGGTAACTGCAGAACTCTGATGGTGTTAGAGAATTGTTTCCTTTTCTCTATTCTCACAAACTGGCTTTGTTTAACTGCTAACTATATGAACAGCTTGGAGGGTGAAGGTCTGGAATTTCTCTTCTCTCTGTTTACCAGTTAGAGAGTTTCTGAGATGTATCTTCTTATGGTAGAGACTGACAGTACTGAATGACTGTTGTAGGGGAAATGCTAGGGCTGACCTTACAAGGGACTTTAGCAGAGTTTCTGCAGCTTTCCTGAAGTTTCTCCCAGATAATTGATGGACTGCATATTGAGCAGTTCTCTGTCTTTCACTGATATCACCCATGTCTGGAAGCTTGACTACAACCAGGCAAAAATCAGGAATGATGAACGAGAGAGAAATGTAAAGTGGAAATGTGGTTAGCTGCCTTCCCTTCTGGAGCTGCTGTTTAGTTTGAAAGCAGTCTTCAGTGCTCTTAAACCCTGCTTACAGGACTAGGAACAGGCTGTATGAGAAACTTTGTATAAGCTTTCTCTTTTCATCTTCTAGAGACAATTTGGAGTGGCTGGCCAGGGCCACTAACTGGGCTAAGTTTACTGCTACTGCCAGCTTGGGTGTTATACACAAGGTAACATTGCATTCATTTCCATCTGCTCAGTCTAAATGCTTGACTTGTGAACACTGCAAATGTGGAAATAGGGATTCTGAATGGTGCCTGCACTCCAGTGTACCTGGCACAGCTGTAACATATTTTGTGTCTTTGCACTAAAAAAGCTGTGTTTATATTATTTCATCTGACATACAATATAATTTATAGTATGTTTGCTGAGAATCAAAAAGTTGCTGGGATAACATAGCTCAAGGAGAGAGTATTTTTTCTAACTCTTCCTTTGTGAATTGAACAGATTTAATAGTTTCTAGGTATTAAAATTGCAAGTTATATTGGGACATAGCAAAGTTCCTTACTGTAGTAACTTTCAGTTGCTTGAACAGTGATGTGTGGCACTAAAATACAGATTTTAGTGGAGAAAGTAATGGCTATAACACATGTTTAAATATTACTTTGCTGTTTTTTCACATTTCACTTCCCACTGTCTTCCCTTCCTGCTGGACACTGGACATCCAGGGTCATGAGAAAGAAGCATTACAGCTCATGGCAACCTACCTGCCCAAGGACACCTCTCCAGGGTCAGCCTACCAGGAGGGAGGAGGCCTCTATGCCTTGGGTCTCATCCATGCCAACCACGGCGGGGACATCATTGACTACTTGCTGAACCAGCTGAAGAATGCCAGTAATGATGTGTGTACTGGGCTCTGCAGTGAGCCTTTGTTTTGTTGGCAGTATGCAGGAGGGTGCTGGCTGGTTTAGTAGTGGGGGGTAGAGGTAATGAGGCAGCAGTGTGGTACTTAAACCTCCTCTGAGTCTCAAAGGTTGGTCTTAACAATCTGTTGCTTAAGGTTTAGGTAGGATTTTTAGGAATTCTTACGTACTTGACAGTGACTGTAGCTTCATCATATTTACTACTTGTTTTATCTGCTTTGTTTTGCTAGTGGACCTGCAGCATTCAGGCACTGTTATTGTTTATAGCTTAGTTGTCAAGGAAATAAGCCACAAAATGTTTCTGCTGACATGACCTGTAGTTCTAATGCATCTTACACAATAAGAAGTGTTTTACTTCTGCACTTAGTGTTTGTAGACCTCTACGAAAAATATCTTTTTAAGTTGGGAATAGATCTTTGTCTCAGCATGCTGCCTCTTTCTCCTTGTTGAATCTAATTACTTTTTTTTTTTAAATTCCATGAACAAATCTTACTAGTCTTACTGTAAATGTATCCATTGTTAGGATAAAAGAGGTTATAGACTGTTTTTAAGTGGGTACCTTTTAACCCTTTTATTTAAAAGCTATTAGTAGATAGTGGTTTTTACACATGGCACAAATTTTTGGTTTTACATAAATCACTCATTGGGGGAGAAGATTTTGAAGTTACTAGAAAGTCTTCTGTGCTGTGTGTTAAGCTTCTGTTACATGCTGTTTAAGGGCTTTTGAACTGTTTTTCTTCTATTTTCTGCCTCTTTCACTGGACCTGCTGCCTGAGACCATGAAAGTGCTATTTCTAGCAGGTCAAGAGATCATTTTGGGTTGGTTTGGGGCTAAAAGGTTGCAGATTTATATTGATGGAAAGATGTGTGCTTCAGCTGAAGCCATACTGTTCCCTGCTTTCTGACTGAACTTGTATGTGCTTCTCTAGATTGTGCGACATGGTGGCAGCCTGGGCTTGGGGCTGGCTGCCATGGGGACAGCACGTCAAGATGTGTATGATCTGCTGAAAACAAATCTGTACCAGGATGATGCAGTGACAGGTAAATGTTCTGCTTTCAAAGCAAATAACCATCTGAGGCCTTATCAGGCACCTGGGGTTTTTTGGTCATGTTTTTTTCCCCCAGGTTTTCTGTTAGCAGCATAGATTGTTTCTAGCTGTGTTTAACTTACTGACCTTTTCCTGATCATTATGGTTCTTTAGTTATGTGTCAGTAATGTTCAGAGATCCTGTCATGACTGGCACTGTGGCAAGTTTTGATAACACAGGCTAGGTCTTTAAACAGCCCCTTTTTTGCTCTGTTCTTTTCTTTGTCATATGCTTTTTCTTTAGTGTGACTGTTCTCCAGAGCCATGTGCTTTTTTGAGCTGAGAGTTAGGCTTGGAGAAGCTTGTGGGAGTTACTGCTGCATTGGTGGGGCTCATAGGAAAATTATCTCAGCAGCTCTTGGCCCAAGGAAGGGATAATTGAGCTTGAAAAGTACTAAATTGCGGTTACAAACATATTTTGCCATGAATAATGGAGTTGTTAGGCATGGTGATGCCCAGAAGTGATCTATTGCTACATCTGGGGTGTTTCTCTAGATACAGTGTTTATTACTTTTGGGAACAGAGTTGACTTTTTTGCTTCTCTCTGCATTTCAGGTGAGGCAGCTGGCCTGGCACTGGGGTTGGTTATGTTGGGATCTAAAAATGCCCAGGCTATTGAGGACATGGTTGGCTATGCACAGGAAACCCAGCATGAGAAGATCCTGCGAGGCCTCGCGGTTGGAATCGCTCTGGTCATGTATGGGAGGATGGAGGAGGCAGATGCTCTCATTGAGAGTCTCTGCAGAGATAAGGTAAATTGAGCTGTGACTTCATCCCTGACTCTTGTGTTACCTGGCTGACCTTCTGTCTGTGAATCTCCAGCTGTGGTGGGTTGGCTCTTTTGAACCAGAGAAGTTCTTACATAAGTGTGAAGTAGGACTGTTTCACAAGTTCCTGCACTCTGATCAAACATACAAGAATAATACTGCTTAGTTGTGTATTTCTTTAGCCTTATGCTTGGTCTTCATAGTCACGTGAGCAGCTGCAGGGAGTAGATCAGGATGTAGTGGTTAAAAACTGACAAGACTTGCTGCAGGTGAGTCATTTCAAGGCTCTGGCAGTGATCATTGCAGATAGCAAGTAAGAAGCAGAATGACACCTCTGCCCTACACTCCTGCAAAGCCTGCAACATAGCATGATCTCTGTCCCCCTGAACTTAGTAATGACAACCCTGCTTTGGTGATTGCCCTGTTACTTGTCCCAAAGAAACAATTAACAATGAGGCTGACCTGTGACCTGTTAGCAGGTTCAAGACACAAGAGTGGAACAGATTTAAAGTTAGAATTACTGAGTCACTGTTTGGATGGATGTGAAATATTGCTGCTCTCTCTTCCAGGATCCAATTCTCCGTCGTTCTGGCATGTACACTGTGGCTATGGCATACTGTGGCTCAGGGAACAACAAGGCTATCAGGCGCCTGCTGCATGTGGCTGTAAGTACTGTGGCCTTAGGAGCACATAGGAGGAAATCTGTGGTCAGGAAGCAAGCACATTGTTTTGACAGGCTTTGTGTCTGCAGTGTTAATATTCTGGTCCAAATCAGAGATTTTGAAGTGATGAAAGCTTTACTTAGTATTACAAGCAGAGCTAACAGGGAGGGCCTTCTGACATTAGGGTAAATAGACTTTCTAACTTTCAACTTAGTATCACAGAAAAGGAACCTATTAAAAATTAAAACGTGAACCTAAACTACCCAGCTAATAGGTTTGGAGTGAATAGTCTATGTAATGATGGGCTGGAGAAAAAATGAGCTCTAAAGGATGAGGTCTGTCTGTTCTTTGATCATCTTGCAGTTGGTGTGCAAACACAGGTGAAGCTGTTTGGACTAAGGCTGAATATGATTTTAACTAACTTTCTCTATAATCCTGTCTTCTTGATTAACTGACATCTGGCCTGAAACATGGTATTTAGGTGTTTTAACTGTATTCTGAATATCCTGTTTTTCCTTTTGTAGGTGAGTGATGTGAATGATGACGTGAGGCGGGCAGCTGTGGAGTCACTTGGTTTCATTCTGTTCAGGTAAAGTGTCTTCCTTGGTCACTCCTGCAGCCTTCAATTTAATGTCTGCTACTTTTCCAAAAACTGAGTATGCTTCTGCTTTCACAAAGTGACTCAAGTGCTAATTGAAAGAATTCTTAAAAGTTAGAAAACTGACAGATTGGTTTAGGATTAAAAGCCTTCCTTAATGTTCCAATGTTCAGCAGATGCTTAATGAGTATTTCTGTAGGTTTCTGGACTTGTGGCTTAATTGTCTGAACAGAGCTAGATGAAGTTGACAAATAGAATGAAAAATTAATATTTGCAGGAATGAGAGTTAATTAAAAATTAAATATACTGTGTTTGTGCCAAGCCTCTTAAGGGCAGCAGTACTCAGACAAATATATCTGCCTAATGGCTATCTAAAATGTGGTGACTTTGATTAAGAAAAAAAACCTGAAGGACGACCTCGAAATAGTCTTTGTTTCTTAAGTATCCACTGTTAAACTCTGAAAAGTTCCTGGACTTACATTGTAACATGAGCCAGAAACAAAATCATCACAATGTTTCTTTTGGTTGTCTAAAGTGAAACCTGTTGCTGAAATGGTATTTTCTAGTGCTCTACAGGTCCCTTGGCTGAGAGGTGGTTGGGAAATTAGAAGGTTCCCCAAGGACTGCACCTGCATCTGTTAATACAATAATCTGTGTAATCTGAGCACTGAGCAAAACTGCAGCCTTTGAGTGTGGCTGAGAGGAGTTGGTGCATACATGGGTCCATAACTTAAAATCATTCTTCACAGCTTCTTTTGGGTTGGTAGCTGTCCTTAAAAGCAGGATGAGAGGTTCTTAAAGATGGGATTAAAACTTGGGGCACTGATGTGAGCTGTCAGCTTTTCTGTACCAAGTTGTTCCCCACATGGAAGTGACTGCGCCGTTCTGCTCTATCTGAAGGATAATTGAATGTGGTTTGCTAAGAGGACAGATTCTCTCACTGGGCAGCAGGTGTCTCTCAAGTGCTTCTGCTCTGTTGCTTCCAAGCAGCACAGCTCGTTCCTTGCTGCTTAGGGATCTCTGCCTCTCCTGAAGCCAAGGGGTTTGTTTAGCTGACTTCTGTATCTGTGTACAGAACAAAAATTCCATGCATGCCTTCCATAGTTTCAGGCATCTTTTTTCAAAACAGGTTGTGACAAAGCCTTTTTGAGCTCAGATTTCAGTGTAATTTTTCTTTTCGACAAATGCAAAACACAATTGGACATGGATAGCTCTTACCAAAAAGAGAAACCTTCAAGGCTCTGAGCTAAACTATTTACCATGTGCTGGCATCTAGCTGGAACAACATAGTTCAGGGCCTGTTCTCTCCATATCCATCACTGAGGAAATGGGTGACACCATCTGTGACTCTTTCACCTGCTCTACAGTGGTTCAGATGTTGTCCTGCCTTTTCCCCTCCCTTTCTGGAGACTTGCAGTCCAGAACCTACTTGTGCAACAAGGAGGAGCATTTCCTTGTAAATCCTAGTGTCCATCTTTCTTGGTAGTCATGGACTAATGCTTTTTAGCTGATCGCCATTAGCTCCTGGAGGCAAAAGGTTTGTGTTAGGCTGTGGTATTTCCCAACACTTTTCACTTGATAACTAGTTGTGTGCTCTGGCCCAGCTCAACAATGCCAGTGTACAGAGACATAAAGACCAAGTGAGTTGTGAGTTTGTCAGATTTCATGCCTAAAATGACATTTCTTTCTTAAGACTGTTGTTTGTTGAAGTCTAACTGGATTTACTTGTAAAGGCCACTAACACAGCATTGAATACTGGCAAGAATCAGTGATTTGTCACCTGCTGGGTATACAGAGCTTCTGAATGAAGTGTTTTGTGGTAGGAGGTGATCAGGTCTGAGACACAGTGGGCTAAATCCCAGAAATTAGTCTCATTTTAAGTGAAGGAAACATGACTGAAGTCCTATGAAGAGAGTTCTCATTGAATTCCTTGTATGTGGTTCCAGAAAGGAAACTGAATCCTTTCAGGATTGAAATAAGAGAATACATTTGTTTAATGCAGTCTGCGTTTTTCTTGGGGAGTTCATGGCATTCATGAGGTTGAGAATGCTGGAGGTGTGCATTTGTCTGCTGGACTGTACACTTATGCAGCCTCAGACTTGTGCTTCTGTCTGTTCCTCCTATAGGAACAGTAAAATCCATATAAGGGTGGAGGGTACACAGTCAGAGGATGATAATTTCCTTAAAAGCACCATTGCTTGAGCATGACAGAACTACAGCCCACAAACTCACATTGTGTCATAAATACCCAGTTTGTTTTCTCCTGTTGTTACAACTATCTATGAATAAATGTTCTTCCTCTTGCATTTGAACTAAAAGTGTTGTAAACATCACAAAACTGCTAATTTTAGGTAATGCATCTGCATAGCAGAACATTCTGTAAGGCCTTGCTGTCCTTGTTTTCCTCTGTGAGTCTTCCTTGCTATCACATGTGTACAACCCTGCATACACTCACTCAAGAGCCCATCTTGACTTTTATTGTTGGTAATGAAAACAGCACAACATTGAAGTAAAATGTGATAAAACATAATGTAATAAAACATGACATTTAATTTTTAGAGCAATAAGGTTTTGCTTGAATTTGAAGATTACCTCTTTTATATTTTTTAAGCATGGTAATTTTTTTTCATTAGGCTTTTGAATTACTGGGAACATACATTCTTTTGTATATGTGTCTTTCTTCATTATTCAGAATTCATGAATCAAGGTTTAGGTAGAATATTCTCGTCTAGGTTCTTAAGTTTTACCTAAGAATTGGAAGATTAAAAAAGATTACAATCCCTGGAAGGATTGGGGGAGCAGGGGTTAGTGCTGCTGTTACATTTTCACTCTGGGATGTTGGATGCACACTTGCCTGGCTGTGGGAATGTCTGCAGTCACCCAGGTTTGCAGAGCAGTATCAATCACACTCCTTGAGTGCAGAATATGTTGCAGTGCAGGTCCTATTCCTATAGCACAAAAGCTTCCTTGTCCAATTCTTGGGCTCCCCAAAGCTTTCCAGGGGACCCTGTGTGTGGAATTGAACCTTGACCAGCAGCATTGCTGCTGTTAATTCTGGTTTTGCTGACTGTTTAGATGCAGTCCATAGATTCAGGCTGGGGATGGAAAGCACAGCTTGCTGGCTATAGGACTTGGTGTGGTTTTTTTCCCTTCTTGGCTTAGTCCCATACAAAAATTAGGCACTAGTTATTAATTTTGAAGCAGTTAATTTTCATGCCACTATATTAAATGATTAGAAAATGTTCAGGTGCAAGTGAATTGTTTCAAAACTGCCTCATCTTTTCTTCCTTTTGCCATCTAAAAAAAACAGTCAAAATTGTGTGGAGCAAAAACCTGAGACTTCACATCTTCTCTCTTTTTGAAAATGGCCACCTCTTACAAGAGACACTTCTAAGTAAAATGTTATTGTAAAGTGATACAGGGGCACCAGTAAAGCTTTGGATGTTTGGAGCTTGCAGTGTGGGTGCAGGGCTGAACAAGAAGCTGTGTTGTGAAATAGGAAGAAGGAAAATGATGTATTGACTTGGCTACTGTAAGGTGTCTCTGTTTTCCCAGTCCTGCTCCTTTTGCCATTGATCACAGACAGCAAACTTACCTAATTGTTGATGTTTATATACTGGTGGTTCTTTCTGCTGAAGTGGTTTATGAAATATTTATGGTTGTTGGAAACAGCATTTAAATTGCCTGTGATTTTTGGTCAGCTTTTAAAAATTATTATGATGCAATGGAAAACATGATCAATTTCAAGTGTTTTGCTTTTTAAAAATTGAAATACTTACTTTTATAATAATTTCTACCACTTTAGATCGTGAATTGATTTTTGTTGGTATTGCAGGGTGAGATGTGATTGGATTATGTAGTCAGCCTTATTTTTACATTGTTAGAGCAGTGCTGCAGAATATCTAAACACTTTATATACAAAATGAGGAGGTAGATGTTTTATGGATAGAACAAATCTGATTGGTGGAAAGCTTCAGTGTGGGATGGAGCAGTACTTGCAAGCATGAACTCAAAATGTTTAATGCTCTCATAGCAGTTGTTATATCCAGGGGAATGAGAGTCATGGTGAAGTGGGACTTGAGTTGTAGGATGCTGCTGTTGTCTTCATGCAATACTGTTGGGAAAAGGCTGAGGGCAGGAGAAGGAACAATGCAGCCTCTAGAGAGTCCCAAAAGGAAGATGTAGTCTCAGTGATAAGTGTAGGCTACCCAAACATGAAGAACTCTGCATGGCTTCTGTTCAATTTTTCATTTTAGGATGATGCAAGTGAAATAGTAATGTTTCCTGCTTTTGTATGCTTTGTGTTTACATAGCCTTTGGTATTTTAAGGCTATATATTTGTTATAAGGCAAACAGATCAGATACTTGGATTTTATTCCAGGAAGACTGGGACAGTTTGTTTTCTTTATATTTTCTAACCTACCTTTATCCAGAAGGCAAATAGCAGATGATCTGGGTAATTGAGTGTGAGGCTGACAGTCACTCTAATGTGATCTGCACCAGTGACTTTTTCAGTGTTTTAATTGTGAAGAGGAATTTAGTGAAATGTAGCTGCTTGGTAATGCTTGCATAGGAAAGATTAAAAGGGTTTTGTTTACAATCCAGCACATTTTATCTTGTCATATTCAGTCTTCCTGGTAGAGGAGAATGAAGGTCCTTTTCAAAGAAACAGTAGCAGAAATCTTACTGTAATCAGAAGAAGCCTTAGACTTTCACTGAAGTTTTGCAGGGTTTAATGAATTTGAAAATGCGTTACCATTACCCGTGTAGAGCATTTGTAAAGAGGATCCTTTAGAGAGTTTTTTAAGAGCGTGATGTTTTTCAGAGGTTGGAAAGAATCTGAATACCTGATGCATGGAATTGTAGCTGTGGCTTGACAAATAGGGTTGGCATGAATTATTAAAAATAAGAGTAAAAATGGACACTTTTAGCAAGCCATCTTTCCTATTTTTGTATCTAGCTTCCCATTGTAAAATGAAAGGGCTTCGTCTACTCTGCAGGGCAAAAGTCTTCCTTTTCCACTGCAGAAAACATTGTTTTTCATGGGAATGGACACTGATAGTAAACACCATATTGTTATGCCAAGGCAAAATTATGGAAGTTACTTGTCTCCTGACTGTTGTTTTTGCCATGTTAATGATTGTCTAGAGAGCCAAAGGGGAAGTGAAACAAAGGAGGGCTTCTGAGAAGTTGTACATAGGCATCTTTATCAATATGAAGAAAAAAGTCTAATGCTTCATGATAATATTAAATCAGTGCTGAGAACTGGCCAGAACTCTGGGACTCTTGGCTCCAGCTAGCAAGGTAAAAAGCCAGAGTTCTGGCAATATTCTGCCTCTCTGGGTTCCAACATCCCAGGTTGTTCAGCATGCCTTTACCATGTTTACTCTCCTTACACTGCTTTTCTTTTTAAGTCTGATGTTACATACAGCAGCCTAGAAAAAGATTTGGGGGAGTTGTGTTTTTGTTTTCTTTTACCAGCTTGCAGTGACGGGGATGTTTCCACAGTATGGTAATGGTGTAGAAAAGCAGCACTGTCTGTGAAACATTATAAAAAAATCCTATGTGCCTCTTGTGTGCAGGTGATACAGCACCAGCTTGTAGGATCAGCCTCTTCTCAGTGCCTTCTGCTTAACACTTGATTTTAACTGTATTTGTATTTGAAAATTGGTGCTAGTATGGTCTAGTGTGATGTAGTCAGGAAAAGTTTTATACTTGTAGGATATAAGATAAATGAATAATACTTTTTTCTAGCTGCTTGTAAGTTTCCTGGTAGCTAAAGGCCTGCAGCTTCTAGATGGTTCAGGACTGACTTCACAAAATGCATTTTATGTCACATCACTATAGCTGGGATTAGCTGAATTTCTTGCTTCTCTGTTTGTGAGTGATTAAAGGTTGGGATATTTTTTGGTTGATTTCTGTTTCATGTGCATTTTGTGGCTCTTTTGTTTAGTTTTTTTGTAAAGTAATCCCTTTATTTGCATTTCAAGACACTGTTAGGTTTCAAACTCCATTATTTTCCTCTCTGCAAGACTGCTGAGTCCTTATGTGCATATCTGTGCTGTAATTTTTAATTAGGTAGGCAGACAGAACATTGAATGTCTCCTAATGTATTTTAAATAATTAAACAAAAAAACAAGCACCATACTTGTCCATTGTTCTTCAAAAGTCTTCTTCCCATAGTGCTTGGATGTTGCAGACCACTTTTGACTTTTATCTTGCTTTTTGGTAGTTTAAAAAGAAATTAAATATGCCAGATAAAGGTCTTTGTGATAGCAAGAAAAATTGAACTAGATATCTCTAAGTTATTATTTTATGGACTTTATTATTTTGTTATTTTATTGCCTCTATATATTATACAATAATAACTTGGAGTTATTATTGTATTGAGACTATAGAGCTGGCCAGGTGGCTGATTGGCTGTGGGTCAGATTTGGAAAGAACTGGCAGCATTTTGCTCCAGAGAGAGGAATTCCTTTCCTCATTTGTGTGTGTTAAGGGGGAAGTGCATGACTCTTCCTTCTATAGAAATGGCTTGAGTTCTAGAGCCAAATGACTGCAAAGCTTTATCAGTTATTATACTGCTATCTTTTGGAAAAAGCTGTAAAATATTACAATGCTATGAAAATACTCTCACTTTGCAGACAGCATATAAAAATATATTTTATAAATTTGTATTATCTAAAGACAATCCTCATGGATGTAGTCCTGAGCCTCCTGTTGTGCTTGTTGATGCCTCAAGAACAGTGTTGTCTGTAGTTACCATACAACAAACTGGTGCTTTCTTACAGGAGCTTGCAGTGACTCTCCCATCATGTCTTACTAATGAAGGTGATGTCTTTGTCCAAAGCTGTTCCTGTAGATACAGTTGCTAAAACAAGATCTCTGCTGTCCATTATGTTTTCTTATTTCACAGTTCTGCATCTTCATCTTTTTTTCTTGCTCTGTCCTGCTTTCCAAGGCTGTTACCTGAATTCTCAGCTTGTTTGCTTTGCAAGTGGACAAGCTCTGAGCAATATCTTCTTGCACTTAGCATGTTAAGTGGAATGTTTTCCACTTGGAAAGTGGAAGCATGGAATGTGCATGGTTTCATGGCTGATGTGTTTCTGTCTGTGGAGAAATTTTCTTTCCCTGTAGAAAGACTGGATTTTTTATTAGTCACTAGTCCTTTAGATTGAGGTTTGTTGTTGCTGACTGAACTCAGTAACAGGAACATGCTGAGTTTCTATTTACAGTTACTACAATTGAGAAACCTGTACACTGGCTTGAGAAAATGCATCTCTGTTGGGTGAGACTTCTTCAAGGATGATTTCCTGTTGGTGGAGGTCTAAGCACTGATTGCAAAGAGGCCTTGGAATCTTTCTCTGTGGGACATTTAGGGCAAATTACTCCTTGTGTAAGACAGATTGCAGACTTGACAGCTATACAAGAACAGGGTCAGACAGAAAAGAGCTGAGTTACCTCTCAGTTTTAGTATGTGCTGTGAGCCAGCTGTGATGTTTCTGCTGGAAAGGGAAAATATAAGTTGCTGCTCAAAGCAGGTGATTGCAGCCTGCTATATGAGCATTTTTTTGTTTAATTAATATTGATTTATTTAAGTGTCGAGAGAGTTTTCATAGATGACTGCTTCTTGCCTTCTGACTGCTGGGCAATAACCCCTCAGGAATGGTGTTTGCCTTTTGGTGTTACTGCTCATGAAAGTGTCTTTTACAGCTATCACAGTCCATCCCTTCTGGCTTTTCACTACAGAATCCCCTTAAACAAATTTTGATTAAGTGAAGAGGAGGGAGAGCAGTTAGAATTTACTCTGATTTAAGTGACTGATGATTATCACCAAAATTGGGAAGAAGAAGACAATTTACTGCAAGTATCACAGATGTATTTTTAATACTTTTGCCTGAAAATCTCTGGCAGTTGTTACAGTAGGTTCTGTTTTGAACTTGCATATGCTTTAAATTAAATATATATAAATAAATGTTGGAGGGACATGTTAACTTTAGTACTTTCTGTTCTGCGGATGAAAAAAACCTAAGCCTTTTGCTGTACATAATTTTAGTGTAACCAAAGAATGCTGAAAATATTAAAAATGAAAACAAAGCCTGAGCTGAAAATTTTACTGTAAATGGAAACTATGGAAAAAATGGTGAGCTGGCTGCTTGATGTAAAAACTCCAGTACTTTGGGGAAATCAGATTTCTTTTCCCAAAGAGTCTGGAGCTGGAGAAGTTTCTGATTTCCCAAATAACAGACTCTGGTAGCTTTTATGGTTTGTGAAGACCAATTATTTCTATTAATTATGTGTTCATACTAAAGTCTTGAGCATATTTGAGAGAGTGCAAACTGGGACCTGTAATTGGCCATTACTCCAATTAAATAATTTTGAGCTCAGCTAAACTGTGAATATGTGCAGGTGTAGCCAGTACTGTTGTCTCTGCTGTCTTTTAAATATTTCCTCTTATTTTCTTGTGAAGGAGCTGTTCTGTCTGTGATTTTTCTACTTCTTGTGAACTACATTGGATGAGGGGAGGCTTTCACTGAAGTTTCTATGGTCATTAAAAAGGAAGCTTGTTCATATAAATTATAGGGATGTTCCAGGCATTGTGTATCCTGTTTTTCTTATGATCATTGATTGTGTGTTGTGTTATTTTGATTAAATAATTCATTTTTTTAGTATGCAAAGAAAAAAGGGCAGTTTTTGGTGAATAATCTGGCAGCACTGAGCTTATGCATATGTAATGGATATGAAATTCAAGTGGGTGAAATTCTGCCCATCCCTGCAGTAAGGGGATAATTTCCATACATGGAATTTTTAATAATGCCTTATGGAATGGGCCTGTACATTGGTCTCTAGAGTGAGTGATTCTGCTTGTGTTTTACACACCCTTAGAGAACAAGGAAAGCTCCTATGTGGATACTCAGTCTCAGCAGAGGAATGTATCTGTAGGAGGGAACACAGTGAGCTTGTGTGCTGGTCTGTTTACAGACATTTAAATTTAAACCAGTGAGCTTGTCTGCCTCTGCTACTTCCATTGTGGAGCATCAGCCTACAAAGTTTTGTCTTCTTGCCAGAGCAAATGTTAGGGTAGTGTTTGGACAGAAATGCTTTTCTTAAAAAGATGTGCTTTGAAGAGACTGAAGGTGATGAGAACTGAAGTCAGATACTTAAACTGATTTAGCTTTTATTTATTTCCCTCTTCCTTAGGCTACAGTTCTGCATGAGTCATTTGTCATAGAATGAAGTTGTGGTTGCCACCATGGGGTTGGGGTTAAAGTAGAGGAGACTTTGAAGGAGAGGAATTAATATAAATTTATAAGATATTGCTTGCATAAATAACAGAAAACAATAGTATTTATACCCTCTTACAGTGCAGTTATCTAGAATAATACATACAGTAATGCTGTAGGGACATGGCTGCCATTCCACTATACATAGCTGACTTGTTCTTCTGTTTTATCAACTTCATTCTCGGTGAGCAGCAACGTATCCAGCAGAATGGCCGATGATGCTTGGATGGGTGAGCTCCTCAGCCTCATTGGGCTCTGGTACATAATAGGGTTAATCCCATTTCTCATCCCATTCATGACAAAGAGCTTGGAATTTTCTGCTACAGAGCTTCTGAAAGAGATCCTGCTGGAGCGCTGCCGAAGGGCCTTGATAGGCTTTGTGGTCCGATAGTTGCAAGTGATGTACCTGCTGAAAGCCTCCCTAAATGTTTTGTTGAAGAGTGTATACACAAGAGGGTTCACTCCTGAGGATACATACCCTATCCAAACAAATATCTCCAAAAGCTTTTGTAAAACCTCCTCCTTGCAGGAGTTGCACAGAACCGAGCTGATGTTTGTTATGAAGAACGGGCACCACATCAGCAAGAAAAGAAAAAACACAATCCCCAGAACTTTTGACGCCCTTTGTTCATTCGTTATCGTTTGCATGGACTTCCTCCCAATCGTGGATGCCCTGCAGATAGGCATGTCACTGGACACAGTCTGGTCCTTTCTGGAGCCATTTAGCATGGCCACCTTTTCTGGTGAGGAGGCAGGGGTTGTGTCACGCTGAAAGACTGTGGACACTGTTGCCCAGGTGAAGCGCTGAGGCGGCTTGTTGATCAAATAGGCCTTTTTGCGCAGCACTTGGATTGTCAGTAAATAAGTGACGATCATGATGGCGAGGGGAATAAAGAAGGAAGCCACTGATCCGAACAGAATGAAGTCATGAAAGCGATCAGGCGTCAGGAGACACGTGATGTTTTTAGAGCTGCCATTTCCATCCTCAATGCCTCTGATAGGGACCGGAATTGCAATGCCTGTAGGAGGAAAAGCAAGTGCTTCAGCAGAGGGTAATGGCTTGCAATCGCTTCACTGGGCCTGAAGCCTCGGGGTTTCTAAAGAAAGGTAATTCCTGAGCTCTGGAGCAGGCACGGGAACACAACGTGAAGTGTGGAAAGCATCACGTGGGTAATTGGGCAAATGGTGCTTTGTGAGACTTGGCAGGCTGAGCTTTAACAGAGTGCCCTTTCTAAGGAGATTGGGCCTAACTCGTAGTGATTGAGGAAGCAGTATCATGTTGCCAACTTTTCAAGTGCAAAATACATGAATTGCTTTGACTCTGGTTATTAGAGTTAGTATGGCTTTTCCTCCAGTGAAATATGTTTCCCTAATGCCATCTCCCCCTTTTTTTTTCCTCTTTCCCAGGGTAACCTTTGCACTTTTTGAAGGACAGTTTTGTAAATACATAAATCTTGTCTTTCCCTCTTCCATTAACCACATCAAGTGACTGGACACAGACAGCTGATTTTTTTCACTCTGCTCAACTCTTTCATGTATACAAGTAGCTAAATAGTTGCCAGAATTATGCAGTGTGTGCTTGAGATGGATTTGTTGTTTAAAGTCTCCTGCATATTTAGGAGTGTTTAAATGAGGCTGGCTAGCTCTGTAATTCACCACTCGTTTTAAAAAAATGTTAACAGTCTTGTCTTTTAAATGAATTTTTTATAACCACTAAATTACAGTCAGCACTTCATTTGCCAGCAGTCTGACATTACAACAAAAACAACAGGTTCCTTGCTGTCTGGTGAAGGTGATTTGTGCAGTTTTCTGATACCACTTAATGAGATATAGGGATTTACTGTATTCCTCTGCTACTCTGCTTGCTGAAGTTGGTTTAAAGCAGCAAGAGCGAAATGGGTTACCCTTCAGCAACTTGATCCCTTTCTTAATTAGAAGCACACCTTCAGATACAACAAGCATTTAAAATGAAGATTGAACCAAATTAACCTTTGATTTGGAGAACCTGGCTCAGCTGCAGAGTAGTTTTATGTTAGATAAAAAGAAATTGAAAAGTACAGTGCTGTTTAATGACAATAAATCACACATTAAAAGGTCACCTTGTGAGTGTCTTGTCATGCTAAGTTTGTTTCTTTTGTGGGGGGATGGGTTCGTGATAGAATAGAGATAGGAAAAAAGATGCTATCATCACAGCTCTTCCAGAATTTTTTTCAACTCAGAAATTTGGGGGTTGTCTTAGCCAAGAAGGTGGCTGTACCCATTCTCCTATGCATCACTGGCCTTAATAATGCAGAATAATTCTGTTTGGTCTTGCACACAGAGCATACAGCACTAAGGCTGTCTGCAGTATGTATTAAATTATTTGAATTAATTTTTTTAACTTCCTTAGCTCATTTAACAGATTCATTTTTTAAGCATTAAAGACAGATGTTGTGCTACGTGCACATCACAGAGACACTGATATCATAGAAGTTTGTATGTTGGTATAAACTTCATATAACTGCTCAGGGTTTGTTGTTTTGATTGTTTGGGGTTTTTTTTGTTAGACATTAGCCTTTCTATATGCCGTGTCAGCCTTCAGTGTTAGCCTGGATGTTACCAGCCACTGAGTTATATCTTTGCTATTAATAATTAATCCTTTTGTACTCCTTTTATGCGGAATTTTACCAACATCTATTCAAGGCTTAAAGTTGTGTTTGGGACAAAATATAGCACCACGGGAACATGAAAACTTGCTTTCCCAGGAGACATACTATGCATGCAGATATTGTTTTCTGATTTTTGAAATTTTAGGACCATGAAGAAGAGTGATGATTAATACTCTGACTCAATCCTTGGCCTTTCTGGTGAGCCTAATAAGGAGCAGTGGTTCAGGCAGATTTTTGTGATGTAGCTATGTATGATCCAAGAGGTGAACTTTGACCAGCCTGAGTGTTATGGTCCTCCAGTCAACAGTACTTGGCCAAATTTTCCATTTTCCCCACATTTCACCTATTGTTTTGGACATGAAAAGCTCCCGTGTTCCTTTTCTGGTCTCCAGGTCCCACATACCTATTGAAATGAGCCAAACCACGGTGATTTTGATGATTGTTGTAGCCCATGAATTGTACTGGCTGGCCTGGATTGGCTTTTTTATCGCAATGTAGCGGTCCAGGGAGATGGCACAGAGGTGCATGATGGAAGCTGTGGAAAAGAGGACATCGAGGAACAGCCAGACAGGACACAAGGCAGTTGGTAAAGGCCAGGTATTGTCTGAAAGAGAACAAAAAACTCGTTAGAATCTAAGCTTTCTTAGAACTTTCAGTGTGTAATTTTCCTGCAGCATCAATATCTTTGAAAAGTTGATAGTACTACAGGAACTGAGCTTTGTCACTGCCTCAGATGAGTTCTGTCTTATATTTTATTAGCTCCTAACTGGCATGGTTGCTGCCATCATGTTCATCAGGCTACTTGTGTGCTATAAACCTTTCCCTGTCCTTTTGTGGCAAGGACTCTCTGGATTAAAAAGTTTATTAAAAATGGACCATGACCGTTTGGTTCTTGTGAGCCTACTGTTAAATGATTATTTTCAGCTGTTTCTGCTTGATAGTCTTGTGATTCAAGGTTATATTAAATGGAGGAGATAATAAGTCATAACCAAAGTATTAGTCATTGTAGAGCTACTGCTGGATCTTAGGAGTGATATTGAAGAATCTTGTCCACACATCTTTAAAATGAGTTTGCTGTGTCACTTGGCCATATACACTCAAACATTAATGTGACAGAGTAGGGCTGTTCTGTGTCAGTAATGATTTTATAAAAATTTAACAGTTTTGTGCATGTCCATTTTTTGGTTTCCCCAAGAGCCATGGCTTGGATTTTAAGTCTGGCATCCTGTTTCTTAGAGTCTGTCCTTAATATTAATCTTTATAGCAAACATAGGGTCTGTCAACTGCACTGTGTCCAAGATAAAGGTTTTATAATGTTCAGATTTCCAAAAGGCTTGTATTTTTGAGAGCTGTGTCTCCCCTATCAATGTCTGCAATGCCAAATGAACGTTAATGGACCTCTGATTATTTTTTAACTGGTCTGTTTTCACTCAGAAGTAGCTTCTATTGCAATGCAGTGCAAGCAGTGTTCAGTTTGAGGTCCACTTTAGTATTGTGTATCTATAAGGATGTTCTGTAGTCCCAGGGGAGAATGTGTGAACAAGGAAATGTTTCTGTTTCTCATGGTAGAAGTTAATCTACTAAATGTATTTTCCTCCCTTATAAAATTCTGCTGTACTCAATCAGTAAGTACATTATTAGTATTGCCAGCGAAATCAGTTCTTTGTTGAATGATGATATGGGGGGAAAAATTGCATTTCTAATAAATCAGATTGGTTTTAATTTCTTTGATCAGCATAAATAGACCTGTGTGCTGAAAACACCAAATGAGCTGGACATTTGTAATGTTCAGTCTTATCAGTGTACTAACATTGCAGTCATTTGAGATTAAAACATTTTTTCGTAACATGACTGATAGATGGAGACGATAACAGTGCTGCTTTGACTTGAAATATAAACTCCAGTGGATGGAAAATTTTATGGAGACAAGCATAGCAGCATAGTACTTGTCAGCACTCTTACCTATGCTGGGAAACCTTCTGTGTTAAACAAAGAATGGATGGATGGAGTCCTGAACTGAACCTCAGCCATTCCCAGAGCAGAGGACTTCAGGTGAGGACAGCGTAGGCAGTGAGGCAGAAGGGAAAGAGGCAGGCTATTTTCAATTTATTAACCAGAAAATTTTATTGTCTACCATAATTATTTCCTAAAGTGGATTCTGTCATTGAAATTATGCTTCAAAAAACTTAGTCTGTCAGACAGGTATGAGAAAGTTGTAATTAATAAATTATGAAACATTTACTCATCTTTAATTTTCATGCCTAGATTTTTAGCTGGCAGTAAGGTATGGTGTATTTCTGAAATAGATTTCCTTTAAAAAGAAAACCCAAAATGTATTGTGGCTCATGTAACCAGCGGTAATTTAAAAAAAACCCAATTAAAAGAAGTAATTGATTTGATGGGCTTGAAATGTTTTTGCTCACTCCAGAAAATTGGCAGCTTCTTTTGACTTTGTGATAAAAGATTAGTTCAGAAAAAACATGAACAATAGAAAATGTGTTCTACAACTTGAAGGATGGCAGATGACACAGCTGGATTTCAAGTGAACAGCTAATACTTCTTTTGGATAGTACTTGCATGCCATTCCCTGGATTATAACTGCTTTGAGTTCTGGAGAATCCCGGTGTAAGAACTCTTTCCTTTTTTAGTTAATTTACTCTTTGCGGAAGAAAATATTTTGCAACAAAAGGCGCTTTTGCTTCTTTGAAATAAAGATGCATTTAAACAGGGAACTGATACAAAAGTCTTGTACATTTTTTACTTGTAAGAGCTTTTGTTAGTTGACAAGTGCAACTGAACAGAGAAAGCTTTCTATTTTCTTTATTTTTGTCAATTTTTGTACTGGGTGCAGAAGGCAGTAGGTTATCACTTTCATGATTATAGCATTATGTTCTGTTGTATTTGTATGTATGAGATGCTGGTTTTTGTCCAAACAAAATCAAAGTAAACTTTAAATGCAGTAACTGATAAGAACTGAAGATGATGGTTATTATTTAAATGAAACAAATATCATGGATCTGATACTTTAAAGTCCAGAAGAGTCACACAGTTATCTAGGATTCCCTCTGTGGTGTATATTGCTATAACTTGCTTTGATTTGTAGGTTCCACTACAAATCAAAACTAGCTTTGTGCCCATTGTTTGAGGCAATGCTCTGGGCTGAGTTCTTGTGCATTTCTGGTGATCGTGTTGATGTCTATCACTGTTGGCCTATTCTATTCGTTTAGGATTAAGGAAATAATGGAATATTAATTTCCTTTCATGGCTCAGAAAGCATCTCTGACCCTTGAATGTGATGGTTACCTGCTTGGTTGCTGTCCTGCTTTATAATTCCGTATGTAAAATGTCCTGCCAAGTAGTGATACAAAGACATTAGCAGGTCATGCTCAGTTTGGACTGTTCTGATTCTCCTACTAAAGATCTACATTGTGGAAGCAGACCAGAGCATTTACAGGGCAGAGATTCTCCACTCCCATTTTTCTTGGGAGCTAATAGGGATTGGATTTTTTGATTTTTTTTTTTTAAATGCCTTGGTTACCTGACAAAGATACCTGCCTGAAAATTTGTCTGGTTTCTCCGGCTGTCAGGTGGTATAAATTAAAAAGAAATTCCTTCTTCCTACAAACCTTGCCTCAGATCCTCCCAGCACTGCAGCAGTGCTGCTGTTGAAGATTTTGCTTATTTTGAGTCAAAATAAGACCGAATACATGCTTTAAGATTTGTCTTGCACCTTTGGAGTAGTAAAATGAGCTTTTACCGCAACTGTCTACCATTGATTAATCTTTATTTTAAAAAGGCTTTATTTATAGGAAATACCTTAGAAATGTGTAATCCTGAAAACAAAGTACAGTATAGAAGAGCTGCTCTTGCTGTAAGCCAAAATATTTTCGGAAAGCTTGAGAGAAAGCACAGCTGTGTACATGTATAAGTATGATTGAGAGAAGTCTTTAAATAGACTTGGAAACCATTTATTCTTCTGTCCTAAGGGCTGCAGAAATCTGTTACCTGTAAAGGGCCTTGTGGTTATTATGTAATGATATTTTTGATGAGATGGAAATGGCTATTTTCAGTCACCATCTCCTTTAAGCCTAAGCTTCAAGCTTTCCACTCGTGTGTGTGTGTGTGTGTGTGTGTGTGTGTGTGTGTAGCTGCGTGTGCAGTGTTCACTCTCACGTGCTTGGCTCCATGGGCTGCCAAGGCCTGCTGTCTCCAGGCTGTTCTCTAGGGTTTTTAATCAAAGTATTTTTTTCAATTAGACTTACTTTCTGATAAACCCTTGATAGCTTTAGATTTGAAATTGTGGAGAGTAGTCCCCAGTTAAAGTTTTCTCTGGCAGTTTGCACAAGCAAGAAGGGAAAATTTGTTGTGGTTATCATCAGCAATGGGGGAAGATTAGGACTGGTTGCTTGTGATAGATTAAAATAATGGTTTGCTAATAACCTAGGATAATCAGCATTGCTTTCTGATTTTAAGTGGATGATTATCAGGAAGAGGGAATGTATTTTAAAAGATGCTACATGTGTTGTCTTCAAGTAGCCCATTGCCCACCAAGCTGTGGACATCAGACTTCTTCCTGCTGCAGGCTTTGCAAATGGGAGGATCTCTCAAGTTTGTTTGCTAATTTCACTATTCAATGAGTTTCAGTAGTTCTGAGTGTTAGAAATTTGGGTAACTGTTTTGAAGGCTAGATTTCAGAGTATGCAGTTATCTCCTAGTGGGCCCTCATTTTTTTTAAGAAATGAGAAATATTTAGCAAGCTGGAAAAGCTATGAAATGTTTGTGTTCTGACATTCACACTCCTAAATTAAAATTGCTGTGTATGCTTGTACCAGAGACATTTTGGTTGCTCTGCTGAGAATAAATAATGTGCTGCTCATGGCATTACACCTGCAAGTGAGTTTACAGATTCATTTATTTACTTATTTTTAAAAGGGGCAGCTCTTTATTACAGATACAGTCAATTTCTGAAGATCTTTTGGTGAATGTTCTGTCAGGGTGTGAAGCCAATGCCTGTAGCAGATTTTGATTCTGAACACCCTGTGACACATTAGTTTGTACAGTCAGGATCTTAATGTGACTGCACTTCAGTTCACACCTTTTCCTTCAAATCTTCTCCACATAATTAGATATCAATCCCAAATCGGAAGCATAATATTTGTACTCTGTATCTAGAAGCTGCACCCAGCTCTTTCATTATTATGGAAACATTCCTGTGTGGAGGTGCCAGGAGGCTGGATTCAGTTTGCTGTCTGGCTGTCAAAGACTTCTTTGTTCACGTAGTTGTCTGGCTAATGTAGCTTCAAGATTTAGACTTGTTATGGATTTAATGTCTGTTCTGTCTCCATTCCAGTAACTCCTCATGTTTTGCTCATGCTTTGAACTTCTATAAACACCTCAGCATCTTCTCCCACTTGGTGAAGAGGCAAAGCAGTTTTTCTGGTTGGCTGCCAAAGAGAGACTTGTGTGCAAGAAATTTCAGTTTTAACCACTGTTGTGTGGAACACAACTGTTGTGGTTGTGGTCTTAATTAATTATAATTGATTTTACTACTTTCTGGTAAATTTCTTGCACCATGAAAGACATTTTTGTTTGACTTTTGAATTAAGATTCCTAGCATGCTTTAAACTGTTGTAACCAGGGTTTAGCAGTGGATTAATTGAGAGATTAAGGATAAATAGGGTCCTTATGAAGTTATAAAGGAAAGATTTGTTAGTCTAGCAGAATGAAAATAATAATAAAATCCAAAACAAGAAAACTCCACCACTACCAAAAACCTACTCCACAAAATCTAGGATTTGCCTTCCCTTTATATTGATTGCTAGTAAACACTAGTACTTTTTATGGCTAGTGGCTTTATTGTTGTTAGTAATGAGACCTGTGGCAGGCACTGAGCCGTTACAGCATCCGTGTGTAAGTATGGAAATGCATATCTGCTTCTTGCCTCCCACTCACGTGCACATACATGAATACCAGTGTTTTCTATAAGTGACTGGGTTTTTTTAGTTAGAAATCACAGTCTCAGTTACATACATTCAGTTTTCTTTTTAGAAACTATTGCTTTGGGAAAAAAATCACTATTCTATCATCTCAGCGCTGAATTCTGACCTCCTGTTCACAATTCTGTTTAGGGAGAAGGGGTCTGTAACACACAGAAATTCTCAAGGCATTTAATGAATGAATAAACACATTTGTTAATAAAGTGATACCAGTTTTCTGTACAGAAACTACTGATGGCCTTTCTGAAATACAGTTTATTATTGTGTTTGCTTGTTGCTCAGGCAACTCTTAGAGTCTAGCCTAGGAAAAATGAACTCCTGCAGCCTTTCTTAGGACCCAAGGTACCTTAAGGTAATTATATAAATCATTAAGTTTCTTGAAAAACCTGTCTCATTGATTTTTTTTTTTCATTTATGATATCAAAATAAACAATTTAAAATGTATTATTAAGGAAAATTTAGTAGTAAAAGAGAGAGACTTTCCCATGGAGTTGCCTGTAATTAGTTGTCAGAAGCAGTATCTAAAATAAAGCTGGACCTGAGAGGCTGTGGAAGAATCATGCTTGCTCTGTAAGGACTAATGAGAAAGAAAATGTCACATCCAATGTTTGTTCAAGTGAAAAAGACCTATTTTATTTCATATGAAGCAGACAAAATGACAAATACGTATCTCAAACATTAGGTACGTGGACTGAGGCTTCCTTGGCTTGACAGATGATTTACTTGTGATGTCTTAGGAACCTGTGGCTTTCCCCAGAGTGGGAGGAAATCAGTTTCTCTGAAACCACTGCTGATAAAGTTTATTGTCATTGATAGTGCCAGGGACCAACTCTGACTGACCATGTGAATATATGACTGCTCATGGAGTTAATTCTCAGGTAAAATCAGGTGCATTACTCATAGGAAGTCCAAAACCTGTTCAGTGTACTAAACAGATACCTAGCCTTGGTTTCAAGTTTTTTAAGAGAATATTGCCTGCAGTTAGTGTAATATAATACAACAAATACCAGCATTGTGCTGATGTTGTTAAAAATTATATTACACTGTACAAAAATTCCCTGTGCTTCAGCTCATATTTGAATATTTTTAAGTCTTGGATGATTTTTAAATGGTTTGCTTCAAAGGAAATAATATCCACATAGTTGTACTTCCCATAACAACGTTAGGCTGTATTAAAAGGTGAGAGGGAGAGAAGATTTAGCAGCCCTCATCCAAGTGATTTTTGAAATTGTAATGCTGGAAAGCAAACAACTTTTCTGTTTCAGTTAGACCTCCCAGAATTGTGCCCCATATACAAACCTGATGAAACAAACATACTGCACTTACCAAATAATATTATGAGAAGGGCAATTGGCATCACAAACAGACCCACGAGCAAATCTGCCACCGCCAAGGACGTTAGAAAGTAGTTGGTAGCATATTGCAGCTTCTTCTCCAGGGACACTGCCAGAATGACAAGTATGTTCCCCCCAATCGTGGGGATTATCAGCAGGAGGATCAGCAGTGCTGCCCAGTGCACTTTGTTTCCTTGTTCCTCACTTGGGAAGTCCTGCTTGGGTGCTCCTGTTACTGAGAGAGGCGACAAAGATCCGTTGCCAGCTCCAGATCCATTCCAGGAGTGTAAAGGATGGGACATTTTTGTGTGCACAGGAATGTCTTCAGGGGCTGTATTTTGTGCAGGAGTTGTGTACGGTGTGAGAGTTCTCTGTTCCTCTCTGGTCCAGGATGGTCCTGAAGATAGGCCAGCATGGTCAGTATAGTGAACTGGTCATCTGCTGTTTCGAGATACTGTAACCATGGCCGAGCTGGTATCCAATTTTTTTATTCTATGCCTTGCTGGGCGCAAAAGAGTTTTAAAAATGCAAGTCCTGTCTTGTGTCCATCTCTGGTTGGAAGGGTTCAGGGGTCTGGTCTCTCCTTTATTGCGATGTTCAGATTTCAGAAGATTAAAAGGCAAAAATCAGTAGCTGTCAAAAATAAGCAGTGATTAGCTTCCTTTTTTTTCTTTTCCTGCAGCAGTAAAGAGTGATAGATGAATCTGAATGCAAAACAATTCCCTTTAGGTGCAGTCTATGTAGATTTGCTCCTTCTGAGTACAAACTGATGCAGAGGCAGATGCTCGAGTTGTGTATGTGCAACTCCTCCTCTCCCGAGTGTCTAGTCTCCAGCAGCATGTGCGTAGGCAGACAGCAGTTCCCATATTTCCCCTTATTAAGAATCCTATTTCTCCTTAGAGGGTAACCCCAAAAATATCTTCAGAAATTATGTATGAGGTTTCCGTTTTAATCTCAGCACTTCCTAATTTATCAGGTGAGGTCAGGAAGCTGCAGACAATAAAACACTGCTGACAGTCTCAAGGGGACCATAGAGATTTATCGAACTGAGACATCTAAATTTACTCATTACTTGAAGGGGTCGGGGTGAGTAAAACTCTTGTTTTTGTAATGTGAGCAAGGCTTTTATTAAGCACAGCCCATTCTCTCCCTCTGTATTTCTCTGTCTCTGTCAACTCCACTAAAGACTTAAGGCTTGCATTTCCCCCTTCAAGCAGGGACTCAAACAGCTGTCCCGACATTAAGCTGAACAAATGCTCACTTACTGAGAAGATTTGATGTGTTGCAGTTTTCAGGTGAAGAAAGCCTTACCTCTTTCTCTTGCATTTTAGTAGAGTTCACATTGTATCCAGGAAAATCCTTTATAATTTTCTTTTTCATCATAGGGTGGAAGTTGAGATTTTTCACTACTTTCTGGAAAACAAGTTGCTCATTTGCTTTTGGCATTTATAGTATTTCTGAAGATTGTCTCTTTGTGTGCTTTTTTTTAAGCACATTTCTTCTATCATGAAGATTAAGAATTTCTGTTTTGGGAAAACTGTATTTCTTCTCATCCAGGTATTTTCTCCAACTCTTAAGCAGAGGAGAAAAATACTTCTTACCACGTGTTAAAAAGGATAGAAATAAGGTTGTATTCGCTTTTGCTGTCCTTTAACTTCCATTCTTTGTTGATTCCACTTAGATGATCAGCAGAGCCTGTGTGCAGTTCTCTCTTTGCTCACAAGCAAAGCTCGCAGTTTGCTGCTACCTTGTTCCTTGATTGACTCTTTCCAGTGTATGCAGCTCCAGTGTCTGGAAAGCAGGGAAGGGAGTGGGGGGGGGGTTTGGCTGGAAACGAGACAGAGAGGGTTAATAGAGTCACTGCTCCAGAACTACCATGTGTGCTCCTTGGAGCTGTATCAGGATGTGCAGGTCCTGGAAATGACTCTTCACACTTCAACATTCTGTCTCTGTGCACTGTAGCGTGTGTCTGTCTGGCTGGCTGGCTGGCTGGCTGCTGCTCGCTCTCTGGGCTCTCTCGCTCACTTGCTTTCTGGATGGAAGCACAGTTAACCCTAAAAAGTTCTGCAGCCCTGTAAACACTCCAGGTTTTTTCTTGCCTAATTTTATAAAAGTATTGTCTAGCACACTTACTTTAAGTGTGTGCACTGTTACTTTAAAACTTTCCTTCTGCAGCTGCTTTTTATTATCCTGAGTGTTCTTTTTTGTTACCTTCCAACTTTCAGTCAGATGTGTGTATAGCCTCAGCGTCATCTTATAGTTCTGCATTAAAATGGAAATAGAGTTCACTTCCAAGGACATTAGCTGCAAAATTGTGTAATAAGTCCTTGAGTAAAGGCCAGAAGAGACCATGAGATCATGGTTTGACTCTCTGTATGACACCAGCCATTACATTCCATGAATTGCTAGGGGAATAGGCTTACCAGCCTTGAGCTGGAAATCAGGTCCTCAGTGAACTGTGCAGCAATTTATATTTCTTTAAAAAAGAAAAAAATTCTGTCTCTGGAATGCAGGTAATGTGGGGTCAAAGAGAGAAGGCTGCTGTCAGAAATTAACAGAAGTACTTAGTATATTCAGATCATATAATAGAATTTTCAGAAACTTCCACTTGTTCCTTACTTTTCCTGTTTAAATGAAACTGTCAATAAGATACCATGCTGTATTCATTTACATTTGAGTGTTGACTTTTTTTATTCATCAGAAAAGTATATATTACAAAAATAAAGATTCATCCAGTTAAGGTAATACTGTTTCCTTATCTCCCTATTGTCACCACTGACAGTACTGAGAGAGCAGAGCACATGAAAACATATAAAAAGTGGAAATTGAGACAGGGCAATACCTTATTTGGCTAATGGGCATTTAGATTCAGTTTTTCTTAAGCTCCACTACATCTAATCAACTTCTGGTTTATTTTTTATAAATCTTGAAGGATGTCCTGACACTAATCTAGCTGTACTTGAAGTTTTTACTGCAGATTGTTCTGATGAAAGCTAATGAATACATTTATATCTAATTCAAAAGGAAATTATTCTTAAAATACAAATAAAACCAATTATCTTAAGAACTTGCGGAAGATGATACAAGTTTAGTGGTAGATTGGCTTGCAAGCATTTTTACCTCTTTGGTGCATTGTTTAATTTCAGAGAGATGAAAAACATGCCTGCCCTTTATGATGTTTTCTGAACTTTACCAGGTTTGGATCAATTGAGAAACACATCCTGCTCTGTATCTATTGCAGACCTGCAGCAGGTTCTTCACTGTATCTTCTGGCCAGGCTTTTTGTGCAACCACTGTCCTGCCCCCATGTCCAGATGTGTTAATGATGGTAATCCTTAAATATTGCTAGACCCCACTCCTGGTCCACTTTAAACTGAATATTTGAACCATAAATAGATATTATTTTTATTTCCCATCCCTTGCTGTTACTTCTGTTTTCAAACTGCCAGTGTGATTTTATAGAGCCATGTCCCCATCAGATTTGAGCTGTCTCTGGTGGGTGCTGTTCAGTCAGTACATATCATACAATTCACTTGCTGTGCTGTACATGAGATAGTTGCAGTAAATTCCTGGTTTGGGAATAGCTGGGATCATTTTTGTCCAGAGAGAGACAGACAGAATGTTTAGTCTACACTGAATATATCGGTTTGTTGCATTTTTCTCTGCAAGTTTTCTGTTTTCTATATATTTCCCTTTCTATTGCACATCCCCTCCTTCAGAAGTGAACACAAACTGTGTAATTAATATCTGCATTTCTCCTTTGTTAACTCATTCATGGATGAAATGAAACTTCTGTTAAGCTTTTTTTTTTTTTAATTGCTACTGCACCAATAAAACAATGTGTGGAAATAGTTCTGTATAAAATGATTAATTAATGACCAATAGTTTAAAAAAGTTATAAATATTTAGAATCTTTTGAAATATGATTGGGGACTCTTAATGAGGAATTTAGAAGATATATTTGACATTGTTCTTCAGTTCTCTGATGTTTCATTTTTCAGTGAGTTGTATAGTCTTTAAATATTTATACTAAAATATAAGTGCATGTTAGTGATGCTTCAGATGTTTCCATTTTTAGTCTCAGCTGTGAGACCAGTGTGATGTTTTTTTCAGTATTCTGTATCTTTACTTATTGATGCTACCATATATTTATGTATATTTATAATTTCATGTTTGAAAATTGCTGAAATATAAAGAAAAATGGCAGTAATGCATTAACCTTGAAGATGTGCAGCTTACAGGATTGGAGATAAGCTGCTCAAAGGATGTGGTTTTAACTGGTCTGTGATCTAAGACACTTGAAGTGGAACGTGCTCCAAGATATGGCAGTCTGAGCTTTTAGTTTATCTTGTTGCATGCCTCCTGGGGGAAAAAGATGACAGTGGATTGTTAAGAGCCAGTGTAGCTAACTGTGATCCTCAGCTTTCAGTAGCCCAGTAGGGCTCTTGAAGGCAAAGCCTAATGAGAGCTATGATATCTGCAGATGTTGCAGTTGTAAAGACTTTCAGAAAAAAAGCAGTTTAGGTCAACACCAAAAGCCAGTCTGACCACCTTCTGTGTCCAGCTGACCTGGGTGGGTTTTTTTCATATTAATCTGTGTTAACAATCAACATCCTGGTTTTCATTCTGTTAATTTTTGCACTGGAGGCTTAAGAAAAGTTTTCTTTCATCTCTCTTTGGAAGTAATGAAGAATTCAAAATTATCTTTGGTTTCTCAGAAATTCTAGGCTATCTACAAGCTAAGTATCAGCTTTTTATGGAGAGAATATGACATTTGTATATACATATGTATATATGCAAGAAATAACAGTCCCAGAAAGCAGTTCAGAGTTGAAGCTAAGGCAGTTGGGCTGGAGTCAGGCAGCTCCTCTGTGTTTTCACTGGTTCCAGTTTTTGGGGAGATTCAAAATCCATAGTGCAGGGTGTTTGTTTCTTGCAGAGGTTTCAAGAGCAACCAGTTTGTGAGTAAAACTAATAACATGCCAGCTGTTAGGTTTTGCTGAGAATCTCTTGCTGCTGTCTTGGTGCATCTTTATTTTTCTTTATGATTTTGTTTGACTCCTGAAACAAACCAAACTGGGTCTTGGAGGAAGTCCTTCATCTGCAGCCCATTTATCACAACAGTAAAACTGATCCTGATGTAGGGTGGAAACAAAACTGTAGCTGACTACACTGTTGAAGTCCCATGGGAGAAACTTCTTGAGTTTTTTGGCTTCTTTATTAATCTCATTTTCTGGTAACAGAACAAAGTTGAAGCTAGTTATGATGGGGTTTTTTTATGTACAGGTCTGGGTTCACTGACGTCTGTGGTTTCATGGCTTATGTAGGAGCAGCTGAGCAATTTTCAGATAAAATGAAGGAAATAATTGGGCCATTTTTTTGTCATCATTTTGCTGTTGTAGTAAAGTGTAATTGCAAAAGCACACTGCTTGAGTAAAACCAGTGTTAGGAAAAAAGGAAGGAACCAGTGCATTAAAGATAATTTGGTTTTCAAAAATAGATATTGCCTATCTTTCTAAGATACACAGTCCAGTTTTGAGACATGCCTTAGGCTTTAATGTAGGAATTTTAAGATGAAATTACTGGACTGTGTTATAGGAAGGTCATGCTAGAGGACTATGGTACATTGCTTCTGTCCTCAAAATATATTAAATCTACTCCAGGCTTAGAATTTTTCCTGTGACTTTAAAGAGGAGAGAAAAAATTTGTGTTTGGAGATAAAATGTCTGCCCACTGAATCTCCAAATGTTATTCTGATATTTCATGTGATGTTATTTTCTGTGTTTAACTGGCAGTAATGACAGATATCTGCATTAGGACTGAGTAGGAGTAGCAGGTTGCTGAGTGTGAGTTGTGACAAACCATTTCTCTATTTTAGGAGTGTTATTAAGATTTCTTACGCTCTTATTTATTATTTCTCTCCATCTCCCACCAGAGGTCTCTACTCTGTAACCACATTGATTCAGCCATCAGCAGTCAGCAGAGTGGTGCTCTCCAGCAGGGAGCCAGAAGGGTGGATTTGGTTTGGGAGCCTGTGTGGGGCTTGGCACCAGTGAAGCAGAAACCTCCTCCATCAGCAGGGGGGCTGTCCCTCTTCCCTCTGGATTGTGCTGAATGTCACGTCAGCAGCTCGAGGGGCTGTGCTCTCAGTGAAGGGCCAGGGGAAGGAGAACATGGTCATGTTTTAAACATAGTCCCCAACTGGATTACCAGATGGAAATAATACCCATGGCTGCACAGTTGCAGCCTGGGACTGATTATGGGGGCTTTTTAATTTTTCTTTTGATCACTTGACAGAATTGTTTTGGATTTTATAAATTTTATGGGGTGTGGGTTAGGGTTTATATGGGCTAACACTGTGTTAGGACTTTGTAATTACAAACATCTCAGCACTAAAGGAGTAAACAAATGTTGCTGCTTAAGCATTGATGCCAGCAGTGCTCTTGTGCATTGAGGTCCTGTTCCTCCAATACACAGTTTTGCAAGACTCTTTCCCACTTTTTGATCTTCCTTCTAAATCTCTGTTAAGTTAGAAGGCATTTTTTTAAGATTAAGGTTTTGAGAAAACTGAGGAAAGTGGTGGGACCCATTAAGTTGCTGCAGCTCCCAAAGTGGATTTATGGAAGACCTGCTGTCAAAATGTTTGACTGTTTTATGGATAGATTTGAGATAAAAGTATTTCAAATAATGGCCACAAATAAATTAAGTCTGGCCAAGAATTCAAAAACAATTAGTGTACATTAATCCTGATTTTATAATAAAAACTGTGTTAGAACTTCTGAGCCTGCAGACAAAAATATCCAAGTTAGTGATTCTATAAAATCCAGTTTTCTGAACAGGAATTTAATGATTAATGCTTCAGAGTGCATAATCACATCTCTGCCAGAAAGTGTTTTTCTCTTCTTTGGCTCACAATCTGCCTGTTTAAATTATCTGAAGTAAGGCAAACAAAGGTGCTAAGGGTCTTTGTGCAAGAGCTGAAGTCTTCTGTGCAGCTGAATGCTTGGCCTCATTTATTGTAGGATATGTGTCTCCTAGTCTCCACATCAGCTCATTTTTAAAAAAAAACATTGTTTAAGCTGTTATTTGAGCAAGAGACTGATAGGTGTTTTTAAATGTGTCTTTCAGTCTGTCGTCTTCACTCATAGGGCACAACAGAATTGTTCTGTTGCCCAGCTTTTCTCTCATTCTTAACATTTGTCATCATGGCTTCATCTTAGAGGCAGCAGTTTCCAGCAGCTTGGTGTTTCCTTCTCTCTTGTGGTTTTTGGGTTTTTTTTTTGCTGGTGTTGAAAGCCAGGGAGGTTGTAAGGTGGTGTTGGTAGGTGGGATTCTTTCCCCATGTGGATGCTATGGGAAGACTCAGATGGAAGTGGTGGGTGGGGAAGATGTGGGTGCTTGTTGCCATTACTGCTGAGGCATGTCCCTGTGAGCAGCCTCCAAAGCCTGGCTGCCTTTGGGTCCCTTGGGCAGTTCTGGAGGAGCACTGCAGCCTGTGTGTGGTGCTGCCTGTCTGATCAGCTGGATGAGAGAGAGGAGTGGAAAGAGGAGTTCAGGACTAGTTGTCAGAGGAGACCATAGGAAAGTGTTGAAATGGGAATAGCTAGAGTAGAAATTAATTGATTATGTGTGTAGAGTATAACTGAAGTACGAGTGTGTCATTATATGAACATGTCTTCTGTCCCCTGTCACAATGAAAGAAGAGAATGAAGTAGATTATTGCTCAAAGTCTTTTTCATTACTGTTTTCTATGATTCAGCTATTCATTTAAATAAAACCCATGCTGGAGTATATTCTGTAGTGGTTTTTCTCTCTTTTGAGTTGTTGAGTGCATTGACAGGCAATGATTTTACATGATGCCATAATTCCTGTGTACAAACAGGTACTGCTGCCACTTTCCACCCTCCATCTTTCAGTGGAGCATATGTAAGAAAGGAAGGTAAAAGTAATGTGCTCTTGCCTTCTTCCTAGGTACATTTTAGTCTGAAATCAGTTTACAGCAGAAGTAAATGGCTTGCAAGACTGCTTATAGGATTGTGAATGTGACAATTAAAATGCTAGTCTGGGCTGCAGGACACAGTGAGATAGCATGAAGAGCCAGATGATGTTCCCTCTATAAACAGATATAATGAAATCACTTACGATTTATAGTTTTACATCTTCTTCATGAGCATTTACCTACCAACTGCATTCCTGCATTGCTCTTCTGTTCATTGTGCCATGAGACTCAGTATGCTGAAATTGACAGTACTTGATATTATGGAGTGGTTTGTGTGGCATTAAAATTAAAGCAGGGATAAATATGACCATGAAGACAGGAAGGAGATCAACATATTAACACCTGTGAGTTCTGCACTGTTTCAGAAATACTCAATACTTGCAAAGCTGTTTGCATGAGCAACGTATGCTTCTGGCTGAGGGAAATTAAGGCTCTTTCATCTTCCAGCACTGGGCTGGAAGTTTTTTTGCTGTGTAGTGACCAGCAGGACACTGGTTTCCAACTGGGGAGGCATAGAGCATGTATACTCATTTCAGATCTCATAAAAGGCAGCAGCAGTCCCAGCATGGCACTGTAAGGAGGCAGCAGTAGACATTGCTCATAAACTGATTGGAAGTGTGTGTTGTATCAGCATTTCCTCCTGTGCTGTGATTTACAGCAGTAGGTGGGGGTGAGGAGGAGTTGGCAGAAGCCATGATTGCAAAAGGGAGTTTGGGACCCACCAGCCTTGAAGGCTGATTGAATGCTGGAGGGGAGTTTTGTGTCTGCTGATGGGAAATTTAGTACTGTGTGTCTCGTGGAGGGTAAACCTCTGCTAATGGAAAGCCTGTCAAAAAGGCATGATTTCTGGAGATAAAGACTTCAGCCTCAATAGATGCATCATTCTGCTGGGTGATCTTTTAAAGGCAGAAAATAAGCACTAAGGAAGGCTTCAGTAGTGAGAACTGTGTGTGATTATGTGCAGTGATAGGGAAGTTTATTAATGTGTTTATTAATCTATTCTCTTAGCCCATTTGTTCCTCCCCTCTGGTTAAGTTTTGAGAAATGAAAAAACATACAGTGTGGAAGAACAATTTCAAATTTTCAGGTATGAACAGGATGAAGCACAATTTTGAAGCACAATACCATAGTTTGAAGAACATTAATCATAAACAATATTCTTTTTTTGCTTTTCTCTAGGACTCCAGAGCAGTGTCCAAGCGTGGTTTCTTTGCTGTCAGAGAGCTACAATCCCCACGTGCGTTATGGGGCTGCCATGGCTTTGGGGATCTGCTGTGCAGGCACTGGAAACAAGGTGAGGGCCACAAAGAAACATCTGTGGCCAAGACTGTTCCTGCTCCCTCCTGCAACAGACAGTGTGTGCAGACATCACCCGGGCAGATGGGTTTCTCACACATGTGCACTACCAGCCAGCTGGAGTACAGCACTACTTCAAATTCTTTCATTTTTCTGGATATAGAGTTTCTTTTCCTGCTTGTACAGAATAGGAAAGTGAGAATGTTTTTATACATTCTTGGAATTTTGTCTTCAAAACTTTTCTTAGAGTTTTCTTACTGTCAAGTTGACACTGAATTTTTAATGTATGTTCAGTACTCCAAAATCAATACTGCTTTGCCCTTGGAGTGCCAGTGGCAGGAAAACAGCAGGTGTTTTGCTTAACTTCTAGCTCTTTTCATCTTTCCTGTGATACACAGTTCATGGAAGATCCATGTAGTAAAGCCAAGTGCAATGAAATTTAATTAAATATATTGTAGTTTCAGGAGTGTAATTAACAACCAGTACATTTTATGTATTCTCACTTTATAAGTGTCAGTGAGGGTTAAGTCTCATGGATGGTAACAGACCATTTATAGTAGGATTCCCACTTCTGCTGAGGGAAGTGAGCACTCATTGGAACAAGCAGCAAGTAAACTTGGGATTAAGCTCCCTCTGCTTCTCCCACATGTGTATAATAATCTGTAGTGGTACAGAATTGCAGTTTCAGAACAGGTGCACAGACAAAGTCATATGTCATGCTTCTGAGTCTTTGATAAATCTCTTGCTTATCTGTCTCATCTCTTCCTGTATTAAACATTTGGTCTGTGGCTCTTGCGTGAGCGCTCCCGAGCGTCGCTTGTGCTGCCAAAAGCACAGAATGCTGACGTGCACTGCCTGCCATCTTTAGTAGCTAAAGCATGCAGATTTGAAAACAGATCTGAGAGTCCTATTTTTATCCAGGTCGTTTTATTCTCAAATGGAAGGTGGAATCAAGGAGTTAGTTATTTTTAACCTGCTGCATCTGACAAGTTAATTTAAGTGGAAATGCTTTTAGTCGCAAGAATGAGTCTTGTTTTATTTCCAGATACATTGTATGATGACCTAAACCATCTGATTACACAGAGACATGTCTTCCACAGCTCCTATTAGTGGGTTTTGAAGGCCCAAATAGATTCAATTTTGGAGATCAGAAAGTTCAGTTTTTGTCAGAGTGGGTGTTTCATCCATGGTGCTGAATGCTTGCCAAAGAGTGAATGAGTCACCTTCAGGTGAAGAAGTACAGCCTCCAGCATAGCTCAGATGGCAAAAGCAGTCTTACTGAAGGCATGATCTTATTTTAGAAGTGGTTCTTTGAAATAATGTTCTGTATAAAATTAACTTGTTTTTAAAAGCCTCACCTAATGGAAGTAACACCAAGAGGGGTCTGAACTGGGAATCTCTTGCACTCTGCTCTCAGTTGCGTTTGCTCATGTCCTCAGTTTTAGTAAGGACAGAAGGGCACTCTGAACAAGAGATTACTTAAAAGATGCCAAATGCTGCAGGTTATAACAATAAAGTGTAAGGCCAAGAATTTGGAATCTAATGTGATGAACTCATCTGTTGCTTATACCTGTTGTTTAGCTGTTTGCCTTATACCTGTTGTATACCTGTTGCTTGCACTGTTTCTGCAGGTAGATCTTGTTCTAGCCATCCATCACTTCTTTTTAGTGTTTCTTTTCTTTTTCTTCACAATTTTTAGATTAAAATCTACAGAACTACAGATTTCTGCTTCATTTGCCAAGAACAGGCAAAACATTTTTTAAAGTATATCTGATAGCATCAATCTGATAACCTTCCAGTGGAGAATTGAATCCTGGCATTCTAAAAATAGTGGTATTAACTCAATGACTCTGTATGTCTTCATTCCTTTTAGGAAGCAATCAATTTGCTTGAGCCAATGACAAACGATCCCGTGAACTATGTGCGTCAAGGAGCTCTCATTGCATCTGCCCTTATCATGATCCAGCAGACTGAGATCACCTGCCCAAAGGTAGCGTGTCACACCTCACATACCTCACGTGCCTCTTAGGTGGGAAATGGTCTTGGATGCCAAATCTTTAGTGCCTGGCACTGCATGTAAGCATTGGCAAGAGACTGCACGTGTCTTGTAAAGAGCCAGAGCTGAATGTACATTGAGAAGGTCCTGCTTGGATTGGAGTGTGTGCTCTGAATGATGGGAACGTGCCTGATGGATGGCAGCATTCTAACCCTGGGCACTACAGGAATAAATGCTCTTCCTTAAAGGCTCTCAAAGCATCTTGTAATGATAGAAAAGTGATGGTAAAGACATTGGTTTTGATGATAGTAAGCTTAATTTTGGATGTGGTCACCATGCAGAGAGGTTCTGTTACAGCAGTGTTTCCTTTGTAGTTCAGGTGAAGCAACTTCAGAACTTACAGAACTGGCTCAGTGAGTTTCTAACAAATACTCCATATTTTAATGGAGTTTTCTGAAAGCTCATGAGGTGAGAAGGTTGCATATGCTGTGTTTAGCTTTTAAAAGTAGGTTCCCTGTGAGTGTGTGACAGGTGATGATGTGCAAACATTTGTACAGACTAAAAGTCCACATTGGAGAAGCTCTGAGTTCCACATTTCACCTGCTCTGCTGAGTGCTGAGGCAGAACAGTAGCTGGTACTTTCCTACTCATCTGCTGCATATTGGTTGCTTTTATTGATGTCATTTTAGAAATTGAACTGTGATAAAAACAGACACCTTTTTACTGCATTTGGATGAGAAGAAGGAAAAAAGCCTCTGCCCAGTGGAAAATTTTACTTGGGAAAGTCAGAGAAGGAGATCTACAAATGCAGGTGTCTGGGTATTTCTAAGTCACGGAACATGAAAATTTGCTGGCAGACAGTTTGTTCCTTTGAATTATTAAAAAAAAAGAAAAGAAAGAAAAATGTTAGTTTTCACTCAGCAGAAACTGAAATGTTGTTTATATTATCAGAATTGTAGTTCAAGTGAATAAGCCAAGAATAGTAGTTCACTTGAATGGAGAACACTAGACTACTGTTGGATCCCCTTGTCTTCCAAAATACAAAGTTTCTGTTATGTGAAGTTGAATTATCTCTCTGTGGAAAGAAATTAATTGTTGTTTTTATTTTTTGTTCCTTGGTGAGGTGATTGGAATGCCAGGCCTCTATAGGAGATCAGGTTTAATCATTCTGTGTTGCTCTAGTACTAGTACAAATTACATAGCGCTCCTGTGCCTCAGTTTCCCAGCAGAAAGAATTAAGGATTTATATATGAAAAGACATTATGAGGATTGATTCATTTTAGTTTGCAAAGCACCCTAATCCTCTTGGGATGGGAATTGCAGTCTGCTCTGAATTTAGCCATCCTAAAACATGAATCACTTGCTGAGTCTGCCTGTTGGAGTTTCTGGCTTTTTGAGATGACAGGTGAAAGACTCTGTTTGTCCTAAAGAAAAATGTGGGTAGGAAAATAGCTAGTGAAAACACAGATTATTTGAGGTGTGTAATAAGGCAGATCTCTTTTCCCAAAGAGGCCTGAAAACCTTGACTTCCAAGTCATGTGTGATACTTCTGCATTATAAAAGGGTGGTTAAAATATTTGGCCAGCAAATACAGGATGAGATGTATAATTTGGGAGTCAGTGGCTTGTTTAAAAATGGGGCCAGAAACTGAAAGAGCTTAATGCCAAATTGTTGCCTGATATAGATACAGAAGGCAATTAATTGTCTAATCATAGAAGTACTACAGATATTAAAAAACAAACAGAAACAAAATTCCAGATTAAAAAATAATAAAAAAATACCTGAAATATTCTGCCGATTTAAGAACTAAACACAGAATACACACATTTTGCTTTTTATAAGTACCCCAAAAGTTGGTTATAACCGTTATTGTTTCTTGCTCAAAAGTAAAAGAAATATTTTGAGGGATATGCTTCCAATTAAGTTATTTATTATCCATGGGAAACTTTTTTTGGAGGGCTCTGCCAATATGAAAAAAAAAATTACTCAACTCTGATGTGAAGAGATGGAGTTCTTCAGAAAAGGAGCCATTTTTAGATTGCCAGGACATATTTTGATCTGATTAGATTCCTGAGTGACATGCTGGACACTGTGTGCCAAAGGGTCTGACTTGATGGATGTGGGTATTTGCATTGCTGAATAAGCACCTAGGAAGAGCCATGTGGTGATTTTTGCATCCCACAAGCTGTACAGTCTTGATGGGGTTACAGAGAAGCTAAATTTTATATATCATCATCTCACTGCTTCTAAATACTGGGTGATGCTTTGCATGTGAGAGATGGTGATTTTTAAAAAGACTGTGTCATAGAGCCTGGCCAGCTTCCTGTCATTGCTGCTCACTTTTGTCTCTTCTGGGATTTTATATATTTTTTTAGTTAACTTATTATTAGTGAGCTTTGGGTTAGAAATACTTTCAATTCTCTGCTGATTATTTGGGGAAGATGGTAGCAAATAATCTTCCTTAAATAGTTCAGGATTTTTTTGGGAATAAAATGCTGTCAGAGTTTTGAGAGCTGAGCATTGCAACACCAAAATGCCAGGAATAAACAGAGATTTAAGAATCAAAGTATTTTGGTTTAAAAAAAGCCATTTTATTGTGAGAAAAGGGTAGATGTATGCCTTTGAATAAGCTTCATTGTGATCTTCCCTTTGTGTTTGTCCTCCTCTTTGTTGTGCTCAATCTTTGTTTAAATGAATAATTCAAAGAATTTAAATTTAAATAAAGAGTTTAAATAAAGGATTGTGAAATAAAGAATTGTAATTACATTAACTCATTGAACTTGAAAGTTATTTAAGGGCCAAAAAGGGATATCAAGTGTTGAGTAAAGATGGTTTGGTCTCTTTGGAGTTGAAACAATTCCTCCATGTGCAGCCAACATGATTTTTCCTGACCTCTGTTGATAGATTTAAGAACCATATTAGTACCAGATATAAAATATTAACAAGTTTATTTTGTGAAATTGAATCCTAAATTACAGATGTGATGAGATCATCATACCCAGAAATCAATGACAACTTCAGGATATGTTTGTGACCTGCGGGGTCAAATTAAAAATTAAGTCAGCAGGTTTGGAGACAAACTACATGTCAAACTACTTGAAAAAGTAAATTCAATTCCTGTGTTAGGATAGTCATCTTGGCAAAATGAGAAAATAATAAACAAGGTCAAGCCTTTTCCTCCTTTCTCCTTCAGTCATAATGGCCTGTTGTCTAAGATATGAAGACACCAGGACCAGATTGCTGTTGGGATTTTTTCCCCCATTTAGATGAAATGCTAGGTCTTGCTAGGGTGCAAGAATGATTTTGCAATATTCTGGTAGCACATTTATTTTATGAAAGCCTTCTACTATAAGATGCTTCTGCACACTCCTTCAAGAGGGCAAGTGTATGCAGAATAACTTAATCTTTTGAAGAAGATAAATACAACATGCAAACAGTTTAAAACCTATTTTATTAGATTTTATTAATGCTCTTGTTCTTAAGAGCTTGCATTTGCCAGAAGCATCGTGCAAATCACCTGCCAATATTTCATGTAATTAACTGTTTATAAAATCTTGTTCTTGGCAATCTCTTGGGCTTCATGTGCATGAATATTGACTGGTGGAGGGAGAAGTGGTAAATAGCCTGGTAAATGACAGCCCTTGGTGGTAGGAAATGGTGCTGTATCGTTCTCTTATCTCCAAGTCTCTGTTGTTTCCTCCCTGTTTCCAAGGTTCTGTGTTTGGCTCCATTTGAACTCAGTGCCATGCCATTTTGGCCAGCACTAGTTATCAGAATGGGGTGTGTGTTTTGTTAGAAAGATGAAATGAGTCATTGTCTATATTTTAGTGTTCCTCCTGGAAGCTGCCCAAATAAACTTCTAGGTAGCATTTCCAAATGCTATAGATTTTAAGTGCTTGAAGATTTCAAGGGAGAAACAAAGCTTGTGGGTTTCATAGCATGTTAAATAAACTTGCACAGTAGTTTGGGTTTGCTTCTTGTGTGGTTTGAAGGAAAAATAATAGCAGTTAAAAGGGCTTTACTAGACAAACTCTGGCAGATTTTGCTTTGACAGCTTAAGAAATGGCTGGCTGTTGACATCTTGCTCTGTTTTGTAGGAGGTGAGTGCCCCAGCACCTTTTCCCAAGAGCTGGAGCATTAGCTCCATGTGAGGTTAATTCCTTCCTGAACTGCTGCAGCCAAAGCAGGCTTTCCCCTGCAGCAAGGAATGTTTTCAGCTGGGACCGGATCCAGTCAAAATTCCCATTCCAGTGAAGCATTTGCTTTGTAGGAACAGCCTGAACAAGCATGCAGGCCTATTATGCATTTGAGTGTTGAGACCTTTGGTCTCAATCCTTGGTCTGGGTTGGCCTGGCCCCTAAGTCTGAGCAGGATAGTCTCTCACCTTTTCATAGAACAGTTCTGCTTCCATTGACTTTAAACTCTGGAAAGGGCACACTTACTTAGTGCATTTTCCAGGCCTGGCAGTGATCCTTGGCTCACAATGCACAGGTGTGCAGAACTTATATGCTCTTGAGATGGAATTACATATTTTGTATTTTTATAATAGATGGCATAAGGAGTGTTTCTTACTGCAGCTGTTCAGTGTTTGTTCATTGAATGCCTGCTCTCAGCTGATCTGTTGTAACCTGTCCCTGTCACCTGGAGAGGTGGCAGTCGATGTGCTCAGGTAAAGCAGCCAGGTTTCTGTCCTTGGTCCCTTGTCAGAGTGTCAGACACCTCTCTGCCCTGCACAGGGTCCTGCTGCCAAAGCTGGCAGGTTCCTGGTGGGCTTGTTGCCTGGGTTGTTCATGTGCTCTGGACAAATGTACACGTGAGTAGGAGCGGAGGAAGGTGTATTAGGGAAGGGGTGCTCTCAGGGGCAGTGCACCGTGACCAGGGAGGTGGACGATTTCCCTTTCTAGCCCTTCTCACCTTCCCAAGTGAGGTGTTCCTGCCCTCTGTTCCAAGGCTGCTCTGTCAGTTCAGACACCAGTGTGAACATCAGCAGTTCTGCTGAATGCCTTCTCACCCAGGGTTTAGTTCTCTGAAGATTTGATTACAGTGTGAATTTTGGATTACAGTCCACCAAATGAGCTTTGTAACATATGTGTGTTTTCATAAATATTCCAAACCCAGAAGCTAAGCCCAGAGTCAAGGAACAATGTGATCTAAACAGAGGCACTGGAATTCTGCTGCTTTGTTCAACAGACAAATAGTTTCACCTGTTACTTCTGTTTCCCAGTGTGTCTGTTCCAAATAATACCTGAAGGCTTAGGTTCACCTGGTCTCCATGTGGCTGCCTTTGAGGCCCCGTTCCAGGCTGCAAATGCAAACTAAGGTGTTTTTCCAGTTGCAAAGAGGTCAGATTTAAGAAGCAAACCATTTACATTGAACATGTAAATCTCAGTGTAAGCTTTTATAAATAAAAATTGTGAGAACTTGAAAAAGCATAAATGGAGTGAAGCAAGAGCAAAGTTTGGTCTGCATAGCCAGAATAAACCCTGCCACACATCTGTCTGTGTGGCTGCCCTGATAATTTATGTTGCTCCTTTTTCTTAGTTTTAATAATTGCAAAGTCACCTTCTTTGGGGGACTAATAACTAACAACATTATAATGCAAAAAGGAATTGGTGAGTACAGAACTAATATTAGCACACAAATTGTTGGACTTCGCGGAAAAATGGAAATAGCTGCTGTTTTCCCCTGACAGTTTTAATAAATGCATTCTGCTCTTCCAGAGAATTGTTGTTTTGTTCAGCTTTGGTTGCTCTGGTGCTTCATGGTAGTGAGACTGTCCATTGGTGGGAAACAGTCATTTTAATGCAGTCCTGTTTAGCGGGACGTGACTTGCTTGTATGAATGTTAAAGTCTTCTGGTATCACAAAGTGGCTTAATCAGGCTAGATGCCATCAGTGCTGAATGAGTTGAGGTGACAAGCAGTATCACTGGGTTACTGGCTGAAAGAGTGAAAGCAGGGAAGATGTCACCTAGAGAGTGTCTGTTCATTTAGGTGATGATGATGTATCATAGGGGCATTATCGGTACAGCAGAAATATTGTTCCGAATAATGGAATAAATTGGGGGTTTTCAGCAATAGGAAATGGAGGAAATTTATTAAAGTGCAGTGTCAGTCACATAAGAACATAGAATAGTTCTTACTACAAACTCATCAATTGCTCTCTTATTCCAGTGACACCTTAGAGAATCTCAGGGTATTCCTATGAGGTTTGCAAAATGTGATTTGGAAATACATGTCCATCCTGAATATTTCAAAATCACTACATGGATATCTTCAAGTGAGGAAAATCTCTGTAATTAATTATTAACGGCGTGACTTGTAATACCAGTGACTTAAAGCTGTTGAAAATGCAAATGTCATTATAGGGTGCAGAAATGGAAGATGCTTCTAGTAAAGATGGACAACTTGATTCATGCAGTCAGTTTTATAATCTCTCTCTCTCTTTTTTTTTTCCCCTTTTTATTTTTAACCAGGTCAGCCAGTTCAGGCAGCTCTATTCCAAAGTGATCAATGATAAGCATGATGATGTTATGGCAAAGTTTGGAGCAATCCTGGCACAAGGCATTTTGGATGCAGGTAATTCCTCAAACATTTAAAGCTGCTAAAATTTCTTAAGCTTGTTTGGTTGCAGTCACTGTAACACCAAGTTTAATTTGGGAAATGATGTGCTGGTTTTATGCCTCTCATGTCATAGTAGCAAGAAATCTCTGTTTTCAAGGAATTTTAGCTAATTAAAGAAATAAACCCTGTTTTGTAGTTTCAGCTTGTATCAGCATGTTTCTGCTAGGAGAGACTCAGCCCAGTCATTGGGGCTGAATTTGTGTCCAGAAGTCTGGAAAAATAGAATATTTTTTCTCTAAGTCTGTTTTGTGACCCTTAATGTTGATTTATTATAGTATGGTAGGTTCCTTCCTTATTTTTCTAAATCATCACCTGCTCCAGAAATTCAGAAATCATGTGGTATCCAGTCCTCATATTTTTCTTTTTCCGGTAAAACTTTACACAACCAGTTTTAAAAATCATATAAGATTATATATATGTCTTTAATAACTAGGTTTTGCTACTTTCATAATTATTAAAAGAGGTTGCACAAAGAAGGAAACAGTTAACTGCATCAGTGTTTTTTCAGAAGACCCAGTTCGTTTCACAGACTTTGCTAGACTTTTCTAGCAAAGAAAACATCCTTTCATGAATGTTAATGACTAAATGTTGAGTCAGGAATAGGATTCTCCAAAGCCATCAGCATTTCACAAGGGCTGAGTTGCAGGGCCTATTAAGGACAGTTTCTGTAAGCAAAGAGGACAGACAGTGTTTTGAATTTTTCCTTCTGCTGAGGTAGCATTTGTACAGGGCTTGCTTCTTTTGCATGTTTCCAACCACAATTTCTCCCATCTGGTCTCTTGTGCTGAGGCTTTCTCTTGCCATGCATGTCCTTATCCCCTGTAACAGCAGAAACAAGCTGGATTTTCCTGTGCTCTTGAGATCAAGATTAGTCCTGAAGTCCACAAGCAACGGAGCCTCAGCATTTACCTGTGCTGGCTCAGGCACAGCACCCTGCAGTGTGGGTGCAGTGTCTGTGTGAATCTCTGCCTCTCCAGGCTGTGCCATGGGGAGAAGAACATGGTGCTGCCTGCACCTATCTACATGGAAGCAGCTTTCAAAAGCTTCCCTGCTGGCCATGTCAGGCTGCTCTGTCACAGAGGACCAGGCCTGATCAGTAACAGGCACCACCTTCATGCCTCCTGGAGCTCAGGCTGAGCAATGTTCTTGGCACGAGACTCTCAGAATAATTTTGGTTGTTCCCATGCTCACACTCAGTTGCTGGGAAGTCAGGGACTAGCTGGCTCTGGGATTTTTCTCTCAGCAGTACAGACCTGTTTTGAATTCTGACCCTTAAGATTAAATCATAAAAATACAACTAAAACCTTATTTGCTTTCTGTGTCACTCATGTATTGTAGAATGATTTGGAAACCAGAAATTCCCTATTTTACTAAACTTTGTGGGAATTTGTGCCAACTTTAACCTCTTTTTCTTGCTGAGAGACTCAGGGAAAGCTGTGAACTCCTTTTCTTAACCTATTGCCACTTTCATTAGAACCTCCTAAAAGAACAAATTCTTTTTATCCTTCCTATACAACTGGAAGTGCTTATCTGAAACAATGAGTTATAGAATTTATTATTACCAGGAAGAAAATGTTCTTTGTGTTTTCTGCCACAGCTGGGGCAATTAAATTTAGTTTTTTTGTTCTGTCTTTTTTTGTGGGGTGGGGAGAAAAGTCCACTTCTCTTCCAATGACAGGGTTTGATTAGAAGTGCAAGATTTCCAGTGTATGCCTGGGAAATGATGAGCTGGAGGTGGGGTTTTTGCTCTGACAATGAAGCAGCCATTTAGGCTGGTAGTTTGATGGAAGGAGTGGGGTACCTTGGGAGCACTGAAGTGGAAATGAGGAATTTGGTCTTTGCCATTGCTGGGGCATTGAAGAATTTGGTCATTGTCATTGCTGGGGCATTGATAAGCCCCAGCAGCCACATTTTTCTTTAATAAAATAAGAAAAAAGTAGACACTAAATTTGACTTAGTGCTTGGGGTTTTTCCCCAAACCCCTCTTGCCTCAGTGGCAGTGTGAATTTTGGGAGATGGACCTTATATTACAAGGATTCCTGAAATTTTTTCTTTAGTGTATTTTGAATTTATTTTCCAAGCATCATGTTACAGCTTTTATTCATCCAGCCAAAGATCTGGAATGTGTTCCCTTCCAGGCAGTCAGGGTTGCTATTTAATCACAAAGATAAATCACAATTGTGCAGTATTATGTCTCCCCACCTTTCCTGCTCCCTGCAAAATCCTGGGAGCGAGAGTGGACTGTTTGTGGGTATAAAACAGCAGAAAAAAAGTAGCATGACAGCATCTTCTGCATATTAAATCTGTTGCTAATTCAGGAAATTCCAGAGACTGGATAATTTTAAGTTTTATCTGAATTATAGGTTAAGATTCTGAAAATTAAAGTGCAAAAGTTTGATAAAATGCAATTAAGCTGCTTGTGCAACATTCACTGGGCTGCTTGATTCAGAATATCTGCTTATAACCAGGGCCTGGTCCTTACACAGTGACACAGTAAAATAAAGTTCAAAATGAAGATGGGGGAGAAAACCAGAAATTTGAGTGTGCTCTGCTTGACATGTTTAAGGATAGCACAAGACCTCAGGCAGTCCCCCACAGTGCTGTAGCAAATTCAGATGAAAGGGCAAGAGATTGCTATCAGAGAAAATACTAAGCAGCAGAGCAGACCTAGCAGTAGAAAAAGACAAGACCATATCTTAATCCTTCTTCAAAGATGTAGCAGGAAGGAGTTTTCCTGTCAAACAGCAGGAGATGTATTGCTACCACAAAAGAAAAAAGAAGGAGATAGAATGTAGGCAGAGCATCCTACAGGAGGGCATTAAAATGTCCCACCTTGCACTGCCTCTGCTGGGACTAACCCTGACAGATGCCCAAGATGACAGTGCTGCTCCAGTCAGGGCTTCCATTAGTTTTGGCAGCAGAAGAGAATTCTGTTTGTCTTTAAAACTCAGACAGCTCCATTGCTGTCTGGCCCTGCCTGAGGTGGCTGCTTGTGTGAGCCTGGGAAAAACTACTCCAGTTTGGGATTTTCAGCTGCAAAGTGGCCTGATGAGTGGGTGTTTGTGTTTTAACAAAGTTAACCTCCCTGTACCAGGTCTTGTCAGCAGTAATGGACTTGCCTGGTGCCCTCTTCAACTCAATGCACTGTGTTTATCAGCAGACAGAAGATCAGATTAACACTTTCTCACTCTGTCTGCAAGTCTAGTCTTTCAATTTTGTTTCTAGCTGGATGTTTCTGCACTACATCAACATATGTATGTTTGGGTCTCTGCTTTGCAAGTACAAGTCTAAGACTTGGTTGTCTGGCAGAGATGTAATTTTTCTGCAAAGGCTGCAGGAGCTTGTCTCTGTGCAGCTTAGATTGATAATGTCTAGAAACAACTTCTGAAGTTGCTGCTGTTTACATTTTTTTTTTCACTGAGATGGTGTAGAATAAAAAACTAGGCATATTTCTTCTGAATGACTGATAGTTCAGGGAGTCAGTTGCAGAAAGAAAAATTTCTGTATGCTCAGCTGTATCTGTTCTGTGTTCCTCCTGAGCCGTGTCTTGTGGATTATTTATATGCTGTGTTTTAAAACTGTTTATAGCAAAAGTTTGCCTTTTTCTCCCCCTCTCACTGCCTGTACTTTTGTCTAACCTGTATCCTGGCAAAATGAGCATGGAGGAAGGGCTGTATTCCCTGATTGTCTGGGTACTTTAGAGCAGTGTGGTCGCTGTGCTGTACATCTGTTTTACTGAGTAAGCTGAGCTCACAATGAAGGAGGGAGGTGTGTTCCGGAGGAGGAAACTGGCAGCACTGTGGCCTGTGCAGGCCTTTGACAGCAGCTGTTTGACAGTCATTGCTCAGGTGTCTTTGTGGAGTACCCGGGAATCAATAATTCCCTGACTTTTGTGATTCCTTACAGGGGGCCATAATGTGACCATTTCACTGCAGTCGAGGACAGGACATACGCACATGCCTTCGGTGGTGGGGGTTTTGGTCTTCACCCAGTTCTGGTTCTGGTTCCCTCTGTCACACTTTTTGTCACTGGCGTTCACCCCAACCTGTGTCATTGGCCTTAACAAGGATCTTAAGGTATGTAATGAGAAGAGAGAAGAGACTGAAAAGTTGCTTGGAATATTTGAGTGGTCTGCAAGGCATGTTCATGGATTTGTTGGTTTTCTTTGCATGCTTCTGACTTGTTTGTGCTAGAAAAGGTACTAACTGGAAGAAATCTGAAAAACTGGCTTAAATTGCAGAGCTTCTGGTGGGAATGAGAACAAGAAAAATGTAGAGAGCAGACACTGACCTCTTTCCTTCAAAGTAACTTAAAAAGAAAGGAACTCTATTTAGAATATTTTGGCAGAGGCCACCCCATTATCACTTAAAGGTCAGGGTTATTTTTTTAAAAAGTGTGTTGCCCCCCTGGCCTCCCAGATAAATTATGTGATATTCTCCCCTAGGAAAGCTAGCAGTGGGAAAAGAGGATTTGTTTGGATTCCTTGAGGACTAAACATTAAACTGAGCAGCCATGGGTACTGCACTTTTCTTGTGCATGTGTTCTTCCAGCTATCAGCTGTGGTACAGCCCCTGTAAGCTGTGTACCATGCTGGGCCTCCTGTGCTGAAGAACTAAGCTAGGAAGTTCCACAAAAAAACTTCTGGATGTGGCAGCATGGGGGTGTTTAAGAACTTGGATTGGCTATCAAAAGATGCTTTCTATCCTTGCTTAAGTAGCCAAGAGTAAGAGAATGTGTGTCACTGGTAACTCAGCCCCAAATGTGCAGTCCTTTGGCAGGGAGGGAATGTCAGTGCTTGGTTTGCCCTCGCGTGCATTGATAGAGCAGATCTTCACTTAGATCTTAAACCAATTTTGTGTTAGTACACACAAACACAGCAACAACATCAAAACCACAAAAGCTTTGAAGCAATGAAAACAAAGCATGGTGTGAATAGGATAGAGTGTATGGAGAGGGCTAGAAGAGCTTGCCAGAGTCAAATTATAGAATAATTAAATAACATTGTTCTAGTTGAACCACTGCCACTGATAACAGTTTCTCAGCTTCCGGAGAGGGAGAAGGGGAAGCTTGTATTCTTTAGAGGATCTGTGTTTGTCTCTGCTGGAAGGAAAATGAAGCTAAAGTAATTATTCTGCTGTGGATTTTTCCCCTGCTTTTCTAGTTTCTAACATTGTTTTAAACTCTTTGTCTTAGATGCCAAAAGTCCAGTACAAGTCCAACTGCAAGCCGTCCACATTTGCCTACCCCCCACCTCTTGAGGTACCAAAGGAAAAGGAGAAAGAAAAGGTATTTGAGCTGCCTTTCTGTGTAAAGACTAACCTATTCTCCCTTCTAGTATAAACATTGACTTTGGTGGTACTACTAGAGAATCTAAAAAGCAAAGGAAAAATTGGCAGGTGCTGTAGTCTCTGAAAGAGAATGCTAGGTAAATTTTCCTGCTGTGCCTGGGACTGCTGATGATTGTGGCATACAAGTGCTTTGCTACTGAATTGCTGCATCCTCCCTTGTCTGAAGTGGTCAAGCAGAAGTATTGAATAAAAAACCTGCTTTCCATGCCCTACTGACTTGTGTGTGCAGTACCCAGCACAGCAGGGTCCTTTTCTGTGACTTGAGCTCCAAAATGCTGCTCCAGTGCAACCGTTGAGAATATTAGGTGAGACACTTCTCAAATAGTCCCATATGGAAGGAGCAGTGGGCCCATGAGCTAGAATAATAGCTGTCAGCTCCATGGATTGCAAACAGGTGAGTGTGGCACTGAGAATATCTCGGTATTGAAAAGGAGAAGATGAGACCTGTGGGGTCACGAGTGGGACAATAGTGGAAGCAATTTGTCTCCTGGCACAGGATGGTAAAAGCTGTTGAGCAGAGCAAAGCAGCAGGCAGAGCAGCCCTTAGGGAGCAATTGTGGAGCAATGGAGACCTCAGGCATGTCATGCTGATGAATGACATGGTGTGAAAACTGTAAAACATCTTACCAGAATTGACTGCTGGACAGGACAGATTTCCAGGCCACTGTGGAATCCAGAAATTAACTCTCATGAAAGGCAAAGCTCACTGCTTATAGCTGTTTTCTTGCCTTTGAATAGGATGAGAATTGGACAGATCTTTTCTCTTTAAACTTCCCTGGCCAAAAGTTAAAATGTGCCAAGAGCCCACATTTATTCTCACCAGCAATGTGACAAATGCTGTTGCTCCCTGACCCTCTCAGAAAGTTTCTGCCATTTGTTCCCAAAAGACTCCAGCCTGGTGGGCTGAAACTCAGTATGCTGTGTTGGGTCACACTGAATGCCTCCTCTGTTGCCATATCCAGGTTTCCACTGCTGTGCTGTCCATCACTGCAAAAGCCAAGAAGAAGGAAAAGGAAAAGGAGAAAGAGAAGAAGGAAGAGGAAAAGATGGAAGTGGTGGGTGCACACTTTGAAACTTAAATGTCTTCTCCCCCCCACCCTTATAAATGTGGAATGTGTGTCATGAAAGTTGACATGCACTGATCTCTGTCCTCTTGCAACCTGTGTTATGAGCAAAGCACTGATACACATTGCTGCAGACACTGGTTAGCACCTTTAGTCTGTGTGTGCACTGTTAAAAGCAAGAGATGCTATTAATTGTGAATCTTGTTATTTTTGATAAATCTTCCTCAGTGTTGTTAAGTACCTGGCTTCCTTAAAGGCAAAAGCTTGTTTTTAGAGGTTTTTGTGCCTTTAACTGCATGAACCTTGTGAGTACTATTTCATTACCTACAGATTTTAGACCCTTATCCAAGTAATTTTCTTACTAATGCAGAAAAGGCTTAATAATTTCATATCCTTGGGACCTCTGACCTTTTATAAAGAAGTGTTGTAGCAGTTGCTTGAGAGTGTCTCATTTACCTTGAGAGCACTGAAGAGTTTAAACATTCTGGTTTGCACATGCTTATACCTCGTATTCTGAAATGTTCACCTTTTTGACATTTATCCACACCCAGCTCAGAACCAGCTGAGGTTTGAGCACAGGTTCCATATGCTGCTCAGTAGTTCTGGTGATTGCTTTGGTCCACTGATGATTTCTTTCAGCTCATAGACCTGACACTGGAAGCTGTCATCTTCATCTGTGAATAATGTGTCATCCTGGAGCAAGCTGAGTAATGGAGAAATTAATTTTTGATGGTTGCTGTAATTTGCAAAACATATGGCAGCTAAAATTCTTGTAGTACTGACAAAAGACTTTCTTTTGTGCCCTGCTCATAAATGGAGATATTCCAAGAACAACTGTAAGCTGAAAGTGCATTGTGGACCCATAGAATTCTTTGGGTTTGAAAGACCTCCAAGTCCAATTTAACCCCAGAAACGACAAGGTCGCCACCAAATCATGTCCCCGAGTCATATCTACACATCTTTTGAATACCACCACAGATGGTGACTACACCCTCCCCTGGGCAGCCTCTGCAAGTGCTTGACAACCTTTTTGAAGAAGAAATTTTTATTAATATCCAACTTAAACCTCCCCTGGCACAACCTGAAGTAATTTCTTCTTGTCCTGTGTCTTGTTACCTGGGAGAATGACCCCCTGTCAGGGAGTTGTAGAGAGTGATAAGGTCCCCATTGAGCCTTCCTTTCTTTAGGATGAGCCCTGTCAGTTCCTTCAGGTGCTCCTCACAGGTCTTGTGCTGCAGACCCTTCTCCAGTTCTGTTGCCCTTTTCTGGACATGCTCCAGCACCTCAGTGTCTGTCTTTGTAGGGAGGGGCCCAAAACTGAGTACAGGGTTCAAGGTGTGACCTCACCAGTCCCAAGTACAAGGGACAGTCACTGCCCTGGTCCTGCTGTCCACACTGCTGCTGACACAAGCCACAATGCCGTTGACTTTCTTGGCCACCTGAGCACATACTGCCTCATGTTCAGTCACTGGCAACCAGCACCCCCAGGTGCTTTCCCTTTTGGCCTCTTTAATTTAAATTTTAGTCTAACAAACCCCATACATGTGGCATAAGATCAAAGGTCTGTATGTAAAATAACCTAACACCATAGGTGTGGCTACATTGTAGACACTCAGTGTCATGCAGCTGGCCCAGAAAATTCATCATCTCATGCATGCAAGGTATAATCTCTGGGTTTGGGTTTTGTTCTCATTTGTCAAGTTTTCTTGTCACCAAACATTGCCTTTTCTTTGAATTGTTCTTACAGTTCTATGTAGTAAGCAAAATGTGCTGAACAGATGCATATTTCTACACAAATTGCTACAAACTACATTTAAGTGCAGGTGTTGAGAGGAAGCAATCTATTAGAAGGGGTTCACATGTTGTGTCCATGTGTGTGGCCAGATTTTTGAAGTTTATTTGGCTGAATCGAGCAGAAAAGCAAGGATAGTAAACAGGGAGCTTGCTGCCACCTGCTGTGTTTGAGTTGAGTGTTCTGCCATGTCCTGATGTTTTAAGTATCATTGCTTTCCTGTTTCCCTCTTATGTCTGTTATATGACTAGTAATCCACAGCTTCCAAGGGATGTGCACAGCAATGAGCAGCTGCTGTGCCAGAGAAAGTCCTGTCTGCTGTTACAGGATGTGCCATGCATTCACTGGTGTTCCCGATATTTTCCTATTGGTTGTTCCCATCTTTTCTGCTTTTTTCTGTTTTGTTTGCTACTCAAATGTTTCTGAGCAAGAGGGAAAAAATGACCCACCTTTTGAAGTATGTAAAGGATACTGGTTTTTTTCCTTCTGCTTTTCTCTGTAGCTGCTGAGTCATTGATAAGGGAGGGATTCACTGTAATTCCCTAGCGAGTTGCTGAGGCCGAGTCATTTTGGGTGAACTGCTGTCACTACCAGTACTGTGAAATGTCAGTGACAGCTTCCTAGCTCCAAAAATACAAGAGCAGCTTTTGGCAATTTTCATATGCTCAGTAATGATATTAAAGATTCTTCAGTTGTGACAAAAAATGATGACTGAGTTTACAGAAAAGGTAGGAGAAAGGGAAAGCAGAGGTTAAACTGTTCCACTGCTACCTCTCGCTGAACTTGCTTTCATCTGCAGCTGAGAGTGAGGCATTTCCCTGCCAAGAGCACTTAGATCCATGCTGGCATTTTCTGTGCCAGCTGATAGATAAATATTAGCATGTTCCTCAGCAAAAGAATGGTTTCTCACCACACTGTGAAATTGCTGCCTGCCTGTACCTTACCTTGCTAAACTGTGAAAGGTTAGAGGTTACTGCTGAAATCATGTTGATCTCTTCTCCCTCCACAGGATGAGAATGAAAAGAAGGATGAAAAAGAAAAGAAAAAAGAGCCTGAACCAAACTTCCAGCTTTTGGACAACCCAGCCAGAGTCATGCCTGCTCAGCTCAAAGTTCTCACTATGACAGAGAGCTGCCGGTACCAGCCTTTCAAACCAGTAAGTGTCACCTTCCCAGTCCATGTGCTTGGTGAGCATTCCCAGTGCTGGGCTTGTTGTAAGGCCCAGAAGTTCTGTGTGTACATGAGAACTCAAGGTTGGTGCAGCACTGGAATGTGCTGCACAGATTTGCACCTTTGCTGCTGTCATATTTCCTTTTTTAATGTCCCTCTCTGCAAATGATCACAGGCAGTTCTAATTGGGGGAAAGTCAGAGCTGCTGAAAACCTTTTTGCCATGCTAATGCTGCTTTATTTTTCTTTCTTCTTGTACCTGTGTCAAATGTGCAGTATGAAAATCAATCAGACATACTCTGTGTATTAATAACATTACTGGAAACATAAAGACTGAGCCATGATCTTTAAAATAGGTGGAGAAGTTGTACAGGTTCAGTGTCAAAGCAGTGAAATACATTAGGACTTGTGCTGGAGCTTTATTACCCTGCAGTGGGATTTATACCTACATGGAGGGCTTTTATCATTGAACATACTTCCTACTGAGTTACATCTGGCTTTAGAAAAGTTCCTTCAGCTCCTGTAAACATAGAGAAGAGAGAGCATGTGATTGTCAGGTGGAGAATGAAGAAGGTCTTTTAGCACTCAGCCCAAGGGGTACCTAACTTCTCCGTGAGATGCTCAGATATATTGCAAATCTGATAAGCTGGCTCCTGAACTCTAAATCCCCTGAGTCAAAGTCTTCTGCCCTTTATTTTTATTCAAGAAATAACATGCTTGACTTAACCCCATTTCCAGGATTATGCATGGGAAAATGGTGTTCAGTAGTAGTAATACTTTTTCCTGGAAAATAGTGATGTTTTTAATAAATGGATTTCCTGGAATTCCATCAGCACATTGGAATTCTCTGTGTGCTGTTCCCTTTTGAAACATCTCCTTTAGCAAAGCAGCAGAAGGGTTTTTTTAGTTTCTACCCTTTAAAACGAGGTGACCCAACTGCTGTTTGGATTGGGAAGATCTGCTGTGTGTTCCAATGAGTGTCCACTCACTGAAATGTGTCTGTTTGCTACAATTTCAAAAGGAGCAGAGTCCTTGGTGGGGGAGTTCAGTTTCCTGCCTTAAAGCCCCATAAACTGGTTTTGAAGACAACAGAACAGTGCAGTTTTTGCTGGGATTAGGGTGTGTAACCAAGGAGCCTCTTGGAATGGAGCCATTCTTGACCTTTGCTCTGCTTTGGGGAATGCCAGAGTAAAAGACCTCTTTGAAATGCTGTTTATAGCCCGAAATCCTGCTGTGGCCAAAGCCCTGATCCCAGCCAGGCATGACACAGCACTGCCTCTTTGCGCCTTGTGTTTCACTCCCAGAGGTGCTGCAGCCTGCCACTGTGTTTGGTTGTGATCTTTGTAATTAATTCCCCTTTGTTTTTATGAGGTTCTGCTAATAGCATTCCTCATTCTGTGGAAACAAGTGATCAGATTAGTCTCTGTTTCAGAGAATCTCCTGGGAGGCAGCTACACAGAGAGGCTTCACTAAGTTTTGTAAACCTGAAAAGATGAGCCTTATAAAGCTGTTACAGTTCAATTAGTTTTCATGTGGAAAGCCCCAGCCTGGGAATGGGGAAAAGCTGTGAATCCAGATGTCACTTTCTATTGAACTGAGACCTAGATAGAAGAAATATAAAAAGTACCCCTGGATAGATGCTGCCCACTCTGTTCCATGCCCTTATCAGACAGAGATCCAGGTGAGTGTCAGATGCTTTGCCCTCTGAAACTCACTCCTGCTGAGGAGTCTCTTATGGCCTAGGTTAGACTCTGTGGCCACAAACACTCCACCATGAGGCAGAGGCAAGCAGCTCTAAATGCTCATGGCACTTGTTTTGCAGCTTTCCATTGGAGGCATCATCATCCTGAAGGACACCAGTGAGGATATGGAGGAGCTGGTTGAACCCGTGGCAGCTCATGGTCCGAAGATTGAGGAAGAGGAGCAAGAACCTGAACCACCAGAGCCCTTTGAGTACATTGATGATTAAGGCCTGAGGTACAGTGTAGTGTGCAGAGTTGCCTTTTTAAATCCCAGTGAAGGAAAAGCCTCTTTGTACCAACTGAAGCAGTTACCAGCACTCAGCATTCTTGGTTTAGCTCTTTGACAGCTTCTGTGGCAGATTTAGAAAAAAGTTCTGTCCTAATTTTAAGAGTTTGGCAGCTTAGAAGTCCACAAGTTCATTCTTTTTGGTCAGACCTGACCCTGTTGTACTGGATCTGCTCTCTAATCTGGCAGGCTTAACTGCTCTTGAGTAGAGCCAGGCTGGGCAGGGAGCAGTGCAGGGGACTAGTCAGCTCCTGAAAGATGGTCCCAGAGGGGCAAATAGTTTACATAACAAAGCTGTCATCTACTTGACCTCAGGGTTCCAGGATTTGTCAAAACAGAACTACTGTTCTGCTTCCTGGAGTTGCCTTGTCTTCCCAGCAGTTCTTAGCAAAATTTAAAGGCACTTCAGTCATGGCCTCTGAATGCTAGTAGTAGATCTGATGCAGGCAATAAATGGTGCAGTTCTCACATTCCTTGGTTAAACTGCCTGAATGGATGTGCAAGTTTCTCCCTGAGAGGCACAAATCCAGTTGCTTTATTTCCAAATATGGGCTGGCGTGTCTCAGGACTCCTACGAACAGAGATTATGCACTTGAATTGGTGGATGGGCAGGGGAACAATCTCCTTGCTAAAAACTGTAAATGTTGTGTCAGTGACAGGTTCGGGTGAGTGTGTGGGGTCAACCAGATGAAGCCTCAATTAAATGCATTTGATTTTCTGATTTCTCTCTCTCCCTTCTCCAGGGTCATCTGAAGAAGACACTATGCTTGATATCAGAGAGACAGGCATGAAGACCTTCCTATTGAGATCTGATGTTCAGTGCATGCAGCCCCAATCTGTGCTGAGCTGAAGCTGATAGTCTGTGTTTTATGGCTGAAGAACAGATATATGCTATTTAGTGTACTCTTTCACAAAACCTTGTTTTCAAATAAATATATTAAAAACTCTTGACATAAAACTGGCTTAAAAAAAAAAAGAAGCTAACAACTTTTATGCTCCCAAAATGTTAAAAACTAAACTCAAGTTGTGGATCCTTGTCCAGCAGAGCTTGATTGATTGCTCCTCTGTACAATCATTGGGATCTGTGCACACCTCTGCACTTGTTGAGGCTGAGCAGGGTCACAGCTGCAGCCTGGCCAGCCATAGCACTGATGCCACAGAGGGCCAGCAGCTGCACAGATGAGGTCTGCTTCCAGATTCCCTCTGTGATCTTCCCCCTCACTTATCCTGGTATTCATGTGATGGTGTGGGGCTGACAAAAGGGCTCTGGGTGTTAATGATGGGGAAACAGGGGCGTGTTTCTCCTTGTTTCAGGGAAACCATTTTCTTTGTGTGTGTGCTTTCACCAAATATGTGCAAAATAGATTATATGAGCAGGTTACATTGCAGGCCTAGATGGAGTGGACCCAGGCATGTAACTTGTCACACTGATGTGTATCATTAGCTAAGGGGGAATTTTAGTCAGGGATATGGAATGAGGAGCAGTCAGAAGGAAGGAATGGTGCTCCACCATTCACTATCCAGCTGGCCCTTCACCTTTAGGGCTGCAACACTTCAAAGGGTGTCCCAGCAGCAAGCCAGAGACTGCAGCCCTGGTCTGCTGCCAGCAAATGCTAGGTGAAGCTCCATTATCTGAAACAGCACTTAAATGCAATGAAGTTTTTATTGTATCTGTGTGTGGGGAGAGTATTTTATGCATGTGAACATACCACCATCTCACGTGCATTGGTAATAATGGAAGATACATCTTGCACGTAGTGCTTGGGAGCTTCTACAGCAGATGGTTTATTTTTTTGAATGCTACTCTAGCAATGGGATAGTCTGCCTTTGTTCTCTGCAAAGCTAAGGAATACTGAGCAGAGGTGTGGGACTGAAAACCAGTTTTGAGTCCTCGGCTTGAGGCAGAAGTCCCTCAAGTTGAAATGTCTCAGGTTACTGGTTAGAGCTTGCAGTTCTCAGCATCATCCAGATCTGTTCTCCAATGGAGTGGAGCCAAGAATGAACCTGAAATGGCTACAGACAGTGTTACTGTCAAAGAAAGAGGGAACCACTGCTCCAATCCCATGGTCAAAACCTGGTATTGTGGTGCAAGAAACAGAAGCAGACAAATCTACATTGGTGAGTCTTCTGGTGCTGCAATTCCTTTCCTTTCAATGGATACCTGTATCCCTTACTCCAGCATGTTCTTACAATGCCAACAAATAATGGTGTGTGGTGTTTTTCAGGTAATTTGATAGTAATGCCTTGTGTTGTAAAATACTGTGGAGAGGGAAAGACTGGGAGAAGAAAACCCTTCATTTCAGCTGTTCAGCAACCTGACAGAGGCCAGATATTGCTAGAGGATTTCTAAAGTCCAAGTAGAAATGCTGGAAACAGCTGGCTCAGAAGGCCCTGAAGTCCTGCATTGGTGCTTTGGCCAAGCTGTGAACACTGCTGCTTTTCATGGGACTTTTGGCCACACTTTTCTAATTGCAACAGATTTTTCAAGGTAATCAAAACATATCTGATGCTTGCTGCAGATCCTCAGTGAGGCTGTGTAAACCTGTATGTGTAGAGCAGCTCCCACCAAGCCACAGGGTACTGCCTGGGGCACCATGGAGGACTCCTCTGGTTCTTGTGCTAAATGATTCTCTTGTGCCTGTAAGATCCCTACTGCCTCTGGCAGTGATGTTTCCCCAGAGCTCCCTTAGCACAAGCAAATGTAAAACCTCAGTCCCAAACTGATTTCTGAGCTGCTATTCTGGGGCTACAAGGTAAGGTTACACACACAGATTTTTAGAGAACATTTTGATGACTGGAAGAAAAGAGCCATGTGTGCCAGGCTGGGGACACTGGGAGGGAACTGGAAATTGGCCTGTCCTCACTTCCCTGTCTTGCCACTCATAGTTTTTTTCTCTTTACTGTGTAAAGGATTGAGAACACTCATAGCAAAGCATCCACTGTTTTGGCTTTGTCCCCCAGCTGCTGTTTTCTCCACCTGGGACAGGAAGATGCTGCTCTGTGTCTCACGAGACACGTGTGTAGCTGAGGCTGATTCCTCACAGGACAGTGCTCAAAAGACTCCAGACAGGACTAGAAATGCTCCTACAGAGTGCTTTTGAGAGTTTGTGTTACAAAACATATCCAGACTATACAATGATCCTATACATGCAATTTTATTTTTTTTTAATCTCTACGTAATTCCTTAGTTTACTAATCAGGCTGCTCTGTGACCACTTGAAGTCACTCGGTGCTTGAATGAGGTGCTGAGCTTTGCTCAATTTCCAGGGTGCCACTTGGGAAATTTGGAAATGGCCAGCCTGTGTGTGTTAGAGGAGGCTTATACAGCCCTAAAAGGGTTCTAGTAAACCTCTAGGAAGAGTCTAGGAATTTCTGGAGATACAAGAGGGGACCTCCAAAAAAAAAAGACTAGAAATGGCCAGGAAATGTCCAGAAGTCTTCTGCAAAGGTGCTAGAAAACCTCTGAGAAGGCTCTGGAAACCTGTGTGATCACTTTGTCTCAGGCAAATGAATCCAGTAACAGCGGGACTGGCTCAGTGCTTTGAATAATGTCATTTGTTTCAGTGACTCATTAGTGCTGAGGAAGTGCTGCTCTCCTGGGCCTGTCTGGGGATGCTGCAGAGGGACCCACCCTGATGGTTTGTCAGGGGCTAATTGGACCTAAATACTCCTGACTTTGCCAGAGGGAGGGGCAGGGGTGACAGGAAGCTTGACTAATGGGTTTCATCTCAATTAACCCATGTGCAAATTAAATCACTTCTAAAGCATGCTGCTCTGACAGATCCCAGAGTCCCTCCAGGAGGCCCTGGACATTTTCTTAGCCTCCCTTTTCCACTCCTTAACCCGGGTTCAAGACCCCTGCTTGGCACCATGCTGGGTCTGAAGTGGTGATGGAGATAAAGCTCCCAAGGCAAGAGGTCTTCAAGGAGGGGGCTGAGAGCCCTAAGCCCCCCAGCACTGCTATTCCTCCCCTGCAGGCATTCAGTGGCCTCATCCTCTCACCTCTCCCCATCACCCTCCTTATCTGTCCCCTTCCTCCCAGGGCCAGGCAAAGCTCTTCCTCCTTGCCTTTCAGAGTGAAGGGTGGGCGCTGCTGATAATGATGATGATGTTGACCATTTATCTCCTGGCAGCTGAAGCACCCTCCACCCTCACCCCTGCCAGATGCCAGCCAGCCCCAGGCTCTGCCCTTGCTTGCTGCTCTTGGCATTGGTTGGGTTTCCAGCCCAGCTCTGGGGCCACCATGAGCCTGCAGCAGTGGCAGGATGGGAGAGTTGGTAACCATGGACATTTCAGGACTGTGCAAGGCTTGATTGGTTTGCTTGTAACCTCTGATGGGACTAATGGGCCTGAAGGCCTTCAGCCAAGGGTGCTGATCTATGCCCAGGGTTGTTTTATGTGGAAGCCATGGTCTTTGGTCCCTCAGTGAAAGTAACTGCTTGGGCAGACCTGGTTCAATGTGTTCCTCCAGCACCTGAGGGATTAGCCTGGCCCATGCCCTGTGTCTTGGGAGGAGATGCTGTCCCAGCCTCTGGAACTGCCTTGACTTGGCCTCTGAAATCCTGTTCTGTGTGGGCAGATGTTCCAGCTGGCAGCAGCCCGGATCTGGAGTTTTGTTTTAAGCTCCATACTCCAGTTCCTGGCATTGGTTGCACAGCTAAAGCTCTGGGTTTTGCTTAGAGGAAATACCTGTGCAGGTGCTCAGGTGAGCCATCAGTGTCTCTGCCACTGGGAAATTAGTGTTACCCACATATGGCAGAGGGGTGACTCAGGACCATAATCCCAGACATCTCTGCCCAGTGCGCTTATTCTGGTGGGCCCTGCTGCCTGACAGGGTCTGGTTCAGCAATGTGTCTGTCTGGGTTTTTTATTTTGTGTTTGCAGAGCAGAAAATGGGCACAGCAGGGTCTACACAGTAAGGGTCCAGGTGCAGCAGGGCAGAGTGCTTGGGGGGCACCCTGGGCTCGCTGCCCACTGCCTTGGGGCAGGCTTGGCCAAGGGGAAGGACAGTGCTTTGGTGGCAGTAGCATCCCTGGCCAAGGGTATAAATAGCTGCTCTGGTGACCCAGGGAAGAATGGCTGCACAGGCGAGGTTAATTGTCAGCAGAAATTATGGGGACATTGTTCCTCCCAAGATAACCTGCAAGGGATGAAGCGTGGAACAAATTTTTCCCCTTCAGAGTAAAGGAAAAAGGGCCTGAAATATTGGTGCAGTGTCTTTGTTCTCAGTTTTAGGGTGGCTCTCCTATTTCATTATTTTTTTCCATTCTGTGTCAATGAGAACCAAGATGGATTAACTTTTTGTCTCCCCACCATGCCCTCCCAGAGGAGGAACTGAGATAGCTCCTGCAGGGCTGGGCAAATTCTCTGTTTAATTTAACCTCGCATCAAGGTCTTTTTTATTTTTAGCTTAAGCATGAAATCTGGTGTTCAGGGGTGGACAAGAAGCAGCTGAAAGCAATTTGCTGGAAACATCTGCATTGGACAGCAGAGTTTATGGGCTGCTTCACAGATGAAACCCGGTGCTTGTTTCTCTTGCAGGCCTGGAGGTTCTGCAGTCTCCTGGGGAGCTGTAGAGGTGGCCACTGGTCTGTGCTGGTGGCAGCACCGAAGCTGTGCTGCTGTGATGAGGGCAGTGAGGCTGGGGCTGTTTCTCCTGGTGATGAAGCTCTGTGTCCTGTTGTTTCCGTGCACCCAGCTCCCAGACTATTTTGTCCACATCCTTTTTTTTCCTAACAGAGATCTCTAGCTGTTCCTTTCTCGCAGCCCCTTGCCAGTTTTGGCTGCAATGCCTTGCTGTTATTGAAAACCATCTCCCTCACACCGAGAGCCCGGTGATCATACAGCGCTGTCTTACAGCGTGGAGCTAACCTTTGCCGGAAACCTGATGTTAGTGGGGAAAAGCTAATTAGCACTGCTAATTGAAAAGGGAACAAGACTCGATAAGGGGCTGGGCCAATCCTCCCCTTTGCTTTGGCGGGGCTTCCACCAGGCAAGGACTTGTCGGACAGTGCGGACCTGACAAGCAAAGCCGGGCTCCAGCCTCCTCCTGCCCCACTCGCTCCCTGCAAAGCTCCGCCCTCCTCGCCCCGCATCTCTTTCAAACGAAACTTCCAAGCGGGAAGGCTTTTCCCTGCCCAGGGCCCCGGCTGAGGCCGTTCGCCATTTCAGAACCGAACCGACCCCAGAGCCCCGCAGCCCCCTCAGGCCGCGGCGCCCGCCGCCCCACAGGGGGCGCTGTCCGCCCCGCCGCCGCGGGCACGCCCCCGCCGCGTGACGCGCCGGTCCCGCGTGGCGATTGGCTGAGAGCGGTCACGTGCGCGGGACGCGGGGCGGGGGCGGGGCCGCGGTTGCCGGGGCGACACCGGCGGCGGCTGAGGGGAGATTGGGACAGGTGGGAATGGGGGACAGGGGGAATGGGACACCTGGGAATGGGGGACAGGGGGATTGGTACAGGTGGGAATGGGGGACAGGGGGATTGGGACACCTGGGAATGGGGGACGGGGGGATTGGGACACCTGGGAATGGGGGACGGGGAGGAATTGGACACGTGGGAATGGGGCTCGGGGAATGGAGGCAGGGGGGCCTGGGGCGGGTGGGAGGGGGGATAGGGGGGATTGAGGCAAGGGAGAATGCGAGGCAGCAAGGACTGGGACAGGGAGGATGTGAGGCTGTGGGATGTGGTGCAGGTGAGAGTGGGGCAGGTAGACCTGTGCCTGTGTGTATCTCTCTGAGTCTGTCTGTCTGTGCCTCTACCTCTGGAGATGCTGTGGCTGAAGGGCTGTGCTGTGTGAGCCCTGTGCTCTGCACTAACTCCCCCTTCTTTGCCATTTTCCAGCTGTATCAGCGATGAGAAGTAGCAGCAGCCCTTAGCAATGGGTGATGTTTTAGCGTATGAAGCTGAGTTGCTTGGACTAGTGAAAGAGGTTGGTTTTCTCTCTTTATTTATTTTCTTCTTTTCTTTTTTTTAAAGATTCTTGCAAGGCAAGATTTCTCAGTGTTTGCATTCAGAGCCAGGCATTGTAACTGAGGCCTGAATTCTGGATTTGTTTATCTGGCTATGTGTTGCTACACTCTGAAATTGTGCTGACTCCTGTCATGCTCTGTCAGTTCAAAAGGCTCAATGTCCATTAAATGCCAGCAGTAAATGTTCTTCTTTGGTCGAACGAAATTACTGGCTAAACCAAGAGGCATCATTCTTTCAGAGATGGTGTACTCAGTTGTCTCTAGGATGCAGGAGGAAATGGAGAGATGGTATTTTCCCACCACGAGGTGTCAGTTCTTGGTTTATCACTTTGCAGTCTTTGACATTTGTGAACCATCCTGCAGAGAAACTTTGGCATTTCATGGGCCATTCATTGAAGCGTTAATCACCTAAAAAGAGGATTAATCACTTACTGAAGCATTAATCTAACAAATGTTGTTCCTCTATGTTTTTATCTCGCAGTATTTGGATTTTGCTGGATTTCAAGAAACAGTGAAAGTATTTAAAAAGGAATGTAAAATAAAAGGGAAGCCACTACCTAAACCAGCAGATGTTCCCTCAGAAGATTCATTGCCTGTTCAGGTAACGCATCATTTACACTTACTTTGAGTAATAATGAAAACAGAGGTCACTAAGCCCCCTGTGAGTTACTACAACAGTGAATTGTCTGAACAGATTCTTGATTATTTGAAGAAATCTCCTGGCTGTCTTCTTCCAGCACAGGAACCTTCAGGTTTGGGGTTGGGGTTATTTTTCTTTCAGATCTGCAGTCATTTTGAACTCAAAGCAATAGTTTTGATTTATACAACCTTAAGTTTTTACTGATATGCTTGAAAATGCAGGCTTTGCTTCTTGTATTGATGGTTGATTCAGGCTCTCAAAGATACTAAAGATCTGTGAAGAAAGAACATTTGGGTGGTCACTGAATGGTGGGACATTTGTGAATAAAACTTTTAATTGGAAGTGTTCAGATGGCGCTGGAATTCTTCATTCACTAACCTACTGCTGAGATGTGGCTCTTGTGTCTTTGGGTTTTCACTTGATGCTTATCCCTTTCACAGGAAGAAATGCTTACAGCATTTGAAGATGGTGATCAGAAAGTTTTCTTCCACCTCTGGGAGGAGCATATTTTATCTTCAGTCCATGACAGTGATCCAGTTGCTCAGAACCTGGAGTTCTATCTCCACATCTACTTTGCCACCTTCCTCTTGAAACAAACTATGGGAAAGCCTGTAAGTTTAGTTCACTTATTCAAATCACAAATTCAAACCTCAGATTGCTTTTGTTTGTTTTACTTCATTTATTTGTCTGTAGTGTGGATGAGGATGGGATATTTTCTAAGAATCATTCCAAGAGTATGTATCCAGTTTTGGCCACAGTCTGCATTTTAATTCAGCCACATCCTTTGTATTGTGGAGTACAGAGATGGAAGTTGGAGCTGTCCTTATCGCAAAGTTCCTGAAGTATTTCAACTCAGAAAATACCAAAATGGCAATACTTTCACACTTGTAATTGTAGATCATAGCAGATTCTTAAAACATTTTGCTTGGAGTTTGTACTGAACTGTGAATTGAAGTACACTAATTTCTGATTAAATGGCAAAGCTCAGTTTTGGCCAGCTCAATATATTATGCTGAGAGCTATAAATCCAAAGACAAAATCTCTGTCACGTGGAACTTTTATGATGAAGAGACATTTAAGTAGTTTGGACTTAGCCAGATCAGCCAGGGCTTAGTAGCTCCTGGCCTTCACCTGTCAGCTGCTGCAGGAGTATTTGAATGCCTGAAGTCTCTTTTCCAGCCTCTAAGGGGCTTTTGTTCTGTTCTGTGTGCCAGCTCCACTTCCCACTGCTGTGCAAGTGGATTTTTTTGTTTCTGCACTTACCACTGAAATAAAGCATGTCCAAAGTATGTGTTTTCTCTCTGCCCTGAGTGTAGCAATGGCATTTTTCTTTAAAAATCTAGCCTGAAGTGAACAGGAATAATTTACATGCAGAAAGCAATTCTCTGTCTCTTCTTTCTTTGGACCTGGTTGAGAGAAACAACAACATTGGTTTACATTTTCCTTTATGACTGGTGAAAACACACAGTATGTTCTCTAATTAAATAAATACTGGTTTTTAGATAACAAACATACTGGAACTTCAAATCTGGTATTAATATATTTGGGTCTCTTATTTGCCAGCTTTACAGTGCATTCAGAATGGTAGTTTTCTAAATTAAATCTGCTTTATTTCCTAGGACAAGGCTGAACTTGACGAAAGGATTTCTTATTTCAAGGCATACCTGGAAACAAAAGGAGCTGCACTGAGCCAGACCACAGAGTTTCTTCCCTTCTATGCTTTGCCCTTTGTTCCAAACCCCATGGTACATCCTTCATTTAAAGAACTTTTCCAGGTGAGTATCTGTGTGATGGAGATGGTTTTGTGCTGACTTAACTGACATACCTGCACAAATTTTTTGGTAAAGCATGTGTAGTATTTTTTAGAGTTATTTGCTCTGAATGCTTCCCTGACCAGTTGTGCTGGCCTGGCTGAGCAGCTGTGGGCAGCCACTCTGGTGCAAGGAGATGTCTTCAGCCTGCATTGCTGCCACGCTGCTTGTGATAGCAAATCAAAGCTGAAGTGATACTTACCTTAGGGCTGGCTTTGGATCTACCAGCTGATAAGGAACTCCAGTTTAACACCAAAAATAGGCATATGCTGCCATTTTCCTTTGGGACTAGCAATAAATAATGAGATAGACTGGTTGACCTCAGAGATGGAATATGACTACTTTTTTTTAAATTATACTTTGTAGCGCTTTTTTTTTAATGTGTTATCTAAGATGAGATCCTCAGGTTTATTCTGAGTAACCCAGTGTCCAAGCTCTTAGTCCACATTTACTCATATTTTCTTGTGGGAATTGTTCAACTCATTCCATGTTAGTGTTGAAACACAGATTGTTTTATGTTTGAGAAACAGCAGCAGTGAGTCACTAGTTCACGAAGCAGAGTTCTTATGTCATATATTTTTCTCAGGCATCTGATGCTTTATATAGCTGGAGTTCCTGTCAGTTTGTGTAATGCCTCTTGAAAAATCATATGCACTCCTCTCTGTAGGAGACAAGGATCCTTTGGTAATATACAGCGTGCTGTGGTACACCACTGTCTGGATACTGAGCTGGTAAATGCAACAAGTAAATCTGCACACTCTCCAGCATGGTGAAATAAGGGCAAATCTCAGCTGTGAGAACAGCTTGCAACATATATACAGCAGTAAATTTAGGGAGCTTCTGGTACTTGTTGGAAGAGAGAACTTCTTTTTTCATTGGCTGGCTTTTCCTCAAGCAGAAACCAGCTCCACTGAAGGCTTGAAATAGAAGACATGAGGTGTAGTTTGACTTTTTCCCTTAACTGTTATTTTCTTGTTTGTGTGAGACACTACGTCAGGCAGGGGACAGCATTCCAGTTAGTGCTCTTGGTCTGTTCTGCTGGTCTGTTTTTCCTGCATTGGCTGTTTTTCTCCAAATCCTTATTTTAGAAACATTGTACCCACCAGGGTCATGTCATGATGCTTGCAGCAGTTATTGACAAAACTTACAATTCTCAGATCTTTTTAGGAGCAAAGGATGAAAACTGAGCAGTGCAAAATTATGAATTTTGTACTCTATTTAATATATGTGAAAATAATTTTTCTCTTTTTCTCAAGTGTCTTGTCTTTAAAGGTGCTTTTTCTTTCAGGGCAGTTATTGTGTGTGTATATAAGCCACCAACACTATGTGACAGTTTTGTACTTGAAATAAAGATGCTTTGTGTTTGTAGAACTCCTATCTAGGAATAATACTGAACTCCCCTCTGACTTCTGTATGCTTTCATGGGGAGTGAGCAAACAAATTCACATCAGTAACAGTGAAGGGAAAATCTTTTAAATCCAGTGCTGGCTGCCTTGTTTACTAGTGGGAAGTTGCTGTGATCCAAGCAGTACTTTCTGCAGAGTGTACATATTTGGTGAACAACTGTCATTATTTGTTTTTCTTTTCAAGGATTCTTGGACACTGGATTTAAGGACAAGATTGGAAACATTCCTGTCGCTGGCTCTTAAAGCCAGACAGACTCCTCGGCTTCTCACTATATTTGTATCCTTCTAAGAAAACACTTTGCAGATAATTAGCAATACTGTAAAGAGGCAGTATAATTTATTGCAAGAGTGTGCTGCTAAGATTTATTGCAGAATTGCAGTAACATTGCGGTTCAGTGTTTTTATGACAGGAAACATTGTTTATATTCCACATTCAAAAATAAACTTTTGAAAAAGTCATATAAAGACCATGTACAAATCCATATGAACCTACATGCTTATCGTGTGATGATTCTTTGTTTCCATGTATAAATACAGGATACCCAAAGGCACCAACCTGACCTGACTTCTTGTTTAGCATTTCTAAAGCTGTTAGTCTTTTAAATTAACCTCTTCAGGGACTAGCTGAAAATTTTCCAGGGCATTTAAGGGTTCTAGAAATGATTTGGTCACTCATAGGTCAGCAAAAGATCTCCAGTCCCTAGACAACATTGTGAGTTTTACACTTATGAGATTTTTATGCATTTATTGTTGATTTATGTATTCTGTAGAGCATCAGGCACTTGCTGTTTGCTGGGATAGTAGGAATATCTGACTTGGTTGAGATTCTCATTCTGAGTCTCTGGAACAAACACTGAAAAGGTGCACATTTTCCTGACCTGCTTTTTCTCGTGCAACAGAAGGAGAGTGGACAGTGCAACAAAGGTAAATACTGGGCTGTGGTAAGGAGGTCCTGTAAAATTGTCAGGGGCTGTGGAGATAGTGGGAGGTTTACATGCAGGGGTGGGGATGCAGTGATGCATAGCAGAAAGTCCTTGGAAGTCCAGACCCCAGCTTTGGTGATAGCTGTTGATAGCTTCTTGAGCTCAGTAAGGTTCCTGCAGTCAGTATCAATAAGTATGGGCTAGAAATGGGAAAGGGCCTACTAGTGGGATTTATATTATACATCTATTTTGTTCTGCAACATGGTAAAAACAAGTGGAGAGCTCCATACAAAGTGCATAGCAGCTTTCTTTTTCTAGTTCTGATGAAAGTAAGTTGCCTCAGATCCTTTCCCTTGCTTCCAGGTTTTATGTCTCATTCAGTTGTTCTAATGGCTGTTTGATGATCTTGGACAGGGTTGATTTTTGTTCCTATTTATTAATTTTGTTTAAATAGTACCTCCTAAAATAGTGCATATTAGTATATCCTGAATAAGAATGTGTTCATTTAAGTGTGACTGGCTGATGTGTTGCATTTTGAGGTAAGCTGCTTATACACACTTTAATGTGTGTGTGTGACTTGTGGCCCTTCAGAAATAATAAATTCAGCACAGAATCATGTTAGATGCTGGTAACACTTGAAACATGTGCCTTTTAAAAATCAGTTCAATAAATACAACTTAGGTTTCCAACTACCTTTCATTGATTTTTTCACTTGACTTTCTGCATATACTTTCTAGTTAAGGATTTATATGAGACCAGTCAGATTCTTAAAATTACTTTTCCTCTTGAGTTATTTTATCTGTAGGTTTATCCTGAGGATTTACTTTTTTGTAGATTGAATTAAGCAGAAATATATTCTCCCAGTGTGAGTTCCATGTATTTTCTTTGTTATTTTGTGCTTTGTGTTGTTGCATGAGACTTTCACTGAATAATAGAAGGGCCTCTTGGATTTTTATTTTCTAGAAGTTACACTTTTTCCTTGTGGAGGATTTTTCTGAAGGCAATAGCCCCATGCTCTTATTAAAAGGAAATAACTGTGCAATTGTACCTGACTTATTTGGGGCCTAATTAGTTTTAATTTGGGCAGGTTCTGAGCTTTGTGCAGGGACTGTCATGGAATTCAATTCATGCAGGTCAGCCTGAATTTGCAGATCTGTTATGTGCCTTGGAGGTTGAGTCAGTTTGGATTTTTCATAAAGGTTATTTGAGGACTGTCTCATATGAAGGTTTTGGATCCAAGAGGTTATTTTTGCAGTATCCTGCTCACATCATATGGGATCCATGGCACTTAATGCTGGAGAATATTTACTTTATCAGTGAAGGGGAGATGCAAAGGAAATTTATAGGCAACAGATGAATGAAAGCAGTATGGCAGAGTCCTGAAAACACCTTTTGTAAATAGTTGCCAGTCATCAGTCTGACATGCTGAAGTACTTCAGGCTTGGGTGGGGTGGTGTAAATGCTTTTGAGGGTGTCCTGGAGTGCTCAGTGTGTTTACCTTGCCTGCCTTACCTGCTACAGTCTGGCTTCTTACCCATTTGCTAAAAAATTTCAGTTCCTGTGTGACTTCCAAAGCTATTTGTGTGGCAGTTGTGCTTAACTTACAGTTCTACCATATGTTTTCAGTTTGGCTGGAAAGGAAAAAATTGCAGAATGGTTGGCATCTTGCACAGAGAGCTTCAGACCTTCTTTGTGTCCTCTCTGCTAACAGGAACTGAGGGAATGAAGTATTTGGAAGTGTGTTCAGCTGCTGTTCCCTTCACTGCCTCATTACAAATCTGTGGATGAGTTCACAGCCACTCTTCCACCATTTTGGGGAGGGGGAAGAGTGCTGGAAGTGTGTCAGGCTCCTGCACTAGAGGAGGTGGAGTGTGATCTACTTGTCTGGAGATTTGCTCAAGTCTGACTATTTATGTGTAAAAATGTCAGTTTAGAATATGGGTAGTAATTTTTAAGCAAGAAGGAGACTCCTGCTTTTCCTGAGAGCAAGGTTTGGTGTCCAACAGCAGCTCCTGAGACCTGCAGCTCTGCTCAGAGCTCTGCTTCACTGTGTGCAGGAGCTCAGCTGGCTGGATCAGTGCTTCTGGACAAGTATGTGAAGGTGGGCTGAAATTAGACAGAAAGAGACAGAGCAAGCACAAGTTCAGGAAACAAGTGTTTCACGTGTAGGTAAGTTGTAAAGGAAAACAACCAATCTCTCAGAGAGAAAAGGTTATCATGGAATTAAGTGCATATGTATAACTCTTTGGCTGCTTGTAGGAACTGAAATTAGAAGACTTGACAATTATACACGTGAGAGAGCAGGCAAGAATTCTGGTAGAAACCTGCAGCAGTTCAGATGATACCCAGTGCCAGCATCTTCATTTGGCAGAGTCACAAGTTTTACAGTATCTTGTATCTTCCTACACCAGGAAGTTAGTCTTCTGTGCTGTATTTTTTCCTCTTTTTGTCAACATATGAATAATGTTTCTGGTAGGTGTTTGGTCCAGAGCTTTTTTTCCTCCTTGATAAGTTTAACATGTGTACAAAGCATTTGTCAGTGCTGGGAGTTGTGTCTGGGAATGAGAGAAGCCACAGTGTTACTCTGATTCCTGTAATGGTGCAGTTTGATCACTGCTGCAAGATGACATAAATGTCAGCTGAAATGCCTCTGAAAGGTACCATTTACTCTTACCAAATCTGGACTGGGATGGTAATGATTTAACCTTTTAAACACAGAATTTAGTACTAATTTTTACCTGGGCAGGTAGCTCCCTGATTTGTCTGAGTGAATGCTGTTAGAGGGATATGGCAGGAATGCAGTGAGGGAATGGGGCAGCACAGGACCAGCTCTTCCAGCAGCTGTCTGAACTTGGCACAGCTGCTTGCCAGTGGTGAGAGCTTCCTGCTCTTTCAGCAGGCAAAGCTTTCCTGACTTTCCCCTTTTCAGTAAAATTACTTAGGTGTGAGAAGATAGTGTTACAAAGTTGCAAGATATGCCATTCCTTTCTGACACCCTTTTCTCAGTTTATTATTAAAAATCCCTGGTTTTAACTGCCAAGAGGCAAAATTGGACCCTGTTTCTGAATTTCCAAGACTAGTGTTCATGAGCTGCATTGAGTTTTGGTTATGTAGTTTTTTTCCTGCTGACTGCAGTTGGAAGACATATTTTCATCACTGGAAATTCTACCCACTGGGCTATGAAAAGTAAGCAAACCCTGAGAAGGTTTATGCTTTGTGATATGGTGCTTCCAACTTTCCTCTGAGTGAAAGTCACGCTCCAGATATATCCATTGGAAATTTATTCACAGTTAAATAAAAATATATTCCCATTTGCTCATCTAGGCAACAGAATAAAGTGCTGGAATAGCTAGTTTTGTGCAGTGGTTGCTCTCAGAATCTTTTTCTAGTTTAGAAAAATATTCTTGTTTTGAAGCTGTATCATATTAAAGCTATGGTAGCAGTTTAACAGTAATGGCTGTGAAATAAAAACAAAATCAAAGTTGAATTATTATCATCAAGGCTGAATAATTTGATTGTCTTTGGAAGTCATCTTAACTCTACTGATTTTTAAGTTCATATTGATTGAAATTGAGATTAGTGTAACAGTTTACAGAATTGTAAAAAGCTTAGCAGCTTCAGCAGAATTGCTTAATGTTACTGTTATAGTGGTGTTTTGGTTATTGGTCTGGGTTTGTTTTAAGTGCATTTTGCTGGATTTGAACAGGATCTATGGCTTATTGTTTATCAGCGAGATAAACTGTCACATTGGGCTGTTCAGAATGCTTTATTTTAATCCAGAAAGATTTTCAATCTGTGTGAGGGAATCCTACTTTTGTCTGAAACTCCACAGTCAAGCTGGTTCCTTCCCACTGTTTAACAAAACCTCCTGTGGTAAATATTGTGTCTCTTTGCAGATGGGCCCAATGCCACTTTCACAGCACCAAGGCAGTACTGGATTTTCAGCAAACTAATTTAAAACATAATGTTCTAGCAAAATACACAACATCAGCTGTAACAATAGAATTATTGTGCCTCCCTTCACGGTTTTGTCTGGTCACAGAATTCTGCTCTGTGGACCACAGCTCCAGGTTCAGTGCCCAGTTCCATGCAGAACATTGGCTTGGCTAGATCTGAGACTGGGGTGGAGTACACAGATTCTGGTACTCAGTTTGCTTTTGCCTCAAAAGTAATTGAACCCAAAGGAACAAAATGTATCAGAAATGTAACTTTTTCATTATTCACATAGAAATGAAGGACAAATTTGAGTTATTTTCAGAAACTTAGGACGTCAAATGTGAGCAAGAGAGTTTACCATTAAGCACTAAGTAATGGATCATCCTCTTCACAAATATATTCAGTGATGTTTACTGCCTTATAGTTGTAATGCTTCTGTAACTGTGAAGCAGTTGCTTCTTTGGACAATTAAGGCTTAATAAATACTCGTAGGTGTTGCAATGAAATGCAGTCTTCCTAGAGGCATGAAATTATCCTTGTAAACAAAGTCCACACCTCAGAAATTGAGGCTGTCCCTTCAGAGCAGTAAAAATGCTTGTGGGTTCTTTTGTCCTTTTGTTTGAATAGGTGATTTATTTACTATTACTTCTTTTATTATTCTCTTGACAGAAATGATGCAACATCTTCATCAGCAGTTAGTGAAGCGTGAGCACAGGTACATGACCAACCTGAAACGATTGCGCAAGTTGCAGATGGACTACCGTGGTCTCCTTGAAGTCACTGCAGAGCTGGTGGATTCTTTGGAGGCCACAGTCACTGGCAAGATGGTAAGAGATAACCCAGATGTGCACCTGCTTCCACACCCCCAGAAAATGGAGACCAAAGGGTGAATTAAGCGTCATAGTTACGAGCATATCTGTTAGACCTGTGGCTCTTAGTTACTAATAAAACACAGTACTTTGGATGAGCTGTTCTCCCATTGCCCTGGTGAAGGAGGATAAAAGAAGTGCAAAAAGTGGGTTGAATTATACTGGCTCAGAAATCTTCAAAAAATTATCTCCAACTCAGAAGACATCTCAGATCTCTTGTGCAAGTTCTCTTTTGAGCTTTGGCAGCAGCAATTATTAGAGGGCACTTTGGTGATTACTGATTGCAGTCGTGCCCATCAACAATTGTATTTAAAACTTCAGTCACGTCTGTTTTAAATTCCACAGTAATAGAAACAATCTTCTTATCCAAAATTTTGGTAAGGAAAAGCTTTGCTCTCTGTTCTGCTGAACTGGACTTGTTAATTTAATTGATAAAGGGACCAGGGAGATAGGAGTGAATTAGTTATTCATGATGTGAAATGAGCCACATGTATGTCAGTGGAGGAAGTACAACTTTCTTAGGAGTATTTTTTGTATGAAGTTGATTGTCTTTTTCATGTGTTGTGCTCCTCTGGGAGCTTAAGTTCTGTGTAACCTGAAGGCTGTTCTTAGGCAGATGTCAGTGACCTCTAGGTGCTTTTAAAGGAGCTGTGAATTGTTAGCAGGGAGAATGACCTGGCATTTCCTGTGCTGCCTGCTGAAGAGTCAATATGTACCTTCCTCCTGCCATCAGCATGAGCACCGTATGGTTTGTTACGCTGCTCTGGGATTACTGCTCACTATTACTGCAGGCAAGAATTTGCTTTTGCGTGGATTATGCTTTACAACAGATTAGGGAAGGTATCTGCTCAACAATAAAATCACAGTCATTCATTTGTTGCCTCCCATTTCACACCTCCGTGCGATATCCAGTTACCCTCTGTGGCCGGGAGCCGGACCCTGGTTCTCTTTGGTTGTGGATGTTGTTCATTTTCCTTTGCGAACCTTGTGCGTGGCACTCATTTGGTGCTTCCCAACTGTGTCCAGTGGAGGGGGCTCTTCCGTTAGGGATCCTGGATCTGTCATTGCTGAATCCAAAGTGGAGTTGGATGCTAAATAAAGTGATATTGAAGTTACAGCGTTCTGAATTTGAAGGGGTTCATTGTCCTGCTGAAGGTCTGGGAATATCAGAAGTGTCCCCAGTTGCATTTCTGTAATACAGAAGTATTATCTCAGTCCTCTCATCTCTCTTCTGGGGAAGGTAATAACTCTCCTGAAATTAAGCTGTTCTGTTGAAATGTAGATTTCCCAAAACGAAAACACTAAACCCACTGAGATGTTTTGCATTGAAAAACAAAGTTCTGTACTATGTAATTCATATTTATTCTCTCTGCTATACAAGACAGTTGTGTAAGTTCTACTCTTCAGGTAAACAACACGTCAGCATTGTTTCAAGATCAAAACGGCTTCATTTTGTAATTTGATTTGATTTTTAACCTTTTGATTCACAAAAATCTATATGCCAATAGAGGTGTGACAAAATCTGGTTTTCTCCTAGACTCTCTGAAAGTGCTGAGCACTAGTCTGGTGAATAGAATAACAATTCCCAGATAAAGAGAATTTAGTTTTTAAAATTTCTGTACAGAATATTAGTTGCAGTACATACCTTGTGCTTGTGTCAGTGAGCCTCAAGTGTGTGATTTCTTACTCTTTAAAAAACCCAAAGAAACAGCCTTTAATATGGAAATGCTTGTCTGGTAGAAACTATAAGTTTTATATAATCCTGTTCTCATTTTGTTTCCTAATTTTTAGATTACACCAGAGTATATTCAAAGTGTTTGTGCTTGCTTGTTTAACAATCATTTGAAACAAACTGTAGCACACAACATTGACTTCACAAGGCCTGGAACTGTAAGTATAAATGTTTGGGATTTTTACAGTAACTGTCTTAAAAGACAATACTACTTAAGCTACATATAGAACAATAAATGTTCTGTAATGGGAAAGACAAAACATAATGTGTTCAAGCTTGTATAAGAATATGGCAGTACTTTGTTTTGTTGATCTCTGATGCTGGTCAATGACCTGGTTGTGTAGTTATAGCTGTGTATGATTAATTCTGTTATTGTGAGGACAGTAAAATTTGTGTCTGTTAAAATGCTAACAAAATGCTTTAAATAAGCATTAATCATAAAAGTGCATCAAAACATTTTACTAAGAAAATATCGTGTACCACTGTTCTACAAAGACAAGCCAAAATCATGAACTGTGCTTTTTGTTTTTGCCATGGCAGGCATTCATGTGTACTTAACTTTGTAGCACGAGAACTTTGTGAAGTGTCAAAGGAAAAGCAGAAGAAAATAAAATTTCTGCTTCTTATTAAAAACCTGCCAAGGTTTTTAATAACAATGATGCTATGGGTACATTTTGTTCTTCTTGAAAATTTGCTAGACAAAGATAAGGAGATAATACAAATGCTTCCTTTTCTTTTCTATGTGCTAATATTTTCAGAGATAAGTATGATTCCTCATTGCTCTTCAGGCTGTTTTAAATGGCCTCACTTTCCTGTTAATGGTCAGAACTCCTTTCTCTGACCTGCCATGAGTTTAGGAGGTGCACTCTTATGCAGCCTGCAAAAGCTGCTGTTTCAGGCTTTCAGGAAGGAACCAGCATCTGTTTGTCTGCTACCTCAATATTAGCTTCTGTCTGCTGCTCCCCTTTCCTCAGATTTCTATCATATCCATAGTTTATCTCATCTCCCATCCTGTAATGTCCCTCCTCCCACCCCATCTTTCTTCTAACCAAAAGCTTTCAGAGGTCTTTCCTCTTTCCTTGTCAGTGGCTTTTTGAGATAATGCTTTAGGTACCTCAGTGGTCTTCTGTATTTTTGCTGTCTGATATTGAAGTCGTGTGTGTTTCTCCTTCCCTGTACTGAGATCACCCATTCTGTGCAGCCACATGCCCTCTTCTGTCTGTTCCTGCTCTCTGCTTGCATCGACTTCTCTTTTTCTCCTGTGCTTTCAAGGTGCTCTGTTTCCCCAGGGTTTTGCTTATTATTTCTATTCTTCTTATGCATGCATTGATCCTCCAGTCTCTTGAACCCATTAGGAAAGGGGCAGAGGGAAGAGTGTCATCCTTATGCACGGTTCTGATTTCTGCTTCCCTAAAAGTGTCTCTAAAAGCATTTCTGCTCCAGAAGTGCCTTTGCCACTAGACTTATTGGCACTATGGCCACTTTGACACAGTCTCCAGCTATGCAGATAGGTTAGAGAAAGAGAATATGTTGGTGGTGGATTTTTTTCCCTGCTGGAAGTAAATTTTTTTCTCCTTTAACTAGGTTAACCTGAGCAAGGCTGTGTTCTCCTGGCACAGTTGTATCTATTTTTATACTAGGCTTTGCTAGCAGAGCTATTTCTGTGTGACTTTGTGGCTCATTTATCCAGGCTATTTGAGGTAGTTGCTGTGACAGCCAAACTCTCTAGTGAAGGACCAGTCCAGTTATAGCCCTGAGAGTGTTTAGATTAAGGGTTTCTAGTTTAGGTCACGCCTTGACACTGAGGTTCTAGCAGCTACTGTGGTTGGACTCTCATGTTATTTCTATAAGCAGATCCACACAGGCTCTCTGAGGCATTAGCCAAGTTTTGGAGGGCTAATCACAGTCTTTGCATATAGACATTAACTGCATCATAATCAGGTTCCCTCATCCTTTTGTCCTCTCTTGATTTATTATATTTTCTTGTTTACTTCCCAAGTAAAGAGTTCTGGTTTTATACATGAATAGCAAACATGTAGAAACACAAATAAATGTTAGAAGAAAAAATAGATATTCTTATGAAAAGAAAAATGAGATTCCTTTCTCATCCCAGAATATGTCTAACCACTCCCTGGCTTTGTTGATGCAGGAAGCCAGATGAGATGAACTAAAATTCTGACTATTTGCCATTAGGCCACTCGGGCATGCCATTACTTTTTCTTCAAGGATTCAAGTACTTCATTGTTATGCACTCAGATGTTATTGTTCTGCCCTTAAGTGGTTTCAGGTTTTTGCATGAGTTTTGGAATAAAGCTGGAGGCACCGTGACCCAGACTAAGTAGCAGCACGAGTTCACAGCATCTGTGCTGGATTTCTCTTGGAAGATTCATTCACTTTTTGCCCATAACTACTTAGAGGCACTAGAGTGTGGTCTTTCCAGCTACTCCATTTCACAAACCTCCTGCTGTAAGGGGCAGCCAGCTGCATAATTACAGAGAGAAGAGACTAGCAGAGGGGCAGCTGCTTCGTTCATCCTTACCTTACTATCACCTTACCTCATTCTGTAGGCAAGATGAGTGTGAGGCTTAAAAAAACAGTCATTGTCTAAGGAGTTTTATCAGCAATTAAATATGGTGGTTTGTCAGTTGTTAGGTTTTCCCCCCCACTTCACCTTGACTGTTCAGGATGATCCTATCTCACTGACATCACCAATGTCAGGACAAGGCCCTGAAATAAATTGGTTCTGCTGGATCAATATCTCTAAAACAAATGAGCAGAAAAAGGAATCATCAGCAAGGAAATTACTTTTTTTTTTTGGTACTGTAACACAGCCTTAAATTTCCACCACTGTTATTTAGGGTATGAGTGGACATGCATTACATAGTTTGGAAAGAGGAAGTGCTTGAGTTCACAGCCAGTCCAGGTTTTGGGTCAGGTTCTGAGAGGAGAAAATGCTAAAACTGCATCATTCTCTGAGATCTGGACTTGAGCTTTAGAGTATATTTTGCTAAATCAGCCACACTGATAGTTTTTAGTTACACTGGGAAGGAGGATTATATGAGTACTGTAAGCAAAATGAAGTATTGTCCAAGGAAATTAAGGAGTATACCTTGGATTATATCCTTGGTAGCATTATTTGTATGCAAAGTTGATTTTATTCCCAGTACATTGTGCTCAACTTTTAATGTTGGAGAAAGTCGTATTGTGTAGTAGAAAGCTGTCAGGTCTCAGGCTTTGAAATTACAATAAAGGTGACCTGTATCAGTTGCTAATGTGCAAACATCAGCTTCCTGGCTTGCCCTCCACCATGGCTGAAGGCCTGTCCTTTCAAACTGGAAGAAATTTTTATCAGGAGAACAAATCCCACAAGCAAGTCTTACTGAGCTGGCTTTAAGACCTGAGGCAATGACAGCCAAAAGAGTTTTTCATTGTAATCATACCCTGAAATCTTACTTAGCAAGGGTTTCTAGTGTCAGCTCTGTGTTCTCTCCTGAGCTGGATTGATCTCATTCTTTTGCAGAACAGCTCCATGTCTCTTGCCAGCTCTGTGACTTCCTGGGTCAGCTCCTGAGCCTGATCTACATCCATTAACAGGATGCATCTGCTGCTTGCAGTGGGAGAGAGGTCACACTACTGTGTTACAGCTGGGAGACGTTTCCAAGGCCTCTGAAGGCCTGGTTTACCCTAAGGTTTTTCTCTTAGCTGCAGTTGAATGTTATCTCCACCTTCCATCATGTCATTTGATGTGTCTGGTCCTGAATTGGGAGATAAGAAACCTGAGAGAATTATCAGAGCAGAAGGTGGGGATTTAAGACAAGAAGGTCAGAGCAGCAGGTCTGACAAGCTGAAGAAAACATTTGTTTGAGGAGTTAATAGATTCCTGACTTTTTAGTGTTCCTTTGGATAGGGAACTGATGTGGGTAATGGTAAATTTGAAGAGTATACTTTCAAGTACAGCAATTCATTACAGGATTATCACAGTCCCTATATTTTTAACACTCTTGAGATAAGTCAAGTTTTAATGTTTTTTTACCATTTTTCTTTTCTAGTCTTGATTTGTCTGGTGGATAAGAAGCAGGGATTGTAGTTTTTGATGCCTGCAGTTTTCTGTTCAATACACATCATGAAGCCAAGAGGATTCTGGCTTTTTATCATAAACACAGTACATTCACACTCCACCAAAAGTAGCAAAGGCTCAAATCTGAAACCCAAACCCAGGTTTTTTTTTATTGAAGTAAAGTGTACACCTTCCTGGAATATTTTGGATTAGGGATAAGGTAATATGGTTCTCTAAGTTTTGGATTACAGGCAAAACAGGAACTGCTTCTTCAGATGTGCACTTTCTGCCAGTAGTAGAGATGGGTGTAAACCACTGGAGAATCTTTCTGTGACCTGAAAGCTGTAGAGTTGTTTGCATGTATTGCACCTGTGTCATGGAATAGAATAAATGCCCATTATGTTTTTGCTGCTATTCATTCTGATTATATTTACCTGTAGCTACAATTAGCTGAATTAATGTCCCTTGCAAGTTTTGGGTCTCTTCTGATACCACTATTGAAGCTGTGGAAAAGTAGTGAGGTGGGTTTTGTAAGTTCTGTCACTGGTCAAAATTACCAACTCCTCTGTAAAGTTAAACTGTCACTTACAGACTGTGAACAAGGAAGATTTTTTTTTTTCATTTTTGGGATAGCTGTAATGACTACTCTGGGCTCTTATTTTTCTTGTACTCTGTGCTTTTTTCCTCAAACTTGGTTTTTACTGCAACTTGCCATCAAGCTGTAATAGTTGGTGGCAAGTATTCCGTTTCTTACTTATTAAATGTCTGCACCAGCAGAGCACATGAAACCTAGGATGAGGGTAAGTATTTTAGTCTACTTAAGGAGAACATGGCATATTTTGTACTAAACTACTCAAACTGTGAATTAGCACCATTCTTTATTTTAGTAACTACGTACTAGGTTTCCCTCCAGAGACTTTCTTAGTTTATCCCTGGAACCTTTTGGGATGAAGAATTGATAACATTGCTGAAACACCTTAAGTTGTCTCTCTGTCTTTGTTATGTGCTGGTCAGAAACTCCAGTCAAAGCAAGTGTGGAGCATAGTGGCAGGTGCTTTCTCAGGAGCTGAGGTCTTCTGATCCAGGCCATGTTCAGGGTTTCTCTCTTGGCTGCCTCAGTGGAGTGAGCAGCACAGGTCATATATTCCTGTCAATTTGTCAGTGCTTTGTGTGTAGCTGTTCTGACTCTGACAGTGTGGAACAGTGTGCAGACTAGGTGTGTTTGCCAGGTATTGAGAGGAGAACTTCCAAATACATCACAGAAGAGACACAATAATTTCTGTTCTAAGACATACAGGTATGAGGATTGGGAGAACATGTTTATACTTTTCTTTTCAAAGCTAATAATCTATTAATTTTTAGCTAATTTCTGTTGGTTGGGGGTTTTTTTTAACTGTGTATTTCTTTGTGATTTATTTCTGTTAACTTATTTTTTTTTAATCTTCTTTATTTTAATGTGTGTCTGTTTGCCCATAAAGGGATATTACTCTATGAGCCCTTGTGATGACGGATATGTAAGTGTCTATCTTTATTTCCTTTCACGTTGCCTGCTCAGTCTCTCACAGTCTGTATTTCTCTTTATTTCACAATGTGCTGCAATTTTTCCTGCATTTTAACTTGTCATGACACTAACTGTATGGTTTATGAAGAGCCAGAAAATGTACAGAGCTTGGAAATTCTGCATGGGGAATGGAATAGATGTTCTGGGTAACCTTATGGCTTCATAATGCACATAACACAGCATGTCAACATAAGAGCAGCTTTGTCCACAACTTTAACATGAAAGTCAGCTTCTTATAGCATGCAGAAAGCAATTATTTCTTCCATGGGATTATCTGTGTATAGTATGCATTCTCTGTGAAGTGTGCCAAAACCAGCTGACCCCCACAACACCTTTGACAAAGCAAATAAATATTATTGCTCAAGATAATCCAGCAAGTTCATGCCCTTCAGAGGGGTGTTGTATTCTGCATATTTGTATTTTTTGTTTCTGAAGTCAAACTTCCTTTCGGTACTAAAGATTATGAAATTCTTTCACACAGTTAAAATGATCCTCTTTCACTGAAAACACAAAATTATATTCTCTGTACTGCCTGTGACTCCTGTAATCCAGATGGAAGTTTGTATTCTGGCAATAGTACAAGTACACCATAAGTATCTAATTTTGCCCATCGTCAGTGCATTCTTTGTGAAGAAAGGAAATGAGTCTACTTCTGAGTAAATCAGTATGTAATCAATTCATAAAAGTTATTGACACCAATTCTGAAAGATGCCAGTCAATTTAAAATAATACATATTTATATTTTTATCACTTTCTTTAAGTAAAACAAGATTTTTGCCTTTCAAGAAAAGCTGCCCAAATTTCAAACATATATATCACCTGGAATTAAACTAAATCCTTGTGGGCATTCAACTTACCACTTAGAACAACATTTTATTTGGAGAAATAGTCATAGAAATATTGAATGCAATGGACTATTCCTTACATGCTTATTTTTATCTTCATGTAGAGAACACAGCCCACATCCACCTATGGTGAAAGATCACCTGTATCAATCAACCTGTTCCCATTGGTGACATGAATGTTCATAATGGACCCTTTTGCTTGATGTTAAGCATCTTGTTCCTTCATATAATGCTCTGTTTTGAGATTGGGAAAGGTTGATGACAGATAAGCAATTATGAATTAAATGATTTTTTGCTAAAGAAAAACTTTTTCCTTATCCAGATTAGTACAAAGTATTAATTAAATGTAACTTTATACAATGTAGAATGTAATAGCTTACTGTGCAGAGTTCTTTATAAGATTTTTGCAAAGCTATCTGATTCTGATTCTGAGAAATTTCTTGAATATATGGGTAGCTTTCAGCTCCCCTCACTGTTTATGTTAGTATTTTATACTTCTTTCTGACATTTGTGTTGTCATTACATTATCACACAGTATTACTGTGTGACTTTTTAATGTACACATCAGATGTCTCAGAGAACCTGTTTTATATGGCAAGTGGTAAGTTTTCATAAAAGCATATCTCTAGTATAAATAGGAAAAAAAATTAAAAACATTTGCAGACCTTCTTATGAAATAATACTTTGCATAGCCCCAGTAGACCTGCCAGGTTACACAAGCTCAGGGTCTAATCCCTCACAGGCTGCATGGAGCAGTCTTCTTGTTATTAGTATGTAACAAATGAACTCAACATAGATTTGTGAGTTCCAATGATTTGTAGAAATCTGCTCAAATTTTGGTTTTGCTCTTCACATATTCATCACATATCTTTGATTATTAATTCTGAATCTGCACTGAATTTACACAGAATTCTTACAGCACATTTTCAGAGTGGGAGCTGAGGACAGAATCTGACTTTCAGCTTTGCCTTCAGCATATTATGAATATATACATCAAACAGCAGAGGGGATATGGCTTGAATATAGGGCTGCAGTATTTGATAAAATCTCTTGTGGTTTTGGCTTGCACATCAAGTGCATCTGCTTTCTTTTATAAATACTGATTTTTTTTTTTCCTTTGAACTTCTTTGTTTTATTCCATGCTGTTCATATTCATGCCTGTCTTTGTTCAAAAATAAAGGGATGCCATCTGTGGCTAATGTGCATCGTGACAGAATTATTTGACTTAATATGGCACCTGGTTTGGCTTTGGCAAGAACCAACACAAACATAAGTCATACCCATGGTCCTACCAGAATGAGCTATGCTTGGGCTGTTTTTTCTTGTGTTTCTTTCCTTAAGACACTGAGCTTCTGCATGGCTTTTCAGTTATGACAAATGATCCTCTCTCGAGATAGGTTTTGCATGAAATATATTTTTTTAATGATGAAGTCTATGAGAGTTGGGACATAGGAACGTGTTTGCCACAGGTTCTTCACACTCTGCCTTTCCTTGGCAATCTAAGGTATACTGTCACTCAAAAGGTTAAAATTATGGCTACCCTGTTCCAGGAAAGACTGGGGAAAGGGCCTGGGAGAAAATGCTGAGGAAATAAATCTTGTAATCTAAGAAAAATGAGAAGAGTAGCTACTAAATAATTTCTATTTATGATGATTGTCCTATAAGCATTGAATTGCTTAATAGCAAAATGATATTTTTTAGCTCTTGCACTCTGCCATTCATTGGTAGATCTCAAAACCCAGCTTGTTCAAGGGATTGATGCCTGTGTCTGCTTTTCAGATGAGAAAAATTGAGGCCCAGAGACATCAAATGATGTGTTTGGATTCTGTCTGCAGTTGGTGGCTGAATCAGGACTGGAAATGTATCTCCTGAGCCAATGTCTTACTCAGCATGCCACAGATGCAGATTAGCTTACTTATGACTAATTGCAATCATGCAGATGAAAAGGAAGAAAGGAAACCTCTGCCTGTAACATGCTTGCATTCTTTCTGCTTATCAGTGGTGCTGGCCATAGTCAGATTGAGAAATGACAGTGCAGTGAAGAGCAAACTAGCCCCCAAAACTTTCTCCATTCCTGTAAGGCCTTGATAATTGAACCTGATGTAATGTGAATTTTTTCCTTATTGCTTTCCCAGAAACACCAAAAGCCTGAAAGAACTTCCTTCCTCCTGTGCAGGTTCTAAACTGATAAACTGTCTCTGACCAGCAAAGTGAACAGAAGTTTTTCCAGCTCAGTGGTTCTGCCCTCAGAGCCCCAGTGCAGGGCCTGCCTTACTCTCTGCTGCCTTTTTGGTGTAGGAAGAGCACAGAAGGAAACCATACTAAATACCTTGCTGTGCTCCATCAGCTGGCTTAAAAAGTAATTTGGGGATTAATGGAACCTTGTCCCATTTGATCTGAATGTTTTTCCAGTTGAAGGTTCTGTAGTTTGAAATTTCATAAAAGCTTTCAAAATCCTACACTTGCCAAAAACTTTTATTTATGTAAAAGAGTGATATGTGCATCTTAACCAGTTATCCTCTGGTTAGATTTTGGTTGGAGCACATTTTTCTTTCTAAGACAGCAAAGAAGTGCATTAAAAAAACCCTTTTATTGAGAAGCAGAGAATCTTTATATACATCTATATAGCCCTAGTGCCCTGCTCTGTTTCTTCACACATTGCTATTCTCTGTTTGACCTTCCATCTCCAAGGGCTCTGCAATTTTTTTTGCATTCAAGTGCTGTAGTCACTTTCTTCCATTTCCTCTAATGGACAGAGGAGAAAGGTGCTGACAGAGGCAACGAAAGTGATTTGTGATTTAATTGCACAGCAGCTATAAGGTTTTAGGTTTTGACTGGGAAAACAGATTTGTTTAAATAAAATTAACTTTTTATACATATTGAAAATGCTAAGGAAAATGAAGAAGGGCAAAACAGTCTAGGGGAAGAGATGATACTTAGAAAGAATTTTGTATTGTGTAAGATAAACTATGATGTGAGAACTGCTGGTCCAGACAGTTTACTTTTGAGGTGTATGACCTGTTTATAAGTCATTCATTGACATGATATAAAATGCTTTCCAATGTGCACATAAGCTTATTTCACATATAATAGAGCAGTTCCTTGTATTACAAGGATATCCACAAGGTTGTTTTCAGGAATATGTCAGTTGGTGTAATTCAATATTCTCTATGGTATTTCATGCTTTTTGTCTCCTAAATCCCACCATTTTAAATCTGACAATGGACATTGATTATATAGTTCCCATTGAAAAAGGCTCAGTTAGGAGAGAAGACCAGTGTTACAGGCATAAGTGGTAATCAGAGATTTTTAGCAGAGAGATCAACACAAAGAGGTGACATTGAATATTCTGCAAATACAGCATGTAGTTGACATCAGAATGCATGACATGAAGCACTCTTATGCCAGAATTGCTGCTTCTTTGCTTACCTACAATGATACTCACTGAGGCAGACAACTTTCATGTGGAACTTTTATGTGGTGTTGGTGCTCCTTGTTGTGCAGTGGTGCCTGCACAGACACTGTGTCACCCTGCAGAGAAGAAATATCCAGGATTTAGTTATAATACCCTAGGCAGAACCACTAAGAAATGGCACACTATTTCATACTGGTTTTATCCATACCAGAATACATAGTCCTATCTTTACATATTAATAATTATATATCGGGGTATATTTTGGTAGCAGCAGGCACTTGATAACATTAGTGTTGGAGCAAAGAATTACAATAAATTTATATGCAGGAATGCATGCTGGGTCTCCAATGAAATATTATTGCAATTTTAAAGGTATGAAAATTTATGAAGTCAGTGAATGTGCTTAGCAAGTTCTTCATCTTCCTCAGCGGGCTCAGATAGTAGTTTCTATTAATTTATTATTATTATTTTTTTAAATGCTTCAAGCATAGGTAATTTGTGGACTGTGTGGGTGAGGATAATATAGCCAGATCATAACAAAAGAGATTTTGACCTGTGAAATACTTTAAGGGAAAAGAAAGATAAACACTAAAGTGCTCTTTCTTTAGCTGTGTTCCTGGTTAACAGCATGGGTTTTTATAGGAAAAGAACTGCAGAATCTTAGTGAAAGAATTCACTTTGGACCTCCTTAATAACATTATGTGAAATTTAGACTTGTATGCTGTAATTTCCTTTTTTCTTTCTTTTTGTTATTCAGGCTTCCACACTGTTAAGGGCATCTTTATCCTCCATGTAAGTATTTGTTGCTGAGCTTCATTTCTGTCTGTAGAGAAGAGGAGGGGTTTGTAAACTGAAGTGCACACTGCCAGTTGTCTGCAAATGGGACTCACTCCTCCTCTGTGCTTCCTCTGACCTCAGTGAACACTGATGCAAGTATTGTGTGATCAGTGTTCTTCTGCTGAGCAGCTTCAGTAATGTTCTGATTTCAGCACAATGTTGTTAATCCAGCAAATCTGCCATTCCACACATATGAGGTTGTTTCTGTATTTTTAGAGTTTCCACATATTTCAGTCCTGTTGTTCTAATTGGTTTGATTCTCACAAATCCAGGAAAAGGGGGAGGCACTAATATGGATTTTTGGGTTCCTTTAATTTTTTTGTGTCTGACTTAATAAATTTGGGCTTATAATACTAAATAGAAATGGTATATTCAAGGTGAAGTTTTATTAAATTTTTGAGACACTTTTAATCCTGTTGTTTACAAGATAATAAATGGGGCAATTATACATAGGACATAAAATTTGTTTTGAAAAGTGGTAGGATGGGAAGATAGTAAAATATTTTAGTGATTTATATTTAAATGTTAAGATTAAAACATTGTCTGAAAGCAGTTTTCTTAAGGGAAAATTCTATTGCAGTGTTAAATTTCAAAACAGCAAGATAGTATTGGTGCATAGAAAGTAGTCCTGTATTAGGTCTCATGTTAAGTCAGCACACTCCAGGCTATGAAAATCCATTCAGCCCACACCACCTCTGCTTTGGAGAAGACATTTCTGTGTACATAAGGGCTTGGAGGTGGAGATGGAGCTGCAGCTTTATACTGCATCTGTTTCTAACTGTGTCAAGAGCCTTGAGCTGCTGCCCTCATGCCCTTGTGGTCCAGTAGGGGAGGGGAAAAAAGGATGTTACTGTACTGTTTTGTGCCAGTAAAAATCCCAGATTATCAACTGTCTTGTCAGTTTAATGTCTGCAGGTTATGATGGTAAGCAAGCTGCATGCATAAGTAAGAAATAACCCCAAATTTAACAAGTCTGTTGTTCTAACACTATAATGGTAACAAAAGTAATAGAAGTGTGAAAATGTGGAAGTTCTTTTCCTGAAGCAGACTTCCTGTTTTGGCTCTTCTCACCTCAGTAACATCAGCTGCACTGAATGAGGAGAGAAAGTTTTGATGAGTGTCTTTTCCTTTAGGAAGGTGCAGGATGTGCCATTGCTGCCCTCTCTGGATTATGAGAAGCTGAAGAAAGATTTGATTACAGGGAGTGATCGTCTCAAGGCCCTCCTACTGCAGGCTCTGCGCTGGGTAAGGACAGGGAGGCATCACAGCTGAGATCCCTTTTGCAAACAAGATCTGGCGATGAGTTCAACGTGACAGGCAAATTCCTGTTGGTGAAGCTTCCTAAAGCTGTTGAGATGATGAAGGCAGCCCAGACAGGAGGTGTCTATTTGTAGCATAGCAGTGTCCTTTTCCTCAGAGGAGAGGCATTACAATTGCAATTACATGAGCAATTCCCAGATTTCTGCGCTATTCAGTGGAAATAATTTCTGTTGTGCTTTCAGTTCCTTCTTCCACATATCATTTTGCTTTATATAAATACTGCTGTATCCAAGACATACCCGACTCGAATCACCACTTTATCACCACAATCACACTCGAATCACTTTGCTTTATAATCAAAGTATTTTACAGGAACCTACCTTTTGGTTGACTTGGGTCCTGTAATGACATTTCAGAAAAGTTCCAGGTGACAACAGGAAGTTACATTTTCCTGCTGAAAAGGAAGCTGGTGTGTTCAAAGTGACAGTCATGGAAGATAATAGTGGAATTCTGATCAAGTTTCAGTGTCTGTTTTCACATAAAAACAATCTGTTTGTTCTGACAAAAAGTACTTCTAGCCCAATGCTCTGTCTCAGATGTTTAAGAAAAGCACTGCATCTGTAACTTAGAGGAGCTTTTTTAACTTTATGAGAAGTAATTCTGTATCCTTCCTGTATGGACAGTGATGAGAGCTCCCAAGTAACAGTTTTGTAATGGATCACAGAGCTGAGGTCAGCTCAGTTCATTTAATCTCTTTCCCTTAGGTCACTGAGGTTGAATTACTGCTCCCCATGAAAGAGGTTCTCAGCCACAGAGTATCAGCACCTTTAAAATCTCCAGGGGTCATCAATCTGTAGTTTTGGCTTTTTGTGGGTTTTTTTACTTGTTTATTTATGTTGTTATTTATTTTAGCGCTTGACAACATCATATCCTGGGGAACAGAGAGACACAATCATGCAAGCCTACATCAGTAATGACCTCCTAGATTGCCACAGCAACTGTCAGGTCAGCCGAAACTCAGTTGTCAGTTGTCCAATTTCTGTGTGATATTGCTGTTTTATGTCTATGAAGTGCTGATCATATAATTTTATTGTTCTCTAGAAGAGGAGAAGAAAAATGGTAGTAGGTAGTGCCAAAACTGGGTGATACATTTAGCTTCTGCATCCCAGTCTTTAAATGTTGATGGCAAAGCTTTGCTTTACAAGAGCTCTTAGTGTTGACACAGTTCTTGTAGACAAATGGAAGTTTATCACCTCCCTGTGCTTCACTTCTGTGAGTCGAAATGAAGCCTGAGCCCTTTAAGTCTTGCTTATCAGATGCTGTGTCTCTTTTTGAGTGATTGTGTATTGTTTAATAATACACTCAATTCATTTCACTGATCTAAGATAAGCACTAAATTAGGACTTCGGTCCCAATGCCACTATGGAATGTGTCATTGTGCACCTGCAAGGATCAACTGTGTTTCTGTGAATTTGAGGTGGATTGGCACCTTTCTTTAGAAAGGGGAATTGCTGGTGTGTTGATTTTGAAAAGTTGTTTCAGTCCCTGATAACCGAGTACCGTTGCTAAGAAAAGCACAACTTTTTTCATTGATTGTAGTGATTTCTGTGCATAATTGAGCTTCCCAGGCGTTCGAGGCACTTGAGCCTGCTTGGTTTGTTGTGTCTTTATTGTCTTTGCAACAGTTTCTTGTACTACTAAGAAATGTAAAGGATTATTAAATCAACCATCAGTTTTTCTCCCTCTAAATTTCTGTAAGAGGGAAGTTATATGTAAAGCCTGAAATAAAACAGATAAGAAGTCATTTCAATGTGGTGTTGGTAAGTTGCTGAGCTGCTTCCCATGCTCTTCATTGTCAAAGAAAAGCATTCCTATTCAGGTAATATTATTACACTTAAGTTTGTCAACAAAGCTAAGTTTGGTTTGTGGGGTTTTTTTGTTACTGACTATATATTAATTTTAGGTACCATCTTTAACTGGACTGTATTGGCTCAATATAACTTCCCCTCTAACCATGGAGTTTATTGGTGTTTTAAGAGACTCAGATGAGTCTCTATTTTTTCATTTTCCATCTCTCCTTCAGCCCCCTGCCAATAAAAAAAAAAGAAGTTTTATATCATATTGACAAATCAGTATGCATCCAAAGGGTTTGTGTTTTTTCTGTGTAAGTTTAAGGAAGTTTTTAAAACATTATGGAAGACTAACTTTTGTGATTTATTAACATCTGCTTTCTTTTTCAGAGAAGTGTCCTCCAATTGCTATATTCTAAGAGTGAGGTAGTGAGACAGTATATGGCAAGGCTCATCAATGCTTTTGCTTCACTGATAGAAGGTAAAAGATTCACTGCAAAAAAAAGATAGCATTTACATATAATACTGTCTTATTGGTGCTTCACAAGTGCATGTCTCTGCATATGGAAATTCAGAGCCTTATTTGCACCCTTTTTCTAGTGATTCACTCTCTTTTGTAGCATGCATTCAAAACTGCTTTTCAGTATCTGGAAAGTTTTCATTTTGACACTGTATATTCAGTATTTCTGACTTGTCTTGATGATTTGTGATCTGTGTGGGAACTTGCTCAGATACTGCCTTTAATATAGTCTTCAGTTTCTCATGAGGGTTAAAGACAAAAATCCCCATTAATTAAGTTTCCTGTGGGCAGACCTGCTACCAGGTTGTGCAGTAGTAACTACTGTGGCTCCTGCATTTTTGTGGTCCTCACCTGAATAAATCTTTGTGCATCACTGCTAACAATCCAGATGTGTATATATCCAGCTTTCTATCTCTGCCTGTCCCAAATTAGCTCTTGGTTTGCTGCTATTTTTGGAGCTAAGTATTGCTACGTGCTGAAATCTCATTTGAAGTCTGGAGGACACCTGACTTTTCCCAAGCTCCTTGGACATTTCTGTTCTTTTTCTTGATTGTACAAAACTGCTAGATCAGAAAGCATATACTGAAAGTGGATTCTGTGTGGTACTGATTTGGCAAGTGTGGACCTCTAATACCCCACGTGTCTGGGTTGAATGCCACTGGTCTGCTACACGACTTTGTGCAGGTTTGTTTGGGTCTTGGCACAAGTTTGTGGCTTGTCAAGAGGAAACTGAGGTCAATCCTGCTTACTTTTCCAAAGAGAGGAAGGTTTTCTGTCATAGCTGCTATCTCAGCATCTGTTCTTTCATCACTTTTTGCACCAGGTCGTGCCTACCTTTCTCAGAACCTAACATTGCTGCAAATGCTGGAGGACAGACTGAAAGCTGAAGACAAGGATTCCCTTACATGGGAGAATGTTCTGGGGGCTCTGCAGAAATTCAGCCTCAGGTGATGAAAGCACAGCGTGTGGTGGTGACAGCAGGGGAGGAAATGCAGGCTAGTTAGGCTCTGTTCAGGGAGGAAAGGAGCACTTGATTTTCCCATAACAATCATCAGAACCCCTGATGGCTGATGAAAGCAATGTCACTTATTATGGAGGAGAATTCAGTTTTGCTTACTGAATTAACCTGACTTCCTACCAGCTGTCAAGGCCCGAGTAAATGTACATCTCCTGCCACAGCCTTGTGTGCTTTGTATGTGTTCCTTAACTGAAGAAAGTGAAAATCTTAACGCAGAAAACTCTGACGATCGTACACAGAAAAAAAGAGTTGTGGTACATTCCAAAGCATAAGGTTTTCATTATCCTTTCTGCAAACATTTTTCAGGGATTTCATCTTTATCCTGTTGACCCCCTTTCCTGGAGCTGTCTATGCACAGGCTGTCTTGTTTCTTCCTTTTGCATTAGCAGTCTGACTCAAGTGCCCACCACAAAAGAAATACGCAAAAGCAGTAAAGGGCATGCTCTGTTTATCAAGTAAATATGATCTGAGGAACTCTGTTTTCACAGCAATCAGGAAGAATACTGAAAATTTGGAAGCTTTTTATTTTCTAAAGAATAACAGTCTTATAGAAGGTTAATTTAGATACTTGACATAAGGGAAACTTTTTTAATATGTGGTCAGATGCTCCCTTGTTTTGCTTAGTCCATGCCATAGACCTGCTGCAATATCCAGCACTAAGAAACACATGAGCTTTCAGGACCAAAGCCAGGAAAGCACCTGCTTTGATCTTTGCAGTTTAAATACAATGCTTCTTGGAAATAATGTTATGAAAAATTCTGTTCCTCAGTAAGACTTTTCTACCAGCATATACTTCTCCTTTTGTATTGTAGAGTTTTTATTGTAGATCACAGTTGACCACCTGGCACTTTATTCACCATAGTCTTTGAGAGAAACTACAAGTTGAATTAAAGGAGCATGAGATTTAAAAATCTCTAAAGAAAATTGCAGATAGATTGAAGCAAAAAACCTTATTTGTCAAATTGGCAGTACAAAAGTGCTACAGTGCTATGGCTACCTATGACAGAAGTAATTAATTTGTTTTATGGATCTGTTGTGTGTGGCTGGCTTTTAAAACTAATTTAAAAAGACAATTGAAAATGCCATTTTAGCTGGAGTAAGAAGCCCTAGAAAACAATGAAGAAATTTACCTCAGCAGTTCACAGGTTTAAAAAGAACAAAATAAAACAAAACTCCCTGATCTATCCAACAGTGTTTTAGTCCTCTAACCATATGGGAATCTGCATCTTCAGTTTCTTTGGGCTTTGTTAATTATTTAGTTTAGTGATTCTGCCAAAACAGGTAGTTTAGGGATTTTTTTTTCTGCAGGTTGGTGTATTTTTAATGTGCTTTAATGTACTGGCTATAAATGCATATGAAAGCTATTTATGTTGTGATCTGACATTTGTGATTTGTGATCTGATTTTGTTTTTTAATCCTAGGCGCACACTGCAGTCAGCAATGATCAAAGATGGGCTCATTTTCTGGCTGGTTGATGTTCTGATAGACCCAGATTGCCTGTCTGATTACAACCTGGAGTATTGTGCTGCCTTGCTCATGAATCTTTGTCTGAGGAGTGCAGGTGTCTTACATTTTGAATTGCAACCTTATTCCAAGAAATAGATGGGGAAGATTGTGAATTTTTTTTCCTGTTTTACCAGGATTCTTTCAAGTGCCTATAATCAGTAGCAGGAACCACAAACAGAGATATTTGAATGCTATAACCAATGCTTTTGAGCACATCTCTTTTCCCAAGAATTCTAATTATGGGAATTCTAAAGAATCAAGCAATGGCACCCTATAAGGTCTGATTATTTTTTGTATTAGTATGTGAAGGCTGCCATTGCTACATTCAGGCCCACTTTTCAAAGTACACTTTGTGTCCACTTACAGACTCTGTGTAAGAGATTTCTTTATAAACAAAGAACTGGGTTGAGGAGTAAGGGTGAGGAGCTTAACCTTCACCTTGCTTTCACTTCTACAAAGCAGAGATTCCCCCCAAGAAAATAAGATCCTGTCTGTGTCCAAGAGACTTAAAAAGAGCATAAATTAAATTTCCTTTTAAAAAGAAAAGTAAGGTAAGGGTGAAAAATACTCTGCTTCTTGTAAGCAAAAAATTGCCTTTGTTAAATTTTTTAATCCCTTTTGTGTTGCATCCTGTCCAAGACTACAACTTCACTGATTTCAACTCAGTTATGCTGAACAGCATTTGTCAGGAACAAGAAACAGTATTGCTCTGTGCAAACTATATTCAATACCAATTCTAAAAAGTAAGAAAGAAACTTGCTCTGATATGTTCTATTTTTCAAGCTTATTTATGTGTTCTGCCTTTGCAGGGAAGAAAATATGTGCAAGTATCCCAAACCCCATGCTCAGAGTTCTTTCTGGTCTTCTTGACCATGAGAATCCTAAGGTATTTGTACATCAAACTTTGGGTTAATGAAAAGGTGGAAAGAAAAATTTAAAAAAGAAGAAAGAAAAAGATGTAAAAAGTAAATTGGTTTTGTTTCCTTTATTAGATCCTCGTTAATTAAGTTGCATGAATTTTGCCTAAAATTCACAAATGCATATATTTTATTTTGGTGAGCAGAGGTCTTTCTAGACAAAAGCATGTCTTGCTTTAACAGACATTGACAGCTTTGGATGTAGTTACCATGCAGTCCGTGTGCTTTGATTACAGTTTCTGATGCTGCTTAAATGTCATGCACCAAATCACCTCAAGCTTGACTGTTCATGAGATGAACAATGTGTGATGCAAACCCATTATGCAAAGCATCAGGTGCAGGGGAACACATTTGCTGTGGTTTTAAGGAATGCTTTAAGAAAGTAGTAGACCTGTGACATTCATGAAGCTGCTTTGGCTTTATCATCCTGCCTGAGGCTACAGTGCTTGAAGCCTGTCTTGAGTTCATGCTGGCAGGGACTTTTCCCTGTTCTTTGTCCTGTTTTTTGTACTGCTATTAGTGTTTGTCAGAAATAGACCTTTTTCTGCTTTTCTCTCTTTCTTTTCCTTTATATTTAATTTTATTTATGGCTAGGTCAATTTGTAAAAACACATTATCAGAAGCAGGGGGCTGTTTGGGAAATTGGCATGCAGCATACTGGTTTAGTTCAACCATATCACAGTATATTTGCATCCTAAAAGTTCTCTGCTTTCCATGTGGGAATTTTTGCTAGTCCAGTCTAGCCTGGTTAAACTCTTTGAAGTATAGTTATTTTATACTTTTGTTCTTATATTTTGGTAGTCAACTGGGAGAAATGTAAGAGTTTTTCTTCATGGTGTTACTATTTCTTCCTCTTAGGTCCAGTCATATGTGAATGGAGTGCTGTACAGTATTCTGGCCATCCCTTCTGTCCGAGAAGAAGCCAAAGAAATGGTAAGAAGTGCTGCTTTGCAGAGCATGAAAATCAACACCTCTGCCAGAGATGGCCCAGACAGGCACCTGCTGAGCAGGGCACAGCAGGGCTGTGTGGTGGCAGCCAGGGCTTTTTGAGAAGGGAACCCACAAGAGGCCCTTCCCCTTTAATCCTCAGGGAAGTATGAATGTATTTCTCAAACACTTGTGCCATGTTTCCAGCTCTTTTTCCCAGGAGTGGAGCCCCAGTAGAGTGAAGGATTCTGTCTGAATTCTAAATGAAAGGTGTTATTTTAGAATTGTGTGTCCTTCTAGCATTTTGTAGACTCCTTGTGGCCCCAAGAGATGCTTTCATCTCACCTGCTACTTCTTCCCTTTATTCTGCACCAGTGAGTAGCCACTAAAAGGAGTTCTCGCTGCTTTTCTTTCTGCCTGGTATAGACAGGTTATTTGGGGAAGGAGCAAGAGGAAGGTTTCAGAACTAGGAACTGATTTCCTGAGAAAGTTAGTCTAATGGTAATGACTGTGTTTCAACTTCTGTGTTTGAGGATGCTGCTCCTGGGATAGCAGCATGTCTTTGTATCTTAAAAACTAACCCAGAGAGTTATGGAGACATAATTGTTGTCAGATGTTCTACCTCACAGAGCACAGAGGATTGGAAGTGATCATAAGTGCTTAAAGACACAACATCAAGGCTATACAGCCATAAAGAGAGAGACCAGGTTTAAAGCCAAAGCTGGTTCTGCTTTCTGCTTTCTTTCTCTGAATCTTGCACTGTTGTCTCTGTGGATGGAAATTTTACCCTGTTCTGATGACTATTGTGTACTGAATTCAGAAGGCAAAAGCAACAGATCTATTGTAAAAATTTGCTGTTCATCATGGACATGTGTCTGTTTGAGCCTCGAAGCAATCTAGAGAGCGTATTTCTTTTGTCTGTGCAACACTTGGAGCTGGACATTGTGGTTTGCTTCACACTGCCTCTGTTTTCCCTGACCAAAAAAAAAAAAGATATTTTAGCTAACAGATCTCTGTCATTGTGGTGACATGAAACACTGATCTACCAATGTATTCTGCTACATCCAGGGAATGGAAGAAATTCTACGCTGCTTCATCAAGGAAAGAAATGAAGAGATGGTTCGACAGATGGAATTTGTTATCAAGCAACTCAATTCAGGTCAGACCACAGGCAGCTATCAGAGTTTTAAATCTTTCACAAAAACCATAAAAAAGCTCATGTTTTTACTTGGCATTGGAACCCTCAAAGAATAACAATAGTGTGATGGTCTGAGAGAGGGTGAATAGTGAATGTCAGGATTTGAAAGTAACGTATTTCAAAATTTCCTTTATGTTGTAGTAATAAAGAAGAAATAAAAGGCTCAGTAAGACACAATTCCAAAGTTTTGGGATCATAAATAAAATTATTTTGGTTGTTTTCTTTCATGCCAGTGATCTGATGGTAATGAGAGACTGCTGCCAACTGGAAAAATGCAGTAGAAATTTATAAAATAGGATTAGGGACTAGGTCTGTCTGTGCTCATCTCTTGCTCTCTTGAGGTGTAGCTTTATGTGAAATGGCTCATCCTGAATAGGAAGCAGACATCATTCTTTTTGGAGAGGATGTTGATGGGTCATCAGAGTTGTAGATGCTGTTACTATAGACAGAGAAGGTGGAATATTTATTCCATTTTCTGTTGCCTGTGACTGAAAGGAAGACTGAAGAAAGAGAAAGCAAATAATGAAAGGGAGATTAGTTCTGGTTGCATCTTTCTGTACAGTAAGCATAGAACAAGTTGAACTGCTCTGTTTGGCTTTTGGAAAGAGAACACAACCTGTCTTTTTTTTGTTGTTGTTATTATTCTTTTACAAGCTAGAACTTGAATTTAAGCACTGTATTGTCACTATACAATATTTGTTCATCAAGGTTATAGAACCACTCCTACCTGAAAATGGCATTTTTAAGAGCTTTTTTCAGAGTCATTGATGAGTACAAGTTGTGTTTTATGATTTCCAGTGTAAGCCTGGCCACTCTTTTCCTGAGGAAATAATTTTGTCCAAAACTTACAATAAGTATTCTGCATGAGTACTAACTTTTTATGTATGAAAACAGTATAATATTAAAGTATTTGTAGGGAGAAGTAGAGTCTCTTATTAAAAAAATTTGAAAAATAGACAAACTTGCAAGTGCACATACTTTCATACAAGTCTTGTCAGTAAATACAGGGAGATGTCACCAGGGACATGAGAAAGTAACTTTTATGAGAAAGTAACTATTCCAGAGTGTTTCTATTTCTGCCATTTTCCAAAATATTAATTGATTTCAGTTTTTTCTAGTAGAATGCTTATTAGGATCAAATTATTCCAACAATTGTCCTGAAAAGGACATGTCTGTATGAGAAGCAGGTTAAATCTTGCTCCTGTAAAACTGAGGTAATAATGAGATCCTGTTAAGTTGTACATGTGCATCTTAACTAACACCATTTTGTTTTGCTTCTTTCTAGAAGAGCCATTCAATGATAGTATTGTGTCTGATGATGATGAGGAAGAGGAGTATGAGGAAGTAAGTAAAGGCTTTCTGGATCTTTTAGAAAAATCCTTAACCTTCTAGAAAGAAAATATTTGTGTCAATAAACCAGATGTTGGTTTTCTGATTTTGCTTTTGGTTTTTAGATTTACTTAATTATTCTTACATTAACAAGGAAATTGGATCTGTTTCCATACCTTTTCTTCAACTCACCACCTCTGATAATTAAAGGATTGTAGCTTGACATGAGTGAAGAGAAGGGTTGTCACTTTTTCTTAAGGTATCATTATCTATTCAGGGTGTGACTTTATTTGCTGTTTAAAAACTTTGAAATGTATTTAGTAAATTGCTGGAATGTAAGAAAGTGAAACAGTTATTACAAATAAGGAATTAGTCCCATGAGAAAATAAATTAAGCATGAGAAACTATGTCATAGTAAATATAAGCTGATTAGCTTTGTATTTCCTTCTCTGCTAATAAAAGCATTCCACACCAGTATTTCAACATCTTTTGAGAAGCTGTCTTCGTAGAGTCATGGGTGTAGGCAACACAACATAATGGATCACCTAAATTAACAATCAAAGCAGGATGTAAATCATGTGAGGGAAATGTTGTACCCAGTCTTCACTGGTGGTGTTGCCATTTCTGCATTGCCCTAAGTGCACAGTGGAGGCATGAAAATACAGTGTCAGCAGTTACGTGGGAGTTTTATCTTGAAGAAACCTATCCCACTGCATTTTTACTGAGAAGCCTTGCTTGAGAAATTTAAAACAGCTATAGAAGATGTCCTGGAAACAGTATTTGTGCATACTTAGGTGTGTGTATGTGTGCAAATGCATCATAGCATGTGTTTGGCCCTGAAGAAGTCAGTGACATGGAGAGTGAGTGAACTGCAAAATGTTCTTGTATTAGAAGTGTTACTGCAGAACAGATTTACTGAAAACCATGCTTTTAGACTAAATACAAGTTTTTTGTCCTGAACCAACAAAGAATAAGACAGATAAAACTTAGTTGTGTGCACAGTCTGCTAGCTCATTGCACATTAACAGAAATGACAGGGACTGGGGAAAACCAAGTCTAATTTTTTCCTGTTACTGCAGCATGACAGAATGCATTTTCTAGTGCACATTGACCTTTGACTGTTTTGAGAGCAGATAAAAAATGCAAATATCCTGACTGCAACAGGTGTGATGTGCTCTCAGTTGCTATGGGGTGCAGCATCATGCAGGATCCAGGCTTTGCCTGGCAGTGTCCAGGGGGGCCTTGCACTGGTTGCATTACTTATCCACTTGTTGTGTTGTGTTGTGTATACCTTTTGTGTTGTGGCACAATAGGTGGTGAGCTAATAATCCCTTTGCCTAAAGTTAGAGCTATGTGGAAATTCTAAGTTTAGAGCTAGAAAATAAGTTTTATTTAACAATCAGCTCTCCCCTTTTTATTCTAAGGGGAGAGTTCACAGGGAATTCGAAGGGAATACAGTAAACTTTTTTTGTCTTGTAGGGTTATGTTATTGTAATTGTTTCACATCCTGCCATCCTGAAGTCTGTTTTTTATAATCTTTCCACTCCTCCAACTGAAAATCAATGCTTGTGCTGCAAGATGGGCTTCCTGGAGATTAATCATTAAAAGTTCCCTTTGCTTAAAATGCTGCTTAACACCTTTTAACTGATGTTTCAAGGCTTTGAGTGTCCTGGGTGAGTGGTGAGAATCCAAGGTCATGATACCTTTGCTTCAACTCCGGTATACTTTTTTAAAGGATACTGTGTTTTGTTGTGAAAACACATGGATAAGGAGCTCGTTCCTGAAAGGTGTGGCTTTGAATTGCATGATAATGTTCAACACTTCCATCACTTTACCTGTTCCTGGGAATGAAAGGAAGGTGAATTCTCCTGTTCAGTCCTACCCCCTAGATGAGTTGCTGCTCTAGGTGAAATCCTTTTGAAATGTATTTTTGCCACTGGACCATCATGTGATTAAAGTGGACTTCTTGCATTTCTTATTATTTGACTCAAAAAATAACAGTAGGGTTTTGTGTCCAATTCCAGTTTTTCATTAGCTTTGCCTTTATATTAAAAAGAAAAGCCAAATTGTAACATTAATTCCAACACATTCTGAATCCTCATTGCTGCTGGGAACTATAATTCTGTTCTGCTACAAGGACATCTGGTTTCTTAGTCCTTCAGTTTAGAAAATATAATTTACAAATATCATGGCAGTAATGCATAATGTCATTACTTTGTTAAATAAACAAAGATTTGTTGACTCACTACCTCGATCCTTGGAACTCTTTTGTATTTTGGAATTGCAGTGAGTTATTGTTCTCAATGGTGTTCTGTGATAACATCTGATGTTGTGATCTGGCAACAGAAGGCTTTGGAAAATCTTATCAAAAGACTTGCTTTTATGTAACTTTTAAACTACTACAGATTGAATACATTTCAGGATATGCCCATATAGTGCCAATTTTGCCAATTTAGTGACATGCTTTCAGACTGCTTACTGATGTTGTTGTTCAATACCTTTATTTATACCTTTACAACTTAAGAAACAACAAAAAGACTCTCATGCAGCCTTAATTTGCAGGTTTTGCTCCAGCTTTAATTGTTTACAAGAGCATGCAAATGTTCCCTGTGCTGTTACTATTACCTTTCATAGGAATTTTTTGCTTTTATCTGTGTTTAATTTAGAGTTGATGAATTCTCTCCTGGCTTTGAGCAGATCTTGTGGTAATGACTACTTTCTTCTAAACACTGTGACTAAGATGCAGTTGGGCCTGTTAGAGGAAAATTCTGGGATTTCAAAAATTTAAGGTTCGGTACTGTGTAACGCTGGAGTATATAACCATATAAAAAATGTCTGTGTGTGTGCTGTTATTCAGAAATAAGTTGGCTTTTGTGTTTTTCTGGTAAGCTTTAAATTAACTGGTGTAGAGCTTAGGATACACTGGCTCCTGGAGTACATACCCAGCCTTGAGATGTCAGCCTTCTGAGGTGTGTTGACACCCATGGTCACAGTGTGTATTCCTGGTGCTCAATATTCTCTTGACTGGTCTGTTAAATACTAACTTAATTTATCATCAATATTTGATCTTTGCGTTTGTTTTTTTATTTGACTTGGACCATCTTGAAAAGCTGCCTGTTAGAGTGAATATGTGGTATTGTAGCTCTGATTCCAAAGTTTGGTTACAAGCTGGAGCTGTGTGAGGTGACTGTACAGTGACGATTTATCAGACACCCTCTGATCCACTGTCACTCAGCACCTGGCAATGAAATCAGAGAGCTGCCGTGTGAAAATCCACTTCAGCCGCGGAGTACATCAAAAGAAAGGGCTTAATCACAGGGCTTCCAGCCATTACAGTAACGGGCTTGGCTTCCAACATCTGCTGCAGCCTGTGAGCAGTGGGAACAGGGCACCAATTGTGTTATTTCTGCAGTGGAGTGATGGCACCTGGGCAAAGTCCTTATTTTGTACAAGGAGGCAGAGGGGGGACACTTTGAGCCTCGGTTACCTGGCAGGTTAAATAATGTCAGGGAGCAGGATTGGCTGCATTAACAAACCTTGTAAGGAAAAAAATCCCCCCAACCTATTTATAGAGCTTATCTTTGCAACTTCCACCCCTCATAAAAATACACTATATTGTGGACTTTGGAGTGTGGTTTCTTGGTGGGGGTGGGGGGTTGTTTTTTGCTTGATACAGATGATTGTTGCCTAGTCTGCAAGTGTTTATCGTTTTGCCATCATCTGTGTTATGTTTCACACGTACCCAGCTTTCCAGGTAATTAGAAGTTGATTGTGACCATTTAAAACTGAGTCTAAATCTCACAAAAGCAAAATTGCTTTTCATTTTCGTTTTCCTCTGGAGTTCATCAGAGTCCAGTGGACATTGTTTTTAATGGAGTTTATGCCAGACTCTCTACATAACTATGCACTATATCTTTTTAGAATGATTCCTTTACTTTTTCTCTTTTACTGTTTTTGACAGTCATTTACATTTACTGTCACAACAGGTTTCAAAAGCAAAGAACAATTTCTTCATCTGGATTAGGTCTGTCTTAAGACCAACTTTTTTTTTAATTACTAGTTTTAAAGCTTCCTTGCACACCTGAGTTTCTTGTTGCCTTGCAGGAGGACAATGACATCCTGGAGCCTGATCTGGACAAAGATGAGGTTTTGCTGCCTCAGCTGGGGGAGCTTTCAGGAGAGAAGCTGCTGACAACTGAGTACTTGGGAGTGAGTACCACTCCTTAGAATTTTAAAATAAATTAATTTTCTGGGTTAAATGTTTCATTTCAGTAGTTTCACCACTTTATTCAATTTGTTGCTTGAAGAGGCAGGTGCTACCTGCAGAGCAGTCTGGATCTTTCACAGTCTGTGTATGAGCTACTGCTCAGGAGAAGCAGAACCAGTGTGAGAAAGGAGCTACCCTTTCACAGAGGGTGGTCAGGCTGTGGCTTAATAATAAGCTACAGGCAGCCTTAGGGTTCTAGTGCTACACCAGTGACTCTGAGCACACAAAGCAAAGTACTGAGCAGGTTAATAACTGGAACATTCTGCTGGTCTGAAATTATTTTAGAAAAAAAAAAAAAGTTGAAAAGTCAACTGCTCCTGCAGGCGTTGTGCCGGATCAAGTATTGTCTGCCTTACTTCAAGCAGCAAAAAGCTATTAAATAAAAAAGCATCAAGTTTGTATGAATGCCATTTAGTGTGCTGTGACTAATTTGAGATATTCAGAGGGCTGGAGCACCTCTCCTGTGAAAACAGGCTTAGAGAGTGGCATTATTCAGCCTGGAGAAGGCTCCAGGGAGACCTTATTGTGGGCTTTCATTCCTAATAGAGTCTACAGGAAAGCTGGAGAGGAGCTTTTTCACAAGATCATGTAATGATAGGACAAGGTACAATGGCTTCAAACTGAAAGAGAGTAGGTTAGATTAGATATAAGGAAAAAATTCTTCCCTGTGAGGATGGTGAGGCTCTGGCATTGGTTGCCCAGAGAAGCTGTGGCAGCCCCATCCCTGGAAGTGTTTGAGGCCAGGTTGGATAAGGCTTGAGCAACCTGATGCAGTGAAAGGTGTCCCATGGCAGGGGGTTGGAACTGGATGGTCTTTATGAACCTTTCCAACCCAATCCAATCCTTCTGGATTTGAGAGTCCAGAATCCTGATGATGGAAAAGTGACCTGAGAGATGTCGTGAAAGAGCCTTCAGTGATTCCAGGCAGTTTTACCCAGTGACACCAGAATGCAATTTAGTTTCTCCTGCAGTATTTCTATAGAATTTTCTCTATGGCTTCAAATAACTGTTTTTCCACTGCATTTTTTTTCCTTCATTTCCTGTGTATCAGATAATGACTCACACTCCAAAAACTAAGAAGAAGCAATTTGCTGGTGTCCAGCAGAGTATAGATGAGCCTCTCCAGAGACCTGTGACACCAGGTTATCACAGAACTGCATATCTAATGTAAGTACAAACAAATTAGACCAAGTTGGATTTTTTAAGCTCTTTTAAAAAGCCTAACAACAAAGAAAAGAAGCCCATAACAATGCCTAATAGCTAAACAAAAGTGTGTTGCCATTGTCATTCATTATGGATAATTTGTGTAAGGGAGGGTGGGTGTTCAGTGCCTCTGACCAGAGGGTACATCCAAAACCACCTCCTCTCCTCTTTTCAGGGGGAGTCTGTGTAAACCTGGCCTCTGTGGGCTGTGGTCTCCCTCACCCCAAACCCAGCCAGGGCTGATTCTCTCTGCATTTGGCGTTCTTGTGGATGCATTCCTTTCTCTCAGCTTCTCCCTAGACCTGAGGTGATTGAACATAAAATGTCTCCCTTATCTTATCTAGGGTGCTTAACTTGCAGTTCAAAGCTCCAGCCAGGCATCTTCAAGGAGAGGGGACTTCTATGTTTGTAACTTCTTTATTCTGTTTTTGCTGTAATGGGCAAAACTCCTTCCTAACAATGTTTAAGGCCTGAACCATTTCATTCCCTGACAGGCAGCCTATTTAGAAAGTATATTTTCAGGAATAAATCATCATTATCACTGGAGTGTCTAAGCATGATATTCTTGCTTTATAAGTGGAGAAAAAACCAATTGTGAAAATGAAATTACTTTCCTCTGGGAAGTCAAAAAATGGTGTCAAACCCATGGGAGTGGCTCTTATTTCCCAGTGTCGTGTACTGCACTGCAATTTTTGCATCAGAAATAATCTCTGGAAGTGGTTGCTGCCTCTCTTTAGCACCATCTATCCAGGCAGGGTGTTTACTTACGTGTCCCAGGATCCTGGAGTGACGTGACTCTTGTGTTTGGCACAACTTGAATCTTCTCAGTTGTGCAGCATGTGCCTCTGCAAGGCGGCTTCAGGTCACTGCTGGATACAAATTAAAAACACATTTCTATCACGCTGTTTCTGGTAGCTCTTGGTCTGAGGGAAGTGTTGGTTTGATGGTGTGAAGCAGCCTTTACAGACTGCCTCGCTATGCAGACTGCAGAGGAGAAATGTAAACAGCAGAAATCTAGCACTGTGAAAATACGTGAAAATTAATTTCCCTCCTGCTCTGCCCAAATGGTAGAAATGCTATGAGTGTTTGATGCTCCCATGTTTTAAGCAGGAAACAAGCAGTACCACCCTGAATGAAGTTTGTGCTTTGTACCTAACTAATTTGTGTGCAGGAAACTGCAGTGAGTAGATGAAGACATTCTCAAACTACATTTTGCAGCAGAAAAGGACAAGCTTTTATGCAGTTCTAATTTTAGTACAAATTCATTTACTAAAATAAGGAAATCCTCGCTTGGAAATTATTGCAGGAGGAAGACAATAAAAACTTAGCTGCCTTCATTTGAAAGCAATATCTGAACTGGAAGTATTTTGTAGCTTAAATAATTTTAGTGGCTTGTATCATGTGAAATATAATGAAAAATGTTAGACAGTTCTGCCCAGGATACAATTTGTCTACCAGATACAATCCAGGACAGTTAATCTGAATTATCTGAAGTCCTGTGTTCAGCAGAGTGGTTAAACTACGTTAAAAATTTTTGTAAATGCTTCCATTCAAAATTGAAGTGACTATAACTTGTTTGAAGTTCTTCATGTGAGAGTCACTGTAATATATTCCATTTAAAAACATCATGAAAGAGGAAGCAGTTGAGGAGATACTATAACGTGCCTCTTTGAGTTGTTGGTTCATACCTCCAAAAGGGAGGGGGGTGAAGATCTTTAGTGCTGAATAGAAGTATTCACACAGAAAATTAATGCAGAATAGCCACTGCACATGAAGCAGCCATTTCATGCTAATTTTTCTATGACTTCCCAGTGCAGACAAGGCTCTAGTTACTTCAGATGAATTGTCATGGGATCCCTGTATGGACAAGCTCTTGCTGTATGGAGCTGAGGGAGTCAGGAAATACTGGAAAGCTGCCTTCTTTTTCTTTTTTTTTTTATTTTTCCCTCCTTCTTTAAAGACTCACTGGCTGAGATCACTCAAGGGGGCCTGAACTACTTAATATTCTGCTAGCTATTTCCTTAGAAACTGATTTAGCTGTGAAATCATTAACTGCCTCCTTGGACTGCATCCTTTTTACTAGAAATGTAGTTTAGCTACCTTAACCTGATATTGGGCAGGGAAACCTTCCATGTCTGCCAACTTCTTTTCACACACTTTTCACACCCTCTCACTTGTGCTGTGTTTTATTGCTTACTGGTAAGCAATTGTGTCCCTGTTCTGTCCTTCAGCTGCTTCAGTTTCCCATTGATCCACTTCACTTCTGAAACCAAGAGTTCTATTTGTTGCCTACTTTAGGTCAGTGTTGCATATTGCTTTTTAAAGTGAAATCCTTGTGATGTTCAGAAGCAAATCTTAAATCCTTGAAAAAGCTAAGTATTGAAGACCTCTCAGGCCTGTTTCTACAATCTTTAAGTGTCATGGTGGTATTTTTGGGTCTTCAGACTGCAGGGAGTTATCTTTTCTTGTCTCTTTTATTGCAGTAGGAAAAAATGTCAATTTCAAATATGTTTGATGTCAGCTGGTTTGGGGGAGCTACAGTCAGGCAGTTAAATTCTTAGTACTAGTTTTGAATATGAAATATAAAATAATTTCAATGTGTACTATGTCATTACAGACAATTAGAAGAAATTAGAATTTACTCTGATTAAACTTTTATACTGTAAGCATTCACCTTGCATTCTCCTTCCTCCTCCAGGCCAGAAAATGGTACCAGTTCCTGTCACGACAGGGATGAGAAGCTGCAGTCTCCAGCGAGTGGCCCTTCCTCCACCTGTGGTGGGAGACAGTCCAGCATTTCTGACTTCTGCATTTCCCCCTCATGTAAGGATGGCCTGTGGGTGCTGCTCTTAATTGCTGACATCTTCCTTGACTGGGGCAGGCTTAGGGGGCCTGGAATGTGTGCTGTAGACTGGGGATTCTTTTAGTGTAGTGTTTGTAGAGCCTGGGTCAGTCTGCAGGACCTTGGGGCACACAGCAGGCTCCAGCTCCAGCTGAATGAGTGGCCACAGGAGGTAACGTGTGCCCAGCAGACACCAATGGTCTCACTTGCCTCGCTCCATCTTGCTTCCTGTGGGAGTGCCAGGCATCAAACCCGGGGCTTCCTGTGGTGTGAAGGATACTCTGCAATGCCCCCTGCCCAGGGAAGGAGCTGCAGGCAGAGACAGTGCACTTCCCAACAGGCAAAGCCCCTTACTTGATCAAATATCCCTTGTTTGGATCTAAATGAATCACTGTCTGCTGGCACCTGCAGGCTCTGTTGGCTGTATCTCAGCGTTAGAGCTGAAGGCAGCTGCAGTTATCTGCTGAAATTTGCAACTGCATTCAGACCATCCAGGGCTGTGGAGGATGGGCAGCCTGGTGCTGTGTGGCTGCATTGTGGGTGATGCTGCTAAAGATTCTGCCCTTGCAGCTTCAGCTGAAATTAATGCAAACTCAGCTGGGCCTGAGAGCTCAGAAACATGTGATGGAATTTAAAAGGTTATAGCTTTCTGAAATACTCAATTGCTGAACTTCTGATATCCACGACATCCTGGAACTTTGGATGTTGGAGTTTCAACCTTCCTGCAGGGATTAATTAACATTTGCAATTACAGATCTAAGGCAAAATGTTCAGCAGTTATAGATAAAGGATCTTGCAGCATATCCGGGACAGAATTATTAATAAGTTCAGGCAAAGTGTGCTTTTTCTTTTCTGAAAAATATGCTTTGAAGCAGTAAAGGAATAGCATACTTTTTACTTTCTCTTCTATTTTTTTAAATTTCCTAAAGGAAATGAAAAGGATTCTGAGAAAAGTAACCGAGGTCTTGCAGACAGGAATTCACTTGCGTAATGCCTAGAGCTGATAAATGTAACATGCTGCAGGAGAGCAGGACAGGAGAGGAAAAGCTCCTGCCCACGGTGGGCACTTGGGTTCTGTTGTGTAGCAGTGGCAGCTGCTGTTTCCACTGTGCACCTTGTGTACAGCTCAGGGGTTTGGCTGACCTAGGGCAGCAACTCACACCAGCAAAGGCTGTAAACCAAGTAAAAGCATACTGACTTGGCAGTTTTCCTACAGAGAAAGAAAAAAATAATGGAATTTTACATACCTGTGCTTTGTAAAGGAAATTAAGCCAAGTAGTTATCAAGGATGTTCCTATTTGGTGTTCTAAAGTGTAACTAGGTGCAATTCCTAAGGCATTTTGCAGCCATCCAGAGCCCAAGAGAACAGATTTTGATATCTTTCCAGTGAGATGCATGCACTCACCTCTGTCACTTCTGCTGTGCTGCTGATGCTGTCTCATAGTTTGTTTTGTAGAGATTTGTGAAGACGTTTAAACAGGCAGCCTGAGTCAGTCAGCAAAGTAAATGTTGTTAATTTTTGATGAATACTGATTTAAAGCCTTCATGCTGAAGATATTTCTGCCAGTTTAAATGTTTTATTTTGTCAGAACTTTGCTTATAGCCTCTGTTTAAAACATTCTGTTAGCTGCTTTCAGTCAAAATTATATGCAGGTGGCTACTAATAAGACTACTAGATTGCATTCTTTTCCTATAGAAAAATATTTGAGATCAGAATATACAACATATTGCTAGTTTATATGCATTATACATGTAAAAAACAAATAATTTTTGTGTCTGACAGAGGAAATTTTTCCAGGCATTAATCCAGGCTATAAATAACATTGAGCTACTTGAAAGATGGCCTGAGGTTTTTTTTTGTTTTTGCAAGTAGCAATGACATATGTGCTTGTCTTTCTTGTCTTTTGGAATTTAGAAATGAGGTGGAAGAGAAGAGAAAAGAGAGACTGCACTGCTGGACCTCCTGGTTGTTATGTCAGTGACAGGACTTTATTCTGCAGGATTAGAATTGAACTGGGTCTTTGACCATCTCCACTTTTCCAAAAGGCAATGGGGATTGTAATATTTAAATTGAAAAGGCTTTAATTTAAGACAATGGAAAATAACCCTTTCTCTTCTGTTGCCTTCTAAGATACAGCAGGGAACAGAAATGTGTAAAAATAATGGTACTGCTCCTAGAGGCTTTCATGATGCTCTGCCAAACATCTCTGCTGTGCAATAAATATGCTGTTTATTGACTTCTGATCTTGTTCTGATGGTCATTCTGCAGTACCAAGAGCCTGCTTATTTCAGAATATTTGTTTCCCAGCGTCACATGAGTACCTTGGGACTCAGTTTCATGCAGCCAAGTCATGAAATGAATAGTAAGAGACAAAGAGTGAAAAAAACCAGAATAAAAGCTTCATGTGAACAATTAGCCTCCTCAAGGGGCTATCTCAAGAAGGCTAAGTTTAGCCTCAAGGAACCTTGATCCTCTTTTGTTTTCCAAAAATGAGTGTAGTTCTTAATGTCCTTCTGGAAATATTTGGGTGTTCTTGAACTGGTCTGATATTGTCTGGGTCCGTCCTCTCCCGCTTTGTCCTTTGGTTAAGAATCAATAATTCTTGCACTCTTTTATTTTTTGTCTCCTGTGGGCAGAAAACTTGTGGACCAAAGATGAACCCTGGTCATCCTCCTACACTTACTATGCTGAATGCCAGACAGAACATGTGCTGGGCAGCAAAATGCCTGTCTGAGAGTGACCTGATCTGCATTCTTATCAGCAGGAGAGAGCAAACCAGGACAGCAGCCTGTCCTGAGCATGGCAGGATTGGAGCTAGGGATTTTCCCTAAACTTTCATTGAACTTGCACATCGTGGTAGCCTTGTGGTTTTAAGCAAGCTGAGTGTCCTTCACTTCCCCATTAGTGTAAGGCAGAAACTGAGTCTGACAGAAGTGTAAAACACTTCTTTTTGTCTGCAGTGGCCCTGTTACTGTGGATATGTACAGACAACTGCACGGGGTTGTGTTCCTGTGGCTTTAATGAGATATTGGACATAGCTGATGTGTGTTAACTGCAGGTCTGCATGCTCCTGTCCCATTGCAAGTGCACAGTGTAGCCAGTTTTATTTTCCAACTCCAAAGGGCTTAAATTATCACACTTGGAGCTGTTTTGCTCAGGTGATAAGCCCTAATACACTCTGCCACACAAACTCAGTAGCCTGCCAAAACCTCAAGGTTTCCTTCATACAGCAGGAGCTGTGACTTGATTGTATTTCTAATAAAACTGTAAGGAGACAACTCCTCACTGAACTGTGCTTTGTTTTTTTTTTTAAGCAGCAGTTGAAATGAAGTCATCTGAAGTATTTGCATCAGGTCGTAGAATGGACCAACACATCCCAGCTGGTGATACCTTATCTTCTCAATCTGCTGACTTCACTGAGAGCAAAGTAAATGGTCAATCACACAGGTATGATCTATCCAGAGAATACCTAAAATTGTGAGAGGAGTCTGACAGGATTTACCAGCTAATTCCATGCTGCTGTAAAGACAATCTGTGAAGTTACTCGTGTGATGCAGTCTGGCCTGAGACAGCTGTGGTGGTGCTTGCCAAACAAAATACCCTTTGCTGTGCCAGAGGCAGCTGTTCAATTTCTAAGCATCTGGTTCAGAATGAGAGAAGTCTCAAGCAAGACATTATTAATGAACTTCACATCTATGCTCAATGCAGCCTTCTGAAAA